>NC_080675.1:143009091-143639172 GCF_030445035.2 Dasypus novemcinctus
TTAAAAAAAAGATGATAATAAAATAAATAATTTTTTAAAACTACCACTTTAAAAAATAAATAAAACAATAAAAAGAACTATGTAATCATCTCAATCTTTGCAGAAAAAGCATCTGATAAAATTCAACATCTGTTCACGTAAAAAACCTAAGCAAACTAGTAATAAAATTGTTTCAAACCTCTGATTTTGTTTTTCTTCTTCAGTATTGTGTTGGTTATTCTGGGTCTCTTACCTTTTCATATAAACTTTAGAATCAGTTTGCCAATTTCCATATTTTAATTGGGATAACATTGAAGATATAGATCAGGTTGTGAAGAATTGACATGTTAACAATATTGAGTTATTCTTTCAATGATTAACAATGTACTTGGTTACAAAATATTGAGTTTTCCCTTTTTTACTGGAATAACAAAGAATGTTCAATATTACCCCTTCTATTCAGCTGTATACTAATGGTTCTAGCCAGTGTAATTAAGGAAGAAAATGAAATAGAAGGCAGTAAGACTGAAAAAGAGGAAATAAAACTAATGATTTTAGATGATATAATTCTATGCATAGGAAATACAAGAGAATCTATAAGCAAACTATTAGAAATGATAAATGGAGTAAAGTTTCTGAATAAATGTAAACATACAAAATTAATTTTATTTTTTTAAACTCAGTAATTTTATTTTTATTTATTTATTTTTAGGAGGTACTGGAGATTGAAACTGTATCCTCATGCATGGGAAGCAGGTGCTAAAACCACTGAGCCTCTAATTGTATTTTTACATACTAGCAAAAAAGATTGACAAATGAAATTAGAATATTCCATTTTAATAACATAAAATATCAAATACTTAGGTATTAATGAAAGATATGTAAGACCTACATTGAAAATTTCAAAACATTATTGAGAGAAAATGTAAAAACGGAATCAATGTAGAGATATAAATGTTCATGGATTGAAAGACTCAATACTAAGATTCCATTTTCCCCTAATTGTTAAAAAAATTCAAAGCAATCCAAATTCAAATCCTAGCAAGTTTTGTTGGAGGAAACTGACAAGCTGATTCTAAAATTCACACGGAAATATAAAAGATCCAGAATAACCAAAATGATTCTGTAGAAGAAGAACAAATTATGGAGAACTTCACAGTACCTGCCTTCAAAATTTAATTTAAAGCTACATTTACCAAGGCAGCTTTATTGGGACAAGTTTAGACAGACAAGCTGAATAGAATAGAGTCTAGAAAAAGACCCACACATTATAATTGCCTGATTTTCCTCAAAGGTGCCACTAGAATTCAGTGTGTTTGCAGGAGGGAACAGTCTTTTAATAAATAGTGCTGGATCAACTGGATATGCATATGGAAAAATAAACTGTGTCCTTTATCTCACATCTTCCACAAAAACTAATTTGAGATGAATCATTGACCTAAATGAGAGAGCAAAAACATCAACCTTCTAGAAGAAAACGGTGGAAAATATCTTCATGATCACGGGTGAGGCAAAGATTTTTTAAACGAGACACACAGAAACTTGAACTATAAAAAAGACAGATAAATCAGACTTTATTAAAGTTAAGAATGCCTGTTCTTCAGAAGACACAATTAAGAGAATGAAAGGGCAAGACACGGACTGGAAGAAGATATTTGCAATATACCTATTTGACAAAGAATTTGTATACAGAATATATATTTAAAAGTCCTCCAGGGGAGCGGACTTGGCCTAATGGATAGGGCATCCGCCTACACATGGGAGGTCCGTGGTTCAAACCCCGGGCCTCTTTGACCCGTGTGGAACTGGCCCATGTGCAGTGCTGATGCGCGCAAGGAGTGCCGTGCCACGCAGGGGTGTCCCCTGCGTAGGGGAGCCCCATGCATAAGGAGAGCCGCTCAGCGCGAAAGAAAGTGCAGCCTGCCCAAGAGTGGTGCTGCACACACTGAGAGCTGACACAGCAAGATGATGCAACAATAAGAAACGCAGATTCCCGGTGCCGCTGATAAAGATAGAAGCGGTCACAGAAGAACACACAGAGAATGGACACAGAGAGCAGACAACGGGGGGCAGGGAAGGGGAGAGAAATAAATAAAAAATAAATCTTAAAAAAAAAAGTCCTCTGAATCAATAAGAAAAAGACACACGATGCAATTAAAAATGGACAAAAGTCTTGAGCAGACACATTACAAAGGAGAATAGCAAAATGGACAATAAACTTAATGAAAAGTTACTCAGCATCATTAGTTATCAGAGAGACACAAATTAAGCACATATTGAGATACCATACATACCCACCTGAATGGCTAAAGTGGAAAAGACTGATGTGAATAAAAAGTATTAGTGAGGGTTGGGGGGCACTGGAACTCTCTCTCTCTTATGTTATTAGAGAGAGTGTCAATGGGAACAACCTCTCTGGAAACAATTCTTTGCAGTTCCTACTAAAGTGAAAGTAAAACTAAAGCCTACCCTTTAATCCAGCATTTCAACTCCTGAGTATATTCCCAACAAAAACGAGTGCACGTGTCTATCTAGAGACCTGTACAAGAATGTAATTAGGAACTCTATTCAAATTAGCCCCAAACTGGAAACAATCCAATACTCACAAACAGTAGAATGAATAAATAAGTTCTGGTAAATTGATCCATGAAGTATGATATATTTGACAGCATGATTGAATTTCACAGACATAATGTTTATCAAAAGAGGTCAGATACAAATGAGCACCTACTGTTGGACATCATCTGTAGCAGGGGTTCTTAACCTTTTTGGTTCCTATGCCAGTCAGGTGAAATGAATATTACTGTAATTTATTTATTGCATACATTCATAAGTGAAGGAAATGCTAGATTTCAGTTGGAGGTCAGAGAAAATAACAATAATAAGTTGATTTTTTTCAATTCAAGCTCACGGACTTCCTGAAATCTTTCCATGGACCCCTTGAAGGTCTGTGGACCTCTGGTTAAGAACCCCTAATGTAAACGAAGATCGAACACAAGCAAAAGTAACCCGTGGTGATAGGAGTCAGGCTAGCTCCCTCTGGAGGGGCACTGCCTGGACAGGGGTTACAAAGAGACTTCTGGAGAGCTGGAAATGTTGTACATCTTGTTCTAGGTGGTGAGTACATGAGTGTATACCTATGTAGAAGTCCATGGAGTGCAGGGAAGTGGATGTGGCTCAATCAATTGGGCAACCATCTACCATATGGAAGGCCCTGGGTTCACGTCCTGGGGCCTCCTTGTGAAGGCAAGCTGGCTGCCCACAGAGAGCCAACAGCCCACACCCGCGAAGAGCTGACACAGCAAGATGACACAACAAAGAGAGACAAGCAGACACAGAAGAACATGCAGCAAATGGACACAGGGAGCAGACAGCAAGCAAGCGGCAAGGGAGGGGATAAATAAATAAAAATAAATCTTAAAAAGAAAAAGTTCATGGAGTGCACACTTAAGATGCCTACACTTAACTGTGTGTAAGTTATACCTCAATAGAAAGATAAGAGACTCCTTTACGAATAATAACAACAACAACAACAGGAGAGAATTAGCCAGATCCAGAGGTGGGGTGGGATGAGAAGAGAAGGCGCAAAGGAGGCCTGGGGACCTGGAAAAACTGAAACAGTTCACTCAGGCTGGAATGTTGAGGCCAGAAAGCAGAGGGTGGGGGGATGGAAGGGGAAGAGACCTGGGAGGGGGCAGGGGCAGTGCAGGACATTCACAGATGATCTTCCTGTGCCCCCTGACTCCACGGGGCTTCTAACAGGGCCCTGCAGGAGCTCAGGCCTGTCCACTCCAGGAGGGAGGGAAGAGCCTTTCCAGGATCAGCCAAAGACCAGACAGCAGAGGGCAGCGGGGGACCAAGGGGGAGCGTGCCTGAGCATCTTGCTGGGGTGTTGGGATGTTCTAAAGTGCATCGGTGGGGACGGCCGCAGGACTTAGTAAATTTACTAACAAGTCTTTGAGTTGTTCACTTGAAATGAGTGAATTATATATAAAAATATGCCTCCACCAAGATATTAAAAGCCATCAGAGGGAAGCGGACTTTGGCCCAGTGGTTAGGGCGTCCGTCTACCACATGGGAGGTCCGCGGTTCAAACCCTGGGCCTCCTTGACCCGTGTGGAGCTGGCCATGCGCAGTGCTGATGCGCGCAAGGAGTGCCGTGCCACGCAAGGGTGTCCCCCGCGTGGGGGAGCCCCACGCGCAAGGAGTGCGCCCGTGAGGAGAGCCGCCCAGCGCGAAAAGAAAGAGCAGCCTGCCCAGGAATGGCGCCACACACACTTCCCGAGCCGCTGACGACAACAGAAGCGGACAAAGAAACAAGACGCAGCAAATAGACACCAAGAACAGACAACCAGGGGAGGGGGGGGAATTAAATAAATAAATAAATCTTTAAAAAAAAAAAAAAAGCCATCAGAGGTGGCTTCTTCCCTCTTCTCGACTGCCCCTGCCTGGGGGTGGCTCCTGGGGTCTTTCCTGCCCTTTGCCTCCACTCAGCCTCACGCTCAGTCCCCGTTACCCCACATGTGCTCGTGCTTTAACCTGTGAGCACACTCACATCTTCCCTGCAGAGGCACCTCCCAACGGCTCTCCAAGTGGCAGCCCCCGCTGATGAGACAAGGCCACAGAGGCCCTGGCAGGACTTGGAGGGGTACCTGCCACATAACCCAGGCGAGGAGGGGGTGTTCATTCCCATTTCACAGACGAGAAAATTAAGGTCCTGAGAAATGAAAGCTCAAGGTTGCACAGTCAGGGGTTGATCTTTTGCAACCTCTGACCTGCTGGGATGAAGGGTCAAGTCCCTGGAGACGGAGGGGTGGGAAGGAGGGGCGGGGTATGGGATGGTGCCGCTGGGCGCAGGGCAGCAGCACTTACTCACCACTTCCTGCCGCCGATTTCATGCTGCTGCACTGTGTAGCCAAAGAAGGCGTTCCTGGGGCCGGGGATGACCCGGGGCGTCCTGGTGTCCATGTTGAAGGAGTCTGTGAACCCTGGGGTGGGGAGGAGAGGAGAGGCAGGTGGTCAGGTGGACGGAGGAACAGGCCCAGGGGTGCCGTGCGGTTGTGGTTGTTGGGGAGAACGTTCCCCAGTCTAGGGGAGTCTCAGATGAGGTAGGGGGTCCACAGTTGGATGGGAGAGGCTGGCCCCCGCCCTGGAAGAGCCTAGAATCTGGTGGGGAGGCAGACTGTCCAGCTCTTAGGGACATTAGTCTGAATGGAAGACCCAGTCCCTCCCAAGAGAGTTGCCTGTCTCTTGGGGGAGAGACAGCCTTTGGCCTCAAGGGGCCAGAGGACAATGGAGGAGACATGATGCGTGACCTGGAAGAGCCCATGGTCAGATGGGAGGACAGAAGCCCTCTCGTGGGGAGCTCTACACTGAGTTGGGAGACACTGCCCTGCTCCAGCAGATCCAGTCTGATGGACAGAGTGAGGATGCCCCAGGGCAGGCGCTTACTGCTTCCACGAGGGCCAAGCTGAGTCTTCTAGTTGCTCCCTTGAGGAGCCCCATACTGGGCCTGACCCTTCTCTTGAACCCCGGGGTCCTTGCAGCCCCTTCTCTGGCCCCTCCTTGCTCCTGCAGACTGAGAAGTCCTTGGGGGCCCCGCGCCTGCAGCTGAGCTCCTGACTGCTCAGTGCTCGACCCGCACAGCCAGCTCCCTCCCTTCTCCATCTTGCCTTCCTCCAACTCTGCTTCTTGCAGCTTCTGTTTTCCTCTTCCTTTTTTTCCTTTCTTTGCCCTCCTCTTTCCTTCTTCTTTTCCTCTTCCTCCTTCTCCCTCTCCTTTTCTCATCTCTCCTGCTAAAGAGTCAGGGAGTGAACACCCCCCTCGGGGGCTGCCGGGGGATCACTGCCTTCTAAACTCTCTGCGAAGCCCTGTGCCCTCCTCTAGGGCTGCTGTGGGGCTGGGGCAGTGGAGGCAGCGATCCCGTAAGCTTTTCACCCTGGCCCGAGGGTCTTCCCTGTTTGGGTAATCACAGGCCAGTTAACTAGATCCCATCTGCGGGGAAGCCTCGTTTGCCCCTGTTGGCATTTTTGTGCGAAATCACAGCCACATCTGGGCGGCATCATCTGCTGTTGCAGGAGAATGAGCAAGTATCAGGCACACTTGGCAGACACAGGCACAACCCCAGGGAGGCTGCAAGACGAGTCCAGGTCCACTGCGGGTTAGCACACAGTCAGAACGAGAGCCTCAGGCGCCGCTCTGCGACTCTTACCCCCTGAGGCACTTCCAGGGTCTGTCTGGCCTTGTTACACCTGGGCACGGCTGTCGCCACCAACAGGACCACCAAACTCGGGCCCTAGGGGATTTAGAGGTGAGCACCCCACCATGAGCCAAAGCCTTCCGGTAAGTGAAAATCAGCCAGCAGAGTGGAACTGTTATCATTGCCACCCTTCATAAACTTCAGAGAACATTCACATTGCGGTATTTGATTCCCCTGACAACCTTGTGATGCAAAGGAATTATTATCCACAGAGAAAACCAAGGATCAGAGGCTAACTGACCAGCCAAAGTCACAGAACCAGCCAGCAAGAGGATAGGGACCCAAGCCCCGAGGCCAGGTGTGTACCGTGGACGTCCTGCTTTCCCTTCCCTGAGCACTGACCTCCCAGTTGATGTGCTCAAGGGTGATGCTTTGGGCAATGACCTGAATAAGGCCTCTTGTACAAAAGCAAGGGTTTCCTTCCATACTTCCTTTATTTTCCCATCAAACTGAGACAGTGCCCAAAAGTTCCATCGTTAGAGTCATGGAATCAGCGTCCCTGGAGGTAAAATTGGGAAAGCTTAGATTAGGGATGCTAGATATATGTTATCTCACTGATCCATGCTGATTGATTATCAGTGCTGCCAGGGTCACCGAGTTAAGAAGGATTCTGAGGTCAAATCTGGCCTCAGTGGGGAAAGAGTAAGTAGTTTGATCCATGAGCAATGTCTGCCGTGGGTACAGGAGAGGGCAGGTGCAGCAGGGGTTTATGGAGCTGACAGCATGGTCTGTGTGATTCCTAATCTACCATGTGAATTTTGTGTTATGATCCCAGAATGGGGGTGGGGGAAGACTACCTTAATCTATCAGGGACTTTAAAAGCCCCTTGGCTGGAAGGGGCTTATTAGTCTGGTTAACAGCAGGCAGCATGGGGGAAGAGAACCTTGATCAGGTGAACACGGAGGGATGAAGAGCACAGGTTCCTGGCCTGCAAGGGCATGTCACAGAGGAGAGAATCTGGTGTCACTTGTGCAGAGCAGGAGGGCACTGGGTGGGCAGAGAAGGGCCAAAGAAGTAGAGTCGCCAGTGGCTGAGAAACTCCGCCTCTCTCCAAATCTGCCCTAGGAGCACACAGGCACACGTGCAGGGGCACCTCCCAGAGCACACACTGCCTAAAGGAGGGGTAACTTCCCATTTGGCTCCCTAGCACCCCCTAGGGCCCGTTCTGCATTTGAGCCCAGCAGGGGGAGGTGACGCTGAGCAAGAGGAAGATGTATTCTGGCTGTCGGGGAAACCGGACCCACCACCAACTCCCAGGCTGGCAGCGGGAAGAGGGCCAGCGAAAACAAAGCCCGAAGTTGTGTCTTCAGGGTCTTCTCCACTCCCGTACCCTGTCAGTGCTTCTTGTGTCTCCACGGCCAGAGGGACCCTTTCAAAACCTGCTGATACCCTCCAAGGGTTTCCTGCTCCACTCAGAGCCAAAGTCAAACTGCTTCCCGCAGCCCGCAAGGCTGAGTGGCCCAGTCCACCTGTTTCCTACCCTCTCCCCTTCACTCTCCTTGTTCCTTCAATGTGTCAGGCTGTCCTTTATCTCTCCTCTGGAAGGCTCTTCCCTAGTTACCCGCGAGGCTCCCTCCCTCATGCCGCTTCCCCCCCCCCCCCCCCCCCCCCGCTCTGATGCCATCCTATCTCTAAGGCATCCCTGTCACTCTCTGTTCCCCTTGCCTTGCTTGCTTTTTCCTCGTAGCACATGCCACAGGCAGATGGGATATTATTTGTTTACTGTCATGCAGCTGATATTTTATAGTGTCTTGCATGCTCTAAGTGAAATGACACCCAGCTATATTCTCACTGCTCTATCCTCTGCCTCACATAAAGATATGTCTCACAGTTAGTGGTCAACAGATATTGGTTGCTTGAATGGTTAGAGTCCAGGGCCCTCATTTGGCTGGGACTCACTCTCCCCCCAGTGAGGAAAAAGTAGAAGAAAAGAATATTTCCTGAGCATTGGTATATTCCAGGCACTATTCTAGGTATCTAACCATTAGCTTTATAGTAATTAATTAGATCTCACACCAAACCTGTGAGATAGATATTCCCACCCTACAGGAGGTGAAACAACCTGGCCCGGATCACTCAGGTGGGAGCAGAATTGAGCAGGCATGTCAGTGTGCCAGAGCGACGGTACCCCTCTCTGGGACACCGGCCTTTCACAGGAAGAATGCACTGGGGAGGAAGGAGGATTCTTTTTGGAGGGGAGGTCTTCCCACCCTGCTTCAGTCCCACCTCCCAGGCCTCTGGGTTCCAAGGGGGACACACAGATGGGAGAGCAAGTGGGAGGCCGTGCTGTGCTCCTTCCTGTGGTCGAAGCCCTCCTTTGGGGCTCAGGTGGCCTCATCTGGTGCCTTCATTTGGGGTTCCATCAAGGACTAGTCCTGCCTCCCCTGGTACCCCCAGGCCCACCCTCCCTTGGGACAGGATTAGGGCAATCTGGCCACAAGGAAGAGGACAAAACCCTCAGCACCAGGGCATTAAATTACAAAGTGCTGGTTTCTCCCCCCGAGTCTGCATTTGCTTCTGACCAAACTGAGCCAACCAGGGAATGGATTTCCTAAAAGTGATGTCAAGTCCAAGGCTCTGACCTCGGCGCCCGACAAGATCTCTGGCTTGTTCCTCTGATGGGGACTGGCGTTTGTGCCAGAGAATGCACTCTTTTCAGAGATTTATGAGCCCCAAATACCCACAAAACAAAACAAAGTTGTTTTTGACAGGAATCAACTGGCAGTTTTCAGAGGCACCGGGAGCCTGGCCGGGCAGCTCGCCACTTTCCTGCCCTTGATATTGATGACAGAGGAGGAAAAAACCACAGTTCCTGGGCTGCTGTCTCGTGGATTGTGGCCAAAGTTACATCAGCCGCTGCCCCCTTTCTCAGAATCTCTTATCTGTCCTTTCTAAAAGGCATCAGTCTGTCCCAAGAAGAGATGGAAACCACGACAATGAGCTTGAGCATGACTTGGGGCTCCCATATTCTCAGACCCCTCTCACCAGGATGGGCAGACACAGTCCCAGATGCTGAGGGACCCTGGAGAACCCATGGCCACAGCTCCCGTCGACTGCACAGCTCCCCGGGGAGTGCTCCCGCTCTCGAAGGGGCACTGCTGAGCATCCACGCTGCGCTGGTCCCTCCTCACTGCAGCCAAAAGGCCTTGTGGGATGCAGACAGGAACTGCTGCTGCCTTGCTTAACCCCTCTCCCTCTAAATAGCTTCCCAGGACTTTTGGGAGAGGGTCCAAAATCCTCCATGTGTCCCCAAGGCCCCCTGAGCCTCCCCAGCGTTGATGTGTCCTAGTCACCAGGGCCTCTTTCTGTGCGCCCCCCCCACCCCTTTTTGCTTCCTCCCATCTCCGGCCTTTCCACATGCCATTCTCTCTGCCTGTGCCTCTGAGGAACTTCCCACCATCCTTCAGATCTCAGCCCCAAGGTCTCTCGCCTCAGCCCCAGGCAGCCTCCACCATGCCTTGATTAAGCCAGATCTTGTTCAATGATCTCATCACTTCCTGTACTTCAGCCTGGACCGATTGCTTTCTTAGCACAGTTAGCAATTGTACATTTTTATAGTTTATATCATTTTTATACAATCATTATATATTTGATGGCTTCTGTCTCTCCACCAGGACGGCAACTCCATGAGGATGGGCTGTTGCATGTGAGCTCATGCTGGATCCAGCACCCAGCATGATGTGCTTCTGAGGGGTGAGCACGACAAGACCAGGGCACGGGCCCTGCCCCGAGGGGCTTACAGTGCAGCTGGGGAGGAGCGAAGCCTGGAGACCATGTGGAGGGTGAGTGCTCCCGGGTAACCTCCAGGCTATGGCTGTCGAGGAGGGGGAAACCCCTGTGGCTGGGGTGGTCAGAGAAGCTTCTAGAGGTGTGGACCTGGCCTTGAAGCCCAGTGTATAGGAACCAGTGAGGTGGGTCAAAGGTGGTAGGCAGCATTCCTAGTGCCAAGGCAGAGCCAGGAAAGGAGCAGGGGGCTGCCAGGAAATGCCAAGCTCTTCTCTCCCTCCTACCAGGCTCATTCAGGGCAGGGTCCAGGCATGGAGAGCACAAGAGCTGTGAGTTCATAGAGGACCTGTCTCCAGGATTCATTCACTAAATAGGTGACCTTGGGCTAGTTATTTCTCCTTTCTGGGTCTCAGTTTACTCATCTGTAAAATGGGAGTAATAATATCTACCTTGTAGCGTGGCTGATGATACTCAATGGAGTCACTAACCTATGGCTGGGTACATGGAATGTACTCACTAAATCTTGATTGAATTGAACCTAATCAAGATCCCCTGTTCTTTGAGCTGCCTCAGTGCCTTTGTCCATACTGTTCCTTCTCAACCTTCAAGGCCCAGCTCTGATTTCATCTCTCCTTCCTCTAGGCCTGCATGGCCCTTGGTATGGATTATTCATGGCTTCTGTCACTCTCTCCCTTGGACCTTCTTTCTTATCAAGCTATGAGCTATTTAGGATAATATCCATGAGTGACTTTTTAACGTTTTTATCTTTATCTTGTGCTAAGAAGATATGGATAGAATTGCCTGCTGAATTTCTCATCTTCTGAGAACCTGTTCTCAGAACCTGTTACTGCCTTAGTTTACCTCCTAGTTCCCTGACTTAGATACTGGCAGTCCCCTACCATTTAGATAATAATAAAAATAATAATAACATGCATGCACATAGTACTTACTATGTCACAGGCACTGTTCTAAATTCACTTAATCCTTATGACAACTCTTTGAAATAAGGATATTATTATTATTATCATTTTACAGATGAGGAGACTGAGGCACAAAGGAGTTAAGTAGCTTGTCCAGACCACACAGCTAGGAGGTGATAGGGATGAACTCTGAGTTCTCATGGGTCCTATCCCATCCTGTCCTATCACCATTCAGCCTTCCTCTATCCCCTCAGCCACCAAGTCCTTCAGGGGATTGAGTTACTCACAGTAGGGATCTCTCCCAGACTTGTACTCCTCCAACCCATTGCTTCTTCAAAATCTATGCATCCCATGTTGCATGCCCCCAGATCCTGCCCACTAGAGACCTAGGTGGCAAATTTCCAATCATTGTGGATGGAACATGGGAAACCTGGTATCCGAGAAGGATAGAGCAGGGACCCAAAGGCCTGGCAGGTCTATATGAAGCACCAAATTTGAGCTGACAGCAAGAAGAAGCACTCAGTGGAAGCTAAGAGCAAAGACCTCTTTGCGGCCTTCCTGTTGCCAGAACCTAGGCCTTGGCTCTTTCCTTGGACTGGGCTCTAGGGTGCAGATACACTTGTATAAGCAAGTGCTTTTCTTTTCCTTGGATGGTGGAAGCTGGAAATATTACCAAAATTCTCTGGTATGATCTCCCTCTTCTCAGTTTTACTTGGGCTCCAAGAATCTTCATACCTAAAAGAAAATCACATATCTACTTTGGCTGTCTCTGAGATCCTGCTGAGATGTGCATAAGCGCAACCCCCTGATGACCTCCTAACTCATTTTGAAGACTCTTAGCCATATAAACTCATTTGTCTTTACCATTTCCTCCTTTTATTCAAGGTTTTTTTCCAGTTGTGTCACCAGCTGGTGCTTGGTAGTAATCCCTTGGCAGTGCCAGGGAGGCTCATCCCTGGGAGTTATGTCCCATGCTGGGAGGAGGTAATGCTTTTACATGCTGAGTTTGGTTTAGAGAGTGGCCACATTTGAATAACATGGAAGTTCCCAGGAGGTAACTGTTAGGCACCTGCAGCTCTAGGCCTAGTTGAAATTTCAAGCACACAGGCTCATAAGCATAATCATCGGTATCAAGGGCCCATCATTGAACCATCCTTCTTCATTGGTCTTTGCCCTTGTACTTGGGGGATTGTGGCTGCTCCATTGGGGAGTGTGACAGAGTTTCCTGGAATGGGAATTCAGCAGTCCCTCAGTTGTCATGTGAAACTCTACCCCTGAAGGCAGGGAGAAGGAAAAAGAGGTGTGATGTTGGGGCATTTTCAGAACTTGAAGTTGTCCTCAATGATATTGCATGGACAGATGCAGGACATTATATATCCTGCTATAACCCACTGAATGGACTGGCAGAGAGTGTAAATTACAACATAAACTATAATCCATGCTGTGTAGCAATGCTCCAAAATGTACTCATCAAATGCAATGAATGTACCACACTAATGAAAGAAGTTGTCAATGTGGGAAGAGTGGGGGTTGTGGGGTGTGGGGTATATGGGAACCTCTTATATATATATATTTTAAATTTAATTTAATTTTTTATTGTCCCTTTTTAAAAAAGATAAATAGATCACACAAAATATTACATTGAAAAACATAAGAGGTTCCCATACACCCTGCTCCCCATCTCCCACCCCTCCTCCCACATTGACATCTCCTTTCCTCAGTAAGGCACATTCATTGCATTTGGTGAATTTATATTTTTTAATGTAAGATTTTGTGTGATTTATGAATCTTTCAAAATAGATAATAAAAAATATAAATAAATTTTAAAAAGACTACTATAAAAGCACAATTGAAAAAAAAGCAAATCACAGACAGAGAGAGGGAAAGGGAGACTCGACCTTGAAACTGGCCTATGTGAAAGAAATGGGAAAGTGGACCTCCTGCTGCTTTAGAAGAAAATAATACTTCCCATAGTAAAAAAGAAATGAGCTTTAAAAGATGACTGTTTTGCATCATCTGCATCGCTGTCTCTTCTGCCTGAGCAAATAACCAAAGTGTGGCAGTTCCAGTTCTGCTGCCAGCTCTCTTCTGCCCCGAGGCCATTGTTTCAGAGACAGGCATCCAAGAAGGCCAGGCTGGGTTTGGAGCATGGCTGGTGAGGCCCAGGAACCCCCACCTAGAGCCCTGTGACACATACCAGTGAGATATGAGAGAAGGGGTGGGGAGAACATCGAAGGAAGAAGAGGCTATCCAGGCTCTGGGGACCTTGGACTCCGGCAGAAGCAGGAAGACCTGCAGCCCTCTTGGGAGACTGAGTAACTACACACCCACCCAGGAGGGCAGGGGCCCTCAGCCCTACCCCTGAGAGCTCCCAGGCTTGCAGGAAAGTGTGCAGTTCCTTTGCAGGGGTGGTGGCTCGGGGCAATAGGGAAATTGCACTGGGAAGTGGAGGCGAGCTTTGCAGAGGTAGCAGCTCTGCTTGTCCCTCCTCATGTGGAGATGTTTAATGAACACTTGTTAAGTGACAAGAGCTAATTTCATACCTCTCCTCTCCATTTCAGACTCTGAGCAATGTAGGGACAAGGACTGAATTTCATTTATCTCTTTATTCCCACCATAGGACCTGGGGCATAGTAGGTAGTTAGTAAAATGTATCGAATGAAAGCAGAAAATTCATTTCTGCCTAACAGCAGCATCAATAAACACTACTGAGTACCACATATGAGGCAGTTAAATGTATTCATTCATTTACTTCTCATAACAATACCATGAGGTAGGTATTCTACGGCATTTATTTTTTAGGTGAGGAAACTGAGGCACAGAGTTTACCTAACTTGCCCTAAGTCACACATCTAGTAAGTGGCAGAGCTGGGATATGATAACAGGTGGTCCCATTCCATAGCCCATATGGTAGATTAAACAGTTGGCCCCAATTCTTCACTTCTCTGTATCTATATTCTTTGCCATGTGACTTGGCAGTTCCTCCCACTAAAGGGGCAGAGAATATTTCCCTACCTTTGGACTTTGGGCTGGGCCATATGACTTGTGTTGCCCAATTAAACTAAGCAGAAGTGAAAGTGTGCCAGTTCCTAGCCTTGACCATAGGAAGGCATTGTGTTTCTCCTTGATCACTTGCCCTTCTGCATCAATGTGAGAAACATTTGCCCAGGTTAGCCCACTGATACTAGGGAAAGGAGGAAAGACATTTGGAGCAGAGCTGCCCCAACTGAGTTACCCCAGTCAAACCCAGCAGAGATCAGTACTCATCGCCCCCACCACCAACGAGATGCATGAGCAAGCCCAGTGAGACCAGTAGAGCCACTCAGTTGAGTTTAGCTTAGGTCAGCTGACCCCCAGCTGATCCCAGACATGTGAACTGAATAATCAATTTTTGTTGTGTGCCACTCAGATTTTGGGGGATTATTTGTTACATAGCATTCATATGGTAAACAGATAACTAATACAGCCTGATTTTTAAATAATGGACAATGAGGAAGGAGGAGGGATAGAATGATTAGACAAAAGCATAAGGAGAATGGAGGTTGGAGATCTGTAGGGACTCATTGTTTCTTGGGAAGTAACCTGATCATACTTTTTTCAAGATCCCACCTGGAAAGTCTGATAGGAGGCAGGGCTGGGCCTGGACCTGGTCTGTCAAGGGGCAGTTGTGACCTCTTCCTACCTGAGCCATGCACCAAGCCTCACAGCTGGGCTGTTCTGCCTTATCCTGGGAATGGCAGGTACAGACTGACAGACCAACAGCCACCCAGTGTGTCTCCCAGGCTCTGTGCAGCAACAGCAGCTCCACAGCACAAAATCCCAACTTTGTCTTGCTTTTTCTCCTTCCATTCACCACGGTACATGAGCTCCCCATCAGACTAGTTACCTCTGGGTCCAAGGTGGTATGTAGAAAACATGTAATCAGGGAGGGCTAACTTACTATGATTTTATTTTTAAGGATTTCCTGGAACACAGTTTGAGAATCACTATTATGGTTTCAGACCCTTGTTGGTCTAAGTAAGGAAAGTACTGCCTAGAAAGGGATGAAGATTTGTCCAAGATCAACAATATTTCTTCATGTCCATCTTAGTTCTCTACTGCTCCTTCTGGCTAACCCTTCTCTACTGTCCTTCAATTTAATCAATTTTTATTTGGGGTCTACGATAATCCATGTCCATGTTAGGTAGTAGGGACACCGTGTTGGGTAAGATATGTGGTTTTTGGGAGTCCACAGCCAAGCTGGCTGGATCAACAGACGTGTTTATAAGTCAAAAGAGCCCAAAGTAAAGCTGAAAGAACTTTGGACCAGGGCCAGGTGATCTCGTTTCTAGTCTCAGCTTTGTCATAACTTGACCATGTGTCCATGGAAAGTCACTATGACTCTCTGGGACTTGGTTTCCCCATCTATAAAATGAGAGAGTTCAGTTCTCTGACATCTAAAGCCCACCCCTGGTCCATTTCAGTAAGGTTCTCTTAGTCAAACATGCAGCCAGCTTCCAGCTATTGGCACGCGAGCATCTGTCTTGAGTCTCTGCAAACAATTTAGAATTTGAGGCCAACCAGTGTGGAGGAATGCAAGCTCATCTTAATACTGGCCTGAGCCAAATGCATTTAGAAAGGGAATTCTCCAGGCAAAAATGATAATATTTTGCATTCCCAAGCCAAAGGAAAGGATTAAAGAAAATCATCACCCTAATGCTCTACGTTAGCCAGCTCCCAGCTCCCTCTCCCCCTGCCTGATTCACGGAGACTTGGCTGAAGGGCCCTCCTTCTCTGGCTGGGGCTTCAGGGCACACCCAAATGTCAGCGAGTTGGAGGCGACTGGTGGGGGTCCAGGCAATGTGGTCACATTTCCACAGAAAGCCCAGCCCAGCCCCAGAGCTGGACTTGTGCTGCTAAAACCTCAGCGAGGAGTGGTTAAATGGGTGGGGGGTGCCACCATGCCCTTTAGTCCCGTCATTTAAAAAATTGTGGACACCAGGCTGTGTCTACCGATTACTTGACCTTGGACCACCTGAGGCTTTTTTCTCCCTGGGGTCTTCTGAGAGTAGAGGCAATGATGCCTGGGTGGGGGGAAATTGGCTGGAGGGCAGAGAGTCAGAACTGAAGGCCAGAGGATGGACTCCTGACTGTGGGAACCTGCGAGGGGCCTGGGACAGCTGGTTTTAGAACTCAGAAAAGGGGACATTGGAGTATAATGTCCACCCTCTGAGAGCTAGGTCTCCTGTGAGAAGCTGACCTAGGCTGGGCTGGCCTTTGTTACCAACCCTAAAAAAGATACTTTTCCTCTCTGGGGCTCAGTTTCCCCTTAAATAAAATGAGGGAGGTGGACCAGGTGGTCTAAAAGCATTTACAGTTCCAATATTCTCCCCTGTTATCATTTCCAAATCCACCTCCCCTTAGAGGGGAACAGCAGGGTGATCAGTGCTGTGGGGTCCCCCAGTGGGCAGGCAGATGGTCATTGACCCTGCAAGTCTCTGTCAGTTTGGCTTCTAGGACTGGGGCCCTTCCCTCCCTCCCGTCTAGTTCTTGGGTCCCTCTGCCTCGAGCCACTTGTGAGCGTGAGCTGCTCAGCACGCGGCCGGGCCTGCCCTCCTGGAGGATGGGGCCGTGGGGTTGGTGCAGGCTTGGTGATGCCAGGCCAGTTCCTACCCCCAGGCCCTGATCCCTCCGGTGCTTTACAGCACACTTGCCCAAACTTGGGTCTCCCCAGGATAGGGCCCAGCCCCTCCTCTTTACTCTTGCAAAGACCACCCTGTTTTGTAGCCTCTCTAATCAACTCATTGGCATCCTACTTCTTTACAGAATGACTGCCCTTCTGGCTGTGGTTTTGTGTCTCTCTGGTAACTGGTCATTATCCCCCTGCTTTTTTCTCCAATGGAATCATTATGGAGACTATCCTCCTTTTTCATATTCCACCAACCGCTAAATCACCACCCAGCCACCTTCTTTCCTTTTCCTTTCCTCTGGTGGAGAAGCAGAAAAGAACCTCGCTTCTGGATGGAGTCTCCTGTTCTTGGCTTTCCCAGCCTCCCTGCAAGGGAAAAGGCTGCTGTCTGGGGACTCTGGCATGTCTGTGTGTGTGTGCACGCGCGTGTGCACAGTCGAGGCATTAGCCAGGGAGGAGATGGGAAGGGATAAAGAGAAGAAGGAATTATTTCTCCTGAGGGAGTCCAGAGAAAGGAGAAGGGTTTAAGGGACAGACAGGACCTTCCATCTGAAGCCCGTCTACACCCACAGCCCGGGCAGCGCAGGGCAGGGAGCGGGAATCCAGCAATGGAGGCTCCACAGAAAAGCGTCATCTCTCCCGTGGTCTGAGCACACCACCCCTTTCTTAGGGGAATCTCTCAGGGAAATGACCTCATTTGGGAAGCAGCACACCCCAGTCCACACCCACCGTGGATTATTCTGGCAGCTGCTCTGCGTGCTCAGCTGGGTAGAGGCAGGGCCTGTGTCCTGAGAGGCTGGGCCCGAGGGCCGGCCTTCCCCAGGAGGAAGAGGCCCTGGTCAATGTGACCTTTCGTGTCCTCTCGAAGGTTTAATGTGTAAAAGGAAGAACACACAAGGAGTCAGAGAGCTTCCTTATGGGTGCCGTGGGCGGGGCTGGCGTCACGAGGAGGCTTCTCAAGCTCCCCCTTAGCTCTGAGAGCCTTGCGGAAGCCCTCGCCCGTGTGCAGTGGTGCTCACTGTGTGCAGTGGCGCTCACTGTGAAGAACTTCCACGTCCATGATCTTATTCGGTCTTCACAAGCGGCTTCGGATCCACTGTCTGCACATAAGAAGCTCGCCCCCTCCCACCCCAAGCCTTGGCTCTCGGTCTGTTCTCCCCTTTCTGGCCCCTCTTCTGTGCCCACCCATTAGGGGTGCCCAGCACCTGGCCTGATGCATACCTCACCCCCTCTCCTAGGCCCTTCCCTGACTGCCCTGCCTTCTCAGGCTGCCCTGCTCCTGACCCAGCTCTCCTGCTGGGGTGGAGAGTCCAGGGGACAAGAAGTCAGCCAAAGGCTGCACCTGCACCCCCTTACAAACCAGAAGTGCTCAGCTAATAGGAAGTAGATACACATGAAAGGGGCATCCTGGGTCACGGCCTCTTTCATTTCCTCACGGGAAATGCAGACTGAGGAAGGCCACCTGGGATGACCAAGTTCTTAGGCTGGAGGGGGAGTGCTTGGAGCAGGGATCGGCGCTCGGCAGTGCCGGGGGAATGCTCTTGTTCCACTCCTGTCTGGAATCTCCCTGGGAGATTCGGCGGCTGCTCTCAGGACACCTCCCAAGTGCCAGGAGCGCCTTACCACAGTGTTCCATTCAATTCCTACAAGTCCTCATAGAACAGGTGAGGAAATGGATGCCCAAGGCTGACCTGCCCGCAGCACAGGTATGTCTGGTGCCGAGGCCTCTTCCTGCCCCTCCACCCTCTGCTGCTTCCCAGGAACACCGTGCTGAGTGTCCCCATCAAGGCCAGCTGCGTCTGTGAGAGGACAGGCAGGGCGGCAGGGAGCCGTCGTTGGTGGGGTCAGGTACTTCTCCCAAGCTGGGCCGGAACCAGGCATGCTCTGTTTGTGAAGCTCTCCTTTGCGCCGAAGCACTGAAGACTCTACACTAACCTTATCTTTAGTGCCCATGGGAGACTACATCATGTCGAGGGGTTTTGGTCCTCTGCACGGAACCTACACACCGCAGGCTTTCAATAAAATCGACGAAATAAACCCAGGGGTGAGTGGCTGGGCATGGATGAGCTTGTCAGATTAACCCAACGCTTATCCAAGAAGGACCCAAGTAGACAGGACACAGCACAGGCTCGCTCTACCCATGTCCTCTGCCAACGCAGCCTCCTTCTCCCAGCCAGGCCCTGGTGGGCCCTCCTGATACATTCTGGGTGCCTGGTGGAGCCCCCCCACCTGCCTACCTCTCTCCCCTACTTCAGTCTCATCTTGTCATCAAAAAACTTACTGGTTCCCTGTCCCATTTCCTCAGTGCCCCTGGAATCTCCCTGGGAGATTCGGCGGCTGCTCTCAGGACACCTCCCAAGTGCCAGGAGCGCCTTACCACAGTGTTCCATTCAATTCCTACAAGTCCTCATAGAACAGGTGAGGAAATGCTAATGTGTAACGTATCACAACCTCCCCTTGGCTCTCTGAGGCATTTGCAGCTCCAGCTGAGGAAAAATTCTCTCAGTGAGAAGCCATCACGGGTGGGCAGCCTGGTGCAGCAGCGAGGGTCCGGTCTCTGGGGGTCTTTGGGCAGAGGCTGCTGCAGTGCTGCGGAGCAGACAAAACACTCGCTGATGCAGCTGGGAGGCGGGCTGAGTAGAGGCACTCCCGGGAGCATCCAGAGAACAAGCAAGTGCAGCTCAGAGCCAGGGCGCACTTCAAAAAAAAGAGAGATCAGGAGCTTGCCAATGCACTCGTTAAGCAGATGTCAAACTCATGGGAAACCGGTCTAAACATTGAAAACAGCAAACACCAAGCAGAAATTTGCTGTAACCAACACTTTCACCTGCCAGCCCTGGACAAAAATCTCATGTCTTCAGAGAACACATAGATCACCTCATTCAAAAATAAAACTCACAATGCTTTGAAAACCAGTATGTTTTTCTGTCTTATATCATTTAGCCCTTTCTCTAGCCAGGAAAACGAATTAAAATCGACATTTTTTTTCATGCTCTTAAGAACTGCTAAGAAGGATATAAAAACATACCAAACCATGTGGAAAAGGGGAGCCGAGAGATATGACCACAAATACACACCTGTAGGATCTCACCGAGACAGGACTCTCACCGAGAGTCCCCAGATTAGATCCCAGCTCACAGTCAGGCCACCCCCAGGCCCACGGCAATCATCCAGGCCCCCATGCGACATATTCACGTGGCTGTCTCAGAGCACTGCACACTTCACATGGCTGAAAAGGAACCCTGGAACCCTAGGTTTTCTTTCCCAATTTGCTTTTCTCCAAGATCTCCCCAATCAGGAAATGGTTTTGTCACCAATCTACTTGCTCAAGTCAGGAGCTTGGAAGTCCTTTCTCACATTTTTCCTTCACATCCCATCAGCAAATCCTGTAGGTTCTAGCCCCCAGTTCCTCCCAAATAGATCCATGACTTTCTGCCTTCTCTGCCATCACCCAGATCAAGATACTCAGATCCTTTAACGCCTGGCCTTTGCAAGAGCCTTGTAACTGTTCCCTCAATGTTTGCTCAGCTCCAAGCTATGCTCTTCACAGTGCCAGAGTGACCTTGTAAAAATGCCTAGTTCCTAGCACTTTATAGCTTAAAACCCTCCAGGGTCCTCCCATTGCATTGGGAATAGATCCCAGAAGCTTCCCCAGGACTCTCCTGTGCCACCCTCATCATCACTTGCTACCTTCCAGCCATAATGCCTTCCTTCTCATTCTCCAGCTTCTGAGAAGTTTTCTCTGACCATGGTATGGAGAAACCATAATTCTCCCTCACAGAATCTACTTTCCTTCTTTTACAATTAAAATAATTACAGATGGTCATAAGAACTATTTGCTTAGTTGGATACTATCTTCTTTCCCACTGGAGTTTAAGTTCCAGTGGTAGGCTGGATCTTGCTCATGAGAGCCGATTGTGTGCAATCGCTGCTATTTGCTGACCTCATGTTGGCATCTTGAAATTGGTCATGGTGGGACTATTTACACCATGATAATTGGCAAATGCTACAAATCAGGACTTCCCCTGACCCATCCTGAAAGCCAGAGCCAGGATTTGTTATTAAACATTTAGCAGGACTCCAATGGAAGGCACTATGTCTGTCTCCCCACTTTAGCCTCAGCAACTAGAATAATGCCTGGCACAAAGTAGGTGCTCAGTATGCACTGAAAGAAATAGGAAAAAAAAAATGAATGGAAGTATTCAGGCCTCCAGGAGTCTCAAATGCAACACACCCCTTACTCCCCTCCTCCATAAGAGTTTGAAGAGGAATGTGATACTGGAACTCAGAAGGGAAGGAACTCAGAGTACTCAGTTTGGTGGCTTCAGAAGCCCTGGTTCTAATCCCAGCATGTCCTCTAACTCACTTTGTGACCTTGGACCACTTTCTTCCTCTTTCTTGGCCTCAGTTTCCTCATCTGTAAAAGGCACCGGATTAGATACTCTAGCTCTAAGTCCCTGAAAAAAACACAAGCCCATTTATGCACACTGTGACGTTTCCTTCACCCCCACTCCCACTACACAACTGCAGGGGGTGCTGTTCACACTGTAGCTGATGCGAGTTAAGGAGTGCACAGCCTGCAGGGTGTCCCTGCCCACTCTGACTCTGACCACTGATCATTTCAAAGGAGCCAAATTGGACAGTGAGTACCTCCCTTTCCTGATCTACTACCCAATTCAAAGAGCTCAGACAGTTTGGTTTTGGTTTCCAACTCCGAAGCTTGTCTCCTGCTTGTCGCGGGAGTGTGGATCAAGAGCGCTGTGCATCTGGGGTTAGCGCCAGCCCAGGGAGTGTTTGGACAAAGGAAGAGCAGGACAAGGCACAGGACATCAATTTGTGGCAGGGCTTTCCCTTGGAGTAGAGGAAGTAGGGCAGTGAGGACCCCGAGAACCACTGGGCCAGGCCGCCGCTGCCCTTTGAATGCAGACTAAAAAAAGGAATTGCGGGGGCCCTTCCCTTCCAAGCCTGTCGGCCCGCCCTAAGTGCCACATTCACACCCATCTGAAAAGCTCTCTGGCTGCACCGGAGCCCCAAAGAGGTTCACCAAGTTAGCTCGAGGCCGTAGGCTGGGCTTGGTGGGGGCGGGAGCCCTGGGGAGTGGAAACGTTTTGGTTTCTTGAGAGTTAGGCAGAAGCTCTTTCGGTTTTCAGTGTGTGTCAATTCCTCCCGGGTGCAAAACTTTCTCAAATATCTACTGCAGCTTTTAGGCCCTCAGAAGAGCTAGAGGGCCTTCGACACCATCTGTCTTTGCCAGAAAACAAAGGCCTGCTTCTGGAAGTGGTGAGCTCCCTGCTGCTGGAGGGATGTAAGCTAAGGATGGGTCTGTGGTTGCTGAAGGACTGACTGCACTGAGCCCACCCAGGCTAGATGAAGTTTTAAAATAGTGTCTCGGTCGTCAGCGTCTTTCTCATCAGAATTGAGGCTCTGGCTCAGGAAATGGTCAGGAAAGCACAGAAGCATACCTCCAAAGGGCTTTTGGAAACATGAAGGCCAGCATTTTATTTTGCAAGTGATTGAACAGAAGTCTTAAGAGGGCACGTGGCTCACTCAATTTAGTATCAGAGCCTGGACTTGATCCAGGGATCCTCATCTGCATTCCAGAGCTTTTTCATGGCCCCAGTGGAGGGTCTAGGGAGGGAGGGGTGTATATGTGCCCCAGGCTTTGACTTCCATACCTGTAACGGTCAGGATTGGCCCAGACTGGCCCAGATGGGTTAAGTAATGGCTGGTTTCAAGTAGCCTCTCCTACGAAATCGTTAGGGGAGGGGTAGGTAGCAAGTCTGACATTCTACCAGCCATGAATTCCGCAGTATGAATTAGGTGCTGGTCGTTGTCCTGCCCAGCAGGCCGAGTAGGCTAGAGTTTGAAGAACAGGGTGCACTGGCTGGCAGGAAGTGGCCAAAGCAGCGTCAAGACCCTAAGAGGGGTGTGTGTAGGTGGCAGGGTGACGAGATGCTCCACAGAGGAGGAGAAAGCAAACCGTGTCTGCTGCCCAAGGGGCCCGGCTGGCCTTGCAGAGAGTGGAGATGTTGCTGGTAAGAGGAGCTGGAGAAGCCCAGAGTAATATGTGTTGCTTTGGTGGTGGTTCAAGAGGGCTTCCTGGAAGAGGAGGGCTTCTGGAGTGGTCAAAGCCTGGGGAAAGAGGCATTCTCCTCCCTACTTTAACACACATCCCCAAAAGACATTCATTAGGCAGGAGATAGGGGGCTTCCTCTTCTTTCATGGGGGACACAGGCTTATTGGGATCCCCATCCCCAGTGGTTCCCTACTGCCCTGTCACCTCCTCCCCCCCCCCCCCCCCCCACTCCCCACCAGCCCCATGCTCAGCAAAATTTTGATCTGGAGATTTTGGCCTCTGGTTTCACATAAAAACTCCTGCCCCCCCGATGAGTCAGGTACCCTGTGCAGACCACTCTTCCTGGCCCACCCCAGCAGCAATGGGGAAGTTCAGCAAGTCCACGGCCAACCCAAACAGCGCTGCCAGAAACAGAAGGGGACCTGGTTACCCAGTGGTGAGAAAATGCTCTCCTGGGTCTCACCCTGGGGTGGGCTGAGCAAGAGAGAAAATGGCCACTCCCGTTGTCTGGACACCTGTCACCTTCTCCAGGCTCGGCTGAAGAGCCCTTGACCAAAACTCCAGAAAGAGAGAGCCAGAGAAGCTGAGAAATCATGCCAGAGAAGAATGGAGTCTAGGTCTGTCTCACTCAAAAATCCTCCAATCCATCCCCGCCCCTGTCACTCTTCGGTTCTGGTGGTGAGGGCTGCTCAGTGTAACCCTGGGCTCCCCATGGCTGCTGGGGAAAAGAGTTTAGAGGGTACAAGGGTGAACATTAAAAACTTGACTCTGTTTCTTTAAAGCATATTAAAAAATTATAGGCAAATCAAAACTTAGATTCCACAGCAAGTATTGCTTAGGATGAGGTTAAGGAGAAAGAATGAGCCTATTTAGTCAATTTAAAAAAAATTATTAAGTGCAAGTAGTCAAGGTGTTACACAGATTGGCCAAAGTTGTGCAGGCAGTACAGGCAAAACGAGAAAGGAGGAGGGCTTTTGAGCGAGAAAAATCTGGATTTGGATTTTGCTCCCTTGTTTAGCAGAAGCTGTATGACGTTGGGCAAGTCATCCTCTCAGAATTGTAGTCTCTGGAGTCAGACTGCCTGGGTTCAAGTCCCAACCATCACTTTATCACCTGCATGATCTTGGGCAACTTATTAATCTCCACATGCCTCAGTTTCCTCATCTTTATAATGGGGAGGTAGTAGTACCCACCTCAAAGAATTATTGAGAGGGTGAAATGGGTGCTTGTATCAAAGCTTATTCATGGCAGCTCTCAGTGAATGTTAGCAGGTTTTACTATTGCTATCAACATTTACCAAGTACCTTTTCCCAGCCAGGCATTTTGCTTGGTTTGAAGTAATATTTTGAATTTTCCATACTAATCGAACAGGTAGGCATTATAATTTCCATTATACATTCTAAAGAGAGAAAATGGACTTTCTCACATTTAATAAGTGCCAGGGCCAATATTCAAACACCATGTTAATGGAATATGCCCCCTCACATGGACCTAGGAGGGCTGAGACTCAGTCTTTCCACCTGTACAATGGGTTTTGCATCCTCACCCAAGCCACAGGGGCCAATTCTGGTCGGGTGCTTCCCGGTCACTGGGCTGTAACCTGGAGTCTCTTGTTCAGCCCTCACCATCTTCTCAGGGCACTCCCAGCTCCTTCTTGGGCACTAAATGACATAGCCACGTTCTGTGGTGCATGGATTCTGAATCACTACTCTTTTGTGGGAAATGAGGCATTTTAAACTTCTGCTCCATCCCCTGATTTCCTGGGAAGTTCCATTATATACTCATGCTTCCACTGCATAAAACAAGACCTTTTGCACATCTCCTTGTGTCCTCTCTGAATCACAGTAAATAATGCCAAATAGCATGGAGAATCTGCCTGATTTGAACACAATCGTCCCCTTGTAAGGCCCTCCCTGCTTCAAGAGATCCTCCTCTCCCTCAGCGACCCTTCTTGCCCTGTCTATCTGCAAGTGAGGCTCAAGAGCCACCAAGCTCTTCTTGTCTGGAAAGAAAATTTTTAATAACAAATGGTGAATCTCTGGACTGTCCATGAGACAGCCAGTCCCTGAGCCTCAACAGACTTGCAACTCCTACCCTCTGGTTTATTGGACTTACCCCAGCCAGCTAACAGGGAGATGAAGAAGGTCAACCACCACACCAGGGAGCCAAGAATGCCTACAACTGCAAGCAGGAGAATTGCATCCATCATCCATGTGGGATCTAAGCCCCCTCTCGATATAGAGGTGGAGTGGACATAACCATCCCAGGGTCCACAGGATGGAGGAATAGAGTATGGATTAGAGTGGATTTACTGATATTCTGCTATGGAACTATTGCGATTAGTAATGGAAGAAATTGTAGCATTGATGTGGAGAAAGTGGCTATGGTAGCTGCTGAGGGTAGGGAGAGGGAAAAAGAGATATGATGTGGGGGCATTTTCAGGACTTGGAGTAGTCCTGGGTGGTACTGCAGGGACAGATGCTGGACACTCTACGTCTTGCCATGGCCCACTGGGTGGACTGGGGGAGAGAGTAAACTACAATGTAAACCACTATCCATGTGGTGCAGCAGTGCTCCAAAATATATTCACCAAATTCAATGAATGTGCCACGATGATGAAAGAGGTTGTTGATGTGAGAGAAGTGGGGTGAGGGGTATATGGGGACCTCATATTTTTTTAATGTAACATTTAAAAAAAATAAAGAAGAAAAAAACAAATGGCCACAAAAGTGTCAGGACCAAACACATGCTCACCAAGGTGACTGTTTCTTAAAAAGGGGGATTGGAAAGAGGGTGATGCTTGACACCAAGGGTGATTGATTCAGTAATGGGATTTCAGGCAGCTGTTGCGGGCTGGTGGGGAGATTCTCACTGGTGGATTGACTGGTTCTACAGCTATTCATTCCGTGCCTGCTCTGGTTAGGCACCGTTCTAGATTCTGGGACATGTAAGTGAACAGAACAGACAGGAACCCTCGCTCTCATGAAGATTACATTCACACAAGGTGAATAAATAAAATAGGTGATAATATTAGATAATGTTAAATGCCTCAGAGAGACCGAAGCAGAGAAGAGGGATAGGAGGGGTTTTTGCACATGGGAGAGCAACTGAGGCGGGCATTCTCGTGAGGAGTGCTGGAAAGGCCTGGGTAAGAGGTGATGCTCGAGCAAAGACCCAAGGGAAGCCCTGTGGGGAAGAGCTCTCCAGGCAGTGGGAACAGCCAGCGCACAGCCCACGGCGCCTGGAGTGTCTGACAACATCCCAGGGGCCGTGCGGGAGGAGCGGGGCGAGCAAGAGGGGAGGGATGACGTGACGTCCGAGAGCCAGTGGGTGCCGGATCACTCAGAGTCAGAAGGGGAGCCTTGGAGGATCTGGAGCACAGGCCTGACACCACGTGCTATGACCGACCTTTGACGCGAGCCCTCTGGCTGGAAGGTCCTGAAGGGACAAGCAGATGCCGGGGGTCGGTTGACACAAGCCTTGGAGCCTTTCTGCCTCCACCCCACTGCAGTGCCCAGACCTTTGCCTGCCTCTGGTGCTCATCCTGTGAGAGCAGAGGTGGAAAGACTGATGGGAGACCAGGGCTTTTACCAGAAGGGTGATGTGGGACCAGCAGAACTTCCTGGCTGGGGCTGGGAGAGGACCAGGCTTCAGCTGTGCTAGAATGCAGTCAGATCCACGCTGGAAAGAAGGGAGAGAGCAGGGACGACCTCGTGGACGACTCCGACCCGCTCAGGTCGGGCGGCAGGGCTCTCTCGGAGCCGTCCCTGGCTGGCCTCGCCGCAGCACAAGCACATTCCACAGCTGACGTTTGGCTTGTGGTCTGGCCTGGCCCTCTCGTTGGTTTCTTCTGCTCTAAAGGACTTTTAAAATCAGAATCTCGGTTCTCTTGAAGTTCGGGGCATGAATCACTGCTTTGGGGTTTGGGAAGGGGACGAAGGCCTCCTCCGCGGGAGCTGCCTCCCGCTCAGGCCCACACGCCACCGCGGCTCACAGTCAAAACGCCTCCAGTGGGACTCGCTTCCCAGCCCTCAGCCAACGTCCCCAAAGGCGGGAGGGCCGCCTCTGCCACCCTTCTAGCATCACAGAGTCGACATGTGCGAAACGGACGCAACTCTCCCGTCCTCAGACCTCATCGTCCCACACGCTCTCTCCACAGTTCGCGGGCACCACCCCGTAACCCCAGATACCTCAACGAGAGGGTCGTCTCCTTCGGCTCGCTGGCGGCCGGCCTGTCAGATTCCATCCCTCCCAGGTTCATGTTCCTCTCCCATCTCACCACCTTCACCTCAGGCTCTGGCCTCCTCTTGCTTCCGGCACCGCAGTAGGCAACTTCCTGTTGGCACCTGCTCCCAGTAATTGTCCTGTTGCATCCCATCACTCCCCACCCTCGCTTCTCAAAACACAGGTTAGAACGTGCCCCTCTCCTCCCTACAAAGCCCCAGTGGCTCCCTAGCTGCTAACTCCACATGCCTAACGTGGCGTGAGGTCCTCTCTGTCCACTATCTCATTCTTGCAGCTCCCCTTGGGGCATGCTCCGGGAATCTTGCCGACCATACGGCTGTCGGTTTGCCCAGATGCACTCTCTACCCACTCCCTCTTGCTGCAACCTAATCCTCCTTGGATTTCTAAATAATCTCTCCCACCTCTCAAATCCCATCGTTCTTCATCTGTAGCTCGCTCATAGCCCTTAGTACTTCCTACTGTGTATTGTAGTTATTTATCCAGAGATCTTCTTTCTACTACTAAACCATATGCTCCTTGAAGGACAGAACTTATCTCTTCTCATCGTACCTAGAGTATCTGGCACAGGGCCTGGCTCACATAGTCTACTACGTGACTCCTGGAGGTATGTGTGCAAAGAAATGCAAGACAAGCAGATGCCCTTAAATATCTTCCATTTACTTGGACCAACCGTGGTTTCATTCATTCAGCATGTATTAACTAAGCGTCTACTATGTCAGACCCCGTGTTTGGGCTGACATACAGAGGTCGATCCTGGTCCCATGGTGTTCACAGTCCAGTGGGGGAAGATGTTTGGGCAGTTGTGCTCAAGGCTATCATGAGAAAAGTACAGGGTATCGTGAGACCATGCTGGTGGGACCCCGAGTGCTGATGAAGGGGGTCAGGTGAGGCTTTCAGAAGTGTGGTCAAGAAGAGACTTGAGGAATAAGTGGGAGGCAGCCAGGAGGAAGGAAGGGGAGAGTAGAACAGGGTCTAGAAAGAGTAAGTGTGGGGGCCCAAAACACTCGACGCATCTGGGAAACTGAGAGACGCTCAGGGTGGCGGGGGCGCCGCAGGGGTGTGCCCACGTGCGTGGTGCTGCTGCAGGGGGGTCCTGAGAGCAGGCTGGCGCCAGCCATTCGGGGTCTGATTACTCTGTTAGAGTCTGGACTCAACCTGATGGCACTGGGGAGCCACTGAGGGTTTTAAGGAGGGGCACGACTACAGCTCGGGTTGTGTTTGAGCCTACTTTGGCTGCTGTAAGAGAAAGGTACGGATGGCTGAAGTCGAGGGCCATTGGTGGGAGTCCAGGGAGGAGGCTTTCAGGTCCTCTTGTGAGGGACGATGAGGTTGAGTTTGGGCAGGGGCCTCCTGCTCCAGCCCCCAGCCAGCCCCCTCTCCCTCCTTGATGGAGTAGACCTTTCCCAGCTGGCCTGGGTTCTGTTTCCTCAGTGCCCCATCCTGAGGCAGGCGCTTCCTTCACTTGAGCACTCAACAGCTTCAGAGGGGCCTGGAATCACGGGGTGGGAATAACCTAATGGGTTCAGGCCGCCCCCTGCTGGCCGCCCCCCGCCTGCCCCGCCTCCGCTCCCTGTCTGTGGGTAGCTCTGACTGGGATCCTAGGCCAGAGCTAGCGCCCTGGAGCTTCTCTATGGCTTTCCTGGTTCTCCTGCATGGGGCCACACAGGTAGCTTAGGGCCCTGTGGGGGACACAGATCAGTACTAATGAATAACCTGCCAACCCCCGACTTCCACTCCCCAGTCCCAGAGCTCAGCCTCTCAAACCCTGGTCGAGTCTCCAGCCCAGGCTGGCTGTGAATCCAGGACAATGAGGCTGGGAGGTGGACCAAAAGGTGCTGAGAGTCAGGAGACCTGGTTATGTCTTGGCTTTTCCACAGATTTGTGGTGCAATCCTGAGGAAGTCATCTCCCTTCTCTGGACAGTGGTTTCTCTTCTGCTTGATTAGGGGTTGGGTTTAGATGACTTCAGCGATTCTTGGCCTTGGATCCACATTAGAATTATTGGGAGCTTTAAAAATGACCAATGCTGTGCTCCACTGTGGAGGCTGACGATGTGTTCTGGGGTGATTTTCTTGTTCAGCCAGGATTCAGAGCCACTGGATTTGCTGGTTCTTTTCCTACATCTTACTGACTCTCTGCAATCCCATGATCGATCAAAGGGGGACCAAAGTGGGCAGGTAAAGACCCCAAACCTGAAGAGCCACCCTTTGTTAGGAGTGTTAGCCCTGCGGGGCCATGCCACTACAAACACTTGAGGGCAGCCAGCAGTTGAGGGCAGCCAGTGGTGAGTCCAGCAGTTCCAAGTGCTGGCTTCTCCCATTTGCCAAAGTCAGTGGGTAATTCCACAGCCCAGGGTCAACGGCTTGGAAGTTCCTCCAAATGGCTCATTTAGTAGTCCTGGGACAGTAACTGGAGACAAAAACATCTGAAATTCCTGGCTTAAAAAGCCACCAAAACACCTGTTTATATAACTGCTCCATGGATACCACCTGCCCTCAAACACTCAGCACAAGCCCTGGGGTTTGTGTGATTTGTGGGGCACACCCACTGCGTGCACCTTGGGGACAGAGACTGCCTTATTTAATTTAGAAACCTCAGTACCTGGTGCCTGGGGTTAGTGGGTGCTTAATGTTGGCCAAATGGCCAAGTCACTCCATTTCTTTTTCATGGTGCTTTCCTTGTTAATTGATAGGCCTGGGGGAGAACCACCCAAGCAGGGAGGCTACATGGGCATGTGACCTGTGTAGCTGTAGGGCCCCACACTCAGAAAGGCCCTGTGCTGGGTACAATGTTCTGCTATGGCCATCCTGAATGCTTCATAACTTTTAATTTGGCTCTGGGCCCCGTTAATTATGTAGTCGGCCCCACATATGAGGTAAGTGGTATGAATAAATGCAGAGAAGAGCTATGCCTACATAAATATCTATGGGGCTGTTTGATTTCCACCAATTACTGACCATGAGGGACTCCCTTGGGAACTGACCTTGGGGGAAGGGGAGGAGATGGAAACTGGTTTGTGGTCTTCCAGGCAGGAGGAGAGGCAGTGAGTCTGGAGATGGGTCAGGCTGAGGATGGTGAGGACTAGGGTCATTCCAGCGGTTCACAGAGAGTTATTTAATGATCTTGACTTAACCTGCCTGCTACAGGTGTAGAAAAGTCACTATTAAAACTTCCTTCCACTGTTTGAAGCTTTGCTTTCTCCTTAAGTTCCCCCTGAGAAGTAGCACATTAGGTTCCCAGCCTCACCCTGGGTCAGGAGATTTGGCACTGAGTTTCCATATGATCCTGGACAGATCACTCAACCTTTAAAAGCCTCAGTTTCCCCAGCCATCTAATGGACACAGGACCTCTGGCCTGGCCTGACCTGATTGGTAGAATGAACACGTTAGCTCTTTGCAGACTGCTGGGCCCATTTCACGATTTTTCCTAGTCTGTGGCCTTCCTGAGGCCCAGTCCTCCTGAACTGACCTGGAAATCTGCAGGGTCAGGCTTTCTGGTTGCCTGGCCCAGCTGGGTGATGCTGCTGGGGGAAGAAAGCCGTCAGCCCCAGCTGCAGAGGCAGCCTCTGCTCTGTCTCATCCTGTTTGGAATCCTGGGGCTGTTGCTATAGCAACTTGCCTAACTAGGCCCACATGCCACGTGGAAAAACCTCTGCCCACTTTAGAGCAGCATCACCCAAACCACAGGCGGGCTTCTTCCTTCAAGACGAGGCTGCCCGTCATCAACGAGGGCTGGGGCGAGAGACATCTGACCGTGATGGAATAGAGGCTGGTGATGCTGGAGAATGCCCGGCAGGCCTCTTCCCTCACCTCTTTCCTCTACTGGCTGTCCTGGGGCCCAAAGTCCCAACACGAGTCCTTTATGCCTTTGGCTCAAGGCACAGCCCAGTTAAAACGTCTTTGGGTAAGACACATCAAGTTGTCACCACGCCTGAGCCCTGCTGGGCATGAATTCATTCATAAGTCCTGAAGCTCAGAGCAGGTTTTGATTAGGGCAGTGGAGGCCAGTGGTGGCTGAGGAGGTGTGCCCAGCTGGACCTGAGGATGGGCTGGAGTGGGAGCCCCTGGGTGGTCAGTGTCCCCGAGTATTGAGCACTTGGGGGCTGGTGGTTGAGTCCCTATTGGCTCTGAGCTGCCGAACAAGTGAGGGAGAAAAGCTCCCACGTAACGAGGCAAGGTGTGAGGGCGACTTCGTATTAAGCCTGCATCCTGTGTGGAAGAGTCCCTGTCTATCTAGCTCTGAACTGGCAACAGAGTCTGAGAAAGGAAGTGGTACTGCCCCTGGGCTGTCACCCCCTTTGAGGATAGCTGTTTGCACACTGGGCTCATTTCTCCTTCAGCGAGAGCATCTTATTTGTCTTTCTACTCCCCCAGGGCCCATTTCTGGAAAAATATTGTGCATGGATTAAGAGCAGCGGCTTTGGTGTCAGCAAATCCCTTAGTACAAATACAAGTCCATCGGCATGACCTCGGACGAGCCATTTAACTTCTGAGTCTCCCTTTCCTCCTGGGTAACCTTTCCTCCTGCAGTAGTGACTTCATGTGGCTGCAGCGAAGTCTAAGTGAGAAGTGAGAAAGTGCTTGATGCAGGCCTGGCATCAATCAAATAATAAATGGTGGGACTGGTAATAACTGCTACTGTTAACTGAGAGCGAGCTGGGTACCAGACCCTGCTCTAAGCACTTTACACAAATGAACCACACTCATCGGCCTGGGAGTTGAGTTAAGGTTCTCCCCATTCTACAGCTGAGGAAATGAAGCCCAGAGGGGCTTCTCCAGGGCCACTCAGCTAGAAAAGATTTGAATCCAGGCAACCTGGCTCCCCAGCTCACATGGTGATTATTACCATTTAACAAGCACTTGGGCGAAAGAGGAAATGAAAAGACTGGGGCAGGGAGGGAGAGAGGGAGACTTCTGGGGGGTTAACGGCACTGATTTTGTTACTCCAGGTGGGATTTCACACATCTTGTGACATAGGTCACAGTGCGCTGCATGAAAACCCTCCATGGAAGGATCCAGAGCTCATTTATTTTTGGTTACAACTCCAGGCTCCCTCCTCCCCTTTTCCCCTGACGGGTAACAAACCTGAGAACTGAACTAAGAAGGCATTTTGGATTTTATCTGATGGGGGTGGGGGCGGTCCATGTTAACCTCCCCATTGCAAGCGGCCCATATTGAGGGTGAGGCTATGAATCGATTGTGGGGAGTGGGCTGACCTCAGGTGGCTCTGAGGTCCCAGGATTTTCAAAGGTGTGTGTCGGGGAGAGCAGGGTGTTCCCTGGATGACTTAGGGGAAAAGAGTTTCAAGGGGCTGTGAATTCTTGCTGGTAGTTGGAGTTGCAGTGGTTTGGTGATGGGGGCTGGGGGTGGGTGGCATTAAGTAATGAGGAGCAGCAGAGAACCCACTTTAGAAATGTATTTGTGCATTTTCAAGTGTGATTTGTTGCTGGCCCTTCCTGAGTCAGCCAGAGGCTGTCACGGTCTGGGGAGGAGGGTAATGGATCTTTTCTCTTTGCAAATGCACTAAACAATGTTGAACTTTGACTCCCAAAATAAGATCTTGAAGCCATATGATGAAACAATAATATCCAAAGTCAGGCAATTATGGAGAGAAAAGAGGACTTTAAAAAATCTCTCCAACTCCCTTCTTTGTAGCAAGAGCCAAGGCAGGCCAGCTCAGAGCATAGTTTTCTCCTAAGCCATGGGGGAAGATGATGGGAAGGAAGATCCCCTGCAGCTGGGAGAGGAAGGAGAGGAGAGAAAGAGGCTCAGAGAGAGCAAGAGTCAGGTGAGACCCTGCCTGAGTTCCTCAAGGGCCCACTGCCCCACGTGGGGGGGCTGGGGAAAGACGGGGAAGACGAGGAGACAGACTTCCCATCTGTGGGGGATTCACTGAGGTAGAGATGGTTACAGTGAGTGAGTAGAAAGAGACTCCTCTCCCCTCTCCTTAGGCCCTTGGGTTTGCACGTGGTATGGAAGGATCCTGCAGCTTCTCAGCTGATGGGAACTGAGGGGCTTGGCTGACAAACTCCCAGCAGAGTGGGCATTAGGGCATGCAAGGCAACAAACTTTTTCTCCTCCTCTGCACCCCCCTAGAGGTGGAGAGCAGAGCTGGCACCTCTTCAGCCTTTGCTCGCCCATGGTGCCTAACGCTGTGTTTTGCCCATAGGAGGTTTCCCCATTGAATAGGACCCTAGCCCATGGGTCCTCTCTTCTGCAACACCACAAAACGCCCACACTGAGAGGACACTGACATCAGGACAGACTCCATGGCAAAAAGTCCCAGATTTCTCATTATGATCAAGACTTTGGGTCAGTTCTTTGGGGGAAGGGCTGCAAAAATCTTTGTTTATTCATGGCTCTGGCAGGCCTGTCTCCTCTGAGCTCACAGGACCCTGGCACTTCCTCTAGGCTTCACCCATGGACTTGAATTTGAAAGCTATATCTCTGTGCATCCTTAGATTCCTTACTGAATGATCAGCACCGTTCAGTAAGGGCTTCACGATGAAGAAGATGGTGTTGAAGATGGAGAAGAAAGATGACCTCATTAATACTTAATATGTGCCAAGCACTTTCTGAGCACTGTAGGTACATTGGCTCATGTAGTCCTTGTAATAACTTTATACGTTCTGTTATTATTCCCATTTTTCAGGTGAGGAAACTGAGGCACACAGCTGCTCAGTAAGGTGCCCAAGGGCCCAGAGCAATAACTGGCAAAGCCCAGACCCACTGCAGGCACTGTGACCCTGACACAATGTCTGCTCCTGCTCTGTGTCCTTATGGGGCCTGATGGATAATAGATGCTCAGTAAAAACAGGGATCTTTAAAGAATGTCACCCTTTTACAACCCTTACCTAGATGTGTTATGATCATAAAGTTCTGGTCAATGGATCTGTTCTCTCTCAACATCAGCCACAAAAGAATTTGGACTTGTTTATTCCTTTTCTTTGCACTTTTGATAATTTTGCCCATCCTACCACCATGCTCAGCCTGTGGCAGGTGCTCTAGGAGGGTAGAAACTCCGAGTTCATAATGGCCTGAGAGGACTCACACCAAAGCTGGCCTAGGACAGGGCATTGCGCTAAGTCTCCTCCAGTCAAACCAGCTGCCACCCGTAGGCAAGCTGCCTTCCAGGGGTGTGATGTGATGCTCAGATGAGAGGCAAACATCAACCCTGCCCTGCAGCCAGTGGCCTTAGACCCTTCCCATCTTCAGGGTCCAACCTGACCACAGTCAGTATTGTGGATTAAAAATAGTTGTCTTTTATTCTTTATCTAGTACTAGGAAAAAATGCTTGAAAATATGGACAGTCCCACTTTAAGGCCTGTCCACTCTCTACACATCCTTCAAGGCCCAGTTCAAATTATATCTCCTTCTCCAGGAAGCCTCCCTTGCTTATCCTACTGGATTTGAATTTGTATTGTTTGAACCCCTAGCCCTTCATCTTCTCTGCACCTTCGAGTCCCGGTGATGCCTTGTTCTCAGCTACAGGCAGGGCCCAGATTGCATTTGTGCATGGGCCCCCACACCCAGCTCCTTGCAAGCAGATGTCAGTCCAGCATCGATTGATAGTTTTAATGGATCCCATATTTCAAGAATCCAAACTGACCATATATAACTGAGGGTTGGTTTCCTCTATGTAAAAGGAAATCTGAGTCACAAGTCCTGTGTTTTCAGAGGTCCTTTAAGGCCCCCTCTTCTCTCTTCCAGCCCCTACTTGAGTAACGACCTTTGCAATTAACCTTTACAATTAAATGCGACTGTGCTCCAGGCCCTGTGCTGGGTGCCTTTCTTACAGTGCTGCATTTAATCAGCTCGACAACTTCAGGAACCCAGAATTTCCATCTCCATTCCACAGATGAGGAAACCTGTTGGAGAGGTTGCATGACCTGCTCAGTGTTGCACAGCTGGAGGCCACAGGGCCCGAACTGGAAACCAGGTCTGATTCCAAAGTCTTGCCACTTAGCTTTCTGAGGTCCCAATTGTCCCTACACCCTGAGGCAACCGCTCCATCTCAGGTCCCATTTGGGCTCTGGGGTCCCACAGGAGTGCATTCCCTTCCTGGGCTGGATCTCCTAGTGATTTGAAAACAGTCCCTGGATTGTCTCCCCTCCTTCTTAAGGCACGAACTTCCCTTAAGCCTCCCCCTGCAGCTGGTCTCTAGATGTGTCCTGCCCTGGTCACTCTCCCCCCACTGCAACCCCTAAAAAACCCCCACAACTTAAGGCATCAGTATTTGCTCCCAACTGTGGCTCTAGGATCCCCACTGAACACTGCCAGTGAGAGGCCCTTTCCATTACAGCCTCCCAGGACCAGACTGAGACCAACAGGGCGGCGCACTTGTTACGGGGTGGTATTCCTGTTGGGGTGAATGAGCGCCGGCTGCGGATACCCTACCCGCGCTCCTTGCGGGGCTGCCCTCCTGCTGCCGCCGTATCTGATCCCGACCACTGGTCCCACCCCCGCCTGGAGCCCTGGCATCAGGGAAGGCCAGGCCAGGCGACCTCCTCCAGCCATTCCCTGCGGATGGTGCTGCTTCCGCAGTAGCAGCGGCTGCCACGAGAAGGGCCCCAAAAGTTTTCGCTGTGGGTAGAACAGTGCCGCAGGCGCAGCCCCCGCAGGGCGGGTAGGGCGCGGGCGCCTCGTAGGGGACCCCGGTGTCCTAGTACCTCACCACCGGGAGCCGGGGGCTGGTCTCTCGCTCCTGCCACGCACCCCGCCGGCCGGAGGTCCCGCAGCGCCCGGACACCTGGAGTGCATTCAGTTGCGGCGCGCGCCTCGGTGACAGCGGCTGCCCTCCCAGGTTACTGAATAATTGATCATTCTGTGCGTAGATTGAGGGGCGAGGCCCCTTCCCTACACCGAGTGGCAGGTAAAGCTTCCCAAGGCCCTGGAACACGGGGCCGCGCTAAGGGGCCGATCGCGCCAGGCTTCGCTCCGCTCCCGGCGGGAGGGTCCTGGGCACCGTCTGTTCCAGGGGCCTCTCCCAGGCTTGCCGGGCCGCGGTGCCTAGTCCTCCCACTCCGGGATGCTCCCCGCGCGCCGGGCAGAAGAGCAGCCTAGGCGGCGCTCACTCGGCGTCGAGCCCCCTGCTCCAGCCCCCGCCGCACACCCTCCGGGCTCGGACCCTCAGTGCCCCCCGCGGCGGCACCGGGAACCCGGGCCTGACCCTTGGAGATAACCTAGAGCGCCCAGTGGAGCCACCAGTTCTCGGCGCTTTTCAATTTGAGCTCCTGCCACTCTTCCCAAACACACCCGACTCCGGGCTCTAAGTCACCTCGGCGCGCCTCCCTCTTTTATGGAACTTGGCGGAGCCGCTAGACTCAGTCAGTGACTGGGGGACCCAAGTCCCCAAGAGCAGCCAATGTCCGTTCCAGGGGGGCGCACCGCGTCTCGCTCCTGGCAGTTGGATCCGAGGCCCTGGCGGGCCGGGGAGGGTCCCCCAGAGGCGAGGGGAGAAGAGGGGGGCACATACCTGGCCACAGGCTGAGTGCCCAGGCCACCACGAGGCTTCTGGGCAGGTCCATGGCCCGTGGCAGGGCGGCGGGTGCCCGGGGCGGCGCGGCGGGAGGCAGCGAGCCAGAGCGGCAGCCTGCTCGGCGAGGCGCCTGCAGCCGGCTCTGCGCTGGGAGCGGCGCGGGGCTCCCTGACAGCCCCGGCTCTTTCAGAGGAAGTGGGAGGGCTCCGGCGGAGGGGAGGGGCGCCCGGATGCGACTCCGGCTCGCTCCAAACTAGGCCCCTCTGCCACCTGGACAGAAGGCGTGCTGCGACTTCCAGGCTTCCACGCTGCCACCAGATCTCTTCCTGAAGAGAAAACAGCAGAGGACCGCTCCCGCGAACCTCCAGCCCCTCCAAAGTCAAAGCCTGTTCAGAGAAAATGGTTTATTTTCCCATTTTACAGAGAAAAGAGCTTTACGAAGCTGACAGGGGTGCCTAAAGCAATTCAGGGACATGGGTGGTGACTCGGGTCTCCCCTGGCCAGAGGGAATGGATGCTCCTCAAAAGTCCATTCTGAGACATCCCCTGCCTCCCTGCACACTAGGGTTCAGATGTAGAGGCTTCAGTTTCTTCTAACCCTGGAATAAATGCAGCTCCCTCTCCATTCCCACCCCACCCCCACCTCCAAAGACCCCCCAGCCATTCTGCGGCATCCAGGAGGACCAAGTGCCCACGTTTACATAATGGTGAAGGTCTCCTTTGCAACCCGACCGACCGCCTCCTTCCCAGCCCTTCTCATCACTGGCAATTACATTTAAAGCACATTTATTGTGTGAGCTTTAAATCAGGTCCTGGGCCATAGCCCGCGGGTGTGCAGGGTGGCTTTTCCAGCAGGGAAGAGCGCCCAGGCAGAGGGTAGGATGACAGCACATGAGTAGTGATGGCACGACTGGAGCTGAGGTTCCACATCGCTTCCTCAGAAAAGCCTTCTCTGCACCCCCACAGCCTGCCCCCACCAGATCACTCCCCAGGTATATGCTTGTCTGTGCTTGGTTGAGAAACTAGACTTCAACTGTTGTGATCATTTGATTAACTTTTCTCTCTCTGTCTATACTTAAAACACCATTAGAGTCTCTGGTTCACTACTGTGTACTTGTGCCCCAGCACCCAGGTTGGCTGGATGGGTGGGTAAGCAGAGACTGCATGTGGGTGCACAGAGGGTAGGGTTTTCTGTCTAGGATGGATGGAAAGGGCTTCCCAGAGGAGGTGGCATTTGGGTTGGGTCCTGGATGCTGAATTGCTTTTTAAAAGAAAGCCCAGGTTCACACACACAAGGTGTGCGGGGGGTGCTTGTGTCTGCCGTCTCAACATCCATCCCCACTCTTCTTGGAAGCTGCCCTGGTTTTTACTTGTGTATCCTCACCTCCTTCACTCAGTCCATGGACTTTTTTATTTTTTAAACAAATCATTTTTATTGGTACATATTAATAAAGCATATAATTCACCCAAAGTGTGCAACCAGTCATATTTGGTTGTGTACTCATTACTTCAATCATTATTAGAGCATTTTCATTGTTTCATAATAACAATTAAAAAAAAAAAAACCCAGACAAACAAACAAGAAAATTCTTCACTTCTCAGTCTGTTTCCACTGCCGCATATAACAGCTGTTTCTGGCTATTCTTGCACAATTATTTATTTATTAAGAAGTTTTATTGAGATATATTCATATACCATACAAGCTATCCACTTTTGTATATTCTAGCATAATCACAATGTTGTGCATTCATCACCACAAAAAAATTTTAGAACCATTTCATTACTCCAAAAAGAAAAATTCCACATGCCTTTGCTTGCTTCCCCAGTCCTACATAACCACTAATCTAATTTCATCTTTATAAAATTGATTTATATTTACATTTTATATAAGTGGAATCATACAATATGTCACACAATATTAGTAGCACAATATTAGTAGTGCAGTCATGCAGTATTTGTCCTTTTGTGTCTGGCTTGCTTCACTTGACGTAATGCCCTCCAGGTTCATCCATGTTGTCATATGTTTTTTTGTTTTGTTTTTTTTAAAGCTATTTTCCTTCTTTTTTTTTTTTTTCCCCAAAGATTTATTTATTTGTTTATCTCCCCTTCCCTTCACCCCCCCACCCCGGTTGTCTGTTCTCTGTGTCTATTTGCTGCATCTTCTTTGTCCGCTTCTGTTGTTGTCAGTGGCACGGGAATCTGTGTTTCTTTTTGTTGCGTCATTTTGTTGTGTCAGCTCTCCTTGTGCGCAGCACCATTCCTGGGCAGGCTGAACTTTCTTTCCTGCTGGGCAGCTCTCCTTACAGGGCGCACTCCTTGTGCGTGGGGCTCCCCTACACGGGGGACACCCCTGCGTGGCACGGCAGTCCTTGCGCGCATCAGCACTGCGCATGGGCCAGCTCCACACGGGTCAAGGAGGCCCGGGGTTTGAACCACGGACCTCCCATGTGGTAGATGGACGCCCTAACCACTGGGCCAAGCCCACCACCTGTCATATGTTTTATGACGTCATTTCTTCTTAAAGCTGCATAACATCCTACTATGTGTATATACCACAGTTTCTTTATCCATTCATCGATTGATGGACACCTGAGTTGTTTCCAACTTTTGGCAATCATGAAAATGCTGCTATGAACATCGGTGTGCGTATGTCTGTGACATGCTCAGTTCTTCTGGGTATATACCCAGTGGTGATATTGCAGGGTCACAGGGCAAGTCTATGTTCAACTTCTTTAGGAGCTGCCAAACAGTCCTCCACAGTGGCTGTACCATTCTGCATTCCCACCAACAGTGAATAAGTGTTCCTATCTCTCCACATCCTCTCCAACACTTGTAGTTGTCTGTCTTTTTAAAAGTGGCCATTCTGATATGAAATGATATCTCGTAGTTTTTGATTTGCACTTCCCTAATCTTTAGTGATGTTGAACATTTTTTCAAGTATATTTTTTCTTTTTTCTTTTTTTCTTTTTGTATTTATTCTTTCGACAAATGTCTATTCATGTCTTTTGCCCATTTTTAAATTCGGTTGTTTGTCTTTTTAGCGTTAAGTTGTAACATCCTTTATGTATCATGGATATTAAACCCTTATCAGACATGTGATTTCCAGGTATTTTCTCCCATTGAGTTGGCTGCCTTTTCACCCTTCCAACAAAGTCCTGTGAGGTGCAAAAGTGTTTGATTTTGAGGAGGTTCCACTTATCTATTTTTTCTTTTGTTGTGCATGCTTTGGGTGTAAGTAATAAGAAACCAGCACCCACGTTTCCTTACATTTTTTTCTATTAGTTTTATGGTCCTGGCTTTTATATTTAGGTCTTTGATCCCTTTTGAGTTGATTCTTATATATGGAGTGAGATAGGGGTCTGCTTTCATTCTTTTGATTATAGATATCCAGGTATCCCAGCACATTTATTGAAGAGACTATTTTGTCCCATTAACATGGACTTGGTCGGTTTGTCAAAAACTAGTTGACCATAGATGTAAGGGTTTTTTTCTGGGCTCTCATTTCTATAATATTCCACTGATCAGTGTGTCTATCTTTATGTCAGTACCATGCTGTTTTGACTGCTATATCTTTGTAATATGTTTCGAGGTCAGGCAGTGAAATTCCTCTCATATTGCTCTTCTTTTTTCAGAAAGCCTTTGGCTATGCAGGTGCACTTTCCCTTCCAAATGAATTTAATAATTGCCTTTTCTATATCTGTAATGTAGGCTGTTGGAATTTTTATTAGTATTGCATTGAATCTATAAATCAGTTTGAGTAGGACTGACATCTTCACGATATTTAGCCTTCCAATCCATGAACACAGAATGTTTCTCCATTTGTTTAGGTCTTCACTGATTTCTGTTAGCACTGTTTTGTAGTTTTCTGCATATAGGTCCTGTACTTCTTTGGTTAAATTAATTCTTAGGTATTTGAGTCTTTTTGTTACTATTATAAATGTATTTTTCCCCTGATTTCCTCCTTAGATTGTTCGATACTAGTGTACAAAAACATTATTGATTTTTGCATGTTGACCTTGTATCCTGCCACTTTGCTAAACTCATTTATTAGCTCAAGTAGCTTTGTTATAGACATTTCAGAATTTTCTAAATGTAGGATCATGTCATCGCAAATAGAGTTTTACTTTCTTTTTTTCCTATTTGGATATCTTTAATTTTTTTTTCTTGTCTATTTTCTCTAGCTAGAACTTCTAGTACAATGTTGCATAAGAATGGTGACAGTGGGTGTCCTTGTCTTATTCCCAATCTTAGAGAAATGCTTTCAGCCTTTCTCCATTGAGGATGATGTTGGCTGTGGTTTTTTCATATATACCTTTTTTTTTTTTTAATATTACATTTAAAAAATATTAGGTCCTATATACCCCCACCCCCTTCACCCCACTCCTGCCCCCATAGCAACAATCTCCTCTCATATATGCCTTTTATCATACTGAGGAATTTTCCTTCTATTCCTATCTTTAAACTGTTTTTATGTAAAAACGGTGCTGGATTTTGTTGAATGCTTTTTCTGCATCAGTTGAGATGCTCATTTGTTTCTTTTTTCCTTCAACTTGTTAATGGGTGTATTATGTTGATTAATTTGATTATGTTGGACCAACCTTGCATACCAGGAATATATCCCACTTGGTTGTGATGTATAAGTCTTTTGATACGCTGTTGGATTCTATTTGCAAATATTTTGTTGAGAATTTTTGTGTCTATGTTCATTAGAGAGCTTGGCCTATAATTTTCTTTTCTTGTCTCGTCTTTATGTGGTTTTGGTATTAGGGTGACGCTGGCGTCATAAAATGTGTTGAGTCATTTTCCCTCCTCTTCAATTTTTTGGAAGAGTTTAAACAAGATTAGTGTTGATTCTTTTTGAAATGCTTGGTAGAATTCATCTGTGAAGCCATCTGGTCCTGTAATTTTCTTTGTTAGGAGATTTTTTTTTTTAAGGATTTATTTTTATTTATTTCTCTCCCCTTCTCTGCTGTCCCCCCACCCCGAGTTGTCTGCTCTCTGTGTCCATTCGTTGTGTGCTCTTTTGTATCCACTTGTATTCTTGTCAGCAGCATCTGGAATCTATATCTCTTGTTTTTGCATCATCTTGCTGCATCAGCTCTCCGTTTGTGCGGCGCCACTCCTGGGTGGGCTGCGCTTTCTTCACATGGTGCGGCTCTCCTTGTGGGGCGCATTCCTGCGTGGGGCACCCCTACACGGGGGCACAGCACTCCTTGCATATGGCAGCAGTGTACGTGGGCCAGCTTACCACACGGGTCAGGAGGCCCTGGATATCAAACCCTGGACCTCCAAATGGTAGGCAGACGCTCTATCAGTTGAGCCACATCCGCTTCGCTTTTGTTGGGAGATTTTCAATAACAGATTCAATCTCTTTAAATGTGATTGGTTTGTTAAGTTCTTGTATTTCTTGTAGTGTCAGTGTAGGTTGTTTTGTGCATTTCTAGGAATTTGTCCATTTCATTGAGGTTGTCTAGTTTGTTGGCATGCAGTTTCTCATAATATCCTCTTATGATCCTTTTTATTTCTATATGGTCAGTTGTAACTTCTCACCTTTCATTTCTGATTGTATTTAATTGCATCTTCTCTCTCATTGTCTTTGTTAGTCTAGCTAGCAATTTGCCAATTTTGTTGATCTTCTCAAAGAACCAGCTTTTGGGTTTGTTGATTTTCTCAACTTTTTAAAATCAATTTCATTTATTTCTGCTCTAATCTTTATTATTCTTTCCTTCTGCTTGCTTTGCTGTTCTTTTCCTAGTTTCTCCATTGTTCAGTTAGATCTTTGATTTAAGTTCTTTATTTTTAAATATAGGCATTTAGGATTATAAATTTCCCTCTCAAGACTGCCTCCACTGTATCCCATAAATTTCGATAAGTTGCGTTCTTATTTTCATTTGTCTCAATATATTTACTAATTTTACGTGCAATTTCTTCTTTGACCCATCGGTTATTTAGGAGTGTGTTGTTTAGCTTCCACATATTTATGAATTTACCTCTTTCCTATCTATTATTGATTTTCAGTTCCATTCCATTATGATCTGAGAAGGTGCTTAGTATAGTTTCAATCTCTTTATAATTATTGAGAGCTGCATTGTGCCCTAACGTGTGGGTCTACCCTAGAGAAAGATCCATGAGCACTTGAGAAGAGTGTATAACCTGCTGAGTACAGAATGTTTGGGTACAACATTCTATCTCTGTCTATTATATCTAGCTCATTTATCATTTGTTCAAGTTCTCTGTTTCCTTGTTGATGTTCTATCTAGTTGTTCTGTGTAATGATGTGAATGGTGTGTTGAAGTCTCCAACAATTATTGTAGAGATATCTATTTTTCTCTTCAGTTTCCAGGGTTTGCCTCATATATTTTGGGGCACCCTGGTTAGATACATAGATATTTGTTTATTTATAAAATTATAAATAAAATTTATTTATTTTTCTCTCAGAAGGTAACAAGGATGAACCTGTGCAAAGCAGGTGCTCATACATGCAAAGCAGGTGCTCAACCACAGAGCTACACCCACTCTGCCCTACATAGATATTTATGACTGTTATATCTTCCTGGTAGATTGTCCCTTTTATTAATATATAATGGCCTTCTGTATCTCTTATGGCCTTTTTTGCATTTAAAGTCTGTTTTATTTGATATTACTATAGCTACCCCTGTTCTTTTTTGGTTACTATTTGTGTGGAGTATCTTTTTCCAACCTTTAACTTTCAGCCAGTTTGTTTCCCTGGGTCTAATTAGAGTCTTTTGTAAAAAGCATATGCATGACTCCTGTTTTTTTATTCATTCTGTCAGCCTATATCTTTTGATTGGGGAATTGAATCCATTCACATTCAATGATATTACTGTAAATGCAGTATTTACTTCTACCATTTTATTCTTTGGTTTTTATATGTCGTATCTTATTTTCGTTTGTCTTTTTACTCTTTTGGTTATCCTTTCAGCTATTCTTTTTCTATACTCTCCTCCAAGCCTCCCTCTCCTGTCTTTTTCTTTCAGGCTCTAGGGCTTCCTTTACTACTTCCTGCAAAGTTGGATTCTTTTTTACAAACTCTCTTAGTTTCTGTTTGAGAATATTTTATACTCATCTTCATATTTGAAGAACAAATTGCTGGATAAAGAATTCTTGGCTGGCAGTTTTTCTCTTTCAGTATCCTATTTTTATCCTACCACTGTTTTCTTGCCTCCATGGTTTCTGATGAAACCATGGAGGCAAGTCTTACTGGGCATCCCTTGTATGTGATGGTTTGCTTCTTCCTTGCAGCTCTCAGAATTTTCTCTTTATCTTTGGTTTTTGACATTCTGAGTATTATGTGTCTTGGAGTAGTTCTATTCAGATTTATTTTGATTGGGGTATGTTATGTTTCTTCTCTTTGATGGGAGTTGGGTAATTTTCAGCTATTATTTCCTCAAATACTCTTTCTGCCCCTTTTCCCTTCTCTTCTTCTTCTGGAATTCCCATGACACATATGTTGTTGCATTTCATGTTGTCATTCAACTCCCTGAGCCCTTGCTTTATTTTTCCCATTCTTTTCTCTCTTCAATTTTAGCTGTTCTGTCTTCAGTATCACTTATTCTTTCTTCAATCATTTTGAGTCTGCTCTTGTAAGCCTCTAATGTATTTTTGATTTTACCTAATGTGTCTTTCATTCCCATGATTGCTGCTACTTTTCTATTCAGATTTTCAAATTCTTTGTGTTAACTTGATGTCTTCTTGATGTTATTTATCTCTTTAGCCATATTGTCTTTCAACACATTAATTTGGTTTTGGGAATTTGTTTGCATCTCATTAATTAGTTGTCTCAAATCCTTTTCTCTTCTGGGGCTTTGATATATTCCTTTTCTTTGGCCATGTTCTCTATTTTCTTAGTATGGCTTGTAATTTTTTGCTGTTGTCTAGGCATTTGATTAAAATAATAAGTTTACTCTGATGCTCAATTTCTCTCTTTCATAGGGATTTAGTGGTGGGAGGCTGTGTGTTACTGCTGTTCTTTGATTCTTGATTCACCCTGTTTTGGTCTTTAGGATTGTCCCTGTCAGGTGCTCAAAACTGGGCTCTGGACCCAGTAATGGGTTGCAGACCCACTTCCTAGAGCCTTGGGGCAGGAGGCTGGAATTACAGGAAAAAGTCTTTCTTACTTTTAATTTCCTTGCATGCACTTCCTATGTCTACCAGCAGATGGCACTCTTTGGCAGCCCTGTCAGTTCAATGCCTGGAGGTGTGTGTGTGCTGCAACACAGACTGGATCCATGTGATATAGGTCCTGCCTGGAGGCTAAGAGTCTTGTAATTCAAACTTTCTCAGAGACAGTTCTCCAGTCTTCACTGACAGCTTCCTCTTTTTTTCTCAGTAGGAAATAATTCCACTCCCTGCTGTGTCCTTAACAATTGGTCCCAGTTAGTAGGGATTGAGAGGGTTGGACCTCTTTAGTCCCCTGCTGGCTCCCAAGGCAAACAATGGCACAAGCCCTCCTGGCCTGGAAGGGCTCATGGGACACAGCAGACCAAATTTGTGGGTCAAAAGCTGAGTCAGCCTAAGCTGTGTCCCTCTCTCTTTCCCCTTCTGGAGCCCCCTTTGTCTGTAGCTGCCAACACAGAGGCCTGAGTAGTCAAAAGTGTCCTTAGTGTAGAGCAAGGTGCGGGCAATAGTGGCTGCCTGTTTTAACTCACAGTTTTGCCACCGTGATTCTTTTCCTTTGTCCTCCTCTCTTCTAGGTGTTGTCCAGCCTTCCCTTGGTGTCCTAAACCCTAAAAGATTTTTTCCTGGCTGTTTCTGCCTGTCCCCTAGCTATTTCTCTCAGCCCGTGGACTTTGGGGGAAGTTGATTCCACCTCTGGGATGTCAGTGTGTGTATGTGTGTGTGTGGAGAGAGAAGAGAGAGGGGGAGTGAGAAAGAGAGAGGAAGAGAGAGATGTGGTTCAGGTTGAAACATTCCAGTGTATTGCCATTCCTTGTCCATGGTTGAGGGAAGGCCAATGTAATAAATGAAAACATTTTCTGGGAAACAAGCTCTTTTGCTCTTCTAACTAACTAGAACTGACTCACTAACTCTCTCCTTCCTCCTGCACCCTCTCCCAGCCTGGGACAAGGAAGCCTGTAGGCTAGAGAGTTGACAGGGGTTGGGGTGGGGAAGGGGATATCTGGTCTTGGGTTGAAGTGGACACTGGGATGACAGAAAGCAGAAATCAGTTCTAGAAGGATCTTGTTGAGCCCTTGCGTCAAGCCAACCTTTAAACCCACTCCCCTAAGGACTTTCCAGGTATGTGATTTCCCTTAATTGTTTGAGTTGGTTTGAGCCAGGATGCTCTGAACCTAGAGCATCCTACCCAATATAGCTAACTAATGGGCTGGAAACCATTTTCCTGCCCCCCACAAATTCATGCTCTCCCTAGTGGTTCTCAAATTCTAGGTGCATGGGAATTTCCTGGAGCACTTGTGAAGAATGAAGATTCCCTAAATATCAGGCATCTCTAGTGGGGCATCCCAGGCACCTCTGATATGCAGGTGGTCTGAAGGCTGCACTCTGAGACCATACACTGCTTGCCACAGGGTCTCTCTGGTTGTTGTGCTGCTGACAGTCTCCAGTCTACTATTCATTAACTTCCATGTTCTCCACCAGGTGCATGAGGATCCTGAAGAAAGGTGTGGGTGCTTTTGTGTAAGGTGGGAGGATGGTGGGGAAAGAGGTGTGCCTTCACTTGTTCTTTCAGCACATATTTGAGTGCCTACTGTGTCCCCCCAAGCTCTGCAGAGCACACAGGGTGAGAAGCCCACACTTGAGGGCTAATGATGGAGCCAAGAAGGTGAGACAATCTCAGCATTTAAATAATCACAAGGCAGCAGCAGAGGGTGGCAAAGGCACAATCTAGATTCTAAGGCTGGAGAAGCCCAGAGCAATGTCTGAAAGGCTTTATGGAAATACTGGGATTTGAGCTGAGCAGTGATAGTGGCAATTATCCTTTACATGTATATAGTGCTTTTTAATTAATTAATTTTAGTAAGATGCAATTCACATATCATACAATTCACCCATTTAAAGTGTACAAGTCAGCGGTTTTTAGAATATTCCCAGAGTTGTGAAACTATTACCACTATCTAATCAGACAACATTTTCATCACCCTACATGACCCTCCAGTGCAGTGACCCCCATTCTCCCATACCCACAGGCACTGGCAACCAGTCACCTATTTTCTGTCTCTGTGGATTTACCCATTCTGGATAGTTCGAGTAAATGGAATCATACAATATGTGACCTGTTGTGTCTGGTTTCTTTCACTTAGCTTAACATCCTCAGGGTCATTCCATGCTGTACCAAGTATCAGTACTTCATTCCTTTCAATGGCCCAATAATATTCCATTGTATGGATATACCATATTTTGTTTATTCATTCATCAGATCATGGGTGTTTGCATTGTTTCTAATTTTTGGCTATTCCAAATAGGGATGCTATGAACACATATCTACAAGTTTTTTTTATAAACATGCAATTTAAATTCTCTTGGGTATATAACCAGGAGTGGAGTTGCTGGGTCCTTGCTAACTCTGTGTATAACATTTTGAGGATCTAACTGCCAGACGGTTTTCCACAGCAAAACTTTACATTCTCATCAGTAATATATGAAGACTACATATAGTGTTTTACTAATTTTGAAATCCCTTTCACAGCCATGATTTCATTCAATATTCACAATAGTCCTGCAAGGAATTATATTAATTTTTTAATAGATGAAGAGATTGTATGGGTGAAGATTCTTCCCTTTTAAAGTAACAGAAACTCAGCACAAACTGACTAAAGTTGAAAAGGGAATGTACAAGCTCACAGAAGTAGGAAGTACAGAAGTGGACTGGCTGCAGGTATGGCTGGATCAAGAGCCTCAAATGAATATACTTTTTGCTGACTTCTCCTAGCTTTGCTTCACCGTCTGCACATTTCCTGCAGCAGAGAGGGTATCTCTTCCTGTCTAGAAAGCAGTCAGCAGTCCCAAACTTATATGTAACTGATTCTGAAAGGAGAGAGACAGCCTTCCTTCCTAACCCCAGAAGAAAAGTCCAGGGTGCTAGTTCCTGCCCACTGTAGGACAAATCTCAGTGTCCAGAAGAGAAGGTCCCATGAAGAACTCAGCCTGGGGTGTGCCCATTCCTGGGGTGGGACTTGGGAAGAGAAGGGCAACTGTGACTGATAGCCTCACCAAGATCACGTATTATAGGAAGGAGTTCCCCAAAGGAACCAGGAAAATGGGAACAACAACAACACAAAATCCACAGATGCTAAATCCCCTTCAAAAATTTAAACTCAGAGTAGTCAGGGATTTACCCAAGACCCCACAACACCTACATGGCAGCACTGGGACTGAACCCCAGTCTTCTGGCCCCAGACTCAGAGCTCACCCCCACACCCCGGCGGGATGTGGGGAAGCAGGTGCACAGGCTGGGACCACAGGAGCAGGTCCTGTGGGCAGGTCCCCTGAGCACCTCTGCCTTGTGGGCACCCTGGGGTATCCCTGGCCTTTGCAGGAAGGAATGGTGGGAGAGATGTCACTCCCTTCGGAGGACCCAGGTGTGAGCTGGCCACTAAGGACAGAAGCCATGGGTCAGCAAGGACTAACTTCCCCTTTTTCCTGAAAAGTGCTCGGGGCAACCCGATTTGCTTTCCTTTCAGAAAGGCACTCCGTTCTTCCTACTTCTTCTCTGCATTCTCTACCTCTTTGACCGAGGGTCATGATCCCTGCTAGTTGCCCAGGACTGAAGGGTTTCCTGGTTCGCTGAGCTTTCAGTGTCAAAACTGAGACAAATCTGGGTCAAGTTGACCACTCTGTCCTTCTCTCTATCTTGAACCCTCTGCCTTGCTTTTTTCAACTTTCTTCTCCAACTCCCTCTGCCCTCCAGGTGTCTTTCTCTCTTTCCTTCTCTCTTCTCTGCTCTCAGAGCAGCCAGTATCCATTACCAGTGAGTGGATGTCCACACTGGGGCATGCCCCAGTTTCTAGGCTCCTGTCTACCCCCCACCCCCCACCCCCCAGCATTGGATCTGGCCTTCTCCCTGTGCCTTGTTAGTTGGTTTGTGCTTAGGAAATGCAAACCCCCTTATTTTATTTTTCAGATAAATTTAAAATCTTACAGTTATTGGGAAGGCACATCCTCTGAAAGAAAAGATATAATAAATTCCAAAACCCCAAAGGAAAAAAGTAGAAAAGAAAACTGCAAGGTTGCTTTTGTTATCTGCCATTTGAATGATGTGTGTCACTGCTGATCGGGAGGGAACTGTGTGTGTCACATACAGATGGGCTTGGAAGGCTTTCCTCAGTTTCTGTTTATCTTGCCAACAAAGCAAGGCAGGTTAACTTAGCATAAATGTGTTTACACCAATAGCTGATGCCTGCCCCAGTCACTTTCTAGTTCAGAGTCTACTGCAAAATGTTGGAGGCGCCGCCGCCGTTTTTTCTAACCCTCGTGACTGGCCCCAGTCTTGTTGCCCTGCCGAAGGTCAACGACTGGCTCTTGTACCGGAATCAAGCCTCGACTGAGTCCAGGAGGCTATTTTGTGATTCCATTTCTCAAGCCTCAAGTATGTACAGCCTTCGCAGTAAAGATATCGAAGGGAAGGAGTGCGGCCACAACACAAACAGACACTCAGGGTGGATAAAGAAACATCCCTTTGAAGAAAATTACATCAGAGGACAAGAGAGAATAAAAATTGTCTTGAAAATCTACGGCTATCAGCCAATACCCTAGTCCAAAGACCATTTCTGAGGGCCTTAGGTGAGCTCATCTTTGACATGGGGTCAGACTTGAAGAGTTGCGGCAGTGGTTACAATCACGATTTCAGTTGCCTCCATGGTGAGCACTTAACAAGGGCGCAGTGTAGTTCCGGCACTTTCTCGGGTCCAGCACAGCCCAGGAGGTTCTCCAGGACTTTTGTCCCAGCCCCGGGCTGAGCCGAGGTGTCACGGAGAAGCCCCGCTCCATCTGCGAGCACCAGGACAAAGACTCGGACTTCAGGGGGCTCTAGGGCAGAGTCACGCCCTGACACAAAGACACTGAGCACGGCAAGGAATTCCCGCAGCGCGTCAGGGTCAGGGCAGGGGCGCTTGGCAGGGAACAGGGAGTGCTTGTTGTTCACCAAGTTGAGCATGTAGTGTTAAACCAGAAGTGGTCCTGGCCTCCCCGCAAAGTTCCTAACCAAGGAGAGGAGGGACGTACCTACAATGATCGCCAAAAAACAGCTTCTATTTATCCACCACTTGTGGTATGGGACACTTGACTTAAATCATTTCCTCTAAGGCTCCTGGTAATCTTATGAAGGAGTATCATTACCATCTGCCTTTCACAGATGAAGAAGTTGAGAGGTTCAGGGAAGTAAGGTCCCAGAACTAGTAAAAGGCAGACCCAGGATTTGAACCTGGTCACACCTGGCTCCAGATTCTGAGCTCCTGAACCTCTTGGCTTCATTGCTTTTCAGTGAAGTGCTGGATGGTAAATCAGACAGTGATCAGAGCAACCCTAGACATTTGAACACAATGTCAGGGAAGCACAGAGGAGGGTAAAAGAAAGAGGTGACATCTGAACAGGGCCTTGGAAGTAGGGGTTTTTCAGAGGGGAATGGAGAAGGGCATTCTCTTTTTTTTAAGTATCAGGGATTGAACCCAGGACCTCGTATGAGGGAAACAGGTGCTCAGCCACTGAGCTATATCCACTTCCTGAGAAGGGCGTTCTAAGTAGGGGAAACTGCAAACCTACGAAAATCTGGGCAAAAGTACAACAGGTCAAGCTGAGCCCAGGGAAAGGTGTACAGGGGGAGGCAGCAAAAATGGAAGAACAGAGCTGATCCCAGTTTCGGGTTTCGTCCAGTCAAGGGGCAGCTTCCTCTGGTGGATGTGGGGAAACGGAGTGTGCCTCACGTCCGCTCAGGCTGGCCATGCGGGAGCCACTTCTTTGGTCTCTGAGTCTGGTCAACCTTGAGTCTCTCCATCAGTAGGAAGCTGTGTGAAGATACGCTCCCCTTTCTTCGCAGGCTTCCACGGTGGGGGGCATGATTGGGCCAAACACAGAGACAGACACACACAGACAGACACACACCCCAGCAGCAAACAATACTCTTCAGACCCAGCACCCTCAGATCCGTATTAAGGAAGAGAAACTTTCTCCTAAGTAAGCGTTGTTTGTACAGTTGACCCTGCGTTTTGGAGCTACCACTTTCCATAGTGTCTCAGGGTGGTGCTGGCTCCTTGGGGATCTTCCTCCCACTTCCGGATGATGGCTAAGGGGCCTGAGTGACGGGCCAGGGCTCCACTGCCAGAGACAGAGCCCGGAAGGGCACGTGGGCTATGTAAAGTCCCAACCTTTTCTTCAGTTTGTGGGAGGTCAAATTCCAAGAAGGTAGTAAAACAGTTTATTGTTACCCCTGACCAGCACATCCTAGTTTTGGGAGGAGAAGAGTGGTGAAGAGATAAGGGTGGAAAAATTCCTCGGGGTCACATTGTGAGAGAAGTCTAATGCCAGAGAAGACGTACAGCCTTTATTTGACTGGTAACAAGAGGTTTAGCGATTGAGAGGGGTGGGAAGGTCCGTGCCCAAACTGATCAGGAAGTCAGAAGCCGGCAGCCCTTTGACCAGTTCAGAAAGGCTATTTGTGGAGGTGCCACTGCCTCAGGGGTGCTCTCCCTCCCCCTCACCCCCCCAAGGCAGCAGGTGCTTTCACTGCCATCACTCGAGCTTCCATAAAGATGCGGGTGCCCCACCCCACCCCCGCCCAGTCCCGCTGCCCCCTGGATCAAATCAGTGCCCGGCTTGACTTTCAGGGCCTTGTAGAATGGGACCTACTTCCGCCTTCCCTATTTTGCTTCCACGTCTCTCTCTAAAACAAGCCCCGCGCTCCCCTGCGACCTGCAATCAGCGGCCCCAGGGCATGAACCCCAGGGCATGAACCCCGGGGCCAGCGGCCCTCCTGACTAGGGCTCACGGTGAGCTCTGCCCTGGGCCGAGGGCTCCTGCGGCCCCCTCTGTCGCTCGGGTGCACCGGGCTTTCTGTTTCCCTGAATGGAGGGTGTTGCAGACATACTCCCCCCCGCCCGCGTTCCCTCAGCACTCACCGTTCCTGTGAATTCCAGATCCTACACCTTCCAGCCGCAAGACCAAAGGTCCTCTGTCCTCTGGAGCCCTCCCAGCAAGCTGGGGGTGCAGCCTCCACCAGTGACAGGTGGGAGCGGTGGGTGGTACCCTGGCTCCCACCCCTGCCGAGCAGCAAGCCTGGGGCATGCTCCACACTTTCTCCCAGAGGTCCCCGGTGATGCTGGGTCCCAGTTGCCCCCAGTGGGAGCCTGCTCTCCAGTACACCTTGTACTGGTGACCTTCCTTTTCCTCTCTTACTTCCTACTTCCTTTGCCTCCCCCCAAAAACTACTTGCACTTAAATTCCGTTTCAAGGTCTACTTCCAGGGGAAACCTCCCTAAGGCAACAGTTGAGAGAAGTGTAGCAAACTTGCCCCAGTTGCATAGCCAGAAAGTGGTAGAGTCCAGATTTGAATCAGGAATATGGGTGGGACACTGAAAGGGCTTCCAAAGTATTCTAATTATACTACTTCCAGACTTTCTCACATTTGTGCAAGCACCTGGAATGTCTGGGAATGCCAGAAATTCTGCCGTTTGAGTTTCTGGCTCTAGGCACAGTCTTTGAAAAAAGAAAATTCTTGGGCAGCAGACTAGCCTATCCAGCTGTATCAGCCATTCACGCCTTCCTTTCTTTAAGCACCCTGAATTGAGTAGGAGCTTTACTAAGGAAGAGAATGGGGAGACACCTTTGCATGGAATGTGGGCAAGGAGCACCAGCCCTCCTGCAGCTGGAAGGACTTGGGAGGAGGGAGCGGCCCCTGAAAAAGGCACCTGAGAGGACCACAAAAATGAGCATGCCCTGTTTCCCCACGTGGCTGAGAGATGGTCCTAGCACTCTGCGCTCCCGTCCTCAGGCTGCAAAGGCATGCAGGAATTTCGACACCATAAATTGCATAACTAATCTTGGACACTGACAAGAAGGAGCATAGCTTAAACCATAAAAACATTGGCGACAATATGGCCAATGACGAAACCCACTATGTAATCTCTGCCTCCGGTCAACCTCACTAAACCCAAAGGCCAGAATTTAAAAGGACGCTACCTCCCCCTACCCCTATCCAGAAACTGTGCACTTGGATGGGGAGAAACCAGGATTGAGGAGTTGACCCCGTCTGTGTGATCAAACTCCAATGGGTACCTGTTCAGAGATGCCGTTTTCCCACACTTCTTTCTGCAAGGAGGACCGGCCGCCTGGTCCACCCCAGACATCTCCAGCTGCTGCTATTTATTCTCAAGCATATGTGAGAAATAAACAATTCCAAAGAACTTTGCAACCAGGGGCAGAGGCCACTTGATAGCAGTGGTAGTGGGGAGGTATGGTGGAGGCGGATGTTTTAGTTGCTGTTTGGGTTACAAATGCTTCCAGGGGCATTTTTTCTCTGCTGAGCATTAGAGTGGATGCACGAGTTGGGCTTAAATCTTCTTGAGAACATCCTCCTCAGTGAAGTTCCCAAATCAAGCGTCATTCCTTACTATTGCTGCAGGGAAATGGAGATAGCAGCTTCCTTGGTCTTTGCTATGACTCAAAACAGGCTCTACAAATGGCTGTCGGCCCCAGAAGTTGCTCATGGGTCTCTCAGGAGCACGAGAGTAATGGTTAAACATGTAGGCTCTGGGGTCAGAGAGACGTGAGTTAAAATCTCAGCCCAGTCCCTCATCAGCTGGGTAACTTGCCACTTACAACCATTTCACTGACTGTAAAATGGAAAGGATAAAACATTGAACTCTTATAGAGTGCTTACCCAGTGCTAGACAGAGTCCTAAGTACTTACATACATTAACTCATTGAGTGATCACCACAACTCTTTGAAGTTGGGGCTCTTATTATTCCCATTTTATAGATGAGAAAATGGAGGCACAAAGAAGGCCATAAATTGCCAAGGGCACTCAGCTGATAAGTGGAGGAGCCTGTATCTGGTCACAGACAACCTGACTCAAGAGTATTACATTGCCTCTTGGGTTGGTTGCTGTGAGGAATAGACTAAATGCAGCTTTTAAAGGGCTTGGTGCAGTGCCTGACAATAAATGTTGGCTTTTATTATTAACAACACATGAAACTGCATAAAACAAACTAGTTATCTGCACTGTTTGAGATAGCAATGCCTGCCATTTATTTAGCCTCCTAGAGAATTCAAAGGACTTTCCCAATTATGTCTCCCATTGCCCTCCCTCAAGCCCTGTGAAAGCAGTGGGGCAGTTTACAAGTGGTCTGATTATCCCCACTGGACGGATGTGGACATGGGGGCCCAAAGGCCAGTGACTTGCATTAGGCCACATACTAGGTCTCTGATCATCTGTCCTTCAGCAAACCTTCAGAACTTTGGACCATGTGGGCTGAAAAATACGCCAAGGGACCATCAGTAATTTATTCTTTACTACGTTTAAATCAGATTCTATTTACCCAAACATTTTTATACCCAACTGTATAAAGTGTGATACAGCAATGACAATTTATTAATTGTTTATACTCTCCTTTTGTACAATAAGAATGTGAAAGTTTACAATAAAAAGCAGATAAACAAAATAAATCACCAAAAAAGGATAAAATTCCAAAATTCAAACAACAGAAATAATATTTGTACAGCATTTTCCAGTTGGTAAACATGTGTGATTTCATTTCAACCTTACAACAACCCACCACTGGACATAATTGTACTAGAACCCTGGGTTTATTATGAAACCCAAGTCCTTCTCCACATTTTCCAATTATTTCTGTTGGAGTATGAGGTTCACAGGAAACCCAAGGAAAGACCCAGCTCAGAACAGTGCAGATACTGAGTCTAAAATAAATGGATTCTCGCTCACACAGAGCAGAATGCTCTCAGATCCTATTGTTCAGACCTGCTTCATCCCTTTTCCCCTTCCCAGAGGCTATTGAAAAATCTGCCTTAAACTTTACAGTGAAGACAAGCATTTCAAGAAAAAAGCAACTACTTGGCTCAGCCATACCAACTGTGATCCCTAAATAACTGCCAATTTATCTTCACAGCACCAGTACTCTTCATTTATAATGGCCAATGGATTTGTAGTGTGGTTTTCATTTTGAAAGATCATGTTGTGATTCACTTGCTTTCCCATTCAGAATCAACTTTCAGGCAAAGCATGCCTTTAAAAACATTAAGGGAATGGACATACCTGGAAACTTTATGAAATGAACAGTAGTCATTATGCTACCTGATTTTCTACAAAATATATTTGACAAGCCAAAATTCTAGGATATAGACATCTGGAAAAAATCATTTCTTGGGATTAACTTCTCAAGAGATTTTTTAAAGTTAATTTGGGAAATTAGCATTTCACTTTACTGCAAATCTTTGTTACATTTGACTGAATTGTCATTCACACATTTAAAACAATTGCTCTTGGGGCCGCGGACTTGGCCCAGTGGTTAGGGCGTCCATCTATCACATGGGAGGTTCACAGTTCAAACCCCCGGCCTCCTTGACCCGTGTGGAGCTGGCCCATGTGCAGTGCTGATGCGCGCAAGGAGTGCCCTGCCACGCAGAGGTGTCCCCCGCATAGGGGAACCCCCACACATAAGGAGAGCTGCCCAGCGCGAAAGAAAGCGCAGCCTGCCCAGGAATGGCGCTATCCACACGGAGAGCTGACACAACAAGATGACGTGACAAAAAGAAACACAGATTCCCGTGCCGCTGACAACAACAGAAGCAGACAAAGAAGACACAGCAAATAGACCCAGAGAACAGACAACCGGGGTGGGGCATGGGGGAAGGGGAGAGAAATAAATAAATAAATAAATCTTAAAAAAAAAATAAAAAAACTAAAATATAAAACAATTGTTCTTGGGTATGTATGTGTATATGTATTACACAAGCACAACAGGATTTGCACTAAAGAATTGTCATCGTAATACTATTGGATAGCTTAACTTCATATGTGTGTGTGTGTTTTTTTTTAAGATTTATTTATCTCTCCCCCCTCCCCATTGTTTGCACTTGCTGTCTGTTCTCTGTGTCTGTTCATTGTATGCTGTATGTGTCTGCTTGTATTCTTTTTTTTTTTTAGGAGGCACCAGAAATGGAACCCAGGACCTCCCATGTGGGAGGGAGGTGCCCAATCACTTGAGTCACATCTGCTCCCTGCTTGTTGTGACTCTTGTTGTGTCTCCTCATTGTGTCAGCTGTCTTGCTCTTCTTCTTTAGGAGGCACCAGGAACTGAACCTGGAAACTCCCATGTGGGAGATGGGCACCCAACTGCTTGAGCCACATCTGCTCCCCGCATATGTGTATTCTTAATTGCACAGAAAGTCAGTAATTTGTCACAATGGGGTTTTTAATATTTGTTTTAAGTGTTGGCTATTTCTATGTTTTATAAAGCAAACCAGAATTTCCAAAAACAATGAGGGAAACCACAATAAATATTTCTGCCTTTCAAAACAAACAAACAAAAAAACCACCCGAAAAAAAAAACAAAACTAAATAAAAGAAGAATCCTGGGCTTAGGACAGCTAATGTAATAGACAATAATATAACAATACTCAAATATCCTACCCCGATTGAGTTTTGCTTGTATGTTCTAGCAACTACTGAAAAGTAGAGTTAATGTTTCTCACTACATTTAAGTAACATACTCTGAAGCCAGAATGGTTCCTTTTATTTCCAGCCCTGCTACTTGCTAACTGTGTAAATTTTGGCAAATTACTTAAGCTCTCAGTGCTTCAGAATCCTCACTATTGAGTGACAGTATGTACCTCATGAGGCTGATGTGAGGAATAAATGAGCTAATATATGTAAATTGCTTAGAAAAATACCTGTCACAGAGTAAGTAAATGCTATTTGCTTATATAAACATAAACCCAAAAATAATCTCCCACCAATATTATGAATTTGTGTCTCTCCTTATAATTTTGTTATTTTTTTCTTTTTATATTTTGTGGCTAAATTGTTAGGTACATACAAATTTAGATTATCATATCTTCTTATTGATATGAGCCTTTAATTGTGATAAAGTGTCATTATCTTTCATAATGTTTTTGTCTTAAAATTTGCTTTGCCTAACATAATATATCTCTATCTCTATCTATATCTATGTCTCTCTCTATATATATACACTGGCTTTCTTTTGGTTGAAGTTTGCATGGATTATCATTTTCTATTGTTTTGCTTTCAACCTTTCTGTATCTTTGTTATTTAGATCTATTTCATGTAAGCAGCACCTAATTGTCTTTTAGTCAATTTTGTTAATTTTGTTTCTTAATTGGAGTTCTAGTCCATTTACATTTAACTGCTATGTTTGAGTTTAAATCTACCATTTTAGTATTTTTTGTATATTTGCCCTGCTTGATTTATGTTATTTTCTTTTTTCTTTTTAATAGATTTGTAATTATTTTATTTTTCCCTCTGTTAGGTTGGAAGTAATAAATGAATTTGCTATTATTTAATGAATTCTGCTGGGAATTGAATCATGCCCCCCACAAAAGGCATGCTCAGGTTCCAACCCACGGTCCTGTGAATGTGAACACGTCTAAGTAGGGCCTGTGAAGATGTTGCAAGGTGTGCCCAAACTGAAGGAGGATGTGCCTTAATCCAATATGGCTGATCTTACAAGCCAATGAAATTAGAGTTGGAAAGAAAATCCATGGTGAATAGCCAGAAGCCAGAAGTTACAGAAACTGGAGGAGAAAGGAGAAAACATCACCATGTGATTGCCATGTGATGGAAAGCCAAGTAACCTCCAAGATTGCCAGCCAGCCAGAAAACTGACTTTGGGAGGAAACCAGCCTTCTCGCCTTTGAAACCATGAGCAAATAAATTCCTACTGCAAAACCAACACATTGTATGATATTTGTTTCAGTAGCTGGGAAACTCAAACAATTACTCTACAGATTTCAGGGTGCATCCTTGATTTATTAATATTAAGCCTAATTTTAAGTAGAGCTTTTTATCTCTTAGACAATGCAGGGGCCTCAGAACATTTGCAGTTCAGTTGCTATCCTCCTGATTTACATACAATTGTTTCTGTATATTTTAATTCTATTTTAAACCCATGAGACTTTATTATTTGCCTTCATTTAATATTTAGATTTATCCACATCTTTACAATTTTGTTGCTTTACCTGGATCTTTGATATTCTATTTGGGATTATTTTCCTTCTGACAGAGGAACACCATTTACTATTTCCTGTAGGGCTGGATTTCCTGACGTTGATTCTTCTCACCTTTTTATGGTGAAAATGCATAATTTCACTTTTATTCTTGAGCTATGTTTTCTCTGGGCATAGAATGTTTGATTGACATTTCTTTTTCTTCTACACATTGAAATAATCATTCCATTCTGACCCTTGTTTCTATTGAGAAATCAGTTGTTAGTTTAATCATTGTTCCTGTGAAGGTAATATGTCTCTTTTTCTGATTCTGCCTTTAAGATTTTTTAATTTTGGTATTGAGAAATTTTAGTCTCAGGTAGATTTATTTTTATTTGTCTTCCTGGGATCAATTTGGCTTTTTAGCCTGTGGATTTAAGTCTTTCATCAGTTTAGAAAACATTGTGTTCATAACGTTTTTTCTCTCCTTTATGCCTGGGACTCCAATTAAACATTTGTTAGACTTTCTCACGATATCCTTCATCTCTCTTACCTACTGTAGCAGTTTGATATAACTGATGAATTTCAAAAAGAAATATTGGATTATGCTTGTAATCTGATCTGTACCTGGGCATGATTGAGTTATGATTAGGGCGTTGTGTCCCTACCCTTTGGTGGGTGGGGACTCAACAGATAAAAGGCACAGAGAAGAACAGAGTTGGGGATTTCTGATGTTAGATTTTGATGCTAAACCCGGGAAGTCAGCACCCAGAGGAAAGAGAAGCCAGCTTCATGGTGGAAGGAACCTTGAACCCAGTGAAAAGCAAGCCCCAGGAATGTAGGAACCCAGGAAGCCTGAACCCTCGTAGACGTTGGCAGCCATCTTGCTCCAAATAGACTTTGGTGAAGGAAGTAATTTATGCTTTATGGCCTGGTATCTGTAAGCTCCTACCCCAAATAAATACCCTTTATAATGCCCAGCAGATTTCTGGTATTTTGCATCAGCACCCCTTTGGCTTACTAATACACCCATTTCTCTTTTCTCAATTATTTTTTTCTTATGGTTCATTCTGGATATTTTCTCTGTCCTATCTTCTAATTACTAAGCCTTCCCTTAGCTAAGTCAAATTTCATCCTCTGAGTTCTTATTTTGGTTAATTTTTTAGTTCTAGAATTTCTATTTGGTTCTTTCTAATTTTGTTAATATTTTAAAAAGTTTTTTATTGTGGTTATATATATAAGATAAAATTCATCATTTTAACCATTTTTAAGCATACAATCCAGTGGAATTAATTATATTCACAATGTTATATTACCATCACCACTATTTGTTTCCAAAACTTTTTCTTTCCTCCAAAGAGCAAATTTAATCCAATAACTCTCCATCTCCATTCCTATACTTGGATCTTGGTAACCTATAATCTACTTTTTGTCTCCATGAATTTGAATATCCTAGCTATTTCATATAAGTGGAATCACACCATATTTGTCCTTTTGCTTCTAGATTATTCACTCAACATGTCTTCAAAGTTCATCCATGTTGTAGTATGTACAGAACTTCATTCCTTTTTATGGCTGAATAGTATTCCATTGTGTGTATGTACCAAATTTTGTTTATCTATTTATATGGCACCTTTTGGCTATTGAGAATAATTCTGTTATGAACATTGGTGTACAAGTATCTTTTTGACTCCCTGTTTTCAATTCTTTGGGGCATATACCTAGGAATAGAATTGCTGGGTCATATGATAATTTATATGTTTAACTTCTTGAGGAATTGCCTATTTTCCACAGTGGCTGCACAATTTTACATTCTCACCAGCAATGCATGAAGGTCCAATTACTCTGCATCTTTACCAACACTTAGTAAACTTTTTAATTGTCTTTTTATCTTCTCAATATAGCAACATCATTATTTTAAAGTATATGTCTGATAATTCTAATATCTGGAGTTCTTGTGGTCTGTTTATACTGTATGACTCATTTATGTTGTTTTGTCCCCTCATTTGACTTATTACCATTTATTGTGCAAAGGTCATTGTATTTGAAAATTGTTTTTAAAAATAGAGTGCTTGGGAAGCAGATGTGGCGCTCACAATTGGGTGCCTGCCTACCACATGTGAGGTCCTAGGTTCAGTTCCTGCCTGGTGGCTCCTAAAAGAAGATGATTAAGACAGTGAGCTGAAGTAATGGGCTGGTGTGGTGAGCTGCCACAACAAGATGATGCAACAAGATGATGCAACAAAGAGACACAATGAGGAAACACAATGAGAGACACAACAAGCAGGAGCAAAGGTGGCCCAAGCCATTAGGCACCTCCTTCCCACATGGGAGGTCCCAGGTTCACTTCCCAGTACCTCATAAAAAAAGGAAGATGAGCACACAATGAACAGACACAGAGCGGACAGTGAGCGCAAACAATGAGGTAGGGGGAGAAATAAATTAATTAAATAAATCTTAAAAAAAAATAGGGTGCTTGAATTTTGTTATCTTCTAGAGAGGATTATTTGCTGCTGCTAGGCTCCTGGCATCATTCAGATCACCTCAATATGGTTAATAATTTTAGTAATGTTTTAGGGGTTGAGACATTTTTAGATACTCAGATGTCTGGAAGCTGGGTTGCAGTCTGCATGAATACTGGTTGATTGGCAGTTCACTCTTACTCCCAAACAAAACTGCTAGGAATTTACCATGATCCCCACGTTGGCAGACTCTGAATGGCAAATTTTTCCCTAGCCCCAAAAGTTTAAAAAATGCTTCCCAGTCTTCCAGCTGCATCTTCTGGATTTTCGAATACTTCTAAGACAAAGCAGCCCCAAATGCCAAGCTCACCATTCTGGGCTTCCTACTTCCTCTAGTTTGGTCCAATAATTTTTACTACCTTGGTAGCATTCCCATATTTTCAAGTTGATTTTTGAGAATATTTTTGTAGTTTTTTTAGTTATCCTCAGAGGGAGAATTGGTCTAGATTAGTCAACCTACCATTATTGGAAATGCAACCCAAAATATAGCTATACCATTTCCTCAGGATGGACATTTGTTATCTCATACAACTCAGCCACAGTTTTCTGGTGAATCTTCTAGCATTTCCTACCCAAAAGAAGCACCACAGGAATGGCAATTGTATCCACTCTTACCTAACAACACCTTGAGAACTAGGAGATTGATTTATTCATTTGACAACTATTTTTGCATGTCTGCTATGTCCTGGGCACTGATCTAGGCCCTGGAGATAGAACAGCAAGCAGGACAGCTATGCTTCTTTCTCTCACATAGTTTAAAGTCTGTAGAGAGAGGAGGACAAATAAAAAAATTGCTACACTCAAATGTCATGAGATATCAAGAGGAAAATTGATTGAGAAAAAAAATCAGTTGCAATAGGAAGAGGGAGAGGGTGCCAAGTACAAGAAGAGTTACATCAATTGTAGTGATTTATCTGCAAGTACCAGAAAACCAGACCAAAATGGACTTAAAGAGATGGAGGCACTCCAGACAGAGGTCATTATGACTCTACCTCCTCTGCTGCCTCTGCCTTATCATTGCCCGTGAGCTGGTAGCAAGATGGCAGCTGAAATTCCATTCATCTTACCTGGTCGAGGCAACAGCCATAGGAAGAAAAGGTAAACTCCCCTCATTGTTCATTGGACAGTATTGGGTTACACGCCCATTTCTATACCAATCACTGGCAAAGGGAATGAAACTGCCATGGTGAGCTTAGACTAGTCACAATCTGTCCCTGAAGCTGGGGATGAGACTGTCTTTCCTTGACTCATGGGGGGAAAAGCCAATTCCTGAATGAAACCCGGGTTCTGTTAGAAAGGAAGAAGAAAGGAGTGGAGTGGTCTTTGGGCAGGCAGTGAGCAGTGTCCACTGCAGGGGTTGATGGTCAAGGTGAGAAGTCACCAAAGACAATCCCCCTAATCTTTTCCATATATATTCTAATGTGTTCATCACAATAACTCTATAATTAATAGTAACCACTAATATTTTTGAGTATTCATATAAGTTAATTCAGTTTGACCTTGACAGTCCAGTGAGGTAGGTCTGTTATTTTCCTCACTTTATAAATGGAAAAACTGGGACACAGTGTTGAGAAGCTTGTCCAAGGGTTTACAGTTGGTGGAGCCTGTATTTAAACCCAGGTAGTCTGGTTCCAAAACTTATGCTTAACTTCTTTGATAGTCTGTCTTTAGCCAAGTAAATGGAGATTATTATTCTGACTTTCAGATAATGAAACAGAGGCTCAGAAATATGAAGGTTCATTTATTCACTCAATGAATATTTATTGAGTTCCTTTAAGATTCTAGGGGTGGAGCTAGACTCTAAGGATGCAATTATGATAGTTGCCCCAGTAGTGCCTAATTCATTGGTTATTTATGAGTTGGTTATTTGTGAGTTTTGAATGAGGCACTGGTGAGTGAGCTGCCAGCATGTGCCAGGCATGGTCTACGTGGCTGTGTAAGGTCATACGGCTGCTCAGATTTAAACATCCATCTTTTGTTTCCAGATGCTGGGAAGATGCTGTGGCAGAACCGAGATCTTGTTAAATGGGGAAGTACCGGTTTGCTTATCCACCCTTCCATCTATCCATGCATGCATCCATCCTCTTATTTGTTTATTCACCTGGAAAATATTGACTGCCTACTATATGCATGGTGCTGACAATCTGAAGATGACCCTTTAGAAGCTCACAGACTGACAGAGGAGACAGACATGATGTGGGTGCCCTAGAATGTCAGGGGTGCTTTACCACAAGAGGTCAGTGCCAAGGATGAAGCAAGGGAAGAACTCATGAGGGGGGGGGGGTGTGGGTTGTAAAGACCCTGGGTAGATGCCAGAAGCACCCATGGGAATACCTTCTGTCCCTCCCCCACAACAGTAGGGGCTGATGACCCCTCTGTTCCACACTGGAGTGGAACTGCCCATCAGGATTCCTGGCCAACGGCTGGCAGACTTTGAGTAAGCCAAGAATTTCCCAGCACGAAGAGACTTTCTGCTTCCAAAACTGTGGAGGCCATTTAATTGGGGTGCTATCTTGGGCATGTCTTTTCCCCTTATCACACCTTAGTTTCTTCATGTGAAGAATGAGGATATTGGGCCATGTAATTGGGGAGGTCCCCTGCAGTTTTACCTGAGGATACGTTCATAAACAGTGTCTCATGAGACTTTAATTACTCCATGGAGCCATCGCTGTCCCCTGAGCTGGCCCCCACTTGCCTCCCTTCCCTCATATCCACACTGGACACATGCTTCTGGTCCACACACTTTCCCCTGGGCAGGGATCAGCTTCTTTGGATAATTGCTTCCAGGAAGAAGAACAACAGCAACAACACTAACAAAATTCAGCAGAAAGAGAAGGCCATGGCTTGCTCCTTGGACTGTTTTTGGAGGTTGGTACATTTCATTCATTCGGGCAGCCCAGCTTTTCCCCAATTAGGACTCTCATCTTTAAATTATATGGTGCCATGGCCTGGTAGCTCTATTTTTTTCATTCCTTTCTTGTAGTTCCACAGGATTTCAGAAAAGAGAGCCAAGTTTTCAGTTTTTCTCTAAATCTATTTGTTGCCTAAAGATCTGGGAGAGGGTCTGCCACAGCTGGAAGGGGAGATGGAAATCCAGCAGCTTCTGATACTTCCCCTGCTGGCCCATCACAGCCTTGTGGGTAGGCAGCAGACTGACAGCTGGGCGGGCAGCCGGGGCAGCACCCACAGGAGGCACTGGGCTGTCTCAACCTTGTGTGCCTGGAGTCTGGCTGGGTTTAGTGCTTCACCCGGGCAGCATTGTGGGATTCTCTTATGACCTGTATTCTTTGTTCTCTATGGAGCAAAATTGATTGATTTCTTCAATGAAATCACCTGAGTTCTTAGAGGGAGGATGACTGGAAAAGAAGAGTCTTCAAACTGTCCAGACCAAAGAATGTGAGTGGATCAAGGGATAAGCCTTGTGGAAGGTACAGGGAGGGGTCAGTACTTGCCCACTGTCCCTGGGGCATTCAGAGGAAGATTGTATAGGGCCTGGCACTACCACTGACAAACTGTGTCACCTTTGGCCAGTCTCTTTACATCTTTAAGTCTCACTTTCCACTTTTGCAAAGGAAACGTATTGGGCTAGGTCATCTAAAAGGTTGCTTCAGGCTATAAAATACTACAAGGTGCTCAGAAGCATGGTCTCTACAAGCATGGTCTCTTTTAATCCCAACTCTACTATTTACCAGGAGTGGAGGCATGGGTAAATGAGTTAACCCCTTTTCACTAGGGGGTTGCAGTAAGAATTAGGTCGTCTACTGTTTAACAGTGTAGCACATGACCTAATATAAAGTAAGCATTCAGCAAATAAATTATGAACTCTAAGGATAATAAAGCCAATGAGCCTGAGTGCTCAGCTGTGCCCAGTTTTCTTCTACTTGCTCTTCCTGGGGGTAGACACTAGAAAGCAGGTACAGTGAACTATTCAGGAGCTAAAGGTGGCTCGTCAGTCCCCAAGGCTGGAATTTCCTCTCCAGGCACTCAGACCAATATCTAGTTGGCCAACAGATATTAAGGCCAGAGCCTAGAATTAGTGGTTACTGCTGAGGATGAGGCAGAGAGACGAGAGGCCAGTTGAAACATAGCAAATGCAAACGTATGCTACGAGAGTATGGAGTGCACCATACTTGGGAAGAAGCTCATGATTCCAACCAGATGAAAGGACCCTTCTATCATTTTTTTAAAAAGATTTATTTATTTATTTATTTCTCTCCCCTTCCCCCCTGCCCCCCGCCCCAGTTGTCTGTTCTTTGTGTCTATTTGCTGCGTCATCTTCTTTGTCTGTTTCTGTTGCCAGTGGCACGGGACTTTGTGTTTCTTTTTGTTGCGTCATCTTGTTGTGTCAGCTCTCCGTGTGTGCGGCGCCATTCCTGAGCAGGCTGCACTTTCTTTCATGCTGGGCAGCTATCCTTATGGGGCGCACTCCTTGTGCGTGGGGCTCCCCTACGCGGGGGACATCCCTGCATGGCACTCCTTGAGCGCATCAGCACTGCGCATGGGCCAGCTCCGCACGGGTCAAGGAGGCCTGGGGTTTGAACTGTGGACCTCCCATGTGGTAGACGGATGCCTTTATCCACTGGGCCAAGTCCGATTCTCACCTTCTATCATTTTGACGATGGCGGCACATGCAGTGCAGCTGTAATCATGGTGAGGTGAGAAGGTAGGGTGGTGGGGGACCCTTGACCCTCCCTGACCATAAATCAGAGACTTCTGGCCATGCTGCCCACAAAGGCCATGGTGAACAATCTGCCAGGTCATCCATGGCCACTTGAGCAACACTCTCAGTGGACTCATCTGACTACTATGACAGTGTTAGCACCCATGTGGCTAGGAGCTGGTTTCTTCTCACTGGGTCTTATTCTCCACTTTTGCAAAGTGATGGAGACTTCTTTTTACTGCATTGTGGCATACTGGATACCATGAATGACTCTACCAAATGAAACAACTAATATTGCTGTGTAAAGAAGAAAAAATATTTTTAAGTATGCCACTGAGCTGGCATAAAGATAAGGAATCACAGATAAGGTGAAACTAGAAATCCTTGGATGTAAGTTGCTGTTAAAGCTCTTTTGAATTGTGAGTTTCTATAAAAATATGGGGATTTCGAGCCTTTTGTCTGGCTTTATGGAAGCAGAGAACAGGGTAGGGAGCCTAGAGGCCACCCAAGGTGGAAAATCTAGATCTCTTTTTAAGAAATTAATTAAGAAATTTAGCAGTTTTATTGAGATATACTCACATACCATACAATCTGTCTAAAGTGTATAATCAATGGCTTTTTAGTATAATCACAATGTTATACATTCATCCTCACAAAAATTTTTAGAACTGTTCATTTTTCCTTTTTAGGAGATCTCTTTTTATAAAGCTAGGTTATCCTTTAGTGTTAAGGGTGAATAAGAAATAAATTGCAAATAAGAGTGAAGCACTGAAACTATTTTTTAAAAATCTTCATTGTAGATGGAGAGAGAAAAATAACTCTGAGAATTCAAAACTACAAGCTGCCTTTTAAGTGAATTTACAGCCCAGATTCATACTATTGGTATGGTCCCCAAATGTAAAATAGAGAAATTATTTTTAAGTGGGCCTAGATTGGAAGAAACCAGTGTAAGTCATCTCTAAACTTTGACCAGCCCTCAAAGAAATCCCAAAAATACATTTCCAAGGCAAATGAGCAGTTTACAATAAAAACAAAATAAAACAAAACACACAAGGAAGTAGGAACCAAAAGGCAGAGTTAGCAGAAACAACAAACAACAGGTCCACAAAGACTTCATATGCTGGGATTGCCAGACAGAATGAGTTTAATATGTTAAAAAAAATTTTAAAGTAGTTTAGCAATATAAATGTCGAAGAAGCAGGTTTGAAACAGAATCAAGTAAATTTCGAAATAAAAGACATAATAACCGAAACTAAAAACCTAAATGAATTGGTTAATGAGCAGATTAGACACAGCTGATGAGAGAATTTGTAAATTGGGAAATAGTTTCAAAGAACTAGCCAGAAAAATGTAGTTTAGAGACACAAAGAACTAAAATGTATGAAAGGAAAGGGGCTGCTAAGAGACCTGGAGGGTGGAGTGAGAAGTTTTAATGTATTTCAAATTGATGTAAAGAAAGAGGTAGTAGAGAGAGTGGTAAAGAGACAATGTTTCAAGAGATTAATACTAATGATTTTCCAGAATTTTTGAAAGCTTATAATTCTTATATCCAGGAAACCTAATTAATTCCAAGAGAATAAACACACATACATGACTCACATGTATCTATGCATATCACATGAATATCTTAAAAGCAGCCAGAGAGAAAAGACAAATCATCCACAAGAATATCAGAGAAGCAGACTTGGCCCAATGGATAGGGCATTCGCCTACCACATGAGAGGTCCAAGGTTCAAATCCCGGGCCTCCTTGACCTGTGTGGAGCTAGTCCATGCACAGTGCTGATGCACTCAAGGAGTGCCCTGCCATGCAGGGGTGTCCCCCGCGTAGGGGAGCCCCATGTGCAAGGAGTGCTCACCAAAAGGAGAGCCGCCCAGCGCAAAAGAAAGTGCAGCTTGCCCAAGAGCAGTACCGCCCACACTGACTGAAGCTTGGGGAGCACTCAGATTTGTTGAGTGCCTACTTCCAAGTACGAGGTCCTGGTTTCAACCCTGGTACCTCTAAAAAAAAAAAAAGACATTTATCTTCTGTGTCTGCTTATATTCTCATTAGGCAGCTCTGGGAACTGATCCTCGGACCTTCCAGAGTGGGAGAGAGGCAATCATTCTCTTGTGCCACCTCAGCTCCCTATTCTGTGACGTCTTCTTATTTTCTCTCCTCTGTGTCTCTTGTTGAGTCATCTTGCTGTTTCAGCTTTCCATGTCGGCTGGCACTCCCAAGCAGTGTGGCATTCCTGTGCTGGGAGGCACTCTGTGTAGGCCAGCTTGCCCTCATGGAACCCTGGACCTCCTAAAAGTAGATGGGAACCCAACTGATTGAGCCACATCCATTTCCCATGGCCTTGTGTTTTCATGTGATTCATTTATTGGTCTTTGTCACATTAGATAAATTTTTAAAATTAAGCAAGGTGGGTTCTTTTCATTGAAATTCCTTGAAATTTGAGTGATCAATTTTTGCTTTTTTTATGTAAAGATTTGTCCAGAGGAGTTTAATTTCCTCAACTTTTTGTTAAGAGAACATCCTCCAACTTCTGGAGGAAAAAAATGCTTTCTCTAAAGTGATAATGCTGTAATTTGGTTTGGTTTGAGCAAGATCTTTTGCTTAAGGAGTATTTTCATGGTAACTTATCCCTCAGCTAATGTTTTTTTTTTTTTTTAATAATTTCACCTTTCTGCATATTAACATTTTGCTTATTGGCAATCTTTTACGTCGTCTTCTGAAAAATTTTAAAGTAATTGGGATGATAATGTTGAATAAATTTGTTTCACTTCCAAAATGCAGGTTTTGAAATTCTTGCCTTATTCAGCTTCCTCAGAATTCTGTTTATTCCTAATATTAGATGTGTGTAGCTATTTGCTTGGGCTAGTCTGCAAGACACCCTCTATAATCTAGTTTTGCTATGAGATTGTCCAGCGAAAGTTTTCTATCTCTCTTCTTGATTCTTCTTAAGATCAGGGATGCTAAATTTAAAATTGGTATGTATTATCTCACATAATGTGAAGAGGCTTACTGTTGTGAAGTTTTGTGATCTTGGTCTCATTTTTTATTATCTCACTGAGAAAACCAATGTTATACTTAAAAACACTTTTGTCTCTTTGAGCATCTCTTCTTGGCAAATGTTTTAAAGTTGAGATTTGCTTTTGGCACTTTCACCTCGTGAAGGTGGCCATGTAAAATTAAGGAACATGTAAGCAATTTAAAAAGTACCTTTAAAGAACAATTCACAAATTATGCTTGAAATCATAAGGTGATATTTCTTGAGTACCTTTTATGAATATAGTTGCCTTAGGCATTCATTGTAGGTTATTATAGTCAATAAAACTTAGCAATGTTTCATATTCTATTTTACTGAGCCTTAGGACAGCACGGGTGGGCTGGAGAAGGGCTCGATGCACAGGGTCTCCGCAGTGTCGTCTGCTGGGACAGCCAGCCCCACAGGAGCTGGGGCCTGAGGCCGCGCCGCTGGACTGGCGCCGCCGCCCTCGCCCACTGTCTTGCTGCCGTCCAGAAGCTGGTTGTCCTTGTACAGCCGCTGCTCGCCGGCCGGCCGCTCGAGGATGCCCTCCACGATGCGCTTCAGCTCGAAGGCGGTGCTCCATTCCTCGGCGTCGGTGAAGACGGCGGTCCTGTGGCGCGGATCCTGAGGAACACGTCCTGGGGCCGGTGGGCGGCGGGAGCGCGGCTCCCGGGGCCCCCGCGCCCCTCCCCAGGTCCCCGGCCCCCCGCCACCCCAGGCCCCCCGCGCGGCCCGCGCCCTCCCCAGGTCCCCCGCCCCGGACCCCGGTCCCCATAGATTTATTTTTATGTGCCAGGCATGGATTGGTGTGTTTCCTAATGTAAATTTCTGTCACTTTAAAATTGAGACTATGCTTTATCTATTGTAGAATAATTTAACAAATGGAGAGAAATATAACACTGATTACAAAGTTAAGCCCTTCCATTTTAAATATTTTTTTTAAAAAACATCTAAACCTATATTTTTATAGCATGTCAAATATTTACTTAGGGAATCTTATTTTATTCTATTTTACCTATTATTGTATATTCACAAATTCAACACTGATAATCAAATTAATCATCTGCTGACATTCAGCACTAATACTTTGAAAGTAGTGTTCTTTCAAGATGAAACACTATTTGTAGACCATTTGATTTGTCTACTGAGGATTTAAAAACCTAAACTACTCATTCTAAACTTAAGCTTGTAAGCTTCACGGAATTTAAAAGTCTTTTTACTGTCCGTTATTAAACTCGAAGCCTATGAAAATCTAAACATTTAGTACTTGCCCTGGGATTAAAGGAAGCTGTCTTAAGTTTCTTAATCCTCTCTTCCTATTGATTCACTTCTTGACGGCCCTACAAGAATTTTCTTTTAATTAAAAGGAGGACCGTTTACATTAGTGAGAGAATGGATAAAGACTGTGCTTTCCAACACCCATCCTCCTTTCCCTTGCTCTTTGGATTTAAAGCTTAAGTACATTCCTAGATAGGGTGATTTTTAGAAGTTAAACTTAATATTCTTGGGACTTTTGTGATATAATAGCGATGAAGACGTCATCAGTCTATTATATCTTCTGTTAATGGTTGGTGGTTGATTTCTTAATTGTTTCCCATAAATGAAAAATGGGCATAGTCAAATGGTAGCCTTGAAAGTGTGGCTGATGGTCAACGTGACTTTGTTAATAAGAACTAATTTAGTCATGCCGCTTGATTATTCAGTGAAGTTCAAGTCCCAGCAAAATCATAATCAGGAATGAATAACGTTGCATTCTCTCTCCATACATGTGTCTGAGTACCCATGCCTAACTTGCTTCTTCTTTCTATCCTTTGTTGGGATTGAAATATAGGTTGTCCAAGCTAAACATAGTTTGCTGTGCCTTTGAAAAATTTAGGATAGGAAGTATGCAAGATTAATTAATACAATGATTGTTTTCTTTACAATTCAGGTGGCCTTTCTAAACTTGCATATTTTAAGAATCATGTTCTCTCATGTGTTGATGTAAGTTTATGTCACTTTAAAAGCTATGAAATAAAAGTTTACATGATTATATGTTATCCTCTCCAGGGATCTTATGCCATAACCTGGACGAAACTTGAAGACATTATGTTGAGTGAAATAAGCCAGACATAAAAGAACAAATATTGTATTGTTTCTTTTATATGAAATAACAAGCAAAATCATAGAGACAGAAGGCAGAATAGTGGTTTCCAGGGGTGGGGAGAAGGGGAAATGGGAAGCTGTTGCTAAAAGAGTATGAGGTTTTCCTCGGAATGACAAAAATAGTCTGGACATAGATAGTGGTGAAAGTTACATAATATTGCCAAAGTACTTAAATGTCAAAGAGTTGTCCACTTAAAATGATTTTTATAATGTCTACTTTATGACATTTATGATAAATAAATGTTAAAAATGCTAAAAAACAAAACAGAAAAATTGGAGTAAAATAAAGACATTTTCCAACAAACAAAAAACTGAGTTATAACCAAAAGACTCCACTGAAGGAAATTCTAAAGGTTTTATCTTCAGCCTTTGTTAATTCAGTGTGCAGATGAAAATAACCAGGGCAATTACTAACAAGTAAATATGAAATATTTAACTTTTAATAAAGTAGGGGGAAAAAGGAAAAGTACCCTCAATAAACACAAAAAAGAATGTAGCAGGGAAAAGAGGAAAAAGTAACTGTACATAATAAGATACAAGGAGTAAATCTAAATATACTGATAATCACAATGAATGTAAATGGAGAAAACTCAAGTTAAAAGAGAAACATTGTTCATTAGATCAAAAAGGAAAATGCTAATAATATGCTGTTTATCAGAGGCATATTTAAAACAAAAGAACAATGAAAGCTCAAAAGGCTCAGTATGGAAAAAGATATACTAGGCAAATATTAATCAAAATAAATCTGGAGTAGTTATATTAAAAGACAAAAATGTACTTTAAGACCAAAAGCATATTTAGAGTTAAGCAAGTATATTGTACAATGATAAATAGGAAAAATAATGAAAATATGAAAATTCAAATTTATATGCACATAATAACAAATCCTCAAAAAATATATAAGGCATAGTTCACAACAATGCAAGGTGTTGGTGGGGTGATGTATGGGACCCCTATATGATGTTATGCATGTTTGTTTTGTAAGTTCACAACTTTTACTATATACTTATTATTTATTGATGTTCAAATATGAATGATATACTTCAATAAAATTAAAAATATATTTATTGGTAAAAATTTATAGGTCTACAATGAAAAATAAACAATTTGCCCCATAATGAAAGGTTTCAACACATCTCTTCCATTATCAACAAAATAAGAAAGAAATTGATAACAGCAAAAAAAATAAGTTTTGATCTAATGGATGTATACTACAGAACATTGCACCAATTAGAGAATACAGAAACTTTCAAGCATATAGAAACCATTTGTGAAAATTGACCATATGCCAGGTCACAAAACTCTTCTCAATGCATTTCAAAGAACTGATGCCCTATAGATTGTGTTGTTTAACCACAATGCAATTATGTTAGAAATAAATAGCAAAAAGATAGAAAACCCCCATACATTTTAATTTTTAATGTCTCATAATACTGAACTAAAAATTCAAAGAAGTAAAAATGGAAATTAAAGTACTTATAACTGAATAATAATAAAAATACTATGTATAAAAACTTGTAGGAAGTTTTTCCTAGAAAGTTAAAGCATTTATAACTTAAAGCTTTAAATTATTTCCTTAGAAAATAAGAAAAATCATATTTAATGTACTAAATGTCTAAAACAATCTTTAAAAAACCCACAAGAATAATCCCAAAGAAAGAAGAAGGAAAGAATTAATAAAGATAGAAGCAGAAGCTAATAAAAATAGAAAATAAGTGTACAATGGAAAGAATTTAACAAACCCAAATTTGATTATTTGAAAAGATTAATAATATTGATAATTACCTAGCAAGGCTAATCAAGAAAAAAGAGAAAATATAAATTCCAATATCAGAAATGAAAATGTAGCCATCATTATAGACTTACAAATTTGAAAAATAGGAAGATATTATGACAACTTTATGCAAATAAATTTGAAAAATTAAAGGAATTGGACAAAGTTTTTTAAAAAAACCACATTACTAAAGCTGACAGATGATACAGAAAATCCGAACAGCCCAATATCAAAGAAATTTAATAGTTTACTTACATGCTTTGTGGGAAAAGACTGGGAAGAAATGGATTTACAGGTGAATTCTTCTAAACATTTAGGGAAGAAATAATATTAATCTCATTCAAATTCTTCCAGAGAATATAAAAATATGGAACACGTCCTGATTTTTTTTTAAGCCAGCACAGTTTTAATATTATAACCTGGCAAGAATTACAAAAAAAAGAGAAAAGACCAAAATCTCTTATGAACATGGTAGCAAAATGTTACTCAATAAAACCTGGCAGTATATAAAAAAGGATATGCAAGCTAGGATTAAAATTTGAAATCAATTAATTTAATTCACAACATTAACAGTCAAAAAGAGAAAAACCATATGATCATCTTGATAGTCAGAAAATGCTTTGACAAAATTCAGTATCCATTTATGATAAAATCTCATAGCAAATTAGAGCTAGAAAAGAACATCTTTGAACTGATAAACTACAGCAAACATCATGCTTAACTGTGAAATATTGCAAACTTTCCCTCTGAGATAAGGAATGAAATAAGGATGCCTGACAGAACTTCTCTTCAGTGTTTTACTGGAGTTACTAACCAATGTAATAAGGCAAGAGAAAGAAATAAAAGACATAAGGATAGGAAAGGAAGAAATAAAACTCTTTTTATTCACAAATAAAATGAAAATGTACTTAGAAAATCCAAAATGAATCTATAAACTATTAGAATAAGTGAATTTGCTGTGTCATTGGATACAAGGTTAATATACACAAATCTATTGTATTTCTATATACTAGCACTAAGTGGGAAATGAAATTGTAAAAAAGACACAATTTATAATATCAAGAAACATCAAATATTGAGGAATAAATCTCTCACAAAATATGTGCAGGATCTCTATGCTGAAAATGATAAAATATTATTGAGAGAAGTTAGAAAATATCTAAGTAAATGGAGGAATATAGCATATTCATGGATTGGAAGATTCAATGTTGTAAAAATGTCAATTTCTCCTAATTAATCTATAAATTCAATGTAATCCCAATCAAAATTTGTGTGTGTGGGAGTATGTGTCTGTATTTGGATGAAAATTAAAAAGCTGATTCTAAAATTTATATGGAAATGTAAACAATCTAAAATATTTAAAACAATATTCAAGAAAAATTAAGCAGGAGGACTTTCATTACCAAATAGCAAGAACTCTTATAAAAGTATTGTAGTTAAAAGTGTGGTAAATAAACAAGCTAATGGGACAGATTGTTGAGTTCGTTAACAGATCCACACATAATTGGTCACCTGATTTGTGATAAAGGAAATAGTGTAGGTGACAGTGTAGACACTGCAGAATGGATTGTCTTTTCAATAAATGGTGTAAGGTTTATTAGATATCTACACATAAAAATGCATTTGGTTCACTGCTTTAACATGCAAAAAAATCAGATCCAGAGGGATTAAAGATTTAAATGTGAAAAGCAAAAGAATATAAAATTTGGAGGAAAATATTGGAGAAAATCTTCATGTCTTTGAAGTAGGCAATGATGTCTTAAATGGAATACAAATAGCAAGCAATAACCATAAAAAAGAAAATGAAAAATAAAACCACATTTAAAATGGAACTACTGTTCATCAAAAGGCACCATTAGGAGAATGAAAATGTAACCCACATTTTTAGTGAGCTATCCCACTAAAGACTCATATCCAGAATACATAAGGAACACCTACAAATCACTAAGAGAAAGACAAATATCCCATTAAAAGATAGGCAAAATGCTTGATCCATAGACATTTCACAAAAGAGGATACCCAAATTGCCTTTAAGTGTATGAAAAGTGGTCAACTTAATTATACTTAAGAGAAATGCAAATTAAAACCACAATCAGAAGAAATTTGGACCCCCTACTTCACACTTACATAAAAATAACTCATAATGGATCATAGACCTAAAGGTAAGAGCTGAAACTATGAAACTCTTAGAAGAAAACATAAATTGTAGTGACTTTGGATCAGGCAATGATTTCTTAGATACAACACCAAAAACACAAGTGATAAAAGATTAATAAGTTGAACTTCATCAAGGTAAAAACTTCAGTGCTTCAAAGGGCAGTATCAAAAAAGTAAAAAGTCAACCCACTGAATAAGAGAAAATTTTGCAAATTATATATCTGATAAGGTACTTGTATCCAGAATATAGAAAGAATTCTTACAATTCAATAACAAAGACATATGACTCAATTAAAATAATTAATACCACTGAATTGTAAACTTCAAAGAGATTAAATAGGAAAATTTGAGTTGTATATATGTTACTATAATAAAAAATACAAAAATTTAAAAATGGGCAAAGGATTTGGATAGATAGTTCTCCAAAGAAGATATACAAATGGCTAATAAGTTCAGGAAAAGATCCTCAAATCATTAGCCGTCAGGGAAATGCAAATCAAAACCACAGCGATACCCACTTGATACGCACTGGATGGCTGTAATGAAACAGAGAGATAATAACAAGTATTGACAAGGATGTGTAGACACTGGAAACCTCCTACACTGCTGGTAGGGATGTAAAGTGGTACAGCTGCTTTGGAGAATGCTTTGACAGTTCCTCAAAATGCTAAATACAGTGTTACATAAGACCTGACAATTGTACCTCTAGGTTTATACCCAAGGGAATTAAAAACATATATTCACAAAAAACTTGTATGTGAACGTTCATGGCAACATAATTCATAATAGCCATAAAGTGGAAATATCATAAATATTTATCACCTGATGAATGGATAAATAAAATATGATATATTCATACTATGGGATATTATCTGGCAGTGAAGAGAATGAAATTGTGATACATGCTACAACATGAATGAACTTTGAAAACATGCGAAGTGAAAGAAGGCAGTCACAAAGACCACAAATTGCTTGATTCCATGTATATGAAATATCCAAAATAGGCAGATTTATAGGGGACAAAAGTAGATTAGTGGTAGCCAAGGGATGAAATGAGGTAAGGCAGGCGTGGGGTGATGAGGAGTGACTGCTAATAGTGGGCACACGGTTTCTTTTAGGAAAGATGAAAATACTCTAAAATTAGACGATGATGATGGTTGGAAAAGTCTATAGATATGCTAAAAACCATTGAATTGTACACTTTAAATGGGTGGACTTTACTGCATATAATTATATCTCAAAAAAGGTGTTTAACGAAAACATGCAATGAGATACAATTTCAACCCCACCAAAATTGTTTTTTTCAAAATAAAATTGATATTTTATTATAATCTTTTAAATTGCACAACTCCAGGCTGACAATCAGCACACAAACAGTCACTAATCTTTGGAGTAATTTTCCATACCCTCTTTGAAATCCCTGAAAGGAATTTTCCAGTTTAACCCCACAAACCAACTAGGGGTACACAGAAACACTAAAGTCTTTTTGGTTTTAACCACAGTATCAAAGTGCTGTTACAGGTCCATCCCTCCTGTCCCCTCACCCCTATGCCCTGTTGGTTCTCTCATCTGTCTGCTCACTGCTTGCTTGCCTTCTCCAGGAGGCACCAGAACCAAACCTGGGATTTCCCCACAAGAGAAGGGAGTGCCCAACAGCCTGAGCCACATCTTCTCCCCATGAGCTGTGGCATTTGCTGGCTTGTTGGACATCTGCTCATTGCGGTGGGAGTAGCATCTAGTTTGTTGCAGTAGGAGTGGTGTCTAGCTCGTCTTTTTTTTTTTTAGGAGCCACTGGGATCCGAACCCAGATCCTTCCATGTGATAGGTGGGCGTACAACTGGTTGAGCTGCATCTGCTTCCTGGGTATTTTTGCTGGATTAGAATATAGTTAAGAATAAGAAACCTACGTGTAAAACTCTGGGAGTGGTGAAACAGGAATTGTGTCCCTCCTGCCCTGCAAGCTTTGTTCCCTTTCCTGTCACTGTTTTGCTTTGTCTCTTTATACAGGGGCTGCCTTAAACTCTGCAAGACTCTTTCTTCTATTCCAAATCACATGGACAGCTGGTGATTCGAAACTTAAATCACCAAGTCTACAACTGAGAAATTTGAACCCTTAGGTTTCAACTCAAAATAAATCTTATTTCAAGGTAAGTAAACGAATTTGACTGGCTAGCAAAATGCTTAATTCTTTCTAAAATCATAAGACAAAAATCAGGTAATCTACATTTCCAAAATGATCCACAGAGCACCCTCTCTCCTATTTCCCTGCCTCAGGGCTGAGAACTGAGTCCAGAGCCTGAGAGTTCTAATATTTGCGGCTTGGAGTACTTGGTGCTCAGGTAAAAAAAACTCCCACAAGGCCCATCCTTGATTAACACAGATTGTATCTTTAAATACGATGGAACTAAACTGGAGACCCTCCCTCAGAGAAAGCTAGGACAAACTGAGAGCCTGAGGATCTCTATTCTAATAGACTAAAACAGCACAGTGGTACATGAATATGAAGCCAGCAATCTTCCAAAAATATCACCATCATCTTCAAAACCATATGCTTCTTTTTTTCTAATCAGGTATGGGGGGGAGGGAGCATTCACATGTATTGCCCACCAACACATTCATTTTAACACAGGAGAAGATATTTTAAGAATATGAAAAGCTTTTCAGGGCATCTGTTTTCAGGCAAAGACCACAATAACAGAAATACTTTCCAGAGTTGGCTCTTTCTAAAGCCTATCTCAAAAACAAGAGCAGCCAACTTTCATGAGGTCCCAAGAGATGTTCTGGCAAAAATATTTTCATTTTTCTCAAGTTATATGCTGTCTTCAAGTCCAACTATTTCATATATGTATAATCCTTTTCTGTTAGCAAAAAAAGGGGACTTTTAAAAAATCTCCAAAATTAATATTTGTACAGAATGAAGGTAGAATTTTGGTTGGCCCTACCAGAATTTTAAAATGAAAAAAGGAATGAACAGTTGTTGGCACGAATGAGGAACAGCCAGAACTTTCTCACATTTCTGGTGGGGATGTAAATTTGTCCAATCATTTTGTAAAACTGTTGCACAATATCTCCTAAAGTTGAACATATAGGTACCCTGTGATTTGGTAATTCCACTACAAAATATATTCCCAAAAGACATACTAGAATGTTTTTAACCACACCATTCATACCAGCCTCGAGCTGAAAACTACCAAGTGCCCAAGAACATGGGAATGGATAAATCAGTTGTGGTGTATTCACACAATGTAATACTGTGCTGCGAGGACAATGAATGAGCTACCATTACACATAACAACATGACTAAATCTCAGAAATACGATGCTGAATGAAAGCAGCTAGGAATATATACTATATGATTTTATTTACCTGATGTTTAAAACAGCTGAAAACTAACCAGTACTGTTAGCAGTTAGGTTAGTGCCCACCCCTGGTGGGTAGTGACTGGAGGGGCATGAGGAGGCTTTGGGGGATGTAGTTAATGTTCTATTGCTTGATTTGGGTGCTGTTAAAACGGGCGTGTTCAGTTTGTGACAATTCAGTGGGCTATTCAATTATGACATATGTACTTTTCTAATGTATATTATACATCAATTAAAAAGTTTTAAAATAGCAAATACAAAAAAAATCTAATAAATCTAATAGAGATGGGTAGTGCTTTATGGATAAGGTTATAAAACTTTATTGAAAAACATTAAAGAAGACCTAAATAAATGGATAGAGAGACCATGTTCTTGGAGAAGACTCAGTACCAACATGATGTCAGTTTTCCCTAAATTGGTTTGTAAGTTTAGTGCAATTATAATTAAAATCCCCCTAGTTGTGGGAACTTAACAATTGATTCTAAAATTTGTATGGAAGAGCAAAAGGCCAAAAATAGCCAAGACACTCTGATTTAAAAAACAAAACAAAGCAGCAAGCACCAATAAACTTACTATTCCATATATCAGGACTATCATAACAATATGATAATTAAGACAGAGTGATATGGGCATAGGGAAGAAATAACATAGAAAACCCAGAAGTAAATCCTTACATATGTAGAAACTTGATTTATGACAGAGCAGACATTGCACATCCATAGTGTTGGGACAATGGGTTATACATACAGAAAAGAAATGAAATTAGTTTCCTACATTACACAACACACAAAGATCAATTCCAGATAAAATGAAGACTTAAATATTAAAAAAAAAAACAACTGTAGAATTATTGGAATGCAAAGTAGGAGAATGTCTTTATGACCTCAGGGTAGGGAAAGATTTCTTAATTAAGACACAATAAGTGCAAACTGTAAAGATAACAACTGATAAATTTAACTACATTAAAATTAAGAAGTTTTGTTCATGAAAAGACTCAACATCGGAGCGGATGTGGCTCAAGCAGTTGAGCACCCGCTTCCCATATGGCAGGTCCTGGGTTTGGTTCCTGGTACCTCTTAAAAACGAAATAACAAACCGCAAGCAAATAAATGGGAAAACCAACTCAGGGGAACTGATGTCATTAGTGGTTGAGCACTGGCTTCTCACAAACAAAGTCCTGGCCCCAGTACCTCAAAAAAAAAAAAGACTCAATAAAGAGTAAAAAGACAAGGCACAAACTGGAAGAAGATAACTGCAATACATAAAACTAATAAAGGATTGAATAACATCCAGATATACAAATATTTTCTATGAATCAATTTTAAAAAGACAAAATTGAAAAATAGGCAAAATATGTGAACAGGAATTTTTTTTTTTTTAAGATTTATTTATTTATTTAATTTCCCCCCCTCCCCTGGTTGTCTGTTCTTGGTGTCTTTTTGCTGCGTCTTGTTTCTTTGTCCGCTTCTGTTGTCGTCAGCGGCACGGGAAGTGTGGGCGGCGCCATTCCTCGGCAGGCTGCTCCCTCCTTCGCGCTGGGCGGCTCTCCTTATGGGTGCACTCCTTGCGCGTGGGGCTCCCCTACACGAGGGACACCTCTGTGTGGCAGGGCACTCCTTGCGCGCATCAGCACTGCGCATGGGCCAGCTCCACACGGGTCAAGGAGGCCCGGGGTTCGAACCGCGGACCTCCCATGTGGTAGACGGACGCCCTAACCACTGGGCCAAGTCCGTTTCCCGTGAACAGGAATTTTATAGAAGAGGAAATATATGTAGCTTATAAATGTATAAAAAGAGGCTGCAATTTCCTGATTATTGTGTTAAAACCACATTAAGACACAATTACACACTCATGAGACAGGCAAATTTTAGAAATTTGACAATAGCTAGTGTTGGTGAGAATAAGGAGCGATGGAACTCCCTTCAACTCCTGGTGGGAGTACAGATTGAAAATGGTCTGGAATTACCTAGTAGAATTTTTTTTTTTTTAAGATTTATTTATTTAGTTATTTCTCTCCCCTTCCCTCCCCCCACCTCGGTTGTCTGTTCTTTGTGTCTATTTGCTGCATCTTTGTCTGCTTCTGCTGTTGTCAGCGGCACAGGAATCTGTGTTTCTTTTTGTTTCATCATATTGTTGTGTCATTTCTCCATATGGGTGGTGCCATTCCTGGGCAAGCTGCACTTTCTTTCACACTGAGCGGCTCTACTTAGGGGGTACACTCCTTGCGCGTGGGGGTCCCCTATGAGGGGGACACCCCTGTGAGGCAGGGCACTCCTTGCATGCATCAGCACTGTGCATGGGCCGGCTCGACACGGGTCAAGGAGGCCCGGGGTTTGAACCACGCACCTCCCATATGGTAGGCGGACGCCCTAACCACTGGGCCAAGTCCGCCGCCACCTAGTAGAATTGAACATGCACAAACCCGATGATTCAGAAATTCCACTCCTAAATAAAGAAACTCTTACACATGTGTACCAAGGAACACTTCAAAGAATGTTCACAGAAGAACTGTTTGTAATCACCCCAAACTGGAAACAACTCAAGTGTCCATCAACAATAGAACAGATAAATATTTTGGGATATATGCAAACAAGGGAATGCAACGAAGAGGTGGAATGAACTAACGACACTGCTTAAAAACATGATGAATGTCAAAACAGTGCTGAGGGGAAGCGGACTTAGCCCAGTGGTTAGGGCGACCATCTACCACATGGGAGGTACACGGTTCAAACCCCCGGCCTCCTTGACCCGTGTGGAGCTGGCCCACACACAGTGCTGATGTGTGCAAGGAATGCTGTGCCACGCGGGGGTGTCCCTGTGTAGGGGAGCCTATGCAAGGAGTGCACCCCATAAGGAGAGCCGCCCAGTGCGAAAGAAAGTGCAGCCTGCCCAGGAATGGCGCTGCATACATGGAGAGCTGACAAAACAAGACAATGCAACAAAAGGAAACACAGATTCCCATGTTGCTGACAACAACAGAAGTGGACAAAAACAAGAACACGCAGCAAATGGACATAGAGAACAGACAACGGAGGGGTGAGAAATAAATAAAATAAATCTTAAAAAAAACCAGTGCTGAGTCAAAGGAATGAGTCACAGAATAATTCATACAGCATGGTTCCATTTATGTCGTTTTCTATAAATAGACAAGACTAAACACATTGTTTATTTCTTTTTAAAAAGCATCATTGATGTGGAGACAGTGGCCACGGGAGTTGCTGAGGGCAGGGAGAGGGAAGACGAGGTGTGATATGGGGGCATTTTGGGGACTTGGAGTTGTCCTCAATGATATTGCAGGGACAGACGCAGGACATTGTATATCCTGTCATGGCCCACTGGATGGACTGGGCCACAGTGTGGAGTACAATGTGAACTATATCCATGTGGTGTAGCAGTGCTCCAGGGTGTATTCATCAAGTGCAGTGAATGTGCCACACTGATGGGGGAGGTTCTAATGTGTGGGGAGTGGGGAGGGGGGAGTGGGGGATATAGGAACCTCTTGTGTTTTTTAGTGTAACATTTTGTGTGATCTATGTATCTTTTTTTTTAAAAGACAAAATATTTTTTTTAAAAGCAGTTTTCTTGAAATATATTCACGTAGCATACAATTCAGCCAAGGTGTAAATTCAAAGTACATTCACAGAGTTATGCATTCATCACCACAATCAATTTTAGAATATTTTCATTACCCCAAAATGAAAAATCCTTACCCCTTAGCAGTTACCTCTCAATCCCTCTTTCCTTCCCCAGTCCTACATAACCACTATTTCATTTCTGTCTCTATAGATTTATTTATATTTACATTTTATATAAATGGAACCATATAGTATATAGTATTTTGTGTCTGTTTTCTTTCATTTAGCATATTGTTTTCAAGGTTCATCTGAGTTGTAGCAAGTATCAGTATGTCATTCCTTTTTTTAATTAGAGAAGTTGTAGGTTTACAGGAAAAGCATTAATAAAATACAGAGTTCCTATATACTTCCTATTATTAACACCTTGCATTAGTGTAATACATTTATTACAATTGGTGAAAGACATTTTTATAATTGTACCATTAACTATAATCCATGGTGGGTTTTCTAAATTCATTTTGAGTTAAATTTTATATGTGGTGTGAAGTAGGAGTCCAACTTTATTCTTTTGCATGGGAATAGAATTTAAAAATACATATTATCCACTCACTGGGATGGCTATAAGCAAATGACAGACAATAAATACCAAGTGTTACGGAGGAAGTGGAGATATTGAGCCCTCATACATTGCTGGATGGAATGTAAAATGGTGCAGCCGCTTTGGAAAACAGTTTGGCTGTTCCTCAATATGTTAAAATAGAATTTCCGCATGAGCCAGCAATTCCAAACCTGTGTATCTACCCAAGAGAACTGAAAAACTTGTTTAGAAATGTTCATAGAATCATTATTCATCATCTGATAAATGGGTAAATACACAAATGTCATCACCTGATGAATGAACAAATAAAAGGTGGTATATTTATACAATGGAATATTGTTTAGCAATAAATGAATAAAATATTGATACATGCTACAAGATACATGAATCTTGAAAACGTTATACCCAATGAAAGAAGACAGATACAAAAGGTTACATATTTAAATAAATAAATAAATCTTTAAAAAAAAAGGCAAGTGGATGTGGCTCAAGCAATTGGGCTCCCATCTACCATACAGGAGGTCCAGGGTTCAATACCCAGGGCCTCCTGGTGAGGGCAAGCTGGCCTGTGTGGCGAGCTGGCCCATGCAGACTGCTGGCCTGCTCAGAGTACTGCCCCATGCAGGAGTACTGGCCCATGCGGAGAGCTGATGCAGCAAGATGATGCAACAAAAAGAGACACAGAGGGAAGTGGATTTGGCCCAGTGGTTAGGGCATCTGTCTACCACATGGGAGGTCTGCGGTTCAAACCCCAGGCCTCCTTCACCCGTGTGGAGCTGGCCGACACGCTGTGCTGATGTACACAAGGAATGCTGTGCCACACAGGGGTGTCCCCACGTAGGGGAGCCCCATGCGCAAGGAGTGCGCCCTGTAAGGAGAGCCGCCCAGTGCGAAAGAAAGTGCAGCCTGCCCAGGAATGGCGAAGCACACACGGAGAGCTGACACAAGATGACGCAACCAAAAGGAAACAGATTCCCGTGCCACTGACAAGAGAAGCGGACAAAGAAGAACACGCAGCAGATAGACACAGAGAACAGATAACTGGGACGGGGGAGGGAAGGGGAGAGAAATAAAATAAATAAATCTTTAAAAAAAAAGAGAGACACAGAGAAGAGACAATAAAAGACACAGCAGACCAGGGAACTGAGGTGATGCAAGAGAGTAATCATCCCTCTCCCACTCTGGAAGGTCCGAGGATCAGTTCCCAGAGCCACCTAATGAGAAGACAAGCAGACACAGAAGAACATGCAGTGAATGAACACAGAGAGCAGACAATGGAGGGAGGGAGGAGAAAGAAAGAAATAAACCTTTTTTTTTTTTTGAAAAGGTTACATATTGAATGATTCCATTTCTATGAAATGTGGAGAATAGGCAAATCCACAAAGACAGAAAGTAGAGTAGTGGTTGCCAGAGGCTCTGGGAAGGGGTAAATGGGGAATGACTGCTAATGGGTACAGATTTCTTTCTAAGGTGATAAAACTCTGGAATTAGTGGTGATGGTTACACACCCATGTCAATATATTAAATATCGCTGAATTTTATTCTTTAAAAGGGTGAATTTTACAGTAGATGAATTATATCTTAATAATAATAATAACACAGATTAGATAGTAAAACTAAGGAATGCTTAACTCCAAATCAAGACAGCGGTGATCTCTAGTGGGAGGTGGGGAGGTTATGACGGGTTGGGATGGGCAGTTCTACCTCATTGGTAATGTTTCGTTTCTTAGCCTGCATGATGTATGCATGGTGCCCTTTTTTATGATTATATAAACTATACACATATCTCTTGTATATTCCTGTATTAATAGGTTACAATAAAAATAATAATAAAGTGAGGGAGTTGGATTAGATGTTCTCCTGGAGTCCTCTCTGCCCAGACCATCTCCAGCTCTGTGGACGTGACAGATAGGTAGAGGTGATCCTTGAGCACAGACACAATGCTGCTCCAGAACCACGGAATGGTAATGTACCTGGGCTTGACGTGGACCTGCAAAGGGGAAGGAGCCCTCCCAGGCTGACTCTCCAGGTGGGGCGCTGGAGGTCAGTGGCTGGTTGTCTCCTGGAAAGCCTCAAGGGGGCGCTCATCGCCTTGCCGTTCAGCCAGGTGTACCCAGACCTGGCAGCTGCCAGTGCCTCCCCCAACTCCCCCTGGAACCTCCACCTTAGGGAGAGGGTGGGGCAGGTATTGATGAATAAAGTATAAAACAGACGCTTCTGACGGGTAAACCTAAATGCTACATTATTAATTCGCAGTGCGAGCACAGTCCTGCTGGTGGGTCCACCATGCTCTCTTCCTGATATGGTACTGAATCTCCAGCAAGGAGTGGCTTGATGCACTCACAGAGAGAACAAGGGGAGCTGCAGGGACAGAATGCACGTTTAATGTTTCAGGTCCATCACCTTGAAGGACATCCCTCTCACATCTGTTGGCCTTGTCAGCAAGGCTAAAATCCTCAGGGTCTCTTGACAGAATTCCCTGCATCTCTTGCCTCACCAGGGAGATGTGTCCTTCATTCAATCAACTAATATTTGTCTAGTGCTGTTGGGAAACAGGTCTCTTGCTGGCCGCTGGGGGATGCAGCAGGGAACCGAATGGAAGTTACAGTCTAATGGGGGAGGCAGGTCATTAACCACAGAGCTAAAAATAAAGACACATTGTGATAACCGCAATGGAAATTCAACTGCTCTGCTCATGGATGAACCCTCCACCCTAGAGCACAGGTATGTAGGCTGAATAAATGAATGGCTAGAGATTGAATGGCAGGAATTTGTTATGTTCATGAAAATACTGCCCCCTCCATAGGCAGCCCTTCTCTCCCCTGCACCCTGCCAGTGCTGGTCTGGGTACAACACCCTTTTCTTTTCTACTCTTCTGGGATTGGCCAGCCCTCCCCATCTGACCTACACATTCTTTCTTTAGACCTTTCCATCAGGATACATCGCTGATGAGGGAGCCAGTCTGCCTCTTAAGGGAACTTTGCTTCTTTCTGCCCTGATATAAGTTCTTGGGGTGGCACTGCACTGAGACCACCAGCCCGGCAACACCCCACTGGTGATCACCGTGCAGTCCAGGGCTGAAGTCATTAGAGCGCCCTGGTGGTGAGATGGTGATGATACCCCATCTGGGAGAAAAAACTGCAGCCCAGAGATGAAAATGCTCGGGCGACTGGAAGATGCCACTTCCTGTCCACAGCGGGGCACGAGCCTGTCCAGCCTGCTGTCCAGACATGCCAGGCAGAAGTGGGGGTGGTGAGGAGAGGTCACTGCAGAGAAGACAGAGCAGGCCAAGGCCCTTGAAGATACTCAGAGGGGATCAGAGGGTGTGAAGGTGGTTGCCGAAAGACAAAGAGAGGAGAAAAAGGACAGGCTTCTATGGGCAGCGGCCAAGGAAATTACACCGCCAGGGAGGAAGGCACCCACTATTCTGCTACTACTAAAAGAGACACATGTCTTCTGAAAATAAGGAAAGCTATCCTATGGAGAGGTCAGGCCAAAAGCCCATGTGGCCTGGGCTAGGGGCACTAAGTCTGCCCCAAGGCTCCTAGCAGCACAGCCTCCTCTCTGAAAGGGTGATAACGATGGTCTCTACTGGCCACTGACTGCCCAATTCTCCAGGAACCAGGGAGAGGTCACAGTCTAGTCAGACAGAACTAACCCACATTTCAGAAACCAATGAGAAAGGGTGTAAGAAGTGGCCAGATGGTGGATAGAGACAGAATGAGTTTCACCTGGAGGAAGGGTGGTCAAATTATTAGAGCAAGATCATACATCCCACCCCTAACTTGAGTGTCGGCTCTGCCACTGATAGACCATGGGACGTTGGGCAAGTTACTTAACCTCTCTAGACCTGCAAAATGTAGATAAAAATAGCATCTCCTTCCTAGGATTTATATGAATAATCTCTGCCCCTCTCTCAGCATAGGACTTACGATGTGCTAAACCTCAATGAATGTTAGTTCTAATAACAGTAATAATAGTTATTATTATCATCCTGGTTCAGAGAAGGGAGAGAGGATTGAGAGAACCTGGGGAAAGCTTCATGGAGTAGGTAGAGTGACTGCCCTAAAAAAAGAGTAAAAATCAGATATGTGGAAAGGATGGCAGCAGTGGGAGAAGCCAAGGCATGGAATGGGGAGGGGTTGGTGGAGGAGGTAGCTGGTTGGTGAAGAGCCCTCAAGCTAGAGCAGAGTTGGAGCTGGGGTGTCTTGCGAGATGAGACAGGACAGTTGGTGGGACTAGGTGAGGTTGAGGGTGTCTTGAACCATATCTGAAGAACTCTCAGCACCTTAGTAAAGGCAAGAGCTCCCAGCAACCCGCTCGAAGACTTCCTGGAACTGTCCCTGCCTCACTTCCTGAGCTCTTCTAGTCTCAAGAGACAAACTTGCCAGGTGGCTGCCATTTTGGAAAGAACACCCTGTGGAGAATAAGGAAGGCCCAAGGTCTCCTCCTGCTCTAACCGGCTGAGTGACATTGCACTAGTCCCACCCTCTCAGGGCCTCAGTTTGCTTCTCTGTAAGATGAGGGGGCAACTATCTGATCTCTAAAGTTCTTGCTGCTTTGGGATATCTGCAGAGAACAAGTCCACCCTAACCTATCTACTTTTGTTGCAAAGATTTGGGAGGACAAAGCTCCAGATATTTTATTTGGTTGGAGTTCATGGAGAGGTTGCCATGAGCCTAGCCTCGCAGTCTTGCCCGTTTTTAGGTCTGAAAATTAACAAGGCAACTGTTGTCTCTAGTTCTGAATTTCAGGACTAATATTTTTTTAAAACCTCTTTAAACACGAACTGGCTCTGGATTAACCCACAGGCAGCTGTGGGGCGGTGGCAGAAGCCTGGACCTAGGGGTGGGTGGAAGGAGCTGGAGTGGTGGCTTGGCCACTCATCATCTACTTGCTCTTAGTTAAGATACTTAACTTTCCTGAACCTCAACTTCCTCATCTCTAAAATAGGGTTAAGGGCTGTCATTGCACAGGGTGGAAAAGCAGGTAGAAAGTGATGGAACAATAATAATCCCCCAAGTGAAGTGCAATGGCAAAGATCAACAAGGAAGGATGGTCCAATAATGAGCCCTTGATACTGATGACTATGCTTATGAGCTTGTGTGCCTGAAATATGAACTAGGTCTAGAGCTGCAGGGTGCCTAAGAGTTACCTCCTGAGAGCCTCCATGTAGCTCAAATATGGCCCCTCTCTAAGCCAAACTCAGCATGTAAATGCATTGTTTTCCTCCCAACATGGGTTATGACTCCTGGGGATGGGCCTCCCTAGCGCCGAGGGGTTACTACCAATCACTAACTGGAAAAGCAACTAGAAAGAGACCTCGAAAAAAAGGGTCAGCTCAGACCAGCAGAATATCTCAGCCTACATGTTGGATCAAGTGTTAAAAACTGCTCTTTGACCTTGAATAAAAGGGGGAAATGGCAAAGACAGATGAGTTGATATGGCTGAGTCTTTCAAAAAGAGTCAGGAGGTCGTCAGAGGGGTCACGCTTATGCACACCTCAGCAGGACCCCAGGAAAAGCCAAAGTAGATACAACCCTAGGTACTAGTTCTCCTGAAGACTATGGAGATCCACAGGGTATATAGTCATGGCAGATGGATCTGGAGCTCTGTACTGTGTCAGAGGGCCCTACTTTGGAATTTGTGCTCCTGAGTGTGATGGAGCTGGACTCAGATGTGACTTTTCTACACATGCCTCCTCTGTCACTTTTACTGAACCTGTGGTTGGTACTAGGGATGGTCCATACTCAGGAGACTTGAATCTCTGGACTGCCCATGTGCCAGCTGGGCCCTGAGCCTCAGCAGAGTGGCAACTCCTACTCTCTGGTTCGTTGGTCTTACCCAGGTCAGCTCACAGGGAGGTGAAGATGGTCAAGCACCACACTAGGGAATCCAAGAGTGCCTACAACTGTAAGCAGAGGCATTGCACCCATCATCCATGTGGAATCTAAGCCCCCTTTTGATCTAGAGGTGGAGTGGACATCACCATCCCAGGGTCCACAGGATGGAGGAATAAAATATGGACTCGAGTGGACTTACTGATATTCTATTATAAAACTATTGTGACGAGTAATAGAAGAAATTTTAGCATCGAGGTGGAGAAAGTGGCCACACTAGTTGTGAGGGCAGGCAGCAGTAGAAGAGATGTGATGCGGGGGCATTTTTGGGATTTTGAGTTGTCCTTAATGATATTGCAGGGTCAGATGCCAGACCTTATATATCCTTCCATAACCCACTGACTGTACTGGGGTAGATGTGAACTACAGGGTAAACTATAATCTGTGTAGTGCAGCAGTGCCCCAAAATGGGTTCACTGAGTGCGATGAGGGTGCCGCAATGGTGAGGGAGGTTGTTGGTGTGGGAGGAGTGGGGTAGGGGGGTGGGGGATATACAGGAACCTCTTACATTTTTTTGTGTAACATTTTTTTGTGTGATGTATATATCTCAAAAAAAATACAATTTACAGAAATGACGTGGTGGGGGTTGGGGAATGGATTATATGGGAGCCTCTTATGTTTTTTGTTTTTTTTTATGTTTTTTAATGTAACATTCCTTGTGATCTATTAACTTTAATTTTTAAAAAATGTATAAAAACAAAAGAAAGTGATAATTGGGAGATGCCAGTGGAAGTTGGTCATTACATTCTTACCTTGTTTTTGTCCAAAATGTTGAACCTTGTCTATCACAAGTCTTGGGAGCCAGAGTAGTTATTATTTTCTCTCTTTCCTGGTTGAGAAACTGAGGCTCAGAATGGGGAGGTGAATTTCCAAAGCCACGTAGCAATGGCAGAGCTAGGATTAGAAAGCCACTTCCTGTCTCCTAGTCCCTGATGGCTGACAGGCAGGCAAACCTGTGTTTTTACAACCACGAGTGGAGATCTTTGAATTCACCATCCTCGTCTTGCAGATGCCCCGCCAGGTCATTCTTGTGCTGTCCCTGGGGTCTGTGCTGCTGCCTTCGGCCTAGCAGGGCCTCCTGGGGGCAGCTTTCCAGCCTGGGCCTTGAGCAGGAGCCCCTCCTCCAGTCAAGAGGCCCCCAGGCCCAGAAGGCACGACAGGCCTGGCAGCTGCCGACCACAGTCAGCAGCGGCCCCCGATTCCAGGAGCTGTCCCGGAAGCTGCAGCCCAGGCCTGTAATTTCCAGGCTGGGCCGGGACCAGCAGCAAGCCCGCTGCTGAATCGGTCACTCAGTCAGTCCTGCCTTCTTATTTCTGGGCTCCTCGGCTGAGCAACTTCGCATCAGGAAGTGGAGCTCAGGAGCCTGCCCTCTGCTTGGCAGGCCTGGGCGCTGGCCAGCTCCGTTCGGGCCTTCTCCTGTCTCTGACCTGCTCCCAGAGCTCTCGGAGCAAAAAGCAGGCCCCTCACCCCCCAGCCCTCCCCGGGCCTCCCTCCTGCCTCCCTCATCAACTGCAAACCTTTCTGGCTCCCTCCCCCCTGGCTGAATCATGCATTCCTTCTCCCCAAAAGGCCGCAGTTGGGGTTTCTGCGAGGCGATCTGACAATCTATGCAGATAGCTGCAGGACATTTACCCACAAAAAAATGGGAAAAAGGCCCAGAAATTAGAGAACTTGCCCCTCTTCTTTACCCATCCCCCCGTCACCCATCGTTTTGCAAAATGCCTGTGTTAAGCCAAAGAAGAGATGGCTGCTTGGAGGGCGAAGCAGAGACATCCTGCAATCCCTGGGTGCCTACTTTGTTCTTAGGGTGCCAAGAAGCTGGGCATCCCTTCCTGGACCCCCACGTCCTGCAGAGGAGGCTGAGGAGTCTGGGGCCTGACGAGGGGAGGCTGGTGTCCACTCCTAAAAGACCTTGGTGTATGCGGTCATGTCTCCACCTGGACCGTGCAGTCCACCTGGCTGTGTCCCTGCTAGTCCCTTTCATCTCTTTCCCACCTTGAAACCAGAGACCCCTTTCTGAAAGGTAAATCTGCCTCTGACTCCTCGGCCTCCCACTTCACCCATCCATAGCTCCCTACTGCTTTGGGGGAAGTAGCACTACTGGGCCTTCATGGCCCTGCCCCGGCTGCCCACTTACCCTACAGCAGCCTTCCTTCAGCTCCCACAGCTGTATCCCTCCTGCCCCAGGACCTCTGTGCATGCTGCTCCCTCTCCCTTAAGGACTTGGGCCTGTCTGGTGCCTGATCAGCCCCTGCTTATCCTGCAGTCCCCAGTCCATGTGTCCCCAAACCTTTCCTGCCAGCTCAGTCCCAGCCCTCCAGAGTCCCTCCTCAGGGACCTCCCCATCACAGCAGAGTCACGGCGCAATTGTCTGGGTCTCTGTGTGTGTCTGCCTGCTATCTGATTCGGGTCTGTCTCCTCCACTGGACAGTGAGCTCCACGAACATAGGGTGCTTGTCAGCTTTTGCTCACTGCAGTCCTTAGTGCCCTGCTTGGCGCAGGGTAAGTGCCCACCCACGTTTGTAAAATAGGGGAAGCAAATACTTCGTCTCCCTGATGCCAAACTCCTGTGGCCCAGGAGCTCTTGCTGAGGTCATGTAGGGTGCAGAGAGGACGACATGGTGAAGGCGAGGGCTGTGGATGTTTCGGTCCCTTGGCAAGCAAGTGAAAGATGAGTGTGTGCATTGTTAGAAAGTGTGCAAATGTGTGTGCATATGTGTGTGCACGCATGTGTGTGTGCATATTGGCATTAGTGTATTTGGGTATTAATGTGGAGGCGTCATCCCGGGGCCCACACCCTCCTGTCAGTGCAGAACCCCCTTCTACCATCTACTTGACAGAGTCAGCAGCCTCAGCCTGGGCATCCCAGTAACAGGGGAGCTCGCCTCCCAAGGAAGTCATATTTAAAAACACAGACCCTGAGGTCTGGCCGATCTGGGTTGCAATCCCAGCCTCATCACAGAGATGAAACTATTCAGAGTCTCTGTTTCCTCCCTTGGAGAACAGGGATCATTCCTACCTTATAGGATTAGGGTGAAAATGAAATATAAGAATGTATTTAATGTCCTTACCACCACAGTGCTTGGCCCTTGAGGAGCTCAATCACTAGGAGCTTGCAGCATGACTAAAACCCAGATTTGGCTCTCCTCCTCTGAACAGCCTTTGGTTTTGTCCCAAGACAAAAATGAGCAGTTATCAAGTCTTTATCATGTCCCTCAAAAGTAAATTCACTCCCCAAGCATTAGTGAAACCATAGCACTTATCCAAGGTTTTGAGTTCAATTAAAGGGAGGTTTGACATCATACCCCACAACATAACCAAAGCCCCAAACACCCTCCTCATCATGTTTGCTCTGCCCAAGGCTCTCCCTCCCCCCATGCCCCATAGCTCTTCTTCGCCTCCCTTCCCCCACCCCGCTCTTACTACTTCTACCCCCAGCAGTTCAGCTCTGGCCCAAACTTGCATACACCACTGAGGAAAAGAAGAGCTCGTGTTCTCCAGGCCCCCAGAAAGCAGTTTAATAGCAGTGATCATGCTATTAGAATTTTGCCCCTGGTGGGCTTACCCTGCCCTCCAGCCCAGCTGCTGGTCATTATTCCTCTATCCGACCTATGGCTCTCCATAAGAGAAGTTTTGGTCAACACATTTTTACCCCATTTTTAGAAGCAAATCATGAAGCAACCCATTCCACTGCAGGGCAAGTCTGTGATGAAGTTCTTTCTCACACTTAACTGAAATGTCTCCCTGCACCTTGCTCTTGGTGGGCTCTAGCAGAGAAAGTCCCCTGAGGTCCACACTCCCCTTCGCAGGTCAAGTCCTCCAAGACTCAATAATGGCCATTGCATCTCCTAAAGCGCCCCATTTCCCACGCTGAGTGTCCTCAGCTCCTCCCACCCTCTCCAGGCGATGGAGCACCCACAAAAATGTCTCAGACCTCTCCACGTTACCCCAGCCACACCAGGTGGGGGGCTGCTCTCCACGTTACCCCAGCCACACCAGGTGGGGGCTGCTCTCCACGTTACCCCAGCCACACCAGGTGGGGGCTGCTCTCCACGTTACCCCAGCCACACCAGGCGGGGGGCTGCTCTCCACGTTACCCCAGCCACACCAGGTGGGGGGCTGCTCTTTTCATCGATTTCCTCTTAACAAGATCTCTCCGTTATCCTGAGCTTCAGCTTTCTCAGGAATTCCAAATCACGCTTTTGCATTTGTTCTTGACTAGGTGTCTGTCTGTCCTTTAGCTTTTATATATGTCCTTTTGCCTTGGTGGCTCATGAGAGTGTCTGATGCTGCGCTGTTGGCTTTATCATTCTTTAACTCCGTTGTATTGGGTTGTATCTAGCCACACTCAGCCCGATTTTCATTTGCTATTATAAACTATAAGATGTAGTTTTTGCCACTTGCTTCTAAATTGCTTTGGAGATTATTAAAAATGCAGATTCTGGAATTGATCCCAGACCTACTTAAAACAAGCCTCTGGGGATGGGGTTCAACGACAACGTTTTAAAGAAACTCCCCAGGAATTTTGATGCCCAATAAAAATTGTGAACCACTGTAGCAAGGAAACCAGAAATGTTCTTAGTGAAATCAAGACACTTTGCAAATTTGATTGCCCTTAACCACCAAGTAAATTTGGCTAAAGAAGGATGAAATTCTTGACCGGGGGGAGGGGGGAGGGAGAAACTTTTGTTTCGTTTTCTTTGATAAGAGGTGATTGTTGATAAGAGGTGATTGATGTAGCAAATTCTTCATTGGAAAAATTAATGTTTTCTGCAGCTCCTGGGTGCTTCGAAAAATGCTTCAGAAGCTAATGAATTGAGCTAGTTCCATACCCACCTACCAATTGCTCGTCCATGCTCTGCATTTATTTATGGTTCAATAATATTTATTGAGCACTATCTTGTGCGAGGCACAAGGGATGCATCAATGAACAAAACAGACAAAAATACCTCCCTCATGGAGCTCACTTTCTAGAGGAAAAAGAATAAGCCTGCAAGGACAAAGAACACAAAAGGAGACCACAGCAGGAAAGTGATGTCAGCTCTCTTTTGAAAGGATAAAATGCAGATTAGACAGAACATGTTTTGACACTTATATTTGCCATCTACTGTTCTGAACACTTAACTCATTTATTTCAGTAACAATTCTCTGGTATAAGAACAATTAATACCCCTCCCCATCTTACAGATGAAGAAATGGAGATTCAGAGAGGTTAAGTAAATTGCCTGAGGTCACACAGCTAGTTAGCAATTGAACCAGGATTTAAGCCCAGGCAGTTTGGCTCCAGAGCCCAGGTTCCTAACCACTGTACCACACTGCCTCCAGCCAGGCTAATACGGCCAAAGCCTTACTACCCACTTATTCCCCCTGCACAGTCAGAGGGAAGAGGCCGGGGGCCTCTCTGAACCTCAATCTCCCTCTGTCTATGTTTTGAGCCTCCCTTCCCCCATTCTTTGAAAGTGGACAATGTAAATGGAAGGAAGACCTGGTGATGGGCTCTCCATGGCCCACTCTTCTCCAGACAGGGACATGAAACCTTGCCACTGGGGCCTGTCTCAGCTGCTGGGGCTCGTCACATCCCATAGACCCCAATGCACACGTCGGCGGCATTGGCCTCCACCTCCATATTTATTTATTTATTTAAAAATTTTTTTGAGGTATCAGGGGCTGGGAACTGAACCTAAGACTGCATATGTGAGAAGCCGTCTTTCAACCACTGAACCTCATAGGCTTCCCTGAGTTGTTTTTTTTGTGTGTGGTTTTTTCGATCTGTTTTGCTTGTTGTTTGTTTTTGTTTTTCAGGAGGCACTGGAAATGGAACCCAGGAACTCCCATGTGGGAGACAGGTGCTCAACAGCTGGAGCCACATCTTCTCCCCTCCCTATCTTTTTATTTATTTATATTTATTTATTTATTAAAGATTTATTTATTTATCCTCCTCCCCTGTTGTTTGCACTTGCTGTCTGCTCTCTGTGTCTGCTCATCTTCTCTTTAGGAGGCACGGGGAATTGAGCCCAGGACCTCCCATGTGGAATAGATTGCTCAATCACCTGAGCCTCCTCAGCTCCCTGGTTTTTGTGTCTCTCATTGTCTTTCCTCTTTTGTGTCTTTTTGCTGTGTCATCTTGTTGCATCAGCTTGCCACACCTGCCCACTGCACTAGCTTGCCTTCTCCAGGAGGCACCAGGAACTGAACCCGGGACCTCCCATATGGTAGGCAGAAGCCCAATCGCTTGAGCCACATCTGCTTCCCCCTATCTTTTTAATTAGGCAGTTGGACAGGGTCCCAAATTCAAGTGCCTGCAGGGGCCCAGCAGGTAACTTGAGTAAATGATGGGCTGGGTTGGGTGGAGACCACTTGTGGTTGAGAATGTCCATTCCCTGGGGAAGTGGCAGGTGTCTCTCTGTTCCACTCCAGCTGATTGCTGCCGTGTGGGAGCGTGGACTTCCAATTTTAAAGGGAAGCTACAAAGCTCAACTGCTACATAAAATTGCCCAATGTTTTCCATTATTGGCAATCAATTCACAATTTTGGCATCTCTTTGTGTGTGCGACACAAGACATGCCAGTAGTGGCCTGTGGATCACCACAAAGGCCTCCTTCCAGCTGGGATGCCAGTATCCCGTGAACAACACACACTACTGTGGGGACACCTTTCAGCTTCTGAAGGTTGTAGAGTATAAAATGTTTCCTATGAAATTAGTGGAATTTTCCAAAGTCACCCTTATCAGGAAGGCAGAGATTCATTCTTTTCAATATGTGGAATGACCCCAGCTTCCCTGGACTGTTCTGGTCTAAGGTCAGGGCAGGGAGTTGTTTCCAGGCTGTCTGGCCCACCCCTGCTGAGGCTCTGTCCTTGGGATTGAGACACATACAGATAGAGGTGGCCCATGAGGAAGTCATGAAGAAGTCCAAGGGTGGGTGTGGGATACAGGAAGGTGGGGGGAGAGAGGCTCAGAAGGTGATTAGAGACTGTGCCAAGCCAAGGAGAGGCAAGTGTCCACCCAGGAAAAGGCTAAAGTTCAGGAGAGGCTGGATCTTATGTCAGAGCAGAGAGGGCAAGGACCTAAGCAGTAGACTAGCAGCCAGTAGACGGGCCAGTAGCTGGAGCCGTGGGAAGACAGAAGTTGAAGCGGGTGTCAGAGTGCGAGGGGTGAGCCTGTGGTTTAGGAAAGTGAGCAGTGAAGCTGGGCACACAGGGATATGGGACTTCAGTGGCAGGCCCAGCCACCTGGGCAGGGCTTGGGAGCTTCCAGCCAGATAATATCTGGGCTTGGTCCATCCTTCGGTGGCTCCATGTCTGCTGATGGGTCCTTACATGGGTCTGTGGCTCCTCTCCTGACAAATGGGACAAGACAGAGTGGAAGTCTCAGCTCCAGGGCTTGCCAGAGGCACAAGTGAAAGATGGGTTCTGACTCCCTATGGGGAAAAATGAAGCCCCACGCCCCCCCATACACACACAGGAACACACTCTCACACATGCAGACACATATTCTCACAGTCATACAGGTATGTAATCACACATGTTCCTACACACTTGCTTATACACAGGTGTACACAGCCTCCTTCCTTTACTATTCTGAGAGTGTTAAATATGGGGTGGTTAGGGCTGCAAAGGCTGCTGGTGGGATTGGTTGGGACATTTGAATTATAGAGGGAAGAGGTTTTGCTGTTTTCTGACATTGGAACAGAAGATCTATGACAAGCTCCTTACAGTCCAGCTTTCTACTTCTCCTAGTCTGCCATTGAACTTTTCATAGTTCATTAGTAATAAGAGCATCAACAAAGGAGAGAGCTCTTCAAACAGCATTGAATTGGCATTTGTCCTACCAAAGAGTGGAAAACACATTTTTGAGGTGAGATTATTTATAGCAGGGAAGTCATTTTAACCAAAGCAACTAGCCTAGTGGTGTAGTTGCAACTTTTGACAATAACATTTTATTCTCCTTCTATTTCTGCAGTATAAACTTTCTTTCCATCCTTCTATAAATATTTATTTTGCCCCAGCTAGGTACCAGATGCTAAGGACGCAGTGGTGGTGGGGGTGAGCCCCAGCCCTCAGGGAGCTTCTGCTCTAGCGTAAGATCAGGCCAGGCGAGCAGAGGGGCTTTGTGGGTGCTCAGATGCGGCTCTGGACTGAAAAACTCTGTGGACTTTCCGGATGTGCAGCCTTCCCTCTGCCTCTCAGACATTGCTCCAGGAGACACTGCTGGGCCCAGTTTTTGTCATCACTCCCAGAGAACAGGGCTCAGGAAGGCTGGTGAGAGGCACAGCGGAGCCTGGACTCCAGCTCTGTCGGCTCTTTCCTTGCAGAGGCACTGGGGCAGGGCTGCTTCCGTCGCTCACCCCCTCTCCTCGGGAAAGAGCCCACAGATCAAGGTCTCCCTGCTTCCCCCACTTGTGATTTCTAGCCAGGCTCCCCACTGTCCTGGGGGCGGAGTGGAGAAAGAGCCACTTTGGGCTTAGCCAACTCCCTGTGGGGCCTCAGAAATCAAAGTCTCATCTGTCCAGGTATGTTTCTAAGGTCAGTGCTAAAGTCCTGGCTCTACTTCCTGGACAGGGATCCTAGTTTCCTTCAATATCTTTTCCAAGGATGCACAGGCACTTAGTTGAAGGGGTTCCCACTGGGCAATTCTAAGATGATTTAAATAAAAACCCAAGTAATTTGGAATGGTAATGAAGTATAAACATTGGGGGGAAAACGCATTGAATCCATGCCCTAACAAATATAGAAACAAATACACACACATAGGCATGCATGGGGGAGAAGGGAAGGCAATTTTCTGGAATGTAGAATGCTCCATGCTGATTGGCAAATGTGGTGGGGATGCCAAAGTCAAGACTGGTTAGGCAAGTGTCATCAATGGACACAAGATCTAGGGGAAATTTTGATGATGAGTTAAATATTTGCATGGTCTAGCAGTGTTTCTTTACAGATTGGTTATTAGTTCAAGGGTGAAAACAGTAAATTTTCAGTGGGGAAATTGAGTGACACCTTGATCAGGTGATCAAAATTAGCATCATCAGTGAGGGCCAACAGTATCATGTGTCTCTAGATGTGATAGCCTGAGAAAGACCAAACATCCTCCACGTGGTATTCCAACCAGAAATGCGTAAGCCGAATGTAAACATGAAGCAACATCAGACAAATCCCAAATGACAAAGGCTCTGTTGAAGAAAGGACTGTATTATTAAAAAATGTCAATGTCATAAAAGACCAAAAAAAAAAAAAAGTCTGAGGAACTGTTCTAGACTTAAAAAGACTAAAGAGACATGACAAATAAATGTAATACCTGATCATATCCTGATCCTGTACCAGAAGAAAAAAAAATTCTGCAAAGGACATTTTTGGGTCAATTGATCCAATACAGATGTTAGATTAAATAAAAATGATAGATTTACTGAAGTTGATAACTGTACAGTAGTTACATATATTTTCCTTAGGAAATACATACTGAAGTGTTTAGGGATAAAGCACCAAGATGTGTAAAACTTACTCTCAAATGGTTCAGAAAGAGAGAGCTTGAGAATGGGTCCACGATTAAGCAAATGAAGTAAACCGTTAGCTATCGGTGAATTGGGATAAAGAATATGCAAGGGGGGAGGTGGATGTGGCTAGAGTGATAAGGCCTCTACCTACCATATGGGAGGACCTGGGTTTGATTCCTGGGGCCTCCTGGTGAAAAAGAAGGGAAAGCATGTCTGCACAGCAAGCCGAGTGCCCATGTGGTGAGCCAAGTGCCCACATGGTGAGCCGAGTGCCCGCACAGCAAGCTGAGTGCCCACATGGTGAGCCAGTGGCCGTGCAAGTGAGTCACGTAGCAAGATGATGAAGCAACAAAGACAAAGATGAAGGGGAGAGTCAAGGTGAAGCACAGCAGAGATGAGGAACTGAGGTGGCGCAATTGACAGGGAACCTCTCTCCACATCAGAGGTCCCCAGGATCAAATCCCGGTGAATCCTAGAGGAGAAAGACGAGAAGATAAGACAAAAAGAGAGATACAGAAGATCACACAGCAAATGGACACAGACAGCAAAAACAGCAGGGGAGGGGGGAAGGGAGTGGGAGAAAAAAATACCCTTTAAAAAGAGTATGCAAGGTTCTTATACAATTCTTACTCCTGCACATTTTTCATATGTTTGAAATTATTTACAGATAAAAAGTTAAAATGGGTGAATGCTTATAGTATTTCCCCTTTTGGGAGGGTATATTTTATAAATTTTTCCCCTTTAGATGCTGTGGTGGTTGGAAGCTGTATGTACCCCAGAAAAACAGGTTCTTAACTTCAACCCATTCCTGTTATTTAATCCATTTTTGGTTATCACAGCTGGAAGGGTGCTAAACTGGCTTTGGAAGCAGAGGCCAAGGATGCCGCCAGGCACCCTGCAGTGCACAGTGCAGCCCCCCGCAAATAATCATCTGGCCCCTGGATGTCAACAGGGCCAAGACTGAGAAAGTCTGATTTCAACCCTCTTCTCAATTCCAGGGATGAACCCACATTTGTCATGGTGCGTTATGTACTTTTTCCCTGTAGGTTTAGGTTTGCCAATCTTTTGTTTAGGATTTTTAAAACTGTATTCATAACTGAAATGCGCCTGTACTTTGCACCCTTTTCGTTTTTGTCTTGTTTTGTTTTGTTTCTTTTTTAGAGAAGTTGTGGGTTTACATAAAAATCATGCCCAGAATACAGGGTTCCCGTATACTACCCTGTTATTAACCTTGCCTTGGTGTGGTATGTTTCTTACAACTGAGGAAAGCACATTTTTATAATTGTACTATTGTCCATGGTTTAACTTAGGGTTCACTATGTCAAGTAGTTCCTTGGATTTTTAAAAAAAATTTATTCTGGTACAACCTAACATTACCTCTTTAAATGACATTCACATATATAATTCAGTCCTGTTAATTATGTTCAAGAGGTTGTGCTACTATCACCACCATCCATTACCAAAGTCTTTCCATCACTCCTTATAGAAACTCTGTACATTTGAAACCTTAACTCCCTATTCCTTACCCTCACTCCACCCCCTAGTCACCTCTATTCCAAATTCTGACTTGATGAGTTTGCTTATTTTATTTCCTATCAGTAAAATCACATAATACTTGTCTTTTTTCACTCAATATGGTGTCTTCAATGTTCATCAATGTTGTTGCATGTATCAGAACTTGATTCCTTTTTATAGGTGAATAATATTCTATTGTGTGTATACACCACATTTTGTTTATCCATTTGTTCGTTGATGGGGGCTTGAGATGCTTCCATCTTTTGGCAATTGTAAATAATGTCACCATGAAATCAGTGTGAAAACAACTGTTCAAGTCCTTGCTTGCAATTCTTTGGGGAAGTGGGATTGCTGGGTCATATGGTAATTCTATACGTAACTTTCTGAGGAACTGCTGATTGGTCTTCCACAGTGGCTGCACCATTATCCATTCCCACCAGCAATGAATGTAGTCCACAACAGTGACTGCAAACAGTACGAAATGGTAACTCATTGTGGTTTTGATTAGCATGTCCCTTATGGCTGTGATGTTAGAGCATCTTTTCATGTGCTTTTAGGCCATTTGTATTTCCTCTTTGGAGAAATGTCTGTCTATTCAAGTCGTGGGCCCATTTTTAAATTGGGTTGTCATTTTGTTGCTGTGTTGAAAGATTTTATATACTCTAGATAGTGGTTTCCAAATGTTTTCTCCCATTGTGTAGGCCCTCATTTTATTTTCATGATGAAGTCCTTTGATGTGTAAAATTATTTTATTTTAATGAAGTTCCATTTATTTATGTTTTATTTTGTTGCTTGTGCTTTGGGAGTAAAGTCTAAGAAAACATTGCCTACCACAAGATTCTGAAGGTACTTCTCAATGTTTTCTTTTAAGAATTTCATAGTTCTGTATCTCACATTTAGGTCTTGATCCATTTTGAGTTGATTTTTGTATATGATGTGAAGTGGGGGTTGATATACATTCCTTTGTAAATAGAGAGACTGTTTTCCCAGCACCACTGGTTGAAGAGACTGTTCTTTCCCAGTTGAATGGTATATGCCCCCTTGTCAAAAATCAGTTGACCATAAAAGTGGGGGTTGATTTCTGACCTCTCCATTGATTCCATTGGTCTCTATGTCTGTCCTTGTGCCAATATCATGATATTTTGATTACTGTGGCTTTGTAATAAGTTTTAAGATTGAGAAGTGTAAATCCATTAACATCATTCTTTTTCAAGATGACTTTGGTTATATAGATGCCCTTGTCCTTCCATAAAAATGTAATGATTGGCTTTTCCATTTCTACAAAAATGTTTGCTGGAGTTTTAATTGGGATTGCATTGAATATGTAAATCACTTTGGGAAGAATCAACGTCATAAAATGTAATAATATTTAGTCTTCCAATCCATGAACATAGAATGTCTTTCTGTTCATTTAGTTCTGCTTTGATATCCTTTATCAATATTTTGCAATTTTCTGTGTTCTAGTCCTTTACGTCTTTGGTTAGATTTATTCCTAGGTATTTTATTCTTTTAGTTGTTTTTGTGAATGGGATTCTTTTCTTTATTTCTTCTTCTGATTGTTCAATGCTTGTGTATAGAAATGCTGCTGATTTGGGGGCATTGATCTTGTACCTGCTAAATTGCTGAAAGCACTTATTAGCTCTAGGAGCTTTGTTGTGGATTCTTTAGGATTTCCTGCATATTGGATCATATTATCTGCAAATAGGGAAAGTTTTACTTCTTCCTTTCCAATTTGGATGCCTTTTATATCTTTTTCTTGCCTAATTGCTCCAGCAAGAACTTCCAGTACAATGTTGAATAGCAGTGGTAACTGTAGACATCCTTGTCTTTTTCCTGATCTCAGAGGGAAAGCTTTCAATTTTTCACTATTAAATATGATATATGTCCTTTGTTACGTTGAGGAAGTTCCTTCCATTTCTAGTTTCCTGAATGTTTTTATCAAGAAGGTGTGTTGGGCTTTGTCAAATGCCTTTTCTGCATCAATTGAGATGATCATATGCTTTTTTCCTTTTTTACATTAATTGATTTTCATATGTGGAAATACACTTGCATATCTGAGATAAATCCCACTTTCATGGTGTATAATTCATTTAATGTGCTTTTGAATTATGAATGTCACAAGAAAGAAGCAACATGACATGTACAAAGGAGTCTGGACAAGATTAAATGCGGATTTCTCATCAGAAACCATGAAGGCAAGAAGGCAGTGGGACGACATGTTTAAACTGCTGAAAGAAAAAGAAAATTGCTAACAAGAATTCTACATCTGGCAAAATTGCCTTTCAAAAATGAAGGAGAAATTAAGATACTCTCAGATAAACAAAAGCTAAGGGACTTTGTCACCAGTAAAATGGCCCTACAAGAGATGCTAAACTTGCAGAGGTTCTTAACAAGGGGTCTATGAACTTGAATTGAAATTGAAAAAAAAAACATTATTCTTGTGGGGACATGTTGGTGCAAGTGTGAAGTAGTTATTAAATAATACACAGTATAGTGTGGACTTAGTAAGGGGTCCATGGAACAAACAAAGATTAAGAACCCCTATAGAGGGAAGTGGACTTGGCCCAGTGGTTAGGGCGTCCATCTACCACGTGGGAGGTCCGCGGTTCAAACCCCGGGCCTCCTTGACCCATGTGAAGCTGGCCCACGTGCAGTGCTGATGCGTGCAAGGAGTGCCGTGCCACACAGGGGTGTCCCCCGCATAGGGGAGCCCCACGCGCAAGGAGTGCGCCCTGTAAGGAGAGCTGCCCAGCGCGAAAGAAAGTGCAGCCTGCCTAAGAATGGTGCCACCCACATGGAGAGCTGACACAGCAAGATGACCCAACACAAAGAAACACAGATTCCATACCGCTGACAACAGAAGTGGACAAAGAAGAACACGCCGCAAAATGGACACAGAGAACAGACAACTGGGGGGGGGGGGGGGAGAGAAATAAATTTTTAAAAAATCTTAAAAAAAAAAAAAGAACCCCTATAGAGTTCAGCAGCTTTAAAGGAAAGTAAAATAGACAACTGATTGAAGCTGCATAAATAAAAAACAAAGATCTCCAGTGGGAGTAAAGATGTGGGTAAATAGAAATGCTAATCCTATTGTACTTTTGGTTTGTATCTCCATTTTTACTTACTAGAAGGAAAATGCATAAATTGTAATCATAAATCAGTACTTTGGGGCTCATAATGTATAAATATGCAATTTGTGACAAGAACTACATAAAGGTGGGGGGAAGGAAGGGCACAGGAACATAGTCTGTGTATACAATTTAAGTTAGGTTGGTATTAAAGCAAACAAGGTTGCTAAAGATTTAGAATGCTGAATTTAAGCCCCCTCATAACTACAAAGAAAATATTGGGGAATAGAATATGCAAGTTGGCGGCGGACTTGGCCCAGTGGTTAGGGCGTCTGTCTACCACATGGGAGGTCCACGGTTCAAACCCCGGGCCTCCTTGACCTGTGTGCAGCTGGCCTATGAGCAGTGCTGATGCTCTCAAGGAGTGCCCTGCCACGCAGGGGTGTCCCCCGTGTAGGGGAACCCCACGCGCAAGGAGTGCGCCCCGTAAGGAGAACCACCTAGCGCGAAAGAAAGTGCAGCCTGCCCAGGAATGGCGCCACACACATGGAGAGCTGACACAAGATGACGCAATGAAAAGAAACACATATTCTCGTGCCGCTGACGACAACAGAAGCAGACTGTTCTGTTGGGGGTTGGGGGAAAAGAGAAATAAATAAATCTTAAAAAAAAAAAAAAAGAACATGCAAGTTCACGGAGACAGAAATTAGAGGGCAGATTGCCAGGGGTGGTGCAGCCAGGAGCCCCAGCCGGACTCCAGAGCAAGTTGCCTTTTCTGCACTTCCGCAGTGAACAAGGCACCTTATCCTGTCTCCTCCTTTCCACATGGCCTCATCCTTTTCTGTAGTCACAGTGCAACAATTCTCCTGGGCAATGAGAAGATAATGCATAATGGGTGTAGGCTTTCCATCTGGGGAGTTGGGCAAGTTTTAGTAATGGAAGGTGGTCAGGGGACCGCATCATTGTGAATGTGATTAATCTCATTGAATGGTCTGCTTGCAAGTGATTGAGATGGGAAGGTTTATGTTGGATATGTTTCCACAATTAAAAAAAAGAAGGAAGGAAGGAAGATCAACTAAAGAGACAATTAAATGACAATTAAATGCAATGCATTATCCTGAATGGATTGACTAGGGAAGGAGAAGAGGCTCAAAGAGACATTATTGGGACATATGAAAATACAGAATATAGCCTGCAAGCTTTATATCAATGTTAAGTTTCTTGAACTTAACTGTAATTAAGGAGGTTACCTAAATGAATATCCTTGTTCTTAGGAAATGTACAGGGCAGCATTAAGTGTTCCAAGAGCATGATGTATACAACCTACACTCAAGTGTTCAGAAAATGGACAGCTAGCTAGCTAGATATAGTTGGAAAAAATGATATAGCAAACATGGCAAAATGCTAAAATTGGTAGAGCTGGGTATCTGGGAAGTAGGCATATGTTGGAATTCTCTGCATCATTTGTAATTGTTCTGTAAATTTGAAAGTATTTCAAAATTAAAAATTAAAAAAAACATATATGCTACTTACTTAAGGATAGACATATAGAGCAGTGGAATAGAGTTGAGGATATGAAATCAACTCAGACATCTATTGATTATTGATGAGGGTGTTGAGTCCATTTTATGGGGAAAGATTAATCTCTTCAACAACTGATGCTGAGAAAACTGGATTTCCACATTTAAAAGAAGGACGTTGGACTCCTACCTTCTACTATATCAAAAAGTTAACTCAAGGGGAATGAATATAGCTCAGTGGTAAAGCATCTGCTTCCCATGTACGAGTTCCTGGGTTCAATCCCCCATACCGCCTTTAAAAAAAAATTAACTCAAAATAGATCGACAAACTATAAGAGGTTAAACCATAAACCTCTTAAAATAAAATTTACAAGAAAATCTTCATGACCTTGGATTTGGCAATGGATTCTTAGATATGACAACAAAAGAAAAATACAAATAAATTGGACTTCATCAAATTTAAAATTTTGGTCCATCAAAGGACATTATCAAGAAGATAAAGACATTTTGTTTTACAATGAAGATGATAGTTACTTTTCCTAGTATATGGTCTTGTTAGGAGGATCAAATAGCTTGATGCCTATCAAAGCAATTTGCACAAAATGTAAGAAAATAGTTACTCTTTTAAAAGGAACTTGAGGTCTGGCAACAGAGCTAAGGAATATTCCGCTAATCCTTCAGGCAGAGGCTCTTAAAATATAATGTGTATAAGAATAACCTGAGGAGTGGGGAAGGTGATCAAAAAAGGCAGATTTCTTCCTTTTCACAAACACCCCAGGTCACCCCAGCACACACTCTGAGAATTGTTGCACTGTGACTATAGAAAAGGACAAGACATGTGGAAAGGAGTCAGGATAAGATTTGCCTTGTTCACCAGGGAAGTGCAGAAAAGGCAGTTTGCTCAGGAATTGAGCTGGACTCCTGCAGGAACGCTTCTCAGGTGGGACCCGGAGCAAGGATTCAGGCGCAATGAGTTTATCAGGGTTGTGCACCCAAGAAAACTGGTGTGAGAGTTTGAATTTTGTGAATCCCAGAAAAAATATACATATTCTTAAACCAATCCATTCCGTTAAGGGGCCTCTGATTACATCACTTGCTAAGATCGAGTTCGAGCTTTTGATTGGACTACGTCAGTGAGGCGTGAGCCAGCTTGGGTCTCCTCTTGCTGGATCTGAGGTAAACGGAGACAACACTGAGAAAGAAGAAGAGGAAAAGGGAGCTCTGCCATTTTGGATCCCGCCATGTGAGAGAGGACTGCAAGGTCGCTAGCAGCCAAAGCTTAAGCACGAAGTCCCCAAGAGGCTGGGCCCACGGAGCAGCTCAAGGCTGAAGAGATGTGCTTTGGGAGCTGGGCTCTGGGAGACCATGAGCCTGGAGGGAAAGGCCAAGACCTGGGCAGGGGCCGTGGGCCATCTTGCTTTGCCATGTGCATGTGGCAGCACAGCAGGATCACCAGCAGCTGACTTTGGTGAGAAAGCATCTCTGTTGACAACTTGAATTGGACTTTTCACAGCCTCGGAATATAAGTTTTACCACTAACAAATTTCCTGTTATAAAACCAACTCATTTCTGGTGCTTTGCCTCAGTAGCCCTTTGGCAAACTAAGACAACTGGTAAAGCAGGATACTTAAGGGGAACAAGCTAAGCAAATGTGCAATTGCAGAAGTCCCACCCTCAGCCAGATTGCAGGGGAGAGGTCTGAAGTGTGAATTCCACCTTGGTGCTCCCACGCCGATCCGTCACTGGCTATGAGGTGGGGTGTTCAGAAATCATCACGTCAATGACCACCTCTCCCTGTGGTGAGACTATTCCAGCGTCCAAGAGGAGCCTCTGAGAGTTCCAGGTGCTAGCTGTCAGCAGCAAAGCCCTGAGAAGCGGGAGCTGGGCTCCGGGAGCTTCTGAGCTGGGCACCAACGGTGTCCACGCCACAGGACTTGGACTGTACCTGGAGGCTGGGTGCATAGTTAAGAGGAAGGCATTTCAGAATCCTGGACTGGAGGGTCCCTGGGGCAGAGTCAATGCATTCAGACCTGCCATTCTTGGGATCTTATTTCTCATGCCCCTAGCAAAGCACAGATAGAAATCCAGAGCACTTTGGAATGTCCCCGCCTTCCCACAGCCTCTCCTTCTCAGGTTCCCCGCCACACACACATGAAAATTAAATATTTTTAGCTGTGCTCACTTGCTGTCTGTCTCTCCAGACAGGGTTGCATAAGAAGGGACAGTTTCCCTCCCCGCAGGATTGCAGTGGGGCAGTTAAGCGGCACACAACGGATGGTAAAGCCATTTACACGCCCAGAAGCAGCCAGCCTGGCTTAGGGGAGTTGGCAGGTCTAAACCTCTTGGCACAGAAAGGGAAAACCTGATGAATGCCAGGGAAGCGAGGTGACTTCATAGGGGGCCGACTCACCATGAGGACTAAACACAAGCCCACCCACTGCCCTGCCAGCTTGGACTTTTGGAATTACAAATATGACCTTTGAGAGCAGCTTATCTGAATCAGCCATCAAAAAGATGGGGAACTGAAGCCTTGACGTGGGGCAGGGGAGAAGCTGACTTGTGAGGAGCAGAGCCCAGTCTAGTCCCAGGGTCCCTGCTAGGCACTTTTTCCAGATTGTTCCGTTCTAGCCCTGCAATGGGGCAGGCTCATGAACACCATTTAAAAAAATGAGGATACTGGCTTAGAGAGGTAAAATAATAACTTTCCCTAAATTCCACAGCTAAGGATGGAGTGGAGATTAGAACCCATACCCACTTTGTTTCTAGCCAAAACCCTTGTTTGTTTTTCGGAAACTTCAGGTAAGTCAAGGAACAACATTCCAGTCAGCCAAGAGCCTTTGCTTGTAGGTTCCCACTAAAGTATCAGCTCCTGGAGGGTAGGGCACCATTTCTTTGGTCACTGCTGTATCCCAGTGCCTATGTCCTGTGGTAGGTGCTCAATAAACCATCTGCTGAATGAATGGATGAATGAAGCAAGCAAGCATTTATTATGCACTCTCTTCATGCAGCTATTTGTCCCATGAAAGAAAAAAGTATCCTTGGTCTCAAGGTGCTTGTGCTCAAGTTGATAGGACAAGATACACCTGTGGGAAACACTGGAAAACGGTCCCAGGTGATGGAGACCTGCTGTGAGCTAGTTTGGTCCAGGTGGGCCTGGGAGCAGCTTTGGGGGTGGTGCACATTCACCACCGCTCCACCTGCCTTGGCCCTTGACGTGAAACATTCTCCAACTCCTTATGCTCAGCCCCCACCAACTTCACACCTTAGCTTAAATGCCGTCTCCTACAGGGGCCTTGCCCAATTCCTTCTAGGAGTCAGTGGATTTCTCCCACCTGAGTTCCCATACCTCTTGACCAGTACCTCTCTTGCAGCACCTGTCCTATCTCCTTTATTGGACTGCAAAATGGATGTCCGGTTTACCATGGAGAGCCATGCACAAAAAAGAACTCTGTACATACTAGCGCTCCCCAAATGTGTGATGAGTGAGTCAGTGGAGGACAGAGAGAGCCATCCGATGCTTTCCGGAGGGGGTGGTTGTCTCCGTGGTAGATTCTAGGAGCACAGGTCTGACTCCCCTGTTCAAACACCCCTCGGTGTGGTGTGATTCTCAGGTCTACTGTTAGCTCTTTGCTGCTTTGAGTAGAAGCGGGGACCTCTATTCCCCTGGTTCACTGAAGTCCTTGGCTTCATTTAAACTCATAGATGGAGCAAGTAGGAAAAGGCAAGGTTGCCATTTAGTGCTTATATTTGCAAAAAGGCACCATGGCTATAAATACCCTCTGTGTAATATCCTGGAGAAGTGGTTTGCAAACTGGGCTCTGAGCCACCCCCGGGCTTCCACAAAGAGCTCGCTTCTGTCTCATTAGTTTATGTTTTTCCCCTTCAATTTGTTTGAACAAATTTCACATTAAGAAGTTTATGGATCCACAATATGAAACCGTCTCCCCCTGTCTCCCCATCTGCCTGTCTTTCTCTGAGTTTCTGGGTTCCCCCCCACCACCAGCCACCGTGGGTGCTGGGGCCTGGGTGGCCTTCTGAAAGCTTCCCCACAGCCGCGGTCCCTTCCCACCACATTGCCAGCCTGGAAGACAGGCTTGTCCCCCAGCACCCAGCACATGCCTGCACTCTCTAGGTGCTCAAAGACTCTTCTTTAGTTTCTTCACACAAGAGGAAAAGCAACGTAATTGATAGATTCAATGACTTGAGGCGCTTGGGCATTTGGCGAAATTACTGATGAACACAACAGCTCTTTTGGAACACTGAGGGCAGTGGCTATGGGGAAAAGCCAAGTAAGTGGAGGGGGGAGGCAGGGAGAAGGCAATTACTAAGTCTCACCGCCTCGGGCCATGCGGTCCCCACGTCCTGCAACCCGAGGGGCCTCGCACAACAGCCTGTGGCTGCCCAGCCTCCAGGTGAGCCTCCACTCACGCCCTCCAGAGGGCGCTCCCCTCCGGCAGCCAGGACCGAGCGCTGCGCCCCAGCTGTGGGGACCCTCCCGAGGAGAGGTGGTCTGAGCAGAGGTGGATGTGGGGTGGGGCTGTTTGAGAAGGGAATCCTGGAGTCCCAGGGACCCAAAGCGTGGTCTAGAGGGGAGGGCGCTCCCCGGGTAGGCACGCCCCCTGGCCCGAGCCGCCTCCTTCCCTCGGGAGAGGCAGGCGAGGTCAGCCTGGGCCCAGGGAGGGAACCCGGAGCCCGGGTCAAAGTGCTTGACGCAGGGGGGGAGGTTACATGCACAAGGCAATAAACATGGCCACACTTGACCCATCAGGAGCGATTTTACATGGCTATAATAATGTGGGCACTGCTCACCGATTTGGCTAAAAATTGTGATTTTGGTAAGTTGGAGCCAAGGAAGTAAGAGAGACATATGTAAAAGTTTTCAATCCCAAACTACTGTGATGGGAAACCAGGAGATTTTATCCAAAACAAACAATCCAAGAATGAACCATATAAACATACACATCCTTCTTTCAAAATATGGGTACCACTGGGGAGAGGAACGGGGGGGGGGGCACCATAGTTTTTCCATTGTCTTCCAGGGTGATTTTTGAAAAGGTGTTTTGTGAAAAATGAACCGTGGCTTTGGTAGCCATGTGGAGGACGGGTGTGGGCAACGAGCCCCCAGGCAGAGGCCTTTGGAGGCTGCTGGGAGGAAGGAATGGGAGGGGAGGGTCAGCTGAGGGCAGGGACCCCACGGGCAGGCCAGGGGGCGTCCTGGGTGGCTGGAGGTGGGGCCCCAGGCTGCGGGCCAAGTCCTGCCCTGGCTGTGCCTGCTGCCGCGGCGCAGTGCCCCCAGCCTCCCCCCTGACCAACTCGCAGTCGCCTACTGCCAGCTTGGGAGGGGGGACTGGGACTCCCATGACAACAGGGCAAAGAATTCCAGGAACAGAGAAGGAAAACCATGAAATCGAATCTGGTTCTGACATTTAAAAAAATAGCCAATAGTTGAGATTTTTAAGAAAGAGGAAAAACAAAAACAGCGCTTGGTTCGTGAGTCACATGGACTTTTCCCAATTACCAGCTCGTAGGCTCCAAATCCAGCTTCCGACCAAGAAGCTTTGGAATGTCCGTCTTGGCGGCCAGGATGCTGAGAGCCAGCCTCTTTGGCCAACCTCACGTTTGACTCTTTCTTATGGAAATATTCACCCTCTCTGCCCCAAGCCAAGACCTGAGAAAGACCCCTGGACTGGGAGCTGGGAGAACTGAGGCAAGCCATCCCCTCTCAGGGCCTCAGTTTCCCCATCCGCAGAGTGAGGGAGCTGGACTGAAGGGTCTCAGGGCCTCTCCCAGCTTGGACATGGACTGCTGGGCTTTGGTGTAGAACGAGCAGACGAGGTTGCTGTGGCTACCCCCTTGGCATGTGGCCTGTTTTGTTATATTTTAGGGATGCATTCTTTTGTCAAAAGACTTTGGAGAGAGTACTGAGCCTTGACAGGGGCTTCCATTCAGAAGACAGGGTAATTTTTCATGTAGAACCCATCCGTCCTGTGAATTTGAAGGAAGGAAAGAACACTGCTTACGGGCTGGGCTGACCGGGAAGGCTTCTCATGGAGGTTGGGTTCAGCTTGAAGCAGAGGGCTCACCTGCTTTGGAGCGGGTCCACGTGCCTGACCTTTAGGGGAAAGAGGCATGCAGCAGAGCAGAGGGTTTGAGTAGTAACAACGGGTTGGGAGATCTTGGGGAGCATGCTCCTGTGGCCCACAAGTACCCCTGCAGCCCCTCTGTGGGGGGTGGCACCTGCCCAGGCACGGTGGCCGTGAGCCTTTGACAGGAGGAGGGGGTCGAGCTTCACCCGCTGACTCTGGAGAAGCCAGCCCTGACCCTGTGCCTGATGGAATCTTCCAGCGGGACCCCTCAAAGTTGGAGCAGAGCACTCCGGTGCCCAGACAACGAGATGCCCAGAGAGGGGTGGCAGCCTCAGGTGACCCACGGGCTTGGTGGTGAGGGCAAGACTCAACCTGGGAGTCCTGACTCCCAGCCAGGGTCCTCTCTTCAGCCCTCACTGCCCTCTCGCAAGGGCACGCCCTCAGGCAGCCCGAGAGATCCGCGGGCGGTGCCTGACCTCACCAGCTGGCCCAGAGCAGCGTGCGTTCAGCCAGAGGGGAAGGTGGGACCGGGCCGAGAGCGGGGTTCTGCTGGCTGCCGAAGCCCTCGTGCCCTCAGCACTGTCTGGCAGTCGTGGCCCTCTGGCCTGGGCAATGACTCTCCCCTGTTCCCACCTATGGAGGTGTCCCCCAAGGGAGGGTCTAACTGACCTCAAAATGCCCCTCCCTGTCCTGAGCTCTGGGACCCACATGTGAGTGGACTGTTTCTGCAGTGTTTGTTCATAATAGCAACAAGCGTCCCCTCCTCCACAGCCCTCTGATAGCAAGATGCTGTCACACTAGGTGGGGCTACAAAACATCCAAAACCAAGCTTGGGTTCAAGAAAGCATCTGGACGTCAAGCGTGAGCTTGTTCCCCAGCTCCTGGCTCATTTGCACAACTCCAGACCTCTGTGGTGACAGGGTCAGACCCCCTCTGCCACATCTCAGCCTCATGAAACCCCATGACCCCGACACAGCACCACTCAAAACATAGGTACCCCAGATGTCAAGCTTGAGAGGAGGGGGCCATGGGACCCCAAAGCCTTAGAAACATACCTGACTTTCCTATAACTCATCTTGTTACTCCCTTGCTCAAGAACTAAATATGCTCCCTATTGCCTATCACAGAAAGCCCAAACTCCCACAATTGGGCTCTATTAATCTGTCCAACTCTCTCTCCCATGAGTCTCTAACATGCAGCCTCAGCTCCAGCAAGTTCCTCCATCCACATCTATTTACATACCACCAAGCATTCCCCTTGGAACTCAGGCTGCCATGAAGAATTATGTGCTGTTCCTTGCTGGACCAGCAGGGAGGCTGACACGTTCATAGGCAATGCAGATACCGATGCTCAGAGCTCTGGCAGAGGTGGGACAAAGCATTTCAGAGGCATGGAGGATGATAGAGACACAAAGCCCAGGACTCTGGTTCATTATCATGGGAGGAGAAGAGAAGAGGAAAACCCCTAGCCCAGTTGCTGCTGAAGTGAGGTCCACAAGCCTCAAGATGAAGCCAAAACCCAAAAGGAGGTCAATGTCAAGAGAACTGCAGAGAAACTAAACCAGAACAAGCTATCCCTAAAGCCCACTTAACTGCTGGGCTTTCTGGTTTCATGAGCCAATAAATTCCCTTGAGCTGGGTTAGTTTTCCTATTCTTAGCCACAAAAAATCCTGATACATTGACTAAATCCTATCTCAGGTCCAGGCGAGAACTACCTCCTTAGCAGAATGCTCCCTGATCATCCCAGCTCAAAACGAACCCTCCCTCTGTGGAAGTCCTGAAAGCACATTATTTAGAACCCGCTCGCACAGTGCCTTGTGGTGGTTATTTACCATCTGCTGCTTCTTGATTATGGAGCTTGTGTAGGAAGTCAGGGACAGTGGTCATCTCCCTCAGTCCCCTCAGTCCCCAGCGCAGCACAAGGTGCTCAGTGAGTTCTCATGCATGTGTCTGGGTGACTCGATTCCAGTGCCCCGTCGAGGGCTGCCACTTTGCCTGAGAAGGGCTCTGGCTGATTGATGGTCTCATGGGAGATGGTCCCAGGACTCCTATGAGAGGGTGCAAATATGGCAAAGGGAATAGACATTTGATCCTGGAGGGATGGTGGGGGCTCGGTGTCTGTCTCAGTCAGGGTTCCACAGGAAACAAAATCCGCCCCGTGTGGGTTCAACTGAAGAGACTCCAGTGAAGACTTGTTACAGAGTGAGGGATGGGACTGAGGTGTCACCATCCCCATTGCGGGAGAGACCGGGAAGGAAACATGGTATTGGAGCCTGTAAGAGCTGGAGAAGTGGAGCAGGGCCCTGCGAGGAGCTGTGAAGGGAGCAGCTCCTGCCAAAGACATGAGCAGGAGCAAGAGGAAGAAATTCCTGGACCTCTTCCTCCTCCACCCTGCGATCACCTGCCAGCCTTCCACCGGCCTGACCCGGCTGGAAGCCAGCCAGCAAAGGAAGTAGGGAGATGCCATCCCAGGTGTCGACCTTCAAGGGCATGGGAGAGGGTGGATAGTAGAGTGAGGGTGGCAAAGGGAGAATAACAGTGACTGATGAGGCGTCAAAGCTTTCCCTGCAGGGAATTGTGCCTGGCAGAGGGGCTCAGGCTCCAGAGGAAATCGACAGAGCTATTCATGAGGCTTCCACAGCAAACCAAGTCGCCCTGCCTCTGGGGTGTGGAGATGCAGCTGCCTGGAAGGAGTTTTGGAGATGTCTTCATGTTACTAAGCTGGGCTGAAAATTATTTTATTTTATTAAAAAAATTTTTTTTTTTGCTGTGGAATCCCATTTGTCCTTTTGTCTTCCATAGTATGGGATCTGGTAGAGAGAAGATATGCTTCAAATGCTTACTGAATGAATGGATGAAGAATGAGTGGATGAATGGATGGATGGATGATGACTGACTGTGGGCAAGCCCCTCCCACTCTCGGCCATCCAACGGTCCACTGCGATGACGTCGAAGTGCCGCTCACTGCCATCGTCTGATGACTAATGTTGTGAGAGCGGCATCCTCCTGTGCCTTGAAGCCCGGCTTGCTGTGCCTGCCCAAATGCGGCCAGGTGACAGTACTCGACGCTGACTTTGGCGCTGTCTGGGTGACTTCACCCAAAGGAGAGTTGCTCACACTATTAGTGTGGGAACTGGCCCCAGTAACATTACTGTGGAGCTGGTGAGAATTCCCCAGGGCCAAGGCAACTCCATTCAAGGACTCTGTGGCCAGGGTTCAGAGTCAGACACAGATGGGGTGTGACTCTCTAAGCACAGACAGGAAATGTCTTTTCCCAAATATCTTTTCCACTGGTGCCTAAAATTCCATCATTCATGATTTATTCCAGTGGGTTCAGCATTGCCCTATTTTTGTGGGCTAGTCCCTGCTAAAAACCTTGACATAGCAATGGAGATTTCAAACAGAAATCTCAAATCTTGATTGCCCTTTATGTCCACCTTTGTACGGGAGGCTGGGATAGATTCAAAGGTAATAACAGTGAGAGGAAAATAACACTGTTTATTGAGCACTTACTATGTGACATGCACTCCACACATTGCTTACTTGCTTACATATCCCAACCCTCTGAGATACATACTTTTGGTCTCATTTTATAGATGAGGAAATTGAGTCACAGAGAGGCTAGGACATTTGCCCCATGCAACATAACTGGGCCTGTCCTGAGCTTAACTGCTATATAATGTGATGTGATAGTCCCAGTTTGTGAGAGTTTACATCTAGCGGGGAGAAAGCTATGGAAGGTGACCAGAATCAATGCTAAGTGAGGCACAAACAGTAAGTCATGGGAGAGTCATGCTTGTGTGATGGGGAAAGGTTAGAGGTTTTATTCCAGCTGGTTCTTGAAAGAGAAAGAAGGACTTTCATGGACTGACAAGGAAAAAGGGTAATAAAGACCATGAAAGTGGCAGGAGCTGAGCCAAACCCTGCACTATCTGTTGGCCTTGAGGAGGCTGGAGGATACAGAAGTTAAGGAAAAGGGGTCAGAAGTATGGGCCAGATCGTGGAAGGCCTTTGGGGCTTGGCAATGGGGAGCCATTGAAGGATTTTGCAGAATGAGATTCCATGAGGTCTGTTTTAAAATACTCCCTCTGTGGAGAAACTGTCAGAGACCAGAAGGGCTAAGGAGACATGATGACTAAACATAATGTGGCAGCCTGGATGGGGTCCTGGAACAGAAAAGGAACTTTAGGGAAAAACCAATGGCATCTGACTAAGAAGGGAGTTTAGTTAATAGAAATATACCCATGTTGGTTCATGAGTTGTGACAAAGGTACCATAGGATGTTAACAGGAGGGGTAACCAGGGGAAGGGCATATGGGAACTCTGTGCTAGTTCTGCACATTTTCTGTCAGTCTAAAACTGTTCTCAAATAAAAAGTTTATTTAAATTAAAAAAAAAAAAGAAAACTCCCTCTGGCAGGAAGGATGGAGGATGCAGTTGAGTGAGGAGGAGTGGCCCGGAGGCCTGTACTCTGCTGGTACCAGAGGGGCTGGAGGGAAGGGGCAGAGAAGAGGAACACGGGCAGTGGTTGAGACAGGATTTGACAACTGGTTGGGTGTGAGGACTGAGCTGGAGACATGAGTCAAGAGTGAAGACCCGAGGTGGGGCAAGGTGGTGTCTGAGTAAGTACACCGTCGTCCTCTCTCCTATAAAGGACCAGCAGTGTGGTGATGGAGTCTTGCAGGAGCAGTCTGTTTTGGGAACCTGAAGGGTGGGAGGTGTCTGGACATCGATCTGGAGAGACTGCAGCAGAATTGGTGCTTGCTCAAGGTGCTGCAGGCAACATTTCCTATTTGCTGTGCTTCCTCATCCTTGATTACCTCTTTTCTGTGTGTACTGATTTTGGCTACCAACGCCATCCCCTTTCCTTTACATCATTCTCTCCTCCATCATTTATTGTTTCTGTTACATTCCACTTCTCTTTGTTTAGCCCCCAATATTTCTGACTTTTTATCTCTAATATCTTTAGTCTGTTTTTTATTATTTATTCACTTTTTATATTATTATCCTTTTTTTCTTTTTCCCTCTCTCCTGACCACACTGGCCTTTTAATTCATACTATATTCCTCCACATATTCAGTTTTCTATCTCATTATAGGTACTTCACTTTTTTATGGTTATAACTATACACAGCTTAATCAGTTAAATACCCATTCTCCCAGATCTCACATGGCTCTTCTGCTAACATTCACTATCAATACTACTATTATATTTTTTCTTTTCTTAACCCTTTTACTTTCTCTGGACCTAATATTTTCCTTCAAGAGAACTTAGCCAACAACAAGGAAATAGAATAAGAAGAACAAAGTGACAAAGAGAAGACTTAACATGCACACAAAAACAAAAACTAATTAAACCCCGAGACTAGATGAAGAAGATAATCAACAGAATAAACCCAATAATATAAAATGATGAACAGACAGCAACAAAAAACTACAGACCATACCAAAAATCAGGAAAACATGGCCCAATACAATGAACAAACTAAAAACCAGGAAGAGAAGTGAAAAACTGAATAAGTAATTAAAGCTCTCAAAACATGTATCATGGACCAATTCAATGAAGTGAAGGAAGAGATTAAGCATTTTAAGAAAACACTTGGAGAGCATACAGAAGAAATTGTGGTCATGCTCAAAAAGATAACAAATATGATGGGGATCAATAGCACCATCCAAGAAATCAAAAATACACTCTCAGCAAATAACAGCAGATTTGAAGAGGCAGAGGAAAGAATTAGTGATGAGGAAGACAGTACACTGAAATCAAACAGATAGTAGAATTAATTGATAAAAAGATAGAAGAAAAAATCCAGCAGGGACTTAGGGACCTGACTGACAATGCAAAATGTACAAACATATGCATTACAGGCATCCCAGAAGGAGAAGAGAAGGGAAAGGGGACAGAAGAGGTGTTGGAGGAAATAATGGCTGAAAACTTCCCAAACCTATTAATGGGGATGGATACACATGTCCAGGAAGCACAACACACCCCAAACAGCATAAATCCCGACAGGCCTACCCAAAGACATATACTTGTCAAATTATCCAATGCACAAGACAAAGAGAAAATACTAAAAGCAGCAAGAGAAAAGAGAACCATCACATACAAGGGAGGCTCCTTAAGATTAAGTGCTGATCTCTTATCTGAAACCATGGAGGCAAGAAGGCAGTGGTATGACATAGTCAAGGTACTAAAAGAAAATAATTTCCACCCAAGAATACTCTGTCCAGCAAAGCTAGCATTCAAAAATGATGGAGAGTTCAAAATATTCACAGATAAACAGAAACTAAGAGTATGCCAACAAGAAACCTGCCCTTCAAGAAATACTAAAGGGAGTTCTGCAGGAGGAAAGAAACGAACAGGAGAGATAGAGTTGGAGGAGAGTGTAAGAACAACTAAAACTACAAAAAGAGAAAAAAATCAAACAACATAAGATAAACACAAATCCACAGAAAATATTGCTAGCATAAGTAATTCCTTGAAAGTAATAACACTGCACATCGATGGATTAAACTCATCTGTTCAGAGACACAGATTGAAAGACTGGATAAGGAAATATGACCCATCTATATGTTGTCTACAAGAAACACACCTTAACCCAGGGATTCAAGGAGATTGAAAATGAATGGCTGGAAAACAATCCTACAAGCAAACAATAACCAAAAAGTGCAGGTGTAGCCATATTAATATTGGGCAAAATAGACTTTAAATGCAAAACAACTGTGAGAGACAAAGATGGACACTACATATTAGTGAAAGGGGTAATCTTTCAAGAAGAAAGAACAATTATAAATATTTATGCTCCTAACAAGGGTGCCTCCAAATACATGAGGCAAACACTGGAGAAACTAAGGGAAGGAATAGATGCCTTTACACTTATAGTGGGGGACATTAACCCACCACTATCACCATTGGACAGAACACCTCAAAAGAGAATCAATAAAGAAATAAAGACTTTGAACAATATACTAGAGGATCTGGACCTAATAGACATATACAGAACATTACACCCAAATTCAGCAGGATATACATTTTTCTCAAGTGCACATGGATCATTCTCCAAGACAGATCACATGCTAGGCCAAAAAGCAAGTCCCAATGAATTCAGAAAGATCAAAATCATACAAAATAATTTCTCTGACCACAGTGGAATGAAGTTGGAAAACTGCAAGGGCCAGAGACCCAGATTTGGCACCAAGATATGAAAGCTAAACAACACATTCTTAGGAAAACAGTGGCTCAAGGAGGAAATCTCAACAGAAACCAATAACTACCTTGAAACTAATGAAAATGATAACACAACATATCAAAACGTATGGGATGCAGCAAAAGCTGTACTGAGAGGGAAATTCATAGCCATAAATTCATACATCAAAAAAGAACAGCTAAAATTGAAGAAGTAACTTCACACTTGGAGGAATTAGTTTAAAAAAAGCAACAAACTAACCCCAAAGAAAAAAGAAAGAAATAACAAATATCAGAGCAGAACTAAGTGAAATAGAAAATAGGAAAGCATTTGAAAAAATAAGCAAAACAAAGAGCTGGTTCTTTGAGAAGATCAATAAAATTGACAAACCCTTAGCTAGACTAACAAACAAAAAAGAGAGAAGATGCTGTTACACAAAATATGAAACAAGAAGGGTGATATCACCACTGACCCCACTGAAATAAAGACTATCATAAGAGGATACTTTGAAAAACTATATTCCAACAAAAACAACAATTTAGAGGAAATGGACAAATTCCTAGATACACATAAGCAGCCTACATTGACAAAAGATGAAATCAATGATCTCAACAAACCAATAACAAGTAAAGAGATAGAGTCAGTCATTAAAAACCTCCTAACTAAGAAGAGCCCTGGGCAAGATGGTTTCACAGGTGAATTCTACAAAACATTACAGAAAGAAATAACACCAATCTTGCTTAAACTCTTCCCAAAAAATTGAAATAGAACAAACAGTGCCTAGCTCATTCTCTGATGCCAACATTACCCCAATACCAAAGCCAAACAAAGACACTGCAAGAAATGAAAATTACAGACCAATCTCTTGAATGAACCTAGATGCAAAAATCCTCAACAAAATACTTGCTAATTGTATTCAACAATACATTAAACAAATTACACAACACAACCAAGTGGGTTTCTTTCCTGGTATGCAAGGATGGTTCAACATAAGAAAATCAATTAATGTAATATACCACGTAAACAGATTGAAGGGAAAAATCACATGATCATGTCTATAGATGCAGAAAAAGCATTTGACAAAATACAGCACTCTTTTTTTTTTTTAAGTCTTATTCCTATTTTTTATTTTTATTTATTTTTTTAATATTTATTTATTATTATTATTTTTAATTACAATTAAAAAAATATATGAGGTCCCATTCAACCCCACCGCCCTCGCCCCCAACTTCCCCCACAGCAACACTCTCTCCCATCATCGTGATACATCCATTGCACCTGGTAAGTTAATCTCTGAGCATCGCTGCACCCCATAGTCAATGGTCCACATCATAGCCCAGACTCTCTCACGTTCCATCCAGTGGGCCCTGGGGGGATCTACAGTGTCCCGTAATTGTCCGTGAAGCACTATCCAGGACGACTCCACATCCCGAAAACGCCTCCACATCTCATCTCTTCCTCCCGTTCCCCACACCCAGCAGCCCCCATGGCTACCGTTCCCACACCCATTCCACATTTTCTCTGTGGACATTGGATTGGTTGTGTCCATTGCACACCTATGTCAAGTGATGGCTTAGATTGCACATGGGTACTGGATGCACTCTTCCTGCTTCTAGTTGTAGACACTCTAGGCTCCATGTTGTGGTGGTTGACCTTCTTCAACTCGATGTTAGCTGAGTGGAGTAAGTCCAATAAGTCAAAGTGTAGGAGCTGAAGTCTGTTGAGGCTCTGGGCCTGGGTGTCATATTATCAGTCCAGAGATTCAAATCCCCTACATATATCTTAAACCCAGCACCAACTACAATTCCAATAAAGTAGCAACAGCACTCTTTCTTGATAAAAACACTGCAAAAGATAGGAATAGAAGGAAACTTTCTGAACACGATAAAGGGTATGTATGAAAAACCCACAGCCAACATCATTTACAAGGGTGAAATCCTAAAATCTTTCCCTCTAAGATCAGGAACAAGACAAAGATGCCCACTATCACCCCTTCTATTTAACATTGTGTTAGAAGCAGTACTTGCTCGAGCACTGAGGCAAGAACCAGATATAAAAGGCATCCAAATTGGAAAGGAAGAAGTCAAAATTTCAATATTTGCAGATGACATGATCCTATACATAGAAAACCCTGAGAAGTCTACAAGAAAGCTTCTAGAACTTATAAATGAGTTCAGTACAGTCACAGGTTATAAGACCAGTGCACAAAAATCAGTAGCATTTCTGTACACCAATAATGAGCAATCTCAGGAGGAAATAAAAAAACAAATACAATTTACAATAGTAAATTAAAAAATCAGATACCTAGGAATAAATTCAACCAAAGATATAAAAGACTTATACACAAAACTATTCAAGGAAATCAAAGAAGACCTAAATAAATGGAAGACTATTCCCTGTTCATGGATAGGAAGACTAAATATTATTAAGATGTCCATCCTACCACAAATGATCTACAGATTCAATGCAATCCCAATAAAAATCAACACAGCATTTTTATTTATTTATTTATTTTAGGTTCCATTATTTACTTTATTTTTTTGTCTTTTTTTTTTTAATGTTACATTCAAAAACATGAGGTCCCCATATACCCCCCATCCCCCTCACCCCACTCCTCCCCCCATAACAACTTCCTCCATCATCATGAGACATTCATTGCACTTGGTGAATACATCTCTGAGCAGTGCTGCACCTCATGGCCAACGGTCCACAGCATAGCCCAGACTCTCCCACAGTCCACCCACCCAGTGGGCCATGGGAGGACATATAATGTCTGGTAGCTGTCCCCGCAGCACCACCCAGGACAACTCAAAGTCCCGAAAATCCCCCCACATCACATCTCTTCCTCCCACTCCCTACCCCTAGCAGGCGCCATGGCCACTTTCTCCACACCAATGCCACATTTTCTTTGATTACTAATCACAAAAGTTCATGAATAGAATATCAATAAGTCCACTCTAATCCATACTCTATTATTCCTCCATCCTGTGAACCTTGGAATGGTTGTGTCCACTCCACATCTATATCAAGAGGGGGCTTAGATTCCACATGGATGCTGGATGCAATTCTCCTGCTTTCAGTTGTAGGCACTCTTGGCTCCCTGGTGTGGTGGTTGACCTACTTCCCTTCCATGTTAGCTGGCTGGGGTAAGTGCAATAAACCAGAGTGTAGTCTTTTGAGGCTCAGGGCCTGGCTATCACATGAACAGTACAGAGATTCAGGTCCCCTGAGTATACACTAAACCCCAGGACCAACTACAGATCTGATAGAAGTAACAAGAGAGAATTGTGAAGAAAGATCACATCTGAGTCCAGCTCCATCACACAGAAACACAAACTCCAAAATAGGGCCAGCTGACATGGCACTGAACTCCATCTGCCATGACCATAGAACCTGTGGGTCTCTGTAGCCCTCAGAAGAACCAATACCTGAGGTTGTATCTACTTTATCTGTCTCTGGGACTCTGCTGAGGTGTGCATAAGGGTGACACCTCTGATAACTTCCCAGCTCTTTTTGGAGACTCAGAGCCATATAAACTCATTTGTCCTTTCCATTTCCCCTCTTATTCAGGTCAAAAAGCACTTCTAACTCCTGGTATTATATGTAGACTGAGATATACTGCTGGTCTGAGTTGACTGAGCATTTTTAAATAAACTAAGAAAACTAACTAAGAAATTTATTTGGAAAGGAAAGAGGCCTCAAATAGCCAAAGACATGTTAAAAAAGAAAAATTAAACTGGAGGAATCACATTACCTGGCTTCAAAACATACTACAAAGCTACAGTACTGAAAACACCATGGTATTGGCACAAGGATAGACACACTGACCAATGGAACCAAATGGAGAGTTCTGATATCCTCATATACATAGTCATCTGATATTTGACAAGGCCACCAAGCCCACTCAACTGGGAGTTAATGGCCTCTTCAACAAATGGTGCCTAGAGAATTGGATATCCATATGCAAAGGAAGGAAAGAGGAACACCATCTTACACCTTATACAAAAATCAACTCAAGATGTATCAAAGACCAAAATATAAGAGCCAAGACCATAAAGACTTTGGAAAACAATGTAGGGAAACATCTACAGGATCTTGTAATAGGAAATGGCTTCATGAAGTTCATACCCAAAGCACAAGCAGCAAAAGAACAAATAGATAAATGGGACTTCCTCAAAATTAAAGCCTTTTGTACCTCAAAGGAATTTGTCAAGAAAGTGAAAAGAGAGCCTACACAATGGGAGAAAATATTTGGTAACCATATATCTGATAGGAGACTTAGATCCTGCATATATAAAGAACTCCTATATCTCGAAAATAAAAAGACAAACAACCCATTTGAAAAATGGGCAAAGATCTGAACAGATGCTTCTCCAAAGAAGCTAAAAAGCACATGAAAAAATGCTCCAAATCTCTAGCTATTAGGAAAATGCAAATCAAAACTACAATGAGATACCATCTTACTCCCATAAGACTGGCAGCTATCAAAAAAACAGAAGACTACAACTGCTGGAGAGGATGTGGAGGAATGGGAACACTCATCCACTGCTGGTGGGAATGCAGAAGGATCCAGCCATTCTGGAGGACAGTTTTGCAGTTTCTCAAAAAGTTAGCTATAAATTTGCCATATGACCCAGCAATTCCACTGCTGGGTATATACCCAGACAATCTGAAAATAAGGACACAAACCAATATATGCACACCAATGTTCATAGCAGCATTCTTCACTATTGCCAAAAGTTGGAATCAACCCAAATGCCCAACAATGGATGAATGGATAAATAAAATGTGGTATATACATACAATAGAAAGCTACTCAGCTATAAGAGGGAATACAGTACAAACACATGTGATAACATGGATGAACCTCGAGGACCTTATGTTTGAGCAAAGCAAGACATGCATTGAAGGACAAATACCACATGACCTCTCTGATATGAAACAAGCAAACAGAGCTGTTTCAGAGAGCTAAAGACTGGAAGATAGGCTTAAAGGAATTTAGGGGGGAGAGGAAGATTGAGAGCTGAGGCCTACATGGGTGAAGTCTATGATAAGCTGGAGGATTCACTGGGACTTGATCCTGGGGAACTCTGATGTGGAGAGAGGTTCCCTGTTAGCTGCATTCCCTTAGTTTCTGGTTTCTGCTGCACTTCACCTTGTCCCTTCCCTTCGTCTCTCTTTTGTTGCATCATCATCTTGCTGTGTGACTCACTTGCATGGGCACTGGCTCACCATGAGGGCACTTGGCTCGTCGTGCAGGCACTGGCTTGCCACACGGGCACTGGCTCACTGTGCAGGCACACTTTCTCTTCTTCTTTTTGACTAGGAGACCCCAGGGATCAAACTGGGTCCTCCCATATGGAAGGTGGAAGCCCTATCACTTGAGCCACATCCACTTGCCTGGGCAAGAGTCTTAAATATGTATTTCAAGAAAAGAGAATATACAAATAACATATAAATATACAAAAAGGAGCTTAAAAAAAAAAAAAGAGTGAAGACCCAGTCCCAAGTGGAATGCCACCACAGATGTGGCCTCATGGAAGGAAGGATGTGTTTGCAATACATCAACCTGGGGCATCTTGGGGGAGAAGTCAAAAATATCAAGTCCAATGCCACCCCTCGTCTTCCCAGATTCTGATTGTTAATAGCTGTGGTTTATTTGGTGGCAAGATTCTTAACACATTGTGAAGGACCAGGGATTTTGTTTTTGTTTTAAGGTATTTCCAGTCCAATGAAGATCAACATTTTGGTTCTATACTCTGCTCAATGAGATGATTCTGCGGAGCCTGTGATTGGATGTCAGGCAACATATAAGTGCTATAAAAGTTTCTGAACACTTACCCTCAATTTCTCCTTTTCTCTCTCTGCAGAGCAGTAAAAACACAGGTTATGAACTAGCACTGGTTTGCTTTGTGGTACATTAGTTTCTTTAAAACTTAATCCAAGAGTTAGGGACTATGGTTTTCAATTTACCGATGAGAAAACTGAGACTCAAAGCAGTTTCTGCGCTGCCCGAGGTCACACACAACAACTAAAGAGCAGGGAGGAGGGACTGAACCTGCAGTCTGCCTTCTCTGACGCGAGGTTTCCCCTCAAATCACGCCACCCCTCAGTCGCTCAGGCAGCCCTGTTGCCTGACCTCTTTTTCTCCTGCCTTCAGGTTGTTTTCCACACTTGTCTTCACTCCTTGTCCCTGGAGGCTGAATCATGGGTCACTTCGGCTCGAGAACAGTAGAATGTGGAGGGGAGTGCCTGGAAAAGCCTTTGCCAGAGGTGACCTCACAGCCGTCTCCCAGGGCCCAGTGGCTGAAGCATGCAGAGAGCTCAGGGCCTGTGGAGACCTCACCAGCAGGGCTGCAGGCACCGGCCCTGACCCTGACGTCATCCCCAGGTCTTGAGCCGAGGGATTGGAGAGAGAGGGAGGGAGGGTGACTCAGGGTCCCTTCCAAGGATGACCCCTTTGGTGAACCCGGAAGCACTTCTGGTAGACCAACATGGTCTACCCCATGCCAGGCACAGGGCCGAGTGAGGAGAAATCAATTTGTGTTTATTTTCTGCTGCTATGAAAGAGGAGGAGGATGGAAGATCCCTCCACTTTTGTTTCTCACATTGTGTTCTCTCCTCTCTGAGACAGAAGCTGGGCTCTTGACTCCCTCTCCTCAGGGACATGTGCAAGGATGAAAGAGAGGTGGACTGGAAACAATCTCCTCTTCAGGCTCCTGAGAGAACCCGAGCATATGGAGGAGACGATGCCAGGGAAGGACAGAGGCAGTGCCTCTGGGCAGGCGAGCAGCAACAGACGGCAGGAAGGGGCTGGAAGTCGGCGGGGCTGTGAGTAGTGGGGCTGGAGAACCACATGCTAAGCAAGGGCTGTTCTAAGTACCCAGGGAGGCTTCCAGCCTCCTAATTCATTCATTCATTCATTCATTCACTCATTCACCAATTACCTACTATGTACATGCTCTCACCTAGGTTCTAGAGATACAGTGATAAATAAAACAGAGTTAAGAAAACAGAACTTATTTGCACACTCCATTGCACAGGGTTAGACTAACTCCTGTTGCTCCTAGCTGTGATCTTTCCCTTTCCCCAAATCTGCCCCTTCCCACTTCTGCTTGCTTGGCCTATTCCACAGCAGAGACACTCGTGCATGAAATCTTTCAGTGGCTCCATTTTTGCAAGTGATAAAGTTCATGTCCCTCATCGTAGCCTGTGAGGCCATGAGAATGGAATAAATGTCAGTATGTGACAACCACGGACACACTCCCTGGCCCCCATGGGTGCACGTTTTCCCTCCCACTCTATAAGGGCCGGCCCCTCCCCACACCTCATTTCCCATTGCCCTGTCCGGAGCTGTGTGCTCAGGGCACACACAACCCCTCCTTGCATTTCCCTTTCAGACCTCCACATCCTTCCTCATGCTGTTTCCTCTGCCACAGGCGATGTTCAGATTTTCTCTTTCTCTGCATGTTGAAATCTTATTAATCTCTCAAGGCCCAGCCCACATGAAGCCTTCTCTGATCCCAATTCTTCTCCCTTTAGCAACTTTTGTAGGGCCAGTCTAGTGTGACAAAAATCCCTCCGCTTTTGATTATCTGGAAATGTCTTAATTCTTCCCTCATTTTTGAAAGACAGTTTCGCCAGAAATAGAATTCTTAGTTGGAAATATTTTCTCTCAGCACTTTAAATTTGTCATCCCTCTGCCTTCTTGCTTTCATGCCTTCTGATGAGAAATCATCATTTAATCTTCCTGAGGCTCCCTTTTATGTGACACGTTGTTTCTCTCTTGTGGCTTTTGGAATTCTTTCTTTATCTTTGGCATTCAACAATTTGATTATAATGTGCTGTGGCCTGAGTCTATTTGGGTTTATCCTGTTTGGAGTTCGCTGACCATCTGGATGTGTATATTCATGTCTTTCTTAAATTTGGGAAGTTTAGAGCCACTATTTTTTTGAATAGTATCTCTGTTCCTTTCTCTCTTCTCCTTCTGGGACTCTCACAATGGCTATATTTATATGCTTGATGATGTCCCACAGGTTTCTTGGGCACTGCTCAACTTTCTTCATTCTTTCCTCTTTCTGTTCCTCAGACTGGATGATTTCAATTGTCTTATCTTCAAGTTCACTGATTCTTTCTTCTGCCAGCTCCAATCTGCTGTCGAGCTGCTGAAGGGAATTTTTAATTTCTTTTGCTGTGATCCTCAGTTCTGTTTGGTGCCTTTTCACAATTTCCATCCTCTATTAATATTCTCTTTGTGTTCATCTATGTTTTTTCTGATTTTCTTTAGTTCTTTGCCCATGGTTTCTTTTAGTTCTTTGAGCATATTTAAGGCCATTTTTAAAAAGCCTTTGGTATGTCCCAGGTCTGGTCTTCCTCATTGATGGTTTCTAGTACTTTAATTGCCATTGCCTGGGGCCATTTCTTACTGTTTCTTTGTATGTTTCATAACCTTTTGTTGGAACCTGGACATTTTAATATTTTAATGTATCATCACTGGAATTCAGACTCTAAGGCTTCTGTTCCTTAAGTTTGTATCCAGCTAGTGTTATGACAGAGCTCTCCTTGAATGCCAGGAGCTAATAATAAAAGGGAAGAAGAAAACACCTCTCCAAGTCTTTGCAAATTGACCTATGCCAGAGCTCTTCTTCAGGGCTTATCCACACAGTAAGTTTGGAGAATAGCTCCTGGTCAAAGTGTAGGGGTCTCCCTGATCATTTTTGTGCCTGCCTCCTGTCTTAGAATTTCTCTATTTAGGTAGATACAAATATCTCTTCTTCTGTAGTTTCCTCACAGCCCTGGACACTGCACTGTATAAACTACACCATCAATCCCTTGCTCCAGGCAGCACAACTTGACTGCTGTCCCACAGCGTACTGTATGAGAGTTCTGTGAGCTGCCTGCTGCATATAGGGAAAGTTCTGGGACAGCGAGTCTCTCAGGCTACCACCAGACAGTGTGTGAGACATACATGTTCCTGGTATGTGCATGAGGGTTACCCTGTTACCTCCTGACCTGGGACCAGGGAGCCATGCCAGTAGCACAGAGCAGGTAAGGGGATAGGGCACAGACCAGAGATGGCACCTAGGAGATCCTACCACTTTTAAGTAGTGTTTTTCTTGATTCAGTACTCATACTGTTACTGCAGTCCTTTAACTGTTTTCTAGAGCTTTTCATAAGATGTTTCTGCCAGTTCTTGCTTGTTGTTCAAAGCTTCTGTGGGAGGGCCAGAGCCCTGAAGTGTCTCACTCATCTGGTCTATTTTCAGGCCTTTATATTCTACTTAGCAGCCTCAGAAGTACATAGTGAAGTAACTCCTCATTTAATGACATACCTCATGTCCGGTGGTGGTAGGAAGTTTGGGAAATACTTGCAAGCTGGGGTTAGGGTTTTTCTTTTCCAAGACCCAGATGCTTCTGGGAACCATTATTCCCAAGGGTAGTTTTTTGAAGACTTGTTCTTTTCAAATTTCATGGGCAGCCTAGACTGATTTGTCTGTCTAGGAATTTGAGGGGTTAAGAGAAGAAACAACCTTTTATAGGAAAAGGGAGATCAAAGCCAACTGGCTTTTCACTAAATCAACCCAGGTTGATTTTCAGGATCACACCTCGTTAATGGGGGACCAAACCACACCAGGTTGGTATTTAACAAGTTGCCCTTCAGCATGCTCTGTGTTTTTGTCAGCATTTTCTAGGCAAACTACTGTTTCTCCTGGTGCTAGCACAAGATCCAGCGATCTCAAAGCAGGACCCAAACCCACCAAACAAGAGGTCTTGTGGTTTATCTCCCAATATATATGGGCCTTCTTTCTCAATGCTCTTTTCCCCCTTAAAACACTTACTTAGATTTCTCTAATGCTTTGCAGCTTGAAACACACCTCATTTGACCTCATTATTAACATGGGATGGACAAGGATTATTGTTTTCATTTTATGAGTGGCAAAACTGATGCTCAGAGAAATGAAGGGTCTTGCCCAAGGCCACACAGCTTGAAAAAGGCAGAGTTGGGAACTGAACCCAGAGCACCTGACACCTCAGCCAGGACTCTTTCCCCAACATCAAGCACCTCTGAAGGTGTCACCTCCACCCCCAGTGCAGTGGGCCTGTGTGCTCACCATGGCATAGTACCAAGTGAGCTCACCTGCCTGTTTCCTTAGGTAGAGCCAGGTCAGGTCTCCAGGCCTCTCAAGCTCCTGCTCCCCTCCCCAATGCTGGCTTCTTTCCTAAAGTCTGGGTTTTTTTAGCTGTATTCATCAGTTGGAAAGAATCTGAAAAGTACTCACTCTAAAAGGTAAATGAAGGCCACTCAGCCCCTTGCAGGTCAGAATAGACAGAGCCCTAGATTTGACGTTAAGTACAAATCCCAGCTGCGGCCTTGGGCAAAATGTGGGCCTTGTTGTCGTCTCTGAAATGGAGACAGTAGTTCCTATCTCAAAATGGCTTTTAAAGATCAGACAACCAAAATGATTTATCAGTGGTACAAACAAAAAGGGTTACTAACAACAGCAGCAAAATGGTAACCTCCTCAGGCCTCCACATTTCTTAGAAGTCTGTTATTCTCCCCACTTCACTGATGGGAATATCAACACTCAGAGTCTCCAAGACCACACAGTGAGCCGATGGAAGGTTCAGGCTAGATCTCAGCTTTTCTTATTTCAAGGTCAATGTTCTTCCACTTATCAGAAGTAAAAAATACTTGCCTATCATGTAGCATGTCTGACTTGTGCCTGGGTCCATCAACATCTCCCAGTCTTCAGAAAGTAGCTAATAAGTTATTTCATAAAATCTCATATTTCTTGGATGCTTTTGGCTGCAAATAACAGAATTCATAACTAAACTCAAGGAAGATATATGATATCATATAACAGGCAGTCTAGCAGTTCCAGAGTTGATGGATGTGGAGCTCAAAAAAGTGCCACCATCAATAAGCAAGTGGCAGGGTGGATGCAGTAGTTCCAAGAGAATCACACAGGGAGAATTGAGCTCCGTGAAGAGAGGCATTTCCTAGTAAGGATGCTTTTCTAGAAGTTACTCCCTGCACCCTCACCAGACTTTCCCTTATGTCTCATTGGACCAGGCTGCACCACATGCCTAGGTTAAACCCATCACTGGCAAGCCTAATCAACATATACCCCTGGGGTGGGACTGGGGCTAGACATCATCTTCTAAAACACGTAGAAGATGACGTGATCTGAACAAAATCAGGGTTCTGGCAATAACCTAGAGCATGCTGTCCAGTAGAGCTCTCTGCAATGCCAGAAATGTTCTATATCTGTGATGTACACTGTAGAACAATACAGCTACCATATTGGGCCTCAGGTCTCGAGGGTGCAAGTGAGTGTGCATGTGTGCATGCATGTGTGTGTGTTGGTGTGTGTGTGTGGCTATTGAATAGGTAACCAAGTGTATGCCACAGAATTAAAAGTCACTAAGACTTAATGAGCTCTACTTTCCTGGGAATAGTTATATTTTGAATAAGAAATAAGATCTTAGATTAAAAGACAAAAGACCTGGAATTTCAGGCATTCAGAGGAGCATGAGAGAGCTATAGAGAGGTGTAGACTGCCACCTATAACCTCTCCATGGAAGGACAGATGCCCCATCCTCTTCTCTAACCCCTAAAATGGAAAAAAAAAAAAAAGGTTAATGGTAGGTCATAAACTGGGGGTATAAGAGGGAGATAAAAAGCTCTCAGCTGCCCCAGGCCAAACAACAGGTGAGGAAGTCTCTGTCCCAGGACCTGAGGGGAACAGGCTGCACCCCACATTGTTTCTCTTATCTTCTGCTTCTCAACCCTCCTTGCCTCCCCTCCTTCTCACCTCTTTCTACTCTTCCCCTGCCTCCTTGTTCTCAGCTCCCCTGCCTTTCCTTGCCTCCTTCCCTTTACTTCCTTCCTGGTCCCTTTCTCTCTTCCATTCCTTTCTTCTTTACTTCTCATCATCCTGTCAGATTTTAAACTGTGGTCAAAATATTTCTGCCAATGCCTTCTCATTCCTGAGTTTGTCAAGTCCTCCCAGGCCCTGCTTCTAATTCACCCCTCCCTGTCCCTGGCCTGAAATGCCTACCTCGGAGGAGGAAACTTTTGGAGACAGAAGGCTATAAATCTGACCGTGGAAACCCCTGGCCCCCAGGGAGACCATGGCAGGGGTTGGAGGAATGATTTGGGACAGGGAAAGGGTTTCCCGGAGCCCCTCAAGTTCACACTATGCGGTGGGAGGTGGTGAAAGCTTGGCACATTCCCTGGGGAGGATCAGGAGATCCCCCAAATCCCTGATTGACCTAGGATTCTTGGGCAGCCCATGGGGACATGACTCTTTTATTAAGGAGAGTAGAGGCAGCTTGAGACTCCCCCATGCCCTCCCCTTCTTGGCTTGAGGGGTTTCAGAAGAGAGCACAGCATCAGCAGAAGAAGGGCCTTAGAGCCCAGCTGGTTCATTAGCCCCATTCCTCAGCTGGAGCAGGGAGAGACTGGCCCCTGGGCACAGAGCATACCAGGTCCTGGAAGTTTCCCTGCTTGCAGTGGGCTGGCTGGGAGCTGGAGTAACTGGATCCCCCCAGGTTGCAGGAAGCAACTGCTCCTGACTTGAAATTGCCACTTTCTGAAGGTTTCCACTTAACAATTTGAAGTTGTCTTATGAATCCCAAAAAGACAAAATTATGTTCCTAAACGCATCTACTCCTGTGGGTGTAGTACCCTTTGATTGAATTAGATTCACTTTAGATCACTTGATTAGATGGCTTTTGATTGGACTATGTCAGGGAGGCATCAGCCAGTTCGCGTCTCCACCCTTTTGCTGGGTCTGATTGAAACAGAGACATACAGAGGGAGAGAGAGAGAGGAAAAGGGAGCTCTGCCATTTTTGAACCTGCCATGTGAGAGAGGACTCAAGGATCGCTAGTAGCCAAACTTAAGCAGTAAGCCCCCAAGAGGCTGGGCCCATGGAGCAGCTCAAGTGGAGACAAGCCCTGCCGTATGCCTGATAGCTCACATCTGAACTTGGGAAGAAAGTGGAGCAGCCAAGACTGAGAGAGAAGGCCAGAGACAAGCCCTATGCCTGGTTGCTCACAACTGACCTCCAGGAGCTGGGCCCGAGAAACTGTGAGCCCGGGGGAAGGCAGAGACCTCTGCAGAAGATATCACCTCCCACCTTGTTTTACCACGTGGCAGTTGACTTTGATGAGTAAGCATCTCTGACAGTGCCTTGATTTGGACATTTCATGGCCTCAGAACTGTAAGCTTTTATCCTAAATAAAATCCCCATTATAAAAGCCAACCATTTTCTGGTACTTTGCATCAAAAGTCCCTTGGCAAACTTAGAAACTTCCCAAATTTCTGAAATCTGTGAGCTGGTCAGGGCCTCAGCAGCTCTTGGGAAGGTCGAATGACTTCATCAGAATTCTTTCCAGTTTCTGGTTTTTGCAGTATTTTTAAGGGCAAAATGCCATTACCCAGACCCTTCCCAAAAGCCCAATGGCTTTCAAACAGGACAGAAAGGGGCTTCTGCTCTCCAGGAAAATCCTCTACCCCCATCATAAACTGCCTGGGTAACCCTACCCGGCACGCCCGAGCGGTCAGTGCTGGCTTTGTTCAGGGATGGGGCCTGGTAGAGGTATCAAGTCTGAGCGAAGCGATCGCTTTCCCTCCTGGGGCCTGCGTGGGCGGGGGTACCAGGGATCCTGTGGCAAGCAGTGCAGCCCACCTGGGCGATGGTAGATGGGCCTGTGACCGCCAAGACCCCCGGGCACACAGAGGTGAGGGGACCTCGCCCCGGCTAAGGAGCTTCATCACAAGGGCCCTGAGTGGCTACCAGCTGGGCCTCCTCCTGCACTTTGCAGGCCCTTCCCTGAGTTCCTGTGGGCCCCTGCTGGGCTCCCTGGGCTCCTTCTACTCCCTCCCTCCTTCCCTCCCCCTCCTAAGCGCTGGCACTGAGCCTCCAGTCACATGCCAGACCTCACTCCCTCCTTCCCTCTTTGCCTCTGCATGAAGTGCCTCCTCTTCATCTGCCCACATAGTTCTTGGCTTCTATTAAAGTCCAAGTTGAAAGCTTCCTCTTCCTTGAAGCCCTTCTTGACTTCCACCCAGAATTGAGCAATTTCCTCCAGGTCTCTGATGACCCAATTGCAAGGTATGTTGGAGTGAATCACAGTCTGCCTTACTTTAGAGTTCACCATACATGTTGGTTACCCCCAATGCTTCTCTGGCCTATCCCTCTCCCTGCACCCCCAACTCAGTGCCACCCCCAGTGTCCTGTTAAAACTGGACACTTAGTCCCTTTGGTGAGGCCCACTCATTTTGCCTCAGTGTGAAAGTAATGGCTACATTTACTGAGCACTTACTATGTGTCTGGTGAGAGTCTAAGTATTTTATGGACATTAACGTACGTATCTTCATAATGACCTTATGAAGTATATACTAAAATTACCTCACTTTACAGATGAGAAAGCTAAAGCACAGAGACATCAGTAACCTGCTCAAAGCCACACAGCCAGTAAGTGGCAAAGCCTGGATTTAACTCTGAACAGGCTGGGTCCTGAGTCAGTGCCCTTTAACCTCCCTGCTCTCTCTGCTTGAAGTGCTTGTGAACGTGGGGTCTGCCTGCTGGGGTTCGAATCAGGCCTCTACCTTCCCTACTGAGGGGACTCTCCCTGACCTGGATTCCTCAAGAGTGAAATAGGGATAAGTCCCTACTTTAGAGAGTTATTATGAGAATTCAGAGAAAGTGCATGCATGAAAGGCATTGCACAGAGCCCGGCACAGGGTGAGTGGCTGTGATTTGCAGAGTGGTTCCTGCTCTCAGTGCACAGGCCCTGAAAAAAAGAAAAAAAAGCAAGCAAAAATCACCCAGAAAACAACAGGACAACAGGCAGAGGCCCAGAGTAACAAGAGAGAAGCCACAAATGTGGAAGCTAGAGTGTATTTTATAACCAAATCATTTCGACCATATCCTGTTGCTCACGCAGAGCAACCCAGTACCGAGTGGGAATTGACTACACAGGGTGTGGCTGTAAGGCGGGTCGGCGGCGGCCGTCCTGGAGGATGGCTACCGAGAAAAGGGGAGAGCCTGGAACCGTGAGCTGTGCTGGCAATACTTCAATTTAACTGGATGCTCGCCCAAGAGACTGAGATCCTAATAACCTGACTGGATCACGAGCTCATGGAACTCGGCGAAGATTTTGGCAGGAATGACTTGAAGAGTGTGATTCTGCTCTGAGCAGATGAGGGATTAGAGCAAACAATCTGTAGACTTGAGAATACAGTGGGTTTGCCTTTGAGACCCCCTCGTTGGTCTGGTCAAGCACTTCCGGGTTGTGTATAAAGTCCCGTGGGAGGTGAAACCATCCCATCTGCTTTTGAGGTGATCCACTCAGAATTTGCCTGTGGGAAGGGTCTGAGGAAGCAGGTGTCAAAGTGGAGGGAGCTTTGAGCAGTGCCTTGAAGGAAAGGAAGGAAAGACAGACAGAGAGGACATCAGAGTGGAAGGAACTGCGAGCAAAGGCTTTGAGCAAGGAAAATGCAGGGCAGCTTTCTGGAAGCCTTGTGCCACCCTCACTGCTCACAGGCCCTGGTTCCCCTCTCACCATCTTCATGCACCTCTCCTCCTCATTCGGCCCCACTGAATTTGGGTTTCTGAAAATTGCGAGCAGATGTCTATTCGCCTTCTTCAGGTAGATGTCAATGTCTGTACTGAGACTCTGGAGCCCTTCCAGACCTCCGAGGCTTTGCTCCAATCCCCGTCGCGCTCATGCGCACGGCCCTTTCATCCCTGGCTGTCCACATCTGGTTTGGTGCTGGTGGAAACTCCATCCCCAGGGAAGCCAAGGGAGCAGGCTGCTCCTGAGCCAGCCAGCGAATTCCTGAAGTGTTAACAGGTTGGTTTTCATCAAAAGATGCGGTGGCTCTCGACGGCCAGACACGTCTATTCAGGGTAATGATATTTGCAGGCTCCAAGGCCTCTCTTCCAAGCTCCTGTGCACGGCAGTTCTCTGACTCCCAACATCCATCACCGTTTGCGTCCAGGCTGTCCAAGATGGGCTTAATGAGGCCTTCTCCACCCTCCCAGGGACCTCCAGGCTTGGAGTCTTACTCCCAGAGACCAATTCCTGTAACCTTGATTCATACAGCCAGGAGGTACCAGGGACCCAGGGCTCAGACCCTGGGCAAATGCAGCCCAGTCTTGGGTCTGGTGCTCTAGGCATGGCCAGCAGCCCCCTTTGCCTCTGATCCCAGGACAGTTCACCCATGACCTCCCCTCCTGCCAAGTAGATCAATAGGCTCTGCATGTTGGTGCCCCTTAGAAAGGTAGTGCCCCTAGCTGGGGGTAAGACAATGGCAGCCGGGAGACCAGAGTTCAGTTTTGCCTTTGACTGGTGGATTGACTTCTAGCAAATCAGCTTACCCCTCTGCCCTCAACACTGCCTGGGTACAATTCCTGCCCTTCCACCCATGAGACTGCTGAGAAAATTAATCAATGACATTATGTAACTGTGTCAGCTGTTGGTATGCCAACTATTTGTAGGAGTTTGAACTTATTTGTTTTTAGGACCCCATGATACCTGTATTTTCTTTATATATAATTCAGTTCAGCTACCCTTTTAGCACCTCCCACAAAATAATTTGAGAGGAGTAAGTTTTCTAGATCAAGAGAATGATCAATGCCTACCTATGGTTTCTACATTGACATTCACAGTATCCTGGAAAATGTTCCAAGTCCCCTTATACAAAACTGTTTAGAGAGTTGATGTGAGGGCAGGCCACTTCTCCCTTCTTCTAACCACCCCATCACCCCCCACAGGTGACTTCAATGAGAGGCTTATAGTTTCTACATTAGAACCAGCTAAAAAGGACTGTTCCTACTTTTCTCTCCCACCTCCTCCTGCCCACCCCATTTCTGAAGCTGGGTGAGGTATCTCTTGGATGAGGAGCCAGGGGAGTGTTTCAGGGTGCTGGTTAGCACACTTGCCCCCCCCCCCAAATGGTGAGCCCATACAGCAGGGATAACTGAAGCCACACGGGGAGGACGGGCAGGGCCCACAGAGCTGGCTGCAGCCTCCAAGTGGATTTGCAGGTGGGCAAGTTTGGGAATGAGCATACAGTGCTCTCGTTTGCCTCCTCTACTCCCAGGCTGCTGCCACGCAGGATCAGTTTGAAGTCACAGTAATTAGACTCTGTGACTACTACTGTCCACCCCTTAAGTGGGTGGGATTTGACAAATACACCAGGTTTGAACAATGATATCCAGCAGGTCACCTAAGGCAAGAAGGAGCAAGCAGGTACAGTAGGCACAGGGACTCATTTACTCATGAAATCCACATTCATTCATTCAAGAAGTATTTTATGTACTAGGTGCCAGGCCCTGGGCATGTAATGGTTAGCAGGATGATTCTGGTTCTGTTCTCCAGAGCTTACATTCTAGTACGGGAGATAGGAAGTTGGATCAGCAATCGCAGTACAGTGTGACAAGTGCTGTCTGGGCCATGGGAGCCTGTGAACAAGAATACCTAACCTAGACAGGGCACATCAGGGAAGACTTCTTGGAAGAAGTGACATTTAAGCTGAGGCCTAACAGATGGTTTTTTAATGAGGGCCATTTTGTTTGTAGAAACAGAGCTTCTCAAATTAACTCAAATAAAAGGATTGGTCATGGGGCTGTGTAACACAGGGACTCTAATGGTGGATGATGGAGTATAGTTAACAGGACAAATACGAGAATGTTTTCTCATGAATAATAAATATATAATACTAACATAGGGTGTTAATAATTGTGTGGGTTGAGGGAAAAGACACCAAAAGTAACGTATAAGCTATAGTTAGTAGTGATATTTTGATGATGCTATGTCATAGTTTGTAACAAATGTAAAACAATGCAAAGTGTTGGTAATGGGGAGATGTATGACAGCCTTGAATGATGATATGCATGTTTGTTTTGTAAATTCACAAATTTTACCATATACTTAGTGTTTATGTTCATGCATGAATGATATACTTCAATAAAGTTTTATTTAAAGAAAAGATTGGTGATGGTGGTAGGGGGGTTGAAAGGATACAAGGACATCTCATGAAACCCAAATGCAGACAGAGTAGCTCATGGTATCTGAAGTCTGGAACTAGGAATTCTGAAAAAGTTTATGGTTTTCATTGGTCAGCAGCTGCATGACATCCTTCAATTTTGCTCGTCTCTTTCTTTCTACCTCTATGCTTTTCTCTGTGGTTGGCTCTATTTTTTTTTTGCTCTTTCCCAGATGGCTTCCTCCACTTACTTTTTAGACCTCAGTACATATACCACGTCCTCCGAAGGCCTTTCAATGCCCACACTAGAGAAGTGGCCTCTTGTTACTATATCTCATCACCCTGTTTATATTATTTGTAACTTATCACAAGCTGCAATTATTTCATTGGTTTATTTGTAAATTTGTTTTTCATCTAGCTCTCTCATGAACTTAGAACTGTGTCGTGTTGAAAATTCAGATTTCATCCTAAGTGCCAGGAGGAGTGACAGGATCCAATTTGTTTTCAAAAGATTCTGGGGCTGAAGGTGAAGAATGATTTAGGGCCAAGTATTGCCTAGCATGAGGCCTGGCTCAGAGTAAATGCTCAATAAATGATGACCATTACCACCAAGTCAGGTCACCAATGTCAGTGGTCTGGTCAAAAGGTGATGGTGGGCCTGGGTTACAGAAGCGTCAAAGCGAATGGAGAAAATCAAGTGATTTTCGAGACATTTAAGAGGAAGAAGAGGCGGCGGACTTGGCCCAGTGGTTAGGGCATCCATCTGCCACATGGGAGGTCCACGGTTCAAACCCCGGACCTCCTTGACCCATGTGGAGCTGGCCCATGCACAGTGCTGATGCACACAAGGAGTGCCGTGCCACGCAGGGGTGTCCCCGCATAGGGGAGCCCCATGCACAAGGAGTGCACCCCGTAAGGAGAGCTGCCCAGTGCGAAAGAAAGTGCAGCCTGCCCAGGAATGGTGCTGCACACACACGGAGAGCTGACACAACAAGATGACGCAGCAAAAAGAACACAGATTCCCATGCCACTGACAACAACAGAAGTGGACAAAGAAGATGCAGCAAATAGACACAGAGAACAGACAACCGGGGGGGGGGGGGATGTGGGGGAAGGGGAGAGAAATAAATAAATCTTTAAAAAAAAAAAGAGGAAGAAGAGAGGAGATTTGGTGCCTGGATAGATATGGGAAAGAAGGAGAGAGGAAAAAGCAAGAAGGACTCCAGGGTTTGGGTTATGGCAAAGGGGTGGTTGGCCCAAGAGATGGTAACTGTATTCCAGGACACCTTGACTTTAAGATGCCTGAGGGGTATCAAAATGGAGATGGTGGTCATCTGTAGTCTGGAATTCCCTAGACAGGACTTCCTGTAGATACAGATTTGGAAGTCTTTCTTGTAGAAAGAGTAATGGAAGCCATGGAGAAGCTCCCAAGGAGCATATGTATAAAGGGAGATGAGAAAATGGCCCTTGGACAGAACTTTGAGACACATTAAATTTTAAGAAATGATTAGAGGAAATTAAGCCTGCAGAGGAGCTTGGGAAAAGCTAGAGAGGGAGGAGGGAAACCATAAGAAGTGGCTTCATGGAAGTGAAACAAAGGGTATTGAGAAGGTGGAAAGGGGTAGTGGTGTCAAAAGCTGTCATGAAGTCAAGTAAGATGAGAAAAGAAATATATCCCCCAGAATTTATTGACAATCTTGGGCAAAGCTGTTTCATTCCAACAGGTGGGGGGTAAAAGCCAGACTGCAGTGTGGGAGTGTGGGGTGAGCACCATAAGTGTGGACAACACTTTCCAGAAATTGGGCAGGAATGGGAAGGAGAGAGAGAACCCATAGATTGGTGAGTAGAATGAGGAAGTTAGGAGAGGATTGTTTGTTCATATTTAAGATTGGAATAATGAGAATATGTTACATCCCCAAAAGAAGAGGGAGGGGGGCGGTGAGAACACAGGAGAAAGGGTTGGAGAAAGGTGCCAGTCCTTGAGAAGGCAAAGAGGCAGGACCCAGCGCCTGCAGCGATGAGGAGCCCACAAAAGAAGAAGGGAAGGAGAGTGGATGAGGCAGCTGTGTTGGGAAGGGTCCACAGCCAGCAGCTGGGAGGAACCCCAGGCAAATGATCCACCATGGCAGCCCAGCTGGGAGCAAAGGGCTGTGGAAGATCTTGAAAGAGGCTTACACACTGCAGGCTCAGACCTGCCTCTTTCTCACCCTCCCAGGCCTGCTGAATGCCTACACATCCATGAGTGATCTGCTAATATATCACATCCTTAGGAAAGCTACCCTGAGTCTTCCACAAGGGACACAGTTCCAGAGATATGCTCTCCAGCACTTCACACTTGTCCTTCAGAGCACTGTTCTTTAAAACCTGAATTACAGAGAGTTGACAAAATTATTCTCCTCGGTTTATGGCATTCTGTTATCTTCTATCCACACCAAGGCCCCTGGAGTAGGTTAAATAATGCCCCCTCTCCCCTAAGATGCCCATGTGCTAATCCCCAGAACCCATGAATATGTTACCTTACATGGCAAAATGGACTTTTCGGGTGTGATTAAGTTAAGGACCTTGAGTTGGGGAGATCATCCTGGATCATCCAGTGGGTCTAATATAACCACAAGAGTCCTTATAAGGGGGGGGGGGGGGGCGACAGAAGGGCCAGGGTCAGAGAAGGCGATGTGAGGGAAGCAGAGCCAGTGAAGGAGATGGACGATGCTATGTTGCCAGCTTTGGAGATGGAGGAAGAAGTTGCAAGCCAAGGAGTGCAGGTGGCCTCTAGACTAGAAGCTGGCAAAGGCAAAGAAACAGATTCTCCCCTAGAGCCTCCAGAAGGAGCCAGTCCTGCCAACCCTTTGGCTTCAGCAGAGTGAGACTGATTTTGGACCACCAGAATTGTAATTAACACATCTGCATTGTTTTAAGCCACTGTGTTTGTGATCATTTATTACAGCAGCCATAGGAAAGTAGTACAACCCCCATCTTGTTTTACTTTTTGCATTCACCCCCCATCTTATTCCAATTCCCCTCCCTCTCATGGGCCCTACTACAATGTATTTCATATATGCCCTATGTCTAAGGACATGTATGTTTATATCTTGAGAAAATATACAGTGCTCTTTTATGTGTATATATTTTAAATTTTTATAAATGTTGTGTTTTTGCTCTTATGCTTTCTTACTTTGATCACACAACACCAAATTTTAGAAAATCTGTGATGTTGTTTGTATACATCCAGTGGGCTGCAGCTGCCAATTACATGGGATTCCACAATATGCATGGACTGCATTTGACTTAGCCATTCATCTAACGGTGAACACTAAGATTGTCACCAATGTTTTGTGGCCACCAACATTTCTGGGGTGAACAGCCTCACACATCTTCATGGACCTGAAAGAGTGTTTCCCTGATTGTACACCCCAAGGTGGATTTTTGAGCCATGAGCTCTGCATATAGTTCATTCACTAAGAACTGTCAGTTGCTCTTAGAATAGATGCTCCTATTTTCACTCCCACCAGCACTGCCTGATGGCTCTGCTTTCTCCATTTCTCCAACAATGGTTGGCAATATCTGACTTGCTAATTTTGGCTACTATTTGGGTGTAAGGGGACATGTGATCATTGTTTTACTTTGCATTTCTCTGAGGGCCATGAGCTTGAGAATTCTTTCATATACTTCTTGGTCATTTGGTATTTTCTATGAATTGCTTTTTTTCTTCTTTGCCTATTTCTCCTTTGGAATCGATTTGCATCTTAACTTGTTGATATGCAGGAGTTCCTTATGTATCTTTCTATATCTATTCTATTTAAGTCATTCCAAATACTTTCTCCCAGTCTATTTTTCATTTAACTTTGTACATTATATTCTTTTTTAAATAAAAATTGTTAATTTTAAGGTAGACAAAAACTTCCCCCTTTAAATTCCATGCATTCGAAGCCTTGTCTAAGAAGGTATTCCCCACCCCCATAGTCAAAAGATATTTTTTATGCTTTGTAGATTTACCTTTTACATCCAGTTAGTATTTACCTTTGTTATAAATCTTTACAATTGATCTACAAATAGCTTGATAATTCTTTACTTGGTTAATTGCTAAATGATTTGGTGATCTGTTGCTGTGGTGAAGAGAAGCCTATTTTCTACTCTATTTTCTAGTTGATCATTGCTATTCTAGAGGAATAATAATGAATTTTGAGGTTGATCTTATATCCAGTCAATTTAGGAACTATACATATTTATACATATTTTCAGTTCCATTAGTTTTTCTGTTGATTGCTAATTTTTATGAGTAGATAATCAGATTATCTACAAGTGATAGTTTTAACTCTTTCATTGCAATCATTATATTATAAAACTTGTTTATTTTTCTTATCTTATTGCATTGGCCAGGTCCTCTAATACTATGTTGAACAATAATAGTCAGGGTGGGCATCCCTGTCCTGTACCTGAACATAGAGGAAATTAGCTAAATGGTTTTTTATTTATTTCATGTAAAATATATTTGCTGTAAGATTTTAGTAGAGAGTATTATGAAGTTGAAGAAGTTCCTTTCTGTTTCTAGTATCTGAGAATTTTTATAATAAATAGATGCTAAGCTATTCAAATACTTTAATACTTTTTATGCATATCTTGAGATATTTTGTGGTTTTTTCTCCCTTAGTTTCTTTTTTTTTTTTTTTTTTTAAAGATTTATTTATTTATTTAATTTCCCCCCCTCCCCTGGTTGTCTGTTCTTGGTGTCTATTTGCTGTGTCTTGTTTCTTTGTCCGCTTCTGTTGTCGTCAGCGGCACGGGAAGTGTGGGCGGCGCCATTCCTGGGCAGGCTGCTCCCTCCTTTGCGCTGGGCGGCTCTCCTTATGGGTGCACTCCTTGCGCGTGGGGCTCCCCTACGCGGGGGACACCCTTGCGTGGCACGGCACTCCTTGCGCGCATCAGCACTGCGCATGGCCAGCTCCACATGGGTCAAGGAGGCCCGGGGTTTGAACCGCGGACCTCCCATATGGTAGACGGACGCCCTAACCACTGGGCCAAAGTCCGTTTTCCCTCTCCCTTAGTTTCTTAATGTGGTGAAGTCCATTGTTAGATTTCCTGAAACTAACCCATCTTTTCATTCCTGGGATAAATCCTTCTTAGTTATTGTGATGATTAAGTTTGTGTGTCAACATGGCTAGGTTATGGTGTCCAGTTGTTTGGTCAAGTAAGCACTGGATTGTTTGTTACTGTGAGGATATTTCATAGATTTCAGTTGTTAGATAATTGCATCTATGGCTGATTACATCTGCAATCAACAAAGGTGATTGCCTTTAGCAATAAGAGAAGACTTATCCCATCAGTTGAAGGTCTTAAAAGGAGAACTGATTATTTCAGTAGTCAGAAAGAAGGATTTCTATCTCTACCTCAGCCAGCCAACTTGTCCTGGAGAATTTATGGAAACCTTCGGAGTTCCCAACTTGCAGCCTGCCCAACAAATGCAGACTTGCTAATTCCCATGGTCACGTGGGACAATTCCTATAATAAATCCCATAATATTTATAAATAAATCCTGTCAGTTTGACTTCCCTGGAGAACCCTGACTAATTTAATCATGATGTGTTATTATTTTAAATATATTATTGGATTCCATATGCGAATATTTTATAGAAGACTTTAACAGCTATGGTAATAAAGTGAAATAGCCTATAATTTTCCTTTCTGGTGCTATCCATAGAGTTTTGAAAGACAGGTTATAATGGCCTCATAAAAAGAGTTAGGCACATTTGTCTCTTTCTATTGGGGTGGAATCTAGTGCTACCCAGGCCTGGCAAAGGTGGCAGAGGTGATCTCACCATATGTTCTCCTCAAATCTAGCTTTTCTGAAAATAAAATAAGGCCCCTCAGGGATGTGGTTTTACATGGATTTCTGAGCCTGGTCCTTTCAGAGGGAGTTTATCAAGACTGCTAATGGAGGTCTTGACAGAAAGAGGGGCGAGTCATCAAATAGGTAACAGCACACCCAGGACAGGCCCCCATTTGGAGCAGAACCCAGGACTGGGCAGAGGGTCCCCAGCACAGAGCCATGGACTCAGAGTCAGGTTTTGAGTTCAGGTTCTGCCACTCACTGGCTGTGTGATCTTGGGCTTTGTGATCACTTCCCTTCTCTGACTCTGGGTCTCTAATATGTCCTACATTGTTTAGAGATGATTTGAGGCCCCTTCTCCAGCTATGATTTGTTAGTGGTTAGGGGGTCAGTCAAAAAGATACAAAGATTCAGATGAAAAATTAACAGTAAAATTGTGATAAAATTCAAGTTTTCTTGAATTCGGTCAGTAACTTATATGGATAAAAATAGTAATAATGTTGTGTTTTATTGCAAATCAACAATTATTCCTGAGGGCCGATGTGCCCTTGAGGGCAGACACTGTGCCCAAAGGATAGTCCTATGACACACATGCATTGGTCACACTTTCATCTAGTGGGGGAGGGGTTGGCCATTTTCCTTACTTTTAGTTGCATCTCTTGGCATGAGATGGGCAATGCTTTGGCAAGTAGCTCAGTAACAAGACACAAACCAGCTTCATCACACATGGGTGTCTTCCTTTCTTGTATCTTGTAAAGCATTTGGTAGTGACTGTGAAAGAAATTAGGAAATTTATGATCATTCTTCCAACTTTTTGCACTAATATCACAATCATCCGTTGCACTCTTCTATGACTTTCTCCATGCATATTTTGTTTCAATGCTGAACCATAGTTGTTATTGTCATTTTTTAAAAAGATACTTCAAATAGTAATTCAACTGAACACATATGGTACCAACAACACAATACAATGCACAGTTGAAGTGGCAGTATTGTGAACATCCCTGACCAAGTTGATCTATGCACAACTATATCATGACAGCCACCTGGCCAAAGGCAACTTGTGAGGCTCCATTGATTACAGACACATCCTGATTTCAGGAATATGAAAATGTGGGGAAGCCATGCATCAGTGAGCAGTCCTAGTGGGGTTGGGGACCAGCCTGGACCCTGTGAGCAGCTCTTACTACTTCTGTGCACATGGTAGCTCCATGCCTGATCCCCTCAGCCAAATGGCTTCTGCTCTGGGCAACCTCACAACGTGTGTTCGGCTTCTTAGCAACTTGGGCCGTGGAAAACCTTGGAACTGCCCCCCTCACAATGACTCCACTCAGAGCTCCTGAGGGGTCCTATAACTCACTTCCCAAGGAAGCAAGAGAGCACTACTATGTCAGCTCTGTCCAGGTCACCCAGAGCTAGGCACCCCAGCCTGCCTCTCCCAGAGAAGCTAGAGCCTGTTTAGGGCAAGCCCAAAGGTACCCTAACATGCTATCCAGTGCCCCTGCTAGATGGCGGAAAGGGTCCTAAGTTCAAGTCCTTCTTCTCCCACCATGGAGTGAACAATCTTAGGAAAGTAACTTACCTTCTCTGAATTTCAGTTTTCTAATTTATGAAATGAGAATCTACATCTCTGTGAAGAGGTACAAGATAAAATGTTGGAAATTATTGTGAAAACTGTAACATGTTATTATAGAGTAGGGGATGGTGGTAAGGATGATGATGATAATGGTGATGGTGATGATGGAGGGTGATACCTTTATCATCTGGAGCCTCATAGTGGGCCCAGAACATTTGCTCCTAGAAATCTAGAGGAACAAGTACTGGTTTTGAAGTCACACGCTCTTCAATTCCAGGCACCACCTTTTACTAAACATGTGTCCATGGGTAAGTAGCCTCTCTGAGCCTTGTCATCTGTAAAATGAAACTAATAATAGTCAAACACTAATAATTTTTTGGAGTATTTAATTTTGAATTAAGTGCTTTACATGCAACAACTCATTTTAATCCTCACAACGTTACATAGATGAGGATACTGAGGCACAAAGAGGTTAAGTAAATTGTCGGAAGTGGCACTACTGTCAGGAGGAGTTACTTCATGGCCGTGTGGTTCCTGGGTCCTCACCCAGCTGCCATGCTCTGCTCCTGAGTGTCAGCAGGGGGATGAGCACCAAGGCTAATAGTACCTGGCACATAGTACTTGCTTGCTAAACCGTAGCTTTCTTCAATATCAGTAGTTAAGCCTAAAGACCCCGGGAGAAATGTTTGTGGGATCCAGGTGATTCTGGCACTGAACCCGTACCCAAGACCATCCATATTTTACAACGCCCTTCCACAGACAAGGCTCCATTTGATCCTCATGATGCCTATGAAATAAACAGGATAAGATGAGCTATGCAAAGACAACACCTAACCCTCCCAGCAAAGCTTTCTCCTCCCTCACAGCAAAGTCCAGTATAGGTTAGTTTTGTTTCATGCAGTGACTCAGGGACCCAGGCCACCTCCATCTTGCAGCTCTACCATCTCCTTCTCCACAGAAGGACTGCAGAAATGCCAGGATGTTCTAATATGTTACACCACTTCTACCCCCATTCTAACAGGAAGAACTCAGTTACAGGGTCCTCAATCTAGCTGTAAGGGAGCAGTAATTATATTGTGAATCTAGGAAGAGGAAGTAGTATGGTGAACCCATAGCATCGTCTTGGCCACAGAACATATCATCATCCCTGTTTTACAGATAGGATACTGAGACTTGAAGATTGTATGATTTACCCAAAGCCACATGACTCAGAGGTTCTTTGACTCGTGTGTTAGAACTTGTGCCTGGACACCAGCTGCTCCATCTTTTCTTCTCTGGAGACATTCTCCTGAATAAGGATAAATTTGATAATTTACTGAGTGCTTCCTGTTTGCCCAGGCAGTGTGCTGGGTTCTTCGGACACATCATTTCATTTTACCGTCATGACGGCCTTTGAAAGTGGGGTCTCTTAGAGATGGAGAAACTGAGGCTCAGGGAGAAGGAGTGACTTGCCAGCAAGTGACTGATCCAAGACCTTTGAGCCTCTAAAGCCCAGACTCATGAGCAGTGTTACATGGCAGCTCTGCCAGGCAGGGGGCCACCACCTCACTTCTGGACCTGTTGTTGCCTGCCAGCGACCCTTGTATGTAACTTTAGACTTCTCTAGCATTCTCATTTGTAGAAAACAAAAGTTCCTACCAGGCCTACTGCCCAGGGGTGGTTGAGGATCAAATGAGTGGAAGAATATATTGAAAAGGTCAGAATGCTGCATAAGGGGAAGGGATTTTTAATATCTTCGAAACTGATCTTGTCCATTTCTCCTTCCAGGTTTCCTCGCTCCTCCTTAGGAAGAGAGGACATCACTGCTGATCATTCTGCAGGGCACCACCAGGGTCTGTCCTTTTGAAAGGCCTCTCCTCCCAGCTTCCTGGGGCTTTTTCCAGCTTTCAGTCTGTTGCCAGTGACCCTGAGGAGATTGCCAGTTTCTCTCCACAGCGATGGAAATAATTATCTCCTTTCTTCCTATTTGGACAGTCGTGCCTAGTTGGGCTCTTAAATATGATCTTTGTTTGCATCGCATTTTCAAACCCTCATAGGTTCTATTTTTACTTCTCTCACTGGAGGAACTCTCTGGAAGGCGATTTTAGCACAAAGGCCCTAATTAATTTCCCCTGCCTTTAAATATTTTTTCAAAGCATGTGTTTTGAAAAGGACATTTTTAAAAGAAATCCATGACTCTAGAGGCAGATCCCAACAAATTTTCACTGCCTTCCACTTGGAAAGCAGCCTTCCCCTTGCTGGCATGGTAGCCTGGCTCCAGCAGTTCTGTTTTGCAGCTGGTAGGTTGCTCCGCCTCCCAGTCCACTCCATTTATCCCTCAGACAGCAGAGGGCTGGCAGGCCAGGCGGTGCAGCCTCTCACGCCGCAGGGTCTGAGGGTCTAGGTTGGAGAACATAGGCCTTTGAAGGCCGAGCAAATGTGAGGGGGGAAAGGGAAACAGTGAGGGCCGGAAACATGAGCACACAGAACTGGGGCCTTTGGAAAAGCCATCAGGGCAGATTCCTTTCCCAGAGTGGCCCCCGAGCCAAACCATACCCCTTGGCCAGTGATTTACTATCAATCAGGTCGTCCAACTTTGAAATGACATTCCTTAAACTGCACATGTCCTCATAAAGCCACAGGGAGTCTCAGCATGAGATCCAAGGGTGAGAGAGAAGCTTTTGTGATCTAGAACACAGGACTGGGGAGACAGTTTTATTCTTTGGGAGTGATTCTGTTTTCTTGGGAGTGATTCTGGTTTTCAAGTTCCTCACTGAAAATAACTTGTTTTGAAAGAGCCGATGATTTTTAAAAACACACTGGAAAAGGTTCTCTCATTTCCAGCTCTCGGCTGCCAGGGTTTAGGCTCCAGGTTTTTGGAATGAATCCTAAACCAAGGCAGGAATTTAGAGGCCTGTGAGATGTGACTTGAGAAGCATCTCTAGCATTTAAGAGCCCGTTTCTGAAATCCCACCTTTAATGCTTCATGCTTCAGAATTTTAGGGACCATCCCTGCCAAAATGAAAATCATTTTTAGCCAGCACATGAAAGGTGTGGGTGTCAGGGACCTAGGAACCAGCCCCTCTTCCCTTTTCCGTCTCCTCACTTCTCCCTTATACTTCCCCTCTCCTGTCTTCTCTGCTTCTCTAGGATACTGAGCAAGAGTGGTTTCGTTCTTCCTGATGCGCTTTTTTTTTTTTTAAAGAAGGCCAGTAACAAGAGTTCATTAAGAAATGCTTAAAGGAGATACTACACACCCAAGACATGGTGCGGGCATATTACAGGGTGACACATACCCAGATGCACTTTATTTATTTATTTTTGTTTTAAGGAAAATTGTATTTTTTTTCTTTATTTTTTTAAAATGTTACATTCAAAAAATATGAGGTCCCTATATACCCCCCACCCCCCTCACCCCACTCCTCCCACATCAACAACCTCTTTCATCATTGTGGCACATTCATTGCATTTGGTAAATACATTTTGGAGCACTGCTGCACCACATGGATAGTGGTTTACATTGTAGTTTATACTCTCCCCTAGTCCACCCAGTGAACCATGGCAGGACATACAATGTCCAGCATCTGTCCCTGCAGTACCACCCAGGACTACTCCAAGTCCTGAAAATGCCCCACATCATACCTCTTCTTCCCTCTCCCTACCCTCAGCAGGTATCATGGCCACTTTCCCCACATCAATGCTACAATTCTGATGCACTTTAAAGACCAATTCCTGAGACACTGGGCTTTCAAAGAGAGAAAAGGTTTGTGCATACAAAGGAGCACAGTGGCCTGAAGGCCAAAAACTGCCTCCTGGAACTGCAATAATTCTGATAATTTGTATTATCCAGATTTAGCAATTTATGCTAATAAATAATTGGGGTGGGGCTGACCCAGGTTCTTTCATTAATAAACATTAAGGGGCTGAACAGGATGGGGTGGGTGCCAAACTTTGGTGAGTCACAAGGTTACAATCATTATCAGAGATCAAGGCATCTGGGATAGGGACTACGGAACAAAGGTAAGTTACAAGGGTTTTCATATGAATATTAATCAGAGGAGGGTGGAATGGTCACCCTTTCAATACAAATGTTCATATACAAAGGTAAGTTCCACCTGGTATAATCATAATAATAGCAGGCAGAAGTGACCCTATACAAGGGTAAGATCTATCTGGAATAATCATCACAATGGGAGGTTTTTAGTTGGAAATGGCTGTATACAAAGGATGAGATTGGTCCAGTCAGTTGCAAGAATTTCAGATATCAACTTTTAGCTATTTTATTATTTATTAGAAGTAAAAAGGCATCTATATAATGATTTAGTAATCATAATTGAGACTTGAGTCATAGCTGGGACCCAGCAGAGAACATGGCTGAGAGACCCCACCCAGAAACCCCCTGAGGGAAGGCTGCTACTAAGAGTAAAACTGAAAAGACCCTGCCAAGATCCTGGCCATGAGATCCCACTTAGAACTCTTTCTGGGGTAAAGGGGAGGCCCCAGATAATTCCAAATAGGCCTCCCTGCTAGTCTTGGGTAATCCCCAACAAAAGGCGTCATCGCTGGCCCCCTGAGAGCTAACAGCAGGGGTAACCAATGAGAACAGCAAACAAGTGGGCTCCTTCCCCAGCATTAGGGAGGTGGAGGAGTGAACAATGGCTTTAATAAAGGTAGCCCCAACCCCCCAGTGTGCTCTCTTTGCCTGGAGGAGCCCCGATCTACAGCTTGGGTAGGAACTTCTGTTCTTTTGTCTCATTTCTCAATAAACTCTTTTTTCTGGCCTAACTAAACTGGTATGTTCTTAAATTCTTTTACGTGACATAGAGGAATCCAGCATCCCCCAAGTTCATTTGGCGAGCCAGCCAGGAGTACTAGGAGCAGGTAACTCTCCCTGACCTCTCGTGAGGACAGGTGAGTCTAAACTGTTCATTATAACCAGTCAGTCTGTGTCCCCTTTTGGTTGCCCACCATTCCCTTCTTCTATTTTAAATGGGTTCCTGGATAGGCTCCCACAGGACATAAACTCAGTCTGTTCAGACTGCAGCTCCCTTTACAAAGGTGGCAGGGGCAAGCCCCCATGCCGTGTAGATTCAAGGAACCTCTGGGTGAAATCATCCTTGAGACCTGACTAGGCATGTGGCCTGAGTCGAGGAGTCTGCTGGATGCTTACCAGGCCCTCTCTGTGAGTTCAGAATGGCTATCACCTGTTGTATTGTTTTCTTAGGCCACTAGTTAACTCCTTTTAATTAGAAGCACCTTTAATTTCTGACTACTGCTGTCCTTATTTGGGTCTGTTAGATGCTTTGAAATGTCTTAGAAACTAAAAATGCATTCATTGGTGAGGCTTTGGTCCCATGCTTGGTAATACAGGGAAGTTCTGTTCCTTCTCAGTCCCAGGGAGGTCCTGCGATTGCCTTGGAGCACCTGGCAAGCAGCAGAACAATTAATCTCTAATCTCTTAATGGACTTTTAATGTCAGTTTAACTGCAAAGCTCCCTGGTAGTGGCCATAAAATGAAACCACTTCCTAAGACCTCTGCAAGAGTATGCCAAAAGAAAGGTATCAAACCAATTCCTTTTCTAGGGAAAGTAACTTGGCTTCTGTCTAGAATCTGGGTTCCAAACATCTCCAAAGATCCTAGGATGCCCCAGATATACCCAGTGCACAGCTCTGAGTCCTCGGGAAATTGAGAACCAGAGCAGCAGCTCCAAAGGTCTTCCAAGGCCTGAGAAACTTGGGAGCTTTGTTTGGAGGGCAAAAGTTGAGTCAGGGACACCAGATCAGCCAACAAACTCTTCTCCTTTTTTCCCTAAAATAATAGATGTGGCCTCTAGCACATCAACAGACTCCCCAACGGGGTGTATTCTCAAGAATTGGACAACCTTGCCCACCAAAGTTTTGAGGAAAAAGAAACTGATCTTCTTCTGTAACACTGCATGGCTGCAATACTGCCTTGAAAACAGCCAGCAATGGCCTGCCAACAGCACTCTAAATTATAACCTTCTCTTGTAGTTAGACCTCCTGGGTAAAAGGGAGGGGAAGCGTTGGAGATTCCATATGTCCAACTCTTTATGGCTCTATCTCAGAACACAAGTTTAAATGGGTCTTGCAGGTTGTGTTGCACTCGGGAAGCAAACTCACCCGCAGAAAAGAAAGAGCTACAGAAAAAAGATCCAGAAAAGAGAGAACCAGAGAAAAAGGAGCCAGATAAAAAGGAATCTGAACAGAGAGAACCTGAAAAGGATGGTGATATCTTTGATGATCCCTCTTCAGTTCTCCCCAGCATTGTAACTTGAGGTTCCCTAGCCTAAGGCCCCCAAAGCTGAGGCCCCCAAACCTATGGCCCTCTTGGACTCACTGCCACACACCTACACCTTATGAAGCTGGCTAATAAAATAGAAAATCATCAGATGGATCTAGAACTTGGCAAAGAGTCAACATGGACATCAATATCCCCAAGATGGCTGCTGGAAGACCCCCTGCCACACACACACAAGAGTCTGCCATTCAGAACAAGATTTCCTCCGGAAGTCAGGAGAAGCCCTAGATATTCCCCAAGGACTTTATAATTGGGCCCTCCTGGGGAATTGATGGATGGGTTAATCAATCAAAACTGCAAATAGCTGGAACTCCTCCCCTGCCATTAGCAAAGGGGCAGAATAATTAATGGTTTAAAAAGCAAGCACGAAGATCTTTTGCTCTCTTGCTTGTCCCTGTCCCAGTGCCAGTCTCAATGCCAGTCCTGCCCTGTTCTTGCCCTGGTCCTGCCCTCTGCACCCTGCTCTCACCATGTTCCCCTGCATGGATCAATATGCAAGTAAAACCTGGACATTTATAACCTATAATGGGAAATTGTAGACTGTAAATCAGTCTGCTTTATCACTTTTCAGCCCCTTCCTCTCTACCTGGGACCCCCGATCTGTTATTTTCTCCCATTTCTCTTCCCTCCCTACCTTAATACATTACTGGCCTAACTCACCCAACGTGATCTTGAAATTTATTTCTGCAGCATAGTCAAGAACCAAGACAAAATATGATTACACTATGTGCCCATAGATAGTCCAGCAGGAGTCACCAGGAGTGGGGGCTCTTTTCACCCTACCATGGGGCCTGAGAACTACCTCTACCCAGTAAGAGAAGTAGGACATGGAGATGCAGGAACAGTTAGAGTCCATGTACCCTTTCTCTGACAGATATAACTCAAGGTAAAAAACAGTTGGAGTGATTTTCATAGGGCCCAGGCAAATTTACTGAAGAATTCCAGCACTTGGCCCTAAATTTTGAGCTAACAGGGGAAATATGCATGTTATCCCAGCCACATGTTGCACCCTTGAAGAAAAATGCCTCATCTGGGAAGAGGCCCAGAGACATGCCAATAAGTTAGGGGTCCAACAGCCTCAGCAACATGCTGTAGGCGTCATGGCAGTCCCAAACACAAACCCTGGCTGAGACTACCAAAGGGGAGAAGCAGACATAAGGGAAAGAGATCACAGGAGCATGTTTATTAGAGGGAATGAGAAAGTGTGTCATCAAGCCCATTAAGTATAATGAGCTGCAAGGAATAACCCAGGAAGAAAAGGAAAACCCTGCCCTGTTCCAAGGGAGACCAGAGGAAGCCATGAGAAAGTACACCCAGGTCAATCTGGACTTACTGGAGGGACAGATTATGTTAAAACCTACTTTATTGGACAATCAGCTCCAGATATTAGAAGGAAGTGAAGCCAGCTAGTAAGATAGGGAATCAATAGATGGGTCCAGAACCTGGCAAAGAGTCTACATGGACATCAATAACCCCAAGATGGCTGCTGGAAGACCCCCACACAAGACTCTGCCATTCAGAACAAGATTTTATCTGGAAGCCAGGAGAAGCCCCACATATTCCCCAAGGACTTTATAATTGGGCCCTCCTGGGGGATCAATGGGTGGGGTAATCAATCAAAACAGCAAACAGCTGGAACTCCTCCCCCACCATAAGCAAAGGGGTAGAATAATTAACAGTTAAAAAAGCAGGGTGAGAACCTCTGTGTTGCTCAAATGTGGCCAGTCTCGAAGCCAAATGCAGCAAGTAAATACATCACCTTCCCCCCAGCGTGGGACATGACTCCCAGGGATGCCTCCCTGGTGCCAAGGGGTTAATACCAATCACTAACTGGTGATACAACCAGAAAGAGACCTTGAATAAAAGGGTCAGCTCAGACCAGCAGAATATCTCAGCCTACATGTAGTATCATGTGTTAAAAGCTGCTTTTTGACCTTGACTAAAAGGAGAAATGACAAAGATAGATGAGTTTATATGGCTAAGAGTCTTCAAAAAAGAGTTGGGAAGGCGGCGGACTTGGCCCAGTGGTTAGGGCATCCATCTACCATATGGGAGGTCCGCGGTTCATACCCCGGGCCTCCTTGACCCATATGGAGCTGGCCCATGTGCAGTGCTGATGCACACAAGGAGTGCCATGCCACACAGAGGTGTCCCCCATGTAGGGGAGCCCCACGCGCAAGGAGCATGCCCCATCAGGAGAGCCGCCCAGTGCAAAAGAAAGTGCAGCCTGCCCAAGAATGGCGCCGCACACACAGAGAACTGACACAACAAGATGATGCAACAAAAAGAAACACAGATTTCCGTGCTGCTGACAACAACTGAAGTGGACAAAGAAGATGCAGCAAAATAGACACAGAGAACAGACGACTGGGGTGGGTGGGGAGGAAGGGAAGAGAAATAAATAAACACATAAATCTTAAAAAAAAAAAAAAGGGTTGGGAGATCATCAGAGGGGTCATGCTTACACACACCTCGGCAGGACCCCAGGGACAGCCAAAGTAGTTAAAACTCTGAGGGCTACAGAGACCCATAGGGTATATGGTCATGGCAAATGACCTTGGAGTTCTGTGCCATGTCAGTGGGCCCTACTTTGGAATTTGCGCTCCTGAGTGTGATGGAGCTGGTCTCAGATGTGACCTTTCTACACATGCTTCTTCTGTGACTTTTACTGAACCTGTGGTTGGTGCTACTGTTGGTGCATACTTGGGGACTTGAATCTCTGGACTGTCCATGTGCCATCTGGTCCCTGAGCCTCAGTGGAGTTGCAACTCCTACTCTCTGGTTCTTTGGGCTTACCCAGGTCAGCTAACAGGGAGGTAAAGATGGGCAACCACCACAGCAGGGAACCGAGAGTGCCTACAACTGCAAGCAGAAGAATTGCATCCATCATCCATGTGGCATCTAAGCCCCCTCTTGATATAGAGGTGGAGTGGACATCACCATCCCAGGGTCCACAGGATGGAGGAATAAAATATGGGTTAGAGTGGACTTACTGATATTCCACTATAAAACTATTGTGACTAGTAATGGAAGAAATTGTAGCATTGATGTGAAGAAAACAGCCATGGTAGATGCTGAGGGCAGGGAGAGGGAAGAAGAGATGTGATGTGGGGGCATTTTTGGGACTTAGAGTTGTCCTAAATTATATTGCAGGGACAGATGCTGGACATTATATATCCTGCCATAACCTACTGATTGTACGGGGGGAGAGTGTGAACTATAGGGTAAACTACTATCCATGTGGTGCAGCAGTGCTCCAAAATGTGTTCATCGAGTGTAATGAATGTGCCACAATGATAAAGAAGGATGTTGATGGGGGAGGAGTGGATGGGGGTATGGAGGGTATATGAGAACCTCTTATATTTTTTAATGTAACACTTTTTGTGATGCATGTATCTTCAAAAAAATACAATTTACAAAAATGATAGGAGTGGGGGTGGGGAGTGGGTTATATGGGAACCTTTCATGTTTTTTTATTTTTTTATTTTTTATTTTTTGTTTTTATAAAGGGTATTTATTTGGGGTAGGAGTCTACAGATACCAGGCCATAAAGCTTAGGTTACTTCCCTCACCAAAGTCTATTTGGAGCAAGATGGCTGCTGATGTTTGTGAGGGTTCAGGCTTCCTAGGTTCCTCCCTTCCTCAGGCTTCTTTTTCCTGGGATCAGGGTTCCTCTCTTTCCAGGGTTTGCTTCTCTTTCCTCTGTGAGTTTACTTCCCAGGGTTCCAGCTTTTCAGGCTTCCGCATCAAACTCCAACATCAAAACTCCAGCATTAAAACCCTCAACTCTGTCCTTTGCCATGCCTTTTATAAAAACCCTGAACTCTGTCCTTTGCCACCCCTTGGTGGGTGGGGACTCAAGCCCTAATCATAATTCAATCAGGCACAGGTACAGACCAGATTACAAGCATAATCCAATATTTCTTTTTGGAATTCATCAATTATATCAAACTGCTATAGGGGGCTCACTCTAAGATCTGTGTCAAAGGACTTTGCCCCCTGGCTTCTGCCTGGTTCAGTTGGTAGCTGGCTAGGCAGGGGCCAGAGAGAAGAAGCTGCATGGTGTTAGCCCCCCCAGTCCAGCCTGATCACTGAAGACCACCTTTGCCCCTCCTTGGTACCAGGGGGCAAGTGCCCAACTTCCTTCTTTTTTTTTTAATTTGTCTTTACTTTTTTTAATGTTACATTAAAAAAATATGAGGTCCCCACATATCCCCCCACCCCCCTCTTCCCACTCCTCCCATAACAACAACCTCCTCTATCATCATGGGACATTCTTTGCACTTGGTGAATACATCTCTGAGCACTGCTGCACCACATGATCCATTGATCATGGAGTTTACCCTCTCCCCCAGTCCACACAGCGGGCCATGGGAGGACACACAATGTCCAGTAACTGTCCCTGCAGTACCACCCAGGACAACTCCAAGTCCTGAAAATGCCCTCACATCATGTCTCTTCTTCCCACTCCCCACCCTTGGCAGCTACCATGGCCACTTTCTCCATCTCCATGCTACATTTATTTCCATTACTAATCACAATAGTTCCAGAATAGAATACCAGTAAGTCCACTCTAATCCATAATCTATTCCTCCATTCTGTGGACCCTGGGATGGTTATGTCTGCTCCACCTCTGTATCAAGAGGTGCTTAGATTCCACTTGATGGATGCAATTCTCCTGTTTGCAGTTGTAGGCACTCTTGTCTCCCTGGTGTGGTGGTTGACCTTCTTCACCTCCATGTTAGCAGGCTGGAGTAAGTCCAATAAACCAGAGAGTAGGAGTTGCAAGTCTGTTGAGGCTCAGGGCCTGGCTATTACATGGACAATCCAGAGATTCAGGTCCCCTGAGTATACACTAAACCCCAGTGCCAACCACAGGTCCAGTAAAAGTGACAGGAGAGGCTTGTGAACAAAGATCACATCTGAGTCCAACTCCATCACACTCAGGAACACAAACTCCAAAGTAGGGCCAACTGACATGGCACTGAACTCCAGAGTCATCTGCCATGACCATAGAACTTTTGGGTCTCTGTAGCCCTCAGAAGAACCAGAACCTGGGGTTGTATCTACTTTAGCTGTCTCTGGGACTCTGCTGAGGTGTGCATAAGGGCCTCTGATGACCTCCTGGCTCTTTTTTGGAGACTCATAGCCATATAAACTCATTTGTCCTTTCCATTTCCCCCTTTTATTCAAGGTCAAAAAACATTTTTAACTCCTGATACTACATGTAGGCTGAAATATTCTGCTGGTCTGAGTTGACCCTTTCATTCAAGGTCTTTCTCCAGCCACATCATCAGCTGGTACTTGGTAGTAATCCCTCAGTGCCAGGAAGGCTCATTCCTGGGAGTCATGTCCCACACTGGGGGGAAGGCAATGCATTTACATGCTGAGTTTGGCTTTGAGACTGGCAACATTTGAGCAACATGGAGGCTCCCAGGAGGTAACTCTTAGGCACCCTGCAGCTCTAGGCCTAGTTCTTATTTCAGGTGCACAGGCTCACAAGCATAGTCATTATATCAAGGGCTCATTGTTGGACCATCCTTCCTTATTGGTCTTAGCCATTGCACTTGGGGGATTCTTGCTGTTCCATTAGGGAATGAGGCAGAGCTCCCCTGGCCCGGAACTCAGCCATCCCCCAGCCATCATTCCCAACTGTAACCACTATGAAAATATCCAAACATTTTTATGTACCCCGCATATATGCCCTGGAGAACTCCCTCCCAACCATGCACCCCCCCACCAATAACACCCCACACCAGTGTTCCTCCCCTGCCACCATTGAACCCTCTGTGGTCCAAAACTTCCCCAAAAATGAAGCTCAGTATATTGCCAGGTTCCATTAATAGTAAAATGGCATATAGTGATGGGATTAAAGGTTAGATATAGAATACATACTAATTTAGAAAAATTAAAGTGAAAATAAATTGGGGTATCAAACAATTTAAAAATGAAAAAGCTTTGTTTTTGATGTTTTGCCTTCCATCACTGCAGTAAGTGTTGCCCTGTATGCACATTGGTAAGGCAACTTCTTCCATCTCTTCCTCAGTGTCTATGTCCTTTTTCTTTTTCTTTTTCTAATTATTAAGCTTGCCTTCCCAAAAGTTTTAGACCACAATAATTCATATATACAATATACGGTACTTCCACATATTCAACATCAGACACTTTGTCCCTTCTCCAGCAATAATCTTTTTACATGTTCATACTATATTTACTGCAACTAATGTACAGATATTGACACAATAGCTTTCAAACAAGGTTACACTTGGGTTTACCTTGTGGTTTATGTTTTAGACTATACAAGTTTCTAAATTTTTAGTTATCTTATGTTTTACATTATGATTTACATTTAAGCCTATAGGCACCTATACATTTTTGGTGTAATTTAACATGTCCTATATCCTTCCTTGCATAATCTTGTGGAACACTTCCATTGCCCCACAGTTACACTGATTACACCTATTCAATTCCTCTTACCCCTCCCCTCAGGGCCCACAGTGACAATCACTCTTCATTGCTTGAAGGGCCATGTTTAGAGATACTTGGAACAGTGTTGAGGGCTTGACATGCTTGACTGCCCTAAGGCTTTGGGAGCCACCATTTCTCTCTCGAGATACAATTCCCTCTATTTGAGAACATCAGTCCTCCCCAGGATGTGGGTATACCTTCACTTTCATTGTATGCATCTCCATCCAATGATATAACCCACTATCACAAAATGAGCACTCACACACTCCTTAGAAGCCTGTCCTGTGTCAGATTCTCCCCTTTAAGAATCTTGAACAGGTAACCTTCCTCATTACATATTTGAAAAAGTTTTCTCAACATTATATTCTCAACCACATACCTGACAATCTCCTATGTTCATATGTTCTCCCACCCTCCCCCCAATTTCTTGGGCCGTATTACCCATCCCCCCATTCCTAGCCCCTCTCAAGCCACAAAGCCCCACCCAAAGATATCCCTAATCCCCCATTTTATCACTTCCCTGTAAAAATACTTACCTCCAGCTTATCATAGATTTCACCCAGGTAGGTGTCAGCTTGCAACCTTCCTCTATCCCCCAAATTCCTTTAAGCCTATCATCCAGTCTCTAGCTCTCTGAGGCAGCTTGGTTTACTTACTTCATATCATTGAGGTCAAGTAGTATTTGTCCATCAATGCCTGGGTTGCTTCACTCAACATAATGTTCTCGATTCATCCATGTTATCACATGTGTTTGTAGTGTATTCATTCTTAAAGCTGAGTTGCACTCCATTGTATGTATATACCACATTTTATTTATCCATTCATCTGTTGCTGGGCATTTGGGTTGATTCCAACTTTTGGCAAGAGTGAAGAATGCTGCTATGAACATTGGTGTGCATATATCGGTTTCTATCCTTGTTTTCAGTTCTACTGGGTATATAACCAGCAGTGGAATTGCTGGGTCATATGGCAAATCTATAGCTAGCTTTTTGAGAAAGTGCCAGACTGTACTCCAGAATGGCTGGATCCTTCTGCATTCCCACCAGCAGCGGATGAGTGTTCCCATTCCTCCACATCCTCCCCAGCATTTGTAGTCTTCTGGTTTTTTGATAGCTGCCAATCTTATGGGAGTAAGATGGTAGCTCATTGTAGTTTTGATCTGCATTTCCCTAATAGCTAGAGATTTGGAGGATTTTTTTCATGTGCTTTTTAGCCATTTGTATTTCTTCTTTGGAGAAGTGTCTGTTTAAATCTTTTTCCAATTTTTAAAAATGGGTTGTTTGTCTTTCTATTTTCAAGATATAGGAGTTCTTTATATATGCAGGATGTAAGTCTCCTATCAGATATATGGTTACCAAATATTTTCTCCCATTGCAGAGGTTCTCTTTTCACTTTCGTGACAAGCTCCCTTGAGGTGCAGAAGGCTTAAATTTTGAAGAAGTCCCATTTATCTGTTTGTTTTTTTGCTGCTTGTGCTTTGGGTATGAAGTTCATAAAGCCATTTCCTATTACAAGGTCCTGTAGATGATTCCCTACGTTGCTTCCCAGAGTCTTCATTGTCTTGGCTCTTATATTTAGGTCTTTGATCCATCTTGAGTTGATTTTTGTATGAGGTGTGATTTGGTAATCCTCTTTCATTCTTTTACATATGGGTATCCAGTTCTCCAGGCACCATTTGTTGAAGAGGCTGTTCTCTCACAGTTGAGAGGGTTTTGTGGCCTTATCAAATATTATATGACTGTGTATATGAGGATCTATATCAGAACTCTCAATTCAGTTCCATTGGTCAGTGCATCTATCCTTGTGCCAATACCATGTTGTTTTCATTACTGTAGCTTTGTAGTATGTTTTGAAGTCAAGTAGTGTGATTCCCCCAATTTCATTTTTCTTTTTCAATATGTCTTTGGCTATTTGAGACCTCTTTCCTTTCCAAATAAATTTCATAACTAGTTTTTCTAGTTCATTAAAGAATGCTGTGTTGATTTTTAATGGGATTGCATTGAATGTGTAGATCAGTTTTGGTAGGATAGATATCTTAATAATATTTAGTCTTCCTATCCATGAACAGGGAATATTCTTCCATTTATTTAGGTCTTCTTTGATTTCCTTGAACAGTGTTGTGTAGTTTTCTGTGTATAAGTTTTTTTTACATCTTTAGTTAAATTTATTCCTAGGTATTTGATTTTTTAATTTACTATTGTAAATGGTATGTTTCTTAATTTCCTCCTGAGATTGCTCATTATTGGTGTACAGAAATGCTTCTGATTTTTGCACATTCATCTTATACACTGCAACTTTACTGAACTCATTTATAAGTTCTAGAAGCTTTCTTGTAGACTTCTCAGGGTTTTCTATGTAGAGGATCATGTCATCTGAAAATAATGAAATTTTGACTTCTTCCTTTCCAATTTGGTTGTCTTTTATATCTGGTTCTTCCCTCAGTGCTCAAGCAAGTACTTCTAACACAATAGAAGGGGTGATAGTGGACATCTTTGTCTTGTTCCTGATCTTAGAGGGAAAGATTTTAGGATTTCACCATTGTAAATGATGTTGGTTGTGGGTTTTTCATATATATCCTTTATCATGTTCAGAAAATTTCCTTGTATTCCTATCTTTTGCAGTGTTTCTTTCAAGAGAGGGTGCTGTTTTTTGTCAAATGCTTCCTCTGCATCTATAGATATGATCATGTAATTTTTTTCCCTTCAGTCTGTTTATATGGTGTATTACATTGACTGACTTTCTTATGTTGAATCATCCTTGCATACCCAGAATGAATCCCACTTGGTCGTGGTGTATAATTCGTTTAATGTGTTGTTGAATATGATTAGCAAGTATTTTGTTGAGGATTTTTGCATCTAGGTTCATTAGAGAAATTGGTCTGTAATTTTTCTTTCTTCTGTTGTCTTTATTTAGCTTTAGTACTAGGGTAGTGTTGGCATCATAGAATGAGTTAGGCAATGTTCCTTCTGTTTCAGTTTTTTGGAAGAGTTTCAGCAATATTGGAGTTAGTTCTTTCTGGAATGTTTTGTAGAATTCACCTGTGAAGCCATCTGGCCCAGGGTTCTTCTTAGTTGGGAGGTTTTTAATGACTGATTCTATCTCTTTACTCTGATTGGTTTGTTGAGATCATCAATTTCTTCTTTTGTCAATAGAGGCTGCTTATGTGTTTCTAGGAATTTGTCCATTTCCTCTAACTTGTCCTTCTTGTTGGAATGTAGTTTTTCAAAGTATCCTCTTTGATAGTCTATTTCTGTGGGGTCAGTGGTGATATCTTCTTCCTCATTTGTTATTTTGTGTATTTGCATCTTCTCTCTTCTTTTCTTTGTTAGTCTAGCTAAGGGTTTGTCAATTTTATTGATCTTCTCAAAGAACCAGCTCTTGGTTTTGTTTATCTTTTTGAGTGCTTTCTTATTTTCTATTTCATTTAGTTCTGCCCTTATCTTTTTTCTTTCTTTTTTTCTTCTTCCTTTGGAGTTACTTTGTTGTTTTTTTACTAATTCCTCCAAGTGTGCAGTTAGGTCTTTAATTTTAGTTCTTTATTCTTTTTTGATGTATGAATTTATAGCTATAAATTTCCCTCTCAGTACTGCTTTTGCTGCATCCCATGTTTTGGTATGTTGTACTATCATTTTCATTAGTTTCAAGGTAGTTATTAATTTCTTTTGAGATTTCCTCCTTGACCCACTGTTTTTCTAAGAGTGTGCTGTTTAATTTCCATATCTTATTGTGAAATCTGGGCCTCTGACCCTTGCAGATTTCCAGCTTCACTCCACTGTGGTCAGAGAAATTATTTTGTATGATTTCAATCTTTCTGAATTCATTGAGACTTTATTTGTGGCCTAGCATATGGTCTATCTTGGAGAATGATCCATGTGCACATGGGAAAAATGTATATCCTGCTGTATTTGGGTGTAATGTTCTGTATATGTCTATTAGGTCCAGCTCCTCTAACATACTGCTCAAAGTTTTTGTTTCTTTATTGATTCACTTTTGAGATGTTCTGTCCAAAGTGTATTAAAGTCCCCCACTATAATTGTAGAGGCATCTATTCTTTCACTTAGTTTTTCCAGTGTTTGCCTCATGTATTTGGGGGTGCCCTTGTTAGGAGCATACATGTTTACAATTGTTCATTCTTCTTGAAAGATTATCCCTTTCACTAATATGTAGTGTTCATCTTTGTCTCTAACAACTGTTTTGCATTTAAAGTCTATTTTGTCTGATATTAATATAGCTACTCCCGCCCTTTTTTGGTTGTTGTTTGCTTGGAAGATTGTTTTCCAGCCATTCACCTTCAACCTTCTTGAATCCCTGGGTCTAAGATGAATTTCTTGTAGATAACATATGGATGGGCCATATTTCTTATCCAATCTTCCAATCTGCATCTCTTAATAGGTGAGTTTAATCTATTGACATTTAGTGTTATTACTTTCAAGGAATTACTTATATTAGCCATATTTTCTTTGGATTTGTGTTTGTCTTATGTTGTTTGATTTTTTTTTCTCTTTTTGTACTTTTAGTTGTTCTTACACTCTCCTCCAACTCTATCTCTCCTGTTTGTTTCTTTCCTCCTGCAGAACTCCCTTTAGTATTTCTTGAAGGGCAGGTTTCTTGTTGGCATACTCTTAGTTTCTGTTTATCTGTGAATATTTTGAACTCTCCATCATTTTTGAATGCTAGCTTTGCTGGACAGAGTATTCTTGGGTGGAAATTATTTTCTTTTAGTACCTTGACTATGTCATACCACTGCCTTCTTGCCTCCATGGTTTCAGATGAGAAATCAGCACTTAATCTTATGGAGTCTCCCTTGTATGTGATGGTTCTCTTTTCTCTTGCTGCTTTTAGTTTTTCTCTTTGTCTTGTGCATTGGATAATTTGACAAGTATATGTCTTGGGGTGGGCCTGTTGGGATTTATGCTGTTCGGGGTGCGTTGTGCTTCCTGGACATGTACATCCATCTCCCTTAATAGGTTTGGGAAGTTTTCAGCCATTATTTCCTCCAACACCTCTTCTGTCCCCTTTCCCTTCTCTTCTCCTTCTGGGATGCCTATAATGCATATGTTTGGGCATTTTGAATTGTCATTCATGTCCTTAAGTCCCTGCTGGATTTTTTCTATCTTTTTATCAATTAATTCTACTATCTGTTTGATTTCAGATGTACTGTCTTCCTCATCACTGATTCTTTCCTCTGCCTCTTCAAATCTGCTGTTATTTGCTGAGAGTGTATTTTTTATTTCTTGGATTCTGCTATTGATCCGCGTCATTTCTGTGATCTTTTTGTGCATGATCACAATTTCTTCTGTATGCTCTCCAAGTATTTTCTTATTGCTTACTCTCTTCCTTCACTTCATTGAATTGGCCCATGATACATGTTTTGAGAGCTTTAATTACTTGTTTGGTGTTCCACTTCTCTTCCTGGTTTTTAGTTTGTTCATTATATTGGGCCATGTTTTCCTGATTATTGGTATGGTCTGTAGTTTTTTGTTGCTGTCTGGTCATCATTTTATCTTGTTGGATTTATTCTGTTGATTATCATCTTATTCTAGCCCTGGGGTTTAATTAGTTTTTGTTTTTGTGTGCATGTTAAGTCTTCTCTTCCTCACTTTTTTCTTCTTATTCTATTTCCTTGTTTTTGACTAAGTTCCATTGAAGGAAATTATTAGGTCCACAGAAAGCAAAAGGGGTAAGAAAAGAAAAATATAATAGTATTGATAGTGAGTGTTAGCAGAAGTACCATGTGAGATCTAGGAGAATGGATATTGAACTCATGGAAGCTGTATATAGTTATAATCATAAAAAAGTGGAGTACCTATAATGAGATATTAAACTGAATATGGGGAGAAATATATTATGAATTAAAAGGTCAGTGTGGTCAAGATTGAGGGAAAAGGGAGGACATTAATATAAAGAGTGAATAAATGATAGAAAATAGATGAGAGGTATTAGAGATAAGAATTCAGAAATATTGGGGGCTAAACAGAGAGAGGTGGAATGTAAGAGAAACAATAAATGATGGAGGAGAGAATGATGTAAAGGAAAGGGGATAATACTGGTAGTCAAAATCAGTACATACAGAAAAGCAAAAATTGAGGATGAGAAAGCACAACAAATAAGAAATGTTGCCTGCTGCACTAATATAAAAAAAAGAAAGGGGGGGAGGAGAAAGAAAGAGAGAAGGGGGAAAAAGCAGAGAGAGGGGAGGAAAAAGAACAAGAAAAAAAAAGGGGTGGGATAAAGAGGAAGAAAAAACAAGAAAACAGACCAACAAAAAAGGCCAGAGAAGGCCTCAGGCGAAGAATCCTCTTAGCAATTAAATAAATTGCTTAGGAGTCTGACCTTCCCCCTTTCTCCCTTCCTCACTTTCTTCTCTCCTAAGGCAGCAGGAAGGCTGCATGAGGGCTCTTGTAGGAAATTCAAATGGGTCCCTGGTGAATCAACTCACCTGAGAAAATAATGACTCTTAATTTCTTGAGAGAGCACCCACCCCTTTCCAGGAACCCTAAATATGCTATTGGAAGCCTGTAAAGCACGTCCTACTGTCCCTCTCCCTTAGGTGTACTACAGGGGGGCTAGTTAATTTTCTGACTCTACCTTCTCCCAGACCAAGTTTCCTATCCTAGGACTTTTAGGTAAGTCAGGCTATCTCACCAGATTTGCCTCTTCTCTATTCCTAGGCTCTCCCCAAGTCAGCTAATATCTCCTCCAAACTCAATAAAAAGGGGTGGGAACCAGAAAATTGAACCTGCCCTCCTTGGCCCCTCTGTATCTCCCACCTAAACTCTCCCACTTCCGGGGTTAGTCCGCGTGGGGAGGGGTAGGGCAATGCCGGATTTCTGGGAGTGCTGGGCTCGGGTAACAGTGGCCTGGGAGAATGTGGACTTGGGGTATTTAGCGTTGGCCGTGAGGGTTCAGGGGACACAGGCTTGGGGATCATGAGTTTGGGAGACATGGGGCTTGGAAACTCCGCCCCACGACCAGCAGTTCTCAGTGAACACCATGGCTCTTAGCCCTAGGCTGGGAGAGATTTACCTTCCCATGGCTTCTGTGTTCAGTGTTAGAAACCTGCAGTTCTACCTTGAGCAAACACCAATTCTGCTGCAGTCTCTCCAGGTCGATGCCCAGACACCTCCCATCCTGCAGGTTCCTGAAACAGCCTGCTCCGGTAGGACTCCATCACCACACAGCTAGTCTTTTGTAAGAGAGATGACGACGATGTACTTACTCAGAAGCCTCTTGCCCGCCTCCCCCCTCATGTTTTTTAATGTAACATTCTGTGTGATCTATTAACTTTTAAAAAAGATAATTATAAATAAAGCAAAAAAAAAAAAAGCAGTCTGTTATCTACTGTCTGGTAGCTGTGCAGACAAAGAATTAAGATAAAAATATGTAAAATACATATCATGAATACTAAAATATCTGACAAAGAGTCAATACTTTAAATAACAATCATTCAGCAAGACAAAGGATAGAACATGATAATATGATAATGTTAAACTCAGCCATGGACACTCTTGCATGAATTCATGGCATAACATGGGATGGGTAGAACCAGAGAATCTATAGATCTGGTGCAGTATGAGCTGGCTATGATCAACAATAATAGAAAACACAGTGGATACACACACTTCATGAACCCTACATGAGAGAAAACAGAATTTATGCTCATTAACTTTAAAAACTGCTTCTAGAACTACTGTTTTAGGCCTAATTCTCTGTAACATTATTTGGTATCATTTTCAGTTACGTGAGTTTGTGTGTAAGTGTGGTTATAATAATGATAAAAGGCTTTTGGCATCTCCATGAGGCTCAGATTATGTAGATAAATTTGAACAATTCTAAATAATTAAATTTCAGCAGTCATGGTTTGAAATACCAACTGGAAAAACAAATACACAAAGGAATTTTATTTCAAATAAAATTGTTGTATAAGCCTTAAAAAAAAAAAAAAAAAAAAAAAAAAAGGCAGGCACAAGGCCTGAACTCACTCTCTCACCTTTGGACCCCAATTCTGGCCACCTTCTCCTCCACTTGGATCACTACACAAGTAAAACTGGGGATTTATAATCTATAATGGGAAATTGTAGACTGTAAATCAGTCTGCTTTATCACTTTTCAGCCCCTTCCTCTCTACCTGAGACCCATGCATGATCTATTACTTTCTCCCATTTCTCTTCCCTCCCTTCCTTTATAAATTACTGGCCTAACTCATCCAACGTGCTCTTGAAATTCATTTATGCAGCATAGTCAAGAACCTAGACAAAATCCAGTTGCATGTTTGGCGAGCCAGCCAGAAGCTTATTGGTGAGTGAAACAATGGCCTCCAGCCTGTTTAATGCCTTCCTTTGGTTCTCCATTTTAAATGGGTTCACCTACAAGCCCCCACAGGATGTAATATTGGGAGGGAAGAGGCCAGAACATGGAAACTCTCTGAGTCTGTGCCATGCACCAAGGCTTATGAGATCTAACCCCAGCTGGGATGGCTGGGGCATTGGGCAGTGGCTCAAATCATGGCCCTGCCAAGACAGAGGTTCCCCGGCAAAGCGTTGAGCACTGTGAAACTTCTTTTTCAAGTCCTTTTAGCAGCCAGTGGCTTTGCTCTTGGGCCTGGCTGCCATCATCTTCTCCTGTCCTCTCCCCTCATGGGCAGTGGCAATGACTCAGAACTGGGGGCTTGTTCCTCCCAGTGGCTCCACGCCTTTGCAAGCCCGCCTTCCACATCTGCTCTGGGATGAAGTGGGAAGGTGGTGGGCCCGGGGGGGCGGTGTCACAGGACAGGCCACCCTTTATAATTAACCTTTACCCATGTTTTATCTTCCTACTTCTTTCTACTGAATCTCTCATTAAAGGTTTGTGTCAAAATGGTTTGTAATGTCTTAAAAACTGTAAAATTGAAAATGCCTTTGCTAGCAAAGAAGTGCTTACCTCAGGGCCCCAAGTCCTGTTAGCTAGAACAATTGATCTCTCATCACTTAATGGCCTTTTGATGGCTGGTCTAACTGCCAAACTACCAGACTGTAAAGTCATAAAACTAGGACTATGACTAATATCTCTGGAAGAATAGGAGAAAGAAGCTTTCTACCCCTTCTCCAAGAGGAAGCAATATTTGGCTTGAAAGGCATCTGATCTATTTGGTCTGTCTTCCAAGTCCAGAATGGCCTCAGAAATGCCCAGTAGCAGAAGCTCTGTGATTCCCAGGGTGGTGGGAATCAGAAAGCAGCCAAACACTCCCTGAGATTTCAGGTGCTTCTGTTTGGGTAGCAGTGCAGTCAGTCTCAGACCCTGGAATGTCAGGGGTGCCAAGAACCAGAGCAGTAAACTCTGAACAGCCCCCAAGAAATTCCTTGGGTTCTTCTGTTCAGAAGGTAGCCAAACATCCCCTGAAACTCAGATCAGGTACTTTGGTTTTGACATCTGCTCCCAGGGTTTCCCACCAATTCAGTTTAAGTGCTTTGGTCTGAACTTTAGGGTTTCAGGAATCCCTCAAGACCTAGGTCAGCAACAGGGATGCCTGTAGTCAAGGCTGTGAAATTAAAATTCTCAGGATGCCGAGAACACAGAGCATCAGCTCCAAATTATGTGGAGTGGTGAATGTTTTAGTCAGACTTGGACTCTGGGATGCCAGATCAGTCAACTAAAAAGTGCTTCTTTATTCTTCCTAGAATAGTGGAGATGGTCTCTAGCCCATAAGCAAACTCCCCAAAGGAGTGTCTTCTCAAGAATCAGGAAATTCTGCCTACTACTGGTCTATATGGCCACAGTACAGACAAGAGCAGCCTCTGTATGAACTCTGAATTCCAGTTAAGCCAGTGTAAGAAAAGAGGACAGATAGATCTGAGGCCCAGAAACCTCATGTCATGTCTCCCTAAAGAAATGAGGAAATAAACCTCAAACTTTTACTAACTTCCTTTTAGAAACAACCTTCTCAGTTTAAACACAATTGTGCCTATAAAATGTGTGAATAGAGATCAAGATCCAGATCAGTTACTAAATGTTTCCTGGAAAATAAGAAACCTCCTGTGCCATCAATTAAAACCAAAAATTCCTAGAAATGCTAAGGGTATAAAATTCTCTCTTCTGTTTTAATCTGTGCTTAACTTTGTGTTCAACTTTGAAATCTGTGTTTAACTTTGTCAGTTTGCTTGCTCCTAGGAAATCAGATTTGGGGCTCACCTGTTATAAATTGGATAATGGTGAAAGGTAACCTAAAAATGAGTCTTTAAATATCAATACCATCTGTGAGTGGATTTGATGTTCAAATCACAAGTGAAATTCATTCAACTGCTAGAAAAGCAGAGAAACTTCACAAAGTTGTTCAAGAGATAGACTTCAGCATTGTCAAACTATCTTGTGTATTCAAACCAGGCCTTCAATACACTGCAGGTTGCCTCTCCATTTGAGTTATTGGTTAGGTTGCTCACTGACTCCTAAAACCATAAAAGATATCTACTATATCTCTGGTTGTGCTCCTGAAGTCAATGGAGACTACGTTGCAGTTTCAAATTCCTGTAGCAGCTAATGATTACTCAATATAGCCAAATGTACAATGGATCTTGGCTCCAGACTGGCACTGTTTCATAGTGCCAAAGGGTGCTATGCACCAGGCCAGTGGAATTCTGGAGCCTACCTTCTTAACTTCTCTCTAGTGTCAATGGTGCTGCAGCTTGCTGGCTACATGAGGACATACACAGTGGAGCAATGATCACAAGAGTACTGTGAGTAGAACTTAAACACAATTGGCATTATGGCCTGCTCCATGGAGAGACAACATGTAAGGTGTTGCAAACCTGGAACTTAAATCTATTAATTGCAGCTCAAAGAGAAACTTATGCATTAAATAGTATTAAGTACTGTATATATATCCTATTCTAGATATATTCCTGATGTTTATGTTGATGTCTTTTGCATTCTAGACCATATGCAGAGAAACAGTGAACATGTTAAAAATCCTCTAAACTTCATTTTCTAAGTCGTTAATGAACATGCTTATAAGATAAAGCAATAGTCACCTTGCCTAAGAGTAGTGGGGGCAACAACCCTTTTAACTTAAAAAGCCACCAAATTAACTTGGGTGTAACCTCTCAGTCTTCACCCCACACCAAGTGGAAGACATGCTTAGCCCATGTCTCCCTCTTAGCCCTTATTCCAGAATCTGCCCTACTCATACCCTGGGGAGGACTGGCAAACCCACATGCCATAATGCCAGGGTTAAGCATTTTCCACCAGAAGGGAAATAGCAAATGAAGTGGCTAGGACCCACTTCAGCTTAGCCCCTTTGAGATGCTCCATGAACAACCTTTCCTCACCCAGGACTGAAAACCAGGTTCTAGTCACAACTTGGTAAGAAAACAAGCCTCATTCTCAATTAGAGCCAAAATGGAAGGAACTTTATTCTGTAGTTCTAATCACTCCTGTGGCTATTAAAGTTAAAAGAATTTCCAGCTTGGTGCACTAACCCTGAGTGAAGCCAGCTGCCCAAGAAAGTGCCAGTTCACCAGAAAGCACCTGACAGGATGTACAAGTGCCAGTCATTGGGTGATCTGAAATTCCTCTTTGAGTCAAAGCTAAGTAGTGTCTGTGTCAAAGCTGTTCCCTCCAATCCTAGTTCAGATGCCGATTGTTAGGGGGAGGGAAAACCAGGCACCTCTTTAAAAAATCTTGTCTGTTTTCATCTCCTGTAGCTTAACTAAAAGGGCAATGCCTCTTCTCATTCCTCTCCTCTACCATAAGAACTGGGATTGACAATTTATACCTAACCTCGTTGTCTACTGCTATCTTTCCCTAGAGTTAACCAACAGCATAAAATAACTCAAGGAAGAATACTGTTTCCCACCAACTGTGAGAACATTCAGTCTTTGCTAACCTTTTCTACTTTTATGGGCCAGTATCCTCTTAGTTGGATCATATGTTCTCAAATTCTAATCAAGTTTATTTCTTCCAGAATCAACATCTTGTTAGTTTACACAGGGACTTCAACCAGCTTTGCCCAGGATGCCAGATCCATTATCCTCTAAACGTGATAGAGCAGCAGAAGGCCTATTGCTCCTAACTGGCAGGAAATAGCTACAGAAAAATAGCCATCTCCCTTCAGCACCCCTTTAAAAATAAAGGTATAAACTCTCTGAGGGGGGAATGAAACCAGCTAGTATGATAGGGAATCAATAGATGGGTCTGGAACCTGGCAAAGAGTCCACATGGACATCAATAACCCCAAGATGGCTGATGGAAGACCCCCACACAAGATACTGCCATTCAGAAGGAGATTTTATCTGCAAGCCAGGAGAAGCCCTGGATATTCCCCAAGGACTTTATCATTGGGCCCTCCTGGGGAATTGATGGGTGGTAATCAATCAAAACAGCAAACAGCTGGAACTCCTCCCCTGCCATTATCAAAGGGATGGAATAATTAATGGTTCAAAAAGCAGGTGCAAGGCCCGAACTCTCTCTCACCTTTGGACCCTGATTCTGGCTGCCTTTGCCCCCACTTGGATCACTACGCAAGTAAATCTGAGTATTTATAATCTATAATAGGGAATTGTAGTCTGTAAATCAGCCTGCATTATCACTTTTCAGCCCCTTCCTCTCCACCTGAAGCCCATGATCTGCTATTTTCTCCCATTTCTCTTCCCTCCCTACCTTAATACATTACTCACCTGATGTGCTCTTGAAATTCATTTTTACAGCATAGTCAAGAACCTAGACAAAATCCAGTTATAGAAGCTCCAAAGCTAGCACTAGGACTGCAAACCCCAGTGAATTCTCTTTTAGAATCAGCTTTTTCCATCAGCAGAAAGAAGGCTCACCTCATAGTGGTCACCTCTGCTCAGGCTCCAAGGATTCAAGATCCTTTTTCATCTGTGGAGAGCTTGACCACTGGAATGAAGACCACCCCAGGTCATTGCAACCCCACAGGAAGGCCTCCAGTCCCTGTCCCCGATGCAGAGAACAGCGCTTTGGGCTCGAGAGTGTGCCAGACCCCAAAGGGGGGTAGGGCAGAGCACGACCATGGGCCCTTATGGCAACACCCGGGCCAAAAATTGGCTCCTTGGACAACTCCGTGGAACACCAAGGAGGAGCCCTGTGTGACCTTCTGTGGCAGGTAAGAATATTAACTTTTTCATAGCCACCTATTCATTTCTGACCTGTCACTCCAAACCTCCCTCTTCCCAAACCTGTCCTGTAGTGGAAGTTGATGGTAAATGTAAAATTAGATCCTTTACTGTGCCTCTTCTCTGTCAAATAGGAGACCTAATAGTAAGTCATTAATTTTTAACTCTCCTTGTGTCCCCCACCCTGGTACTGGGATGGGACTTACTTCGTACTCTGGGGAATGCATCCAACTAGTTGGGATAAGATGCCTGTAGCCCAATGCTCAAAAGAAGAATGTGGAGAAATGGATATGAATCAAGCAGTTGGGCTCCCGTCTACCACACAGGAGGTCCAGGGCCTCCTGGTGGAGGCAAGCTGGCCTGCGTGCTGAGATGGCCCACACAGAGTACCAGCCCATGCAGGAGTGCCTCCCCACATGGGAAGGCTGGCCCGACGCAGGAGTGCCCCTCTTCCCCGCCCCCCCCCCCCCCCCCCCCCGCCCCATGCAGGAGTGCTGCCCTGTGAAGAAGTGCTGGCCAATGTGGAGAGCTGGCGCAGCAAGATGACGCAACAAGAGACACAGAGGATAGACAATAAGAAGATATAATAGAACAGGGAGCTGAGGTGGCACAAGAGAATGATTGCCTGTCTCCCACTCCAGAAGGTCCCAGGATTGGTTCCCAGCAATACAAACAGACACAGAAAGAACACACAGTGAATGGACACAGAGAGCAGACAACAGGGGTGGTGGTGGTGGGGGGTTAATAAATTTTTAAAAATAAAAAAAAGAAGAATGTGGAACCTTGTGCTTACCATGACTCTAGATAAGGAACTAGATGCCAGGTCAAAGCCATACCCCCAGGAAATCAATAGTAAAGTAAATCCTATAGTATGGGAAACCAGGGTACCCAGACGGGCCCTCCAGTTTCCCCCAGTTTCTATCGCTTTAGTAGAAACCAGCCCTACTCTCATAGAAAGCAGTACCCCTTAAGGAGGAAGCTGTTAAAGGCCTCTGGCCCATGATTTAAAATTCTTGGAGAATGGCCTACTAATTCCCTACCAACCTCCTTGCAACACACCCATTCTTCCTAGTAAAAAAAGCCCAATGGCACTTACCAGCTGGTTTAAGACTCAAGAGTAGTTAACACTTTGTTATACCTGTCCAGTCAGTTGTACCTAACACTTATACTCTGCTAAACCAGATCCCAGAAACCACGGCTTGGTTTACTGTTCTTGATGTAAAGAATGCCTTTTTCTGCATTCCTCTCCACCCAGACTCCCAATTCCTTTTTGCCTTTGAATGGCAGGAGTCCAAATTTAAACCTCCAGTTCAGCTTACATGTACCATGTTGCCATAAAGGTTCTGAGACAGCCCCATTTTTAGGGGGATGCCTTAGCTCAGGACCTAGCTGATGTCCACTTGCCTCAGAGTTCCCTCTTACAATATGTGCTTTGCTTTGCAGTTCAACAAAGGAAATATCCGATGCCAACACCATGTTAGTCCTTAATTTCCTGGCCAATAGGGGCTACAGAGCATCGGCATCCAAGACACAAATCACTCCACAGAAAGTCTCCTATTTAGGTTTTCTTCTCACCCCAGGGGAAAAGGCTCTCTCCCCAGAAAGAGTTCAAGCCATCACTAGTATTCCCCAGTCCAAAGAAACAACTGCGGGCTTTCCTAGGAACAGCAGGTTACTGTAGACTGTGGATACCCAGTTTTGGGGAAATAGCCTGGCCACTGTTCAGTGCTATTGCAGGGACTGACAACCATCCCTTAGAATGGGGAACAAGTCAGAAAACTGCCTCTGTGCCTTAAAACAGGTCTTAGTTAGCCCTCCAGCCTTAGGCATCCCTAACCCAAACAAGCCTTTCTGTATGTAACTGAAAAGAAGGGAGTAGCTCTAGGAGTGTTGGTTCAGAAAATGGGTGAGATTTCTCCACCAGTAACTTATTTCTTCAAAACTCTGGATAATACAGCCCAGGGATGGCCACCTTGCCTGACAGCAATGGAGACAACCTCCCTTTTAATTGGGCAAGTCACTAAATTAACTTGGGGGCAACCTCTCACGGTCTTCACCCCACACCAGATGAAAGATACTTGAGGCCAGGGGCCACCGCTGGCTTACAGGGAGTGGTTAATTAAATACCAGGCTCAATTACTAGAGACTCCCGAGGGGCAGCTAAGGGTATGTCAGACCCTCAGTCCAGCCTCCCAAGGTCCAGCAGCAGAGGCCCCAAGGTCAGGTCCTCTACTCCTGCCTTGAAACTCTTAACCAAAACTACCCAAGCAGGCCAGATTTAAAGGATGAGCCGCTGGCAAACCCAGACTTTGAGTGGTTCACAGATGGAAACAGTTTTATTAGGGAAGGAATTAAGAGGGCAGGCAATGCAGTGGTCTCTCAATTTGAAACCATAGAAGCCCAAGCCCTCCCTCTGGGACCTCAGCCCAGAGGGTAGAGCTAATTGCCTTCACCTGAGGATTAAGGGTGACAGCTGGGAAAGGAGCTAACATTTACACCGACTTCAAGTATCTGCTCCTTGTTCTCCACGCCCCCTCCACTGTGTGGAAAGAACCAGGCTTGCTTACTAACAGTGGGTCGCCCATTAAGCACAGGCAAGAAATCCTGAACTTACTAGAATCTGTTCTGTTGTTTCAGGAAATAGCAGTTACGCATTGCCCGGGGCCCGAGCAAACGGACACTGCTATAGCCAGGGGAAATGCCTGAGCAGACACAGCAGCTAAAGCTGCAGCACAAACCCAGAGCTCTCCCCTGCCCCTTATTCCAGAACCTGTCCCACAACCTAAGGCTCCAGAGTATACCCAGGATGAGCAGACCAAAGCGGCTAGCCTAGGGGTCACCCTGGAAGCGACTGGTGGTTTGTTAAGGAAGCTCAAGTTATCTGCTGGGAGCAGGGCAGTGGGAGGTCCTTCACGGTCTTCACCAAACCACTCATCCAGGGAGGGGCGTCAGACAGGTTTTTGAGGACCAAGGCATGGTAAAAACAATCAAGGAAGTCACTAAAAGTTGCTCCTCACGTGCAATTAATGACCCAAATAATGGGAGGCTTAAACAACCTCTTCCCTTAAGCCCTACTATCTAGCTGTGGGGATCATACCCTGGGGAAGACTGGCAGATAGACTTTACCCACATGCCATCTTGCCAGGGATATAAGCACCTCTTAGTACTTTTATTGGATGTGGAAGCATTTCCCACTAGAAGGGAAACAGCAAACAAGGTGGCTTAAGCCCTCCTAAGGGAAATCATTCCCAGGTCCCTCCAAAGTGACAATGGGCCAGTCTTTAAAAGCAAAATACCTAAGGCCTATGAGCAGTCCTTGTAATTAAATATCATCTTTTTTTTTTTTTCAGGTAATGGGGGCTGAGGACTGAACCTGGGATGTCGTATGTGTGAAGCCGGCACCACATCAGCTTGCCTGAGTTAGTTTTTTCTTTTGTTTTGCTTGTTGTTTGCTTCTGGTTTTTTTTCAGGAGGCACTGGGAACCAAACCGAGGACCTCCCATGTAGAAAGCAGGTGCTTAACCACTTGAGTCACATCTGCTCTCCAAATATCATCTTCATAGTTCCTGGAGACCCCAATCTTCAGGGAAAGTAGAAAGAGCTAACCATACCCTGAAAAAATTCTGACCAAACTTTACCAGGAAACGACATCACTTTGGGTCACCTGTTGCTTTGCTGAGGTTGCATATAGCTCCAAAAGACCCGCTTCATCTTAGCCCCTTCAAGATGGTCTATGGGCAACTTTTCCTTACCCAGAACCTGGTACTAGATCAGGAGACCCAGGAACTTACCAGGTATTTTATTAACCTAGGAAAAACTCAACAAGTTATCCAGGAGCTCAGGAACAAAATCCTCCCTAGCCCCAACTGTGAGGGGCCGTTACCTAAAGTTCAACTGGGAGACCAGGTTCAGATCAAAATCTGGCAGGAGAACAGGCCTCACCCACAATTAGAGCCAAAATGGAACCGACCTCCCTCTGTAGTTCTGATCACTCCCATAGCTGTTAAAGTTAAAGGAATTGCCAGCTGGGTGCACCTATCCCAAGTGAAGCCCTCTGCCCAAGGAAGAGCCAACTCACCAGAAGCACCTGATGAAATGTTCGTGTGCCAGTCATTGGACAGCCTGAGATACCTCTTCAAGAGGCAAAGTTAAGTAGTGTCTTTGTCAAAGCCTTACATAAATTGTGTGCTATTCCCTCTAACTCTAGCCCAAAGGGAGGCCCTGGATAACTGGATAACTGGATAATCCCAAACAAAAGGCCTCATCACTGGCCCCCTGAGAACTAACAGGTGGGGTGACCAGTCAGAACAGCAAACAGCTGGGCTCCTCCCCCAACATTAGGGAAGGGAAGGCGTGAATAATGGCTTTAAAAAGGTAGCCCCTGGACCCCAAATGCACTCTCTTTGCCTGGAGGAGCTCACATCCACATCTCGGGTGTGTACTTCCGTTCTTTTTCTCATTTCTCAACACACTCTTTTTACTGGCCTAACTAAACTGGCATGTTCTTAAGTTCTTTTATGTAACATAGCCAAGAACCTAAGGAATTCAGCATCCTCTGACTTCAGTTATTTGTTAATTTTTAATACTTGGTTATATCTGTCCTCTTTCCCTCTCTTCTGTCCTGCCCATTGTACCTCCCTCCCCACTTGTCATCTTATTCTCTCCTCCTCTCTTGGACTCTCTTCCCCCTTGCTCCCAGAAAGCAGCCTCCAGGCTCCTTCTCCCATGGTGAGAGGAATGGGCTCTCTGGGAAGCTGACTTGAATCACTGCCATCTTGCCCCTAAAGTTGGGATGTTCCAGGCATGTGCTGCAGTTGTGGCTGGGGAAACATACTTCTGGCCCCTCTCTAGCCCTAGGGGTTGAGGCTCCCTAGTAACCCTGGGATGCCATCTACTGCTCCTTTCTGCAGGTTGGGGGTGGAGATAGCTGAAGGAAAAAAAGTAAGGTCCAAGGGGCCTATATAGACAAGTCAGATGTGCTTGGTCATTCTCGCCCTTGGGCCTCCAGACCCTTGGTTCAGGGTTCTGGCATGACCTCCAGCCTAGGAGGCAGGGCCTGGGCTGGGCCTCTGTTTTCTGTTCTCTGATTACAGGCAGCAATCCCCAGGTGTCCAGTTCCAGGCCTTAGCCTGCTGTACAGAAACAAAGGCAGGGCATGCAGGGCCCCACACTGCCCCACACCCTCAGGAGCTCCTGACCCAGCTGTGCACCCATGCACGTGTGCATAGGGATGAAGGGGTAAGAGGGATGGGTGGTGGTGGTGTCATTACAGCAGAACTGCTTCTGCTGCTGGTGTGGTCACCCAAGGCCAAAGGCGTCTCTAAAAATACCCCTGCAGAGGACGCCTCTGATAGCTGGGACAGAGAAGGGCTAGGGACAGCTTACGCTTCAGAAAGTGAACAAATGTACACAAGCACAGCCATAATGTGTCACTGAAGTCCCAGAAGGAGAAGAAAGAGGAAAAGGGGTAAAAGCCATTCTTGAAAAGACAATGGGCAAGAATTTTCCACAAGTGTCATGTAGGTTAATTCTACATTATTAATTATATTTTAAAACCCCAATTACCTAGGCAATCTGGTTTTAGAGGTTTCACTCTGCTATATGCCTGTATAAATTCATTATAAATGTTCATTTTTTCTTTCCTGATATCAATTGTGCTGTTTCTCTTTGCTCCTTGATTAGTTTTTCTAGAGGTTTATCAATTTTATTAGTATTTCAAAGAGCCAACTTTTGGCTTTGTTTTTTCTTTATTAACTATGTTCTATTTCATTAATATCTACTCTTATATCTACTATTTCCTTCCTTCTATTTTCCTTGGGTATAATTTGCTATTCTTTTTCTAATTTCTTGAGGTAGAAATTTCAGTAACTGCTTCTCAGCCTTTCTTTTTTTCTCGTACACAACTTTAAGGCTATATATTTCTCTCAAAGCTTAGCTTTAGCTGCATAAGTTTGATATGACATATTACCATAATGTTAATGCTGTTTTCTAGTTTCTACTGCATTTTCAAAAATCCATTTATTATTTCAAGTGTAATACTAAATTTCCAAATAATCAGGAATTTTCTACTTATCTTATTGTTATTGACTTCTATATTTGGTCCACTGTGATCAAATAATATACTTTGAATCATTTTTACCATTTGAAATTTGTTGAAATTTGCTTATCGGCTAGCATGCAGTCAATGTTGATAAACGTTTCATGTGCACTTGAAATAAATGTGGGGGGCGGGGCAAGATGGTGGCTGAGTGAGTGCTCCTGATAGTCTCTCCTGCAAAGAAGCGGATGGGCAGCATTGGAAATTCTTCGGGACCAGGCTGTTTCGGGATTTTGCAGGGCAGGAGGTGTCTGGACATCAATTTGGTGGGAAGGTAACAGAGAAAATTCATGTATAAGATAAAATTGAGGCTCTCTTACATGGAGGTGGGGACTGAGCAGGACGCTCCCTCCTGGGGTGGGCGGAGCCGCGGCACCTGCATGGGGAGGGCGAGTCCTGGAGGCTCTGCGGTACTGGGGAATTCATAAGCCCTGAGTGGGCTATTGGGGGGCTAACAGGGCAGGAGGCCTTCACAGACCAATTTGGGGAGACGGACGGGAGTTTTGTGCGAGGTGGGGAATTTTTGATTTCTGACACAAATAATAGCGCTTCCAGCTAGAGCCCAGCCCCCAAGGCCTGCTGCCGATCTACAGCGGCCTTAAATCGCTCACAATAAAGAGACGTCACCAGGAGGCTGTTTCAGGGGCCTACAGGGTGGGAGACGTCTGGAAGCCGATTAGGGGAATCTTTTGCAAGATGTGGGAAATTCGGTTTTGGACACTGATATAGGCGCTTCTGGCTGGAGCCCCGCCCCCTGGGCCTGGCTGCTGATCTGCAGCGTCATTAAATTGGCTGCAGTGTAGAGGCACCTCCAGGTGGCTGTTTTGGGTCATTGCAGGGCGGGAGGTATCCTAAAGTCAAATTGGTGATACAGCCACAGAAGAGACCCTAGTGAGAGGGTGAATTGTGGGGTTCTGACACATAGGTCAGAGTTTGCAGATGTGACCTCCCCCATAGGGCTGGCACCTAGCTTCAGGGATCCCTGAAGGCTGTGTTGCACTGCGGTGCTCCCAGGCTCCCTGTTAACCAGATTTGAGGTTGCTAGGTCTGTGTCCCCTAAACCCTGGTGGCCCATGCACCAGAGACTCACACCTCTTGAGTTTGCAATATCACATACTTTCCATCCCTGAATCCACCACGCCCTGAGGTCCATCTGAGGTCCTTGACTGTCCTAGCCCTCAACGTTTGTGTTTTTTCTTTTTTGTTTTGTTTTGTTTAATTTTTAATTTTCTATTGTCCTGATTGCTAACATTGCATTATCTCCTGGTCTTTTCTCCCATTGTATCCCCCAAGGTCTTTTTTTTTTCAGTTATTTAGGGGGGGCAGGTTTGTTGTTGCTGTTGTTGGTGTTCTATATCTTCTTTTCTTTTCCTTACTTGTTCCCCTCCCTTTACCCACCCCCCTTTTCTTTCTTTCTTCTCTTTTTTATTTCTTTTTTTTTCTCCCTTGTCCCTCATTTTCTTCTTATTTTATTTTATCTTAATTATACAATAGGTGCTGCAGGGAACACCTCACATTTGCTGGGTTTCCTCATTCTCTGTTGCCTCATTTCTGTGTGAATTGATTTTGGCTACCTGCACTATCCCCTTTCCCCCACATCTTGATGTCCTCCATCATCTACTGTCTCTCCTGTGTTCCACCTCTCTTTCTTTGATCCCCAAATTGTCTAACTCTTAATTTCTAATACCTTTGTTTTGTTTTCTGTCTTTTATCCACTCTTGAAACTATTGCCTTTCTTTTCTCTTTCCCTCTCTCACGAAAACACTAGCTTTTTAATTCATACCATATTCCTCCCTTATTCAGTTGACTACCTCATTACAGGTACTCTGCTTACTGCTATAACTCTACAAAACTTACATGAATCTAATATCCATCCTCCCAGATCTCATATTGTTGCTCTGTTAACATTTATTACCAATACTACTTTACACATCTTCCTTTCTTATACAATTGCCTTGCCCTGGCCCTAACCCTTTCCTTCAAAGTGAACTCAGCCAGCAATAAGAAATTAGAATAAAAAGAACATAGTGACAAAGAGAAGATATAACACTTATGTAAAAGCAACAGCTAATTAATCCCCAAGACTAGACAAAGAAGCTAAGGAACTGATTAAACCCGTCAAGATAAAATGATGACCAGACAGCAACAAAAATCTACAAACCAAACCAGTAATCAGGAAAACATGGCTGAATCCAATGAACAAACTAAAAACCAGGAAGGGAAGCAGAACTTCGCACAAGTAATTAAAGATCTCAGAACATATATCACAGACAAATTTAATGAAGTAAAGGAAGAGGTTAACAATATGAAGACAACACTTGGAGGGGAAATTGCAGACATACGCAAAAAGATAACAGATATGATGGGAATGAACACCACAGTTCAAGAAATCAAAAATACACTCGCAGCAAATAGCAGCAGATTAGAAGAGGCAGAGCAGAGAATTAGCGATGTGGAAGACAGTACATCGGAAATCAAACAGATAGTAGAATTGATCAATAAAAAGATAGAAAAAAATCCAGCTAGGACTTAGGGACCTGAATGGCAATGCAAAACACACAAACATATATATTATAGGCATCCCAGAAGGAGAAGAGAAGGGAAAGGGGTCAGAAGGAATGTTGCAGGAAATAATGGCTGAAAACTTCCCAAATCTACTGAAAGAGACAGATGTACATATCCAAGAAGCACAGTGCACCCCACACATCATAAATCCCAACAGGCCCACCCCAAGACATATACTTGTCAAATTATCCAATGCTCAAGACAGACATAAAATTCCAAAAGCAGCAAGAGAAAAGAAAACCATCACATACAAGGGAAGCTCCATAAGATTAAGTGCTGATTTCTCATCTGAAACCATGGAGACAAGAAGGCAGTGGTATGATATAGTCAAGGTACTAAAAGAAAAAAATTTCCAACCACGAATACTCTATCCAGCTAAACTAGCATTCAAAAATGATGGAGAGTTCAAAATATTCGCAGATAAACAGAAATTGAAAGACTATGCCAACAAGAAACCTCCCCTTCAAGAAATTGTAAAGGGAGTTCTGCAGGAAGAAAGGAAAAAACAGGACAGGCAGAGTTGGAAGAGAGTGTAAGAGCAACAAAAAAGACAAAAAGAGAAGAAAAAACAAACAAACAGGATATGACAAACACAAGTCCAATCAAAATATGGCTAACATAAATAATTCCTTGAAAGTGATAACACTGAATGTCAACAGATTAAATTCACCTATCAAAAGATTCAGACTGGGACATTGGATAAGGAAATATGACCCATCTATATGCTGTCTACAAGAGACACATCTTAGACCCAGAGATTCATGGGGCTGAAAGTGAATGGTTAGAAAACAATCTTACAAGCAAACAATAACCAAAAAAAGGCAGGAGTAGCTATATTAATATCAGACAAAATAGACTTTAAATGTGAAACAATTGTGAGAGACAAAGAAGGATACTACATATTAGTGAAAGGGACAATCTGTCAAGAAGAACAAACAATCATAAATATTTATGCTCCTAACAAGGGCGCCTCTAAATACGTGAGGCAAACGCTGGAAAAACTAAGTGAAAGAGTAGATTCATCTACAATTATAGTGGGGGATTTTAATACACCACTATCAATTCTGGATAGAACATCTCAAAAGAGAATCACTAAAGAAACGAAATATTTGAACAGTATATTAGAGGAGCTGGATCTAATAGACATATACAGATCATTACACCCAAACACAGCAAGATATACATTTTTCTCAAGTGCACATGAATCATTCTCCAAGATAGACCATATGCTAGGCCACAAAAAAAGGCTTAATGAATTCAGAAAGATCGAAATCATACAAAATAATATCTTTGACCACAGTGGAGTGAAGTTGGAAATCTGCAAGGGCCAGAGGCCCAGATTTCACACCAAGATATGGAAATTAAACAGCACACTCTTAGAAAAACAGTGGGTCAAAGAGGAAATCTCAAAAGAAATCAATGACTACCTTGAAACAAATGATAATGATAACACAACATACCAAAATTTATGGGATGCAGCAAAAGCAGTACTGAGAGGGAAATTTATAGCCATAAATTCATACATCAAAAAAGAAGAAAGAGCAAAAATTGAAGAACTCATTGCACATTTGGAGGAATGAGAAAAAAAAACAACAAAGTAATCCAACAGGAAGAAGAAGGAAGGAAATAACAAAGATAAGAGCAGAACTAAATGAAATAGAAAATAAGAAAGCACTTGAAAAGATAAACAAGACCAAAAGCTGGTTTTTTTGAGAAGATCAATAAAATTGACAAACCTTTAGCGAGACTAACAAAGAAAAAAAGAGAGAAGATACAAATACACAAAATAAGAAGTGAGAAAGGAGATATCACCACTGACCCCACAGAAATAAAGACTATCACAAGAAGATACTTTGAAAAACTATATTCCAACAAAAATGACAATTCAGAGGAAATGGACAAATTCCTAGAAACACATAAGCAGCCTATATTGACAAAAGAAGAAACTGATGATCTCAACAAACCAATCACAAGTAAAGAGATAGAATCAGTCATTAAAAACCTCCCAACTAAGAAGAGCCCAGGGCCAGACGGCTTCACAGGTGAATTCTACAAAACATTCCGGAAAGAACTAACACCAATCCTGCTGAAACTCTTCCAAAAAATCAAAACAGAAGGAACATTGCCTAACTCCTTCTATGATGCCAACATTACCCTATTACCAAAGCCAAACAAAGACACCACAAGAAAGGAAAATTACAGACCAATTTCTCTAAGGAACCTAGACGCAAAAATACTTAACAAAATACTTGCTAATCATATTCAACAACACATTAAATGAATTATACACCACGACCAAGTGGGATTCATTCCAGGTATGCAAGGATGGTTCAACATAAGAAAATCAATCAATGTAATACACCATATAAACAGATTGAAGGAAAAAAATCACATGATTATATCTATAGATGCAGAAAAAGCATTTGCCAAAATACAGCACCCTTTCTTGATAAAAACACTCCAAAAGATCAGAATACAAGGAAATTTTTTGAACACGATAAAGAGTATATATGAAAAGCCTACAGCCAACATTATTTACAATGGAGAAATCCTAAAATCCTTCCCTCTAAAGTCAGGAACAAGACAAGGATGCCCACTCTCTCCCCGTCTATTTAACATTGTCTTAGAAGTACTTGCTCAAGCACTGAGGCAAGAACCAGATATAAAAGGCATTCAAATTGGAAAGGAAGAAGTCAAAATTTCATTATTTGCAGATGACATGATCCTATACATAGAAAACCCTGAGAGGTCTACAACAAAGCTTCTAGAACTCATAAATGAGTTTAGTAAAGTCACAGGTTATAAGATCAATGTGCAAAATCAGTAGCATTTCTTTACACCAATAATGAGCAAGATCAGGAGGAAATCAAGAAACAAATACCAATCACAATAGTAAATTAAAAAATCAAATATTTAGGAATAAATTTAACTAAAGATGTAAAAAACTTATACACCGAGAACTACACAAGACTGTTTAAGGAAGTCAAAGAAGACCTAAATAAATGGAAGACTATTCCCTGTTCATGGATAGGAAGACTAAATATTATTAAGATGTCTATCCTACCAAAGCTGATCTACACATTCAATGCAATCCCAATAAAAATCAACACAGCCTTCTTTAAGGAACTAGAAAAACTAACTATGAAATTTATTTGGAAAGGAAAGAGGCCCTGAATAGCCAAAGACATATTGAAAAAGAAAAACAAAATTGGAGGAATCACACTACCTGACTTCAAAACATAGTACAAAGCTACAGTAGTGAAAACAGCATGGTATTGGCATAAGGAGAGACACACAGACCAATGGAATCGAATTGAAAGTTCTGATATAGAACCTCATATATATAGCTATATAATATTCTTTTTTTTTTTTTAAAGATTTATTTATTTATTTAATTTCCCCCCCTCCCCTGGTTGTCTGTTCTTGGTGTCTATTTGCTGCGTCTTGTTTCTTTGTCCGCTTCTGTTGTCGGCGGCACGGGAAGTGTGGGCAGTGCCATTCCTGGGCAGGCTGCTCTTTCTTTTCATGCTGGGCGGCTTTCCTCACGGGCGCACTCCTTGCGCGTGGGGCTCCCCCACGCGGGGGACACCCTTTGCGTGGCACGGCACTCCTTGCGCGCATCAGCGCTGCGCATGGCCAGCTCCACACGGGTCAAGGAGGCCCGGGGTTTGAACCGCGGACCTCCCATATGGTAGACGGACGCCCTAACCACTGGGCCAAAGTCCGTTTCCCTAGCTATATAATATTCGATAAAGCCACCAAACCCTCTCAACTGGGAGAGAATGGCCTATCCAACAACTGGTGCCTGGAGAACTGGATATCCATATGTAGAAGAATGAAAGAGGATTACCATCTCATACCTTATACAAAGATCAACTCAAGATGGCTCAAAGACCTAAATATAGAGCCAAGACCATAAAGACCTTGGAAAGCAGTGTAGGGAAACATCTACAAGACCTTGTAATAGGAAATGGCTTCATGAATATCACACCAAAAGCACAAGCAACAGAAGAACAAATAGATAAATGGGACTTCCTCAAAATTAAAGCCTTCTGCACCTCAAAGGAGTTTGTCAAGAAAGTAAAAAGGGAACCTACACAATGGGAGAAAATATTTGGCAACCATATATCTGATAAGAGACTTATAGCTTGCATATATAAAGAACTCCTATATCTTGAAAATAAAAAGATAAACAACCCATTTAAAAAATGGGAAAAAGATTTAAACAGACACTTCTCCAAAGAAGAAATACAAATGGCTAAAAAGCACATGAAAAAATGCTCCAAATCTTTAGCTATCAGGGAAATGCAAATCAAAACTACAATGAGATACCATCGTACTCCCATAAGATTGGCAGCTATAAAAAAAACAGAAGAATACAAATGCTGGAGAGGATGTGAAGACATGGGAACACTCATCCACTGCTGGTGGGAATGCAGAAGGATCGAACCATTCTGGAGGACAGTTTGGCGGTTTCTCAAAAAACTAACCATAGATTTGCCATATGACCCAGCAATACCACTGCTGGGTATATACCCAGCAGAACTGAAAACAAGGACACAAACCGATATATGCACACCAATGTTCATAGCAGCATTGTTCACTATCGCCAAAAGTTAGAATCAGCCCAAATGCCCATCAACAGATGAGTGGATCAATAAAATGTGGTATATACATACAATGGAATACTACTCAGCTTTAAGAACAAATACACTACAAACACACATGATAACATGGGTGAATCTTGAGAACCTTATGTTGAGTGAAGCAACCCAGGCATTGAAGGAAAAATACTACATGACCTCAATGATATGAAATAAGCAAGCTGCCTCAGAGAGCTAGAGACTAGAAGATAGGCTTACAGGAAATCAGGGGGTAGAGGAAGGATGTAAGCTGACATCTATATGGGTGAAATCTATGATAAGTTGGAGGTAAGTATGTGTACAAGGAAGAGATAAAATGGGGGCATAGGGTTACCTTTGGGTGGGGCTTTGCGGGGTGAGGGGGGCTAGGGATGGGCGGATGGGTAATATTGTTCAAGAAATTGGGGGGAGGGTGGGGCAACATATGAACATAGGAGATTATCAGGTGTTGGTTGAGAGTATAATGCTGAGAAAACCTTTTCAAAATATAATTAGGAAAGTTACCTGTTTAAGAATCTCAAAGGGGATAATCTGACACAGGACAGACTCCTAGGGAATATCTGAATGCTCATTTTGCCAGAGTGGGTTATACCATTGGATAGAGACCCATATAATGAGAGTGAAGGTAGACCCACATCCTGGGGAGGACTAATGCCATCAAATAGAGGGAACTGTATCTCTCAAGAGAAAGGGTGGCTCCCAGGGCATTAGGGCAGTTGAGCAAGTCAAGCCCTCAACACTGTTGTAAGTATCTCTGAGCATGGCTCCTTAAGAAATGAAGATTGACTGTCACTGTGGGCCCCAAGGGGAGGAGGAAATAGATATAGAATAGATGGAACCAAAGTAAATGTGAGGGCAAAAGAAGTGTTTCACAAGAGTACACAAGGATGGATATAAAACATGTAATAGTACACCAAAAACAAATAGGGCATGACAGACTAATAATGTAAACCATAATGTAAAACATAGGATAACTAAAAAATTTAGAAAACTGTATAGCCTAAAGTATAAACCACAATGTAAACACAAATGTTACCTTGTTTGAAAGCTATTGTCTCAATATCTGTACATCAGTTTCAGTAAATATGATATGAATAAGTTAAAATATTTTCACTGTGGAAGGCAAAAGGTTTTATAATGGATATGTGGGAGTACTGTATATTGTATTTATGAATTACTGTGATCTAGGGCTCTTGTGAAGAGAAGCTCAATAATTAGGAAAAAAGAAAAGAAAAAGATAGGATGTAGAATTTTTCCAAATCAGTATGCATTCTATATCTAACCTTTAAACTCATCGCTATATTCCATCTTACTAGTCAGGGAACCTGACATTATATTGGGCTTCACTTTTCAGGAAGTTTTGGATCACAGAGTGGTTCAACAATGGCAGCGGAGGAATACTGGTATGGGATGTTATTGACAGGGGACATATGGTTGACACGGAGTTATACAGGGCATGTGTCCAGGGTGCATGGAAATGTTTGGATATACTCATAGTGGAAACAATTAAAAACAACACCTGGGGGGGGGGGGGTACTGGGTTACTGGCTGGGGGGGGGGGCTCTGTCATGGTCCCTAGGGGAGCAGCGGCAGTCCCCCAGGTGCAATGGTAAGGACCAGGAAGGAATGAGGGTCCAACAGTGAGCCCATGATACTAATGACTATGCTTGTGAGCCTATACACCTGAAATAAGAACAAGGCCTAGAGCAGCACTGTGCCTAAGAGTTCCCTCCTGACAGCCTCCATGTTACTCAAATGTGGCCAGTCTCGAAGGCAAACTCAGCATGTAAATTCAATGCCTTCCCCCCAGCATGAGACATGACACCCAGGGATGAGCCTCCCTGGCACCGAGGGATCATTACCAAGTACCAGCTGATGACGTAACTAGAAAATGACCTTGAATTAAAGGTTCAACGCGGACCAGCAGAATATCCCTATCTACATATAATAACAGGAGTTTAAAATGCTGTTTGACCTAATGTAAGGGGGAAATGGAAAGGAAAAATGAGTTTATATGGCTATGAGTCTCTAAAAAAGAGTCTGGAGGTTGTCAGAAGGATTGCCCTTATGCACACCTGAGCAGAGTCTCAGAGACAGATAAAGTAGATACAACCCCAGGTATTGGTTCTTTTGAGGGCTAAAGAGACCCACAGGTTCTATGGTCATGGCAGGTGGAGTTCACTGCCATGTCAGTTGGCCCTTCTTTGTAGCTGGTGTTTCTGTGTAATGGAGCTGGACTCAGATGGGATCTCTTTTCACAAGCCTTTCATGCTACTTTACTGGAATTGTAGTTGGTACTGGGGTTTAAGATATATCTAGGGGATTTGAATCTCTGGATTGACAATATGATAGCCAGGGCCTGAGCCTCAACAGACTTCAGCTCCTACACTCTGGTTTATTGGACTTACCCCACTCAGCTAACATGGAGTTGAAGAATGTCAACCACCACACCATGGAGCCTAGAGTACCTACAACTGAAAACAGGAGGATTGCATCCAGTATCCACATGGAATCTAAGCCCCCTCTTGACATAGATGTGGAACGGACACAACCAATCCAAGGTCCACAGAGAAAATGTGGCATTGGTGTGGGAAAAGTGGCCATGGTGGCTGCTGGGTTCGGGGAACGGGAGGAAGAGATGAGATGTGGAGGCGTTTTCGGGACTTGGAGTTGTCCTGGGTGGTGCTGCAGGGACAATTACCGGACATTGTAGATCCTCCCAGGGCCCACTGGAGGGAAGGTGGGAGAGTATGGGCTATGATGTAGACCATTGACCATGAGGTGCAGCGATGCCCAGAGATGTACTCACCAAATGCAATGGATGTGTCATGATGATGGGGGAGAGTGTTGCTGTGGGGGGAGTGGTGGGGTGGGGGCGGTGGGGGTGAATGGGGACCACATATTTTTTTAATGTAATATTTTTTAAAAATGAATAAAAAATATATATCTATAAAAAAATTAAATTCTTTGATTAGTAATCCCCCCCCCCCCCCAAAAAAAAGAAATAAATGTGTTTTCTCTTGTTATTAGAGGCAGGTTTTGTGTATGCCAATTAGGTGAATTTCGTTAATTGCATTGTTCAGATCTATATCCTTCCAGATTTTTGTTCTGTTGCTTGTTTTATCAATTATGAAAAGATTATGATTTTGTCTCTTTCTCCTGTTAATTCTGTTAATTATTACTTTATGTATTTTGAAGTTAACATCATTTAGGACATACAAATCATTTAGGACATACAAAGTGCCTGATGGATTGGCACTTTGCCACTATGAAATGTCTCTCTCTGATTTTAGAAATATTTCTTGCCTTAATGTCTACTTTATTTGATAGTAGAGCAACATCAGCTTTCCTTTGGTTTCTATTTGCACGGTTTATTTTTCCATCATTTTGCTTTCAGCTTCACCATGTCCTCATTTTAGGTTGGAACACATGAAACTGCCCTTTTTATAAGCCCAAAATGGCCAAATATTGACAGTTTTCTGTGGTTCAACTTAATATTTAAGGTGAGTTTCTTGTCAGCAGTATATTTTGATGGAATCTGACAAACTTGCCTTTTTTTTCTTTGCCTTTTTATAATTATCTTTTTTTTTAAAGATACATAGATCATACAAAATATTACATTACAAAATATAAGAGGTTCCCATATACTCCCACTCCTCACACATCAACAACCTCTTTCATCAGTGTGGCACATTCATCGCATTTGATGAATATATTTTGGAACACTGCTAAACAGCATGGATTATAGTTTACATTGTAGCTTACGCTCTCTAAGTCCATTCAATGGGTTATGACAGAATATTTAATGTCCTGCATCTGTCCCTGCAATATCATTCAGGACAACTCCAAGTTCCGAAAATACCCCCATATCACACCTATTCTTCCCTTTCCTTGCCCTCAGCAACTCCCGTGGCTACTGTCTCCACATCAATGATACAGTTTCTGCCATTGCTAGAGTCACAATAATTTTATAGTAGAATGCCAGTAAGTCCACTCTAAACCATATTTTATTCCTCCATCCTGAGGACCCTGGGATGGTGATGTCCACTCCACCTCTAAATCAAGGGAGGACTTAGATCCTACATGGTTGATGGATAGGATTCTACTGCTTGCAATTGTAGATGCTCTCAGTTCCCTGGTGTGGTGGTTGACCAACCTCACCTCCTTGTTAGGTGACCTGGGTAAGTCCAACGAACCAGAGAGCAGCTCTGCTGAGACTCAGGGCCCAGCTGGCACATAGACAATCCAGAGATTCAAGTCTCCTGAGCATATACTAACCCCAGCACCAACCACAAGTTCAGTAAAAGGGACAGCAGAGGCTTGTATAGAGGTCACATCTGAATCCAACTCCATCACACTCAGGAGCACAAGTTCCAAAGTAGTGCCCACTGACTGCCATGACCGTAGGACCTGGGTGTCTCCGTAGCCCTCAGGAGCACCAGTACCTGGGGTTGTATCTCTTTTGGCTGTCTCTGAGATCCTGCTGAGATGAGCATAAACATGACCCCTCTGATGACCTTTTGACTCATTTTGAACTCTCTTAGCCATATAAACTCATTTGTCTTTACCATTTCCCCCTTTTATTCAAGGTCTTTTTCTGATTGCATCACCAGTTGGTGCTTGGTCAAAATTGCCTTTTAAGGGAGTATTTAGTTCATTTACATTTAAATGGAATATTTAGTTCAGTTTTGCTAATTTATTTCAGTTGGTGTCCACTATCTTTACTCTTTACTATTCGCTTTTTACTTTTCCTCCTGATTTTATGTTCCTTTTTCTTTTCTTACCTTCATTCAGATTAATAAAACAGTATTCATTATTTCCTCTATAGCATTAACTTGTTGGCTTTATATGCTTTTGCTATTATTTTGGAGATTGCCCTAAAATATGCAACTTATGACAGTATAATACAAAGTACTGCTTTTTATAAATCTTAGAGTTAGAAACACGGAATGCTTTAACTTCACTTACTCCTTTCCTGCTTTTTGTGGTATTGTTGTAATGCATTTTAATTCTATATCTGTTTTAAACTTCACCTTACGTTATTATCTTGGACAATCAATATTCATTTACACTCACACCTTATTTACCCTTCTATTGTTCTTTCTTTTCTACATATCCTCTTTTCCATCTGAGATAATTCTACTTTTCCCTGAAGAACTCCCTTTTGTATCTATTTTAGTGCAGATGCTTAGTTCTCTTGGTTCTTGCTTGCCTGTACGTAAATTTATTTTGTCTTCATTTTGGAAAAATATTTTCGCCAGCAATAGAATTCTAGGCTGTCAGTTATTTTTCTTTTAACAATTTGATGATATTATTTCATTGTCTTCTTCCTTTCAGCTTTTTATTGTTCTTTTGAAGGTATTTGCCTTTTTTACCCTGGAAATTTTTAAGAATATTCTCTTTATCTTTGGTTTTCAAAGATCCACTATGATGTTCCTAGGTATGATTCTCTTTCTATTTATCCTCTTTAGACTTTGCAGCAATTCTTGCAACTCTACTTGATGATTTTGTCAGTTTCGGAAAATTCTTGGCCATTATTTCTTTAAATTATTTCCTATTCTTCCCTCTTCTCTTTCTGGGACTCCATTTAAGTAAGATCAGGTCTCCCTCTGGATGACCTTCCCTCACAGACCACAGCCCTCTACTGGGGCCAGCTGAGAACATCTGATGTTTCTTGAGTCCCTCAACTGTGGCAAATCCTAAAGTCAAAATTTTGTCCCCCAGGAAGCACGGAAATGCCAAAAACGAAACTCTGCCTTTTAGCCTTCTTTTGCTTGGCTTTTCAACCTCTTCCCCTGCACAGCTAAGAACCGCAATACATCAAGGGGAAAACAGCCACCGTGACGCTCACTGCTGTACCCCCTCTCTTTCCCCAACTTGTCTCTTAGATCTTGGCCCCTCAAGTGCTGGCTACCCTGGCTACTTACAACTATAACTTTTATTTCCCCACTCTGTAAGGGGGCGTAAAAGTTTGCTGGCTTCTCTGCCTCTTTGTGGATAAACTCTGCCAGGCTTCTCAGCCTCTCACCCTATACCAAGAATCATCAACTGTCTCAAGGGGAAAAGTGATGACTAAATGACTAAATATTGACATCTTTCACAGAGCTTCCTTTTCCCCCAGGATCTTGGCCTCTTGAATACTGACTGCCTTGGCAGTTCAACAATCCCTTCAAAGTGATTTTGCAAAATATTTTATCCAGATTTTCTAAGTTGAGTTTAGTGACAACTTTAATCTGAAACAAGCTACTCCCTCAAAGCTAGACAGGCAAGTCTAAATATCCTTTGAAATCTTTTCTTAATGACTTTCAATTTCATTTAATCTATTTTTCCTCTAGTCCCTTTTTGGTGCTCTGTGAGGGCATAAACAAATGAATCATAAGTATTTTCATGTACTTTTGGCTAAAGTGCCTTAGACTTCTCTTTCCAGTAATATTCTAATAAATGAATTTTATAATTTTATTGTATTTATATTTTATTAAGTGCTATCATAAGCACTACTTTCTTTGAGCCTCATCCCAGTCCTGTGGAGTAAATAGGGATACTTTTTCCTATTTCACAAATGAAGACATTGAAGCTCAATAAACCCCATTAACAAAGAAGCTAAATGAATTCTTCATGCTGCTAATTAAGTGGAGAAATCCTAACTAAAGTTTGACTCTTCAAGCTCGGACACTAGCCACCACTCTTGCTTCTTTATTCTGTTAGCTCTCTGAGGCCAGAACCTCCTCTCAATCTTCCATAGGGCTCACCAAAGATATGTACACAATAGATGTTCTAGGAATATTTGCTGAATTGATTTACGTTGTGTTGCAATAGCTGATCAGAGGCAGAGGCTCCCAGCCTGATTCTGGCTTTTAGTTGTTGCATCAGATTTTACTTAAAAAGGAACTGAGGATGATAAATTAAATACTAGTGCCAAAAGGAACCCACAGGAATTTATGAGAAATGCAACATAAATTTACTAAAACTTACTCAGTATTTATTCTCTTCTGCCTTATATTTAGGCACATCTGGGCATAACTAAATCAGTCAAATCTGCTCCTATCAGACAGGCAACTTCGCCCAGTGAACATAACAAAAATAAAGCAAAGTGACATCATTTAACAGTTAATGGGACTTATTATGGTCTAAAATGACAGGCATGTAAACTGAAGCCATTTCCAAAATAAGTCGTTAGAATTTCGGGGGTAGAGATTATACAATCTTTATTTTTAAAGTAAATTCTGAAGAATTTTGAAAAGAAAAGAAGAATTGTCTGTGAAACATTGCTGAAAAAATAAGAATGAAGATAGATATTTTGAAGCAAATTACTGACGAGTTTGCCAGAATTTGAAAAAGGCTAAGTTCCCCTCGTCCTGCATCTTGGGAGGACTCAACAAGTCTTTGTAAGTCCCTGAGCTGACACTAACCTTGACTTTTGACAGATCCTTTTGGTTTGGGGAAAATGTTTTTCAGTTGTTAAAAAGCAGAAACGCAATTTCTATTACTTGCTCATACAGTGAAAATATCCAAAATCCTGCCTCAAGTTCAGCCTAATTTACATCTGTCCTCAGCACAGAAACTGAAACATGTAAAGAGGGTCAAAATTATTGCCATTATTTATAGAATGAGATGCTGGGCAGAGAGTCAAACTTGGCTTACTGGATTTTTAAAAATTGTGTTAACTTTATTGAGGTATATAATAATACAGTAAAATGCACCTATTTTAAGGTTATAGTTCAATGACTTTTAACAAGTATATACACCCAGGTAAACAACAAAATAAAATCAAGATATAGAGCTCTTCCTTCACCTCCAAAAGTTTGCTTGTGCCCTTTCCTGGCAATTAACGATCAGCTTTGTATCCCTAAAGCACATATTTGTTGTTTCTAGAGTTTCACACAAATGGAATATAGTATGTATTCTTTTGTGCTTGGCTTCTTTCATGCAGCATAATAATTATTTTGCGGTTCATCTATATTGTAGTGTGTATGAGTAGTCATTCCCTTTCATTGCTGAATAGTAGTCCATTGTATGTATGTACCACAATTTATTTATCCACTCACTGGTTCATTGAAATTTTGGTTATTTCCAGGTTTAGCTTTTATTAAGCTGCTGTGAATAGTCATGTATGGGTCTTTGTGTGGACATACGTCTTCATATTCCACTGTAAGTACATACCACATTTTGTTTAATCATTCATCTGTTGATGGACACTTGCATTGCTTCTATCTTTTGTTTATTGTGAAAAATGCTGCTATGAATATTGATGTACAAGTATCTGTTTGCAGTCCTGCTTTCCGTTCTTTTGGGTATATATCTAGAAGTTGAATTGTCAAATCATATGGTAGTTCTCTGTTTAACATTTTGAGAAGCATCCAGACTGTTTTCCACAGCAGCTACACCATTTTACATTCCCACCAACAATGTAAAAGGGTTTCAATTGCTCTGTATCCTTACCAACACTTATTTTCTTTCTTTCTTTCTTTTTAAAATAATAGCCATCCTGAGAAGTGGTATCTCATTGTAGATTTGATTTCCATTTTCCTAATGACTAATTATGGTGAATATCTTTTCATGTGCTTATTGGCTATTGGTATTTATAGATATTCCTTAGAGAAATGCCTGTTCGAGTCTTTGCTGATATTAAAATTTGGTTGTTTGTCTTTTTACTGTTGAGTCATGGGTGTTCTTTATATATTCTCAATAGTAACCCTTCTCAGACATGACAGTTTGAAGTTCTTTCATGAATCAAGAAGAAAAATATTATGTTTTTGAACTAATCCATTCCTGTGGGTGTGACCCTTTGATTGGATTATGTCGGTGAGGCACGAGCCAGCTTGGGTCTCTGCCCTCTTGCTGGGTCTGACGTAAACAGAGACACAGAGAGAGAGACCTACACACACAGAGAAAGGAAGCTGACATTTTTGACTCTGCGATGTGAGAAAGGACTCAAAGATTGCTAGCAGCCAAAGTTTAAGCATGAAGCCCCCATGAGGCTGTGCCCACAGAGTAGCTCAAAGTTGAGGAGACGAGCCAGGCTGAGGAGACCAGCCCTGCCATATGCCTGGCTGCCTCGTGGCAGGACAGCAGGATGAAGAGTTCCTAACTTTGGTGAGGAAGCAGCTCTGATGGTGCCTTGATCTGGACATTTCACAGCCTTGGGAAGGTAAGATTTTATCCCAAACAAAAGTCCCATTGTGAAAGTCAACCCATATCTGATACTTTGCATTGGTGTCCCTGTGGCAAACTAAGACATCAGATATATGATTTGCAGATATTTTCTCCCATTTTGTAGGTTGTCTTTTGACTTTCTTGACACTTGTCCTTCGACGCACAAAAGTTTTAAATGTTAATGAGGTCCAAGTTATGTTTTTAATTTTGTTACTTATACTTTTGGAGTCATATATCTAAGAAATCATGGGCAAATCCAAGGGCATAAAGATTTCCGCTACATTTTCTTCCAAGAGTTTCAGGGTTTGAGCCTTTATGTTTAGATCCTTGGTTAATTTTGAGTTGATTTTTGAATATGGTTTGAAGTAGGAATTCATCATTGTTTTGCATGTGGACCACCAGTTTTTCTAGCACCAGGTGTTGAAGAGACCATTCTTTCTTCATAGAATGTACTTGGAATTCTTGTCAAAAATCATTTGGCCATAATTGGACATTTTAAATTTGGGTTTTTTTCTTATTATTGAGTTTGTAAGTGTTGGACTATTGACTAATTAGGTATACCCCTTATTTTATTTTTTAGTGGTTGCTCTATAGCTTGCAATATCTATTTTAACTCATCATAGTCTATCTCTAAATAAACTTATAGCCTTTCACATACAATGTATGGCCCTTACAACACAATACTCTTCATCCCCACTCCCATCCTTTTTGCTACTATTTTTATACATTTATTCAATTATCTTTTAAAGAACTTTCAAAATGAGAGAAAACATTTTATATTTATTAACATATTTACCATTTCTGATGGTCTTTACTCATTTCTGTAGATACATGTTTCAATCAATATCATTTTCTCTCTGTGTGAAGAACTTCCTTTAACCATTCTTGTAGTGTTGGTCTTCCAGCAATTGAGTTCTCTCAGCTTTTGTTTCTCTGAAAAGTCTTTAGCTGGTCTTCATTTTTGAAGAATATTTTCACCAAATATATAATTCTAGGTTGACAGAGTTACTTTTTATTCCTCTCTCAGCCCTTTAAAGATGTCTTTCATGGTTTTCTGTCTTGCATAGTTTGTGACAAGGAGTCATTATGGTATTATTATCATTTTTTCTCTCATATAAAGTATCTTTTTCTCTAGTTGCTTTTAATAGTTTCCCTTTACCATGAATTTTCAACAATTTGATCCTGATGTGCCTTTGTCTGGTTTTCTTTGTTTTTGTTCTGCTAGGGATCCATGGGTTCTTGGATCTGTGGTTTTTTATTTTTCATCAAATTTGGGAAAGTTCTGTCCAATATTTCTTTAATACTTTTCTTCCCTTTCTCCCCTCCTCCAGGATTTTAGCTACATACATATTAAACTGCCTGATGCTGTCTCATAGGTCATGGGGTTCTTTTTATTTATTGTTGTCTTTTTTACTTCTGAGCTTCTGTTAAGATGTTTTCTTGTTCTAATCTACTCTTAACCCCATCCATTAAAAGTTTCATTTCACATATTGTATTTCTCTATCTCTAAAAATATAGTTCATTTTTAATCTTAGATTTTCTCCTCATTATATTCATAGTTCCTTGAGGGACGAAACGGGGTCCCTGTTATGGGACAAGCGGGGTCCCTGTTGCGGGACGAGTGGGGTCCCGTTGTGGGACGAGCGGGGTCCCTGTTAAGGGATGAGTGGGGTCCCATTGTGGGACGAGAGGGGTCCCTGGCGTGGGGAAGAAAGCCTCGTACGGCCGCTGAGGCTTCCCTCGGGGGCTCCGAAGGCGTGGAGGGCGCACGACCCAGGAAGGAGTCGCGGAGACAGGCTGATGGCACAAGTCTGGTTTATTGCGGAAGGGGATGCAGATTTATAGGATTGGGGAGTGGTGTGGCGGGTTCTGATTGGCTAGGGCAAATGCTGTTTCCATATAAGGCAATGTTCTGGCATTGAGCTAGTGATTGGCCAGTAGAGTATGTGCTAACTCTTGATAGGCTGACACTGTTACTAAGCTGATAGGTGGTTGTAAGCTGTTGCTGGGCAAACAGCATACTAAGAGATTAGGTTTAAGGGAGGGGGGAGGGGAAGTGAGAGCTGGGCTAGGCGGGAGATAGGAAGGGGGAGGGCGGTGCCGGCTAGCCGTTAGCAGCCAAGGCCTAGTCAGGCGTGGTCCCCTTGTCTAGGCCCAGTGGGCAGAGGCGGTGTCACTTCTTGCCGCACTGTTTGCCACTGAGGCAAGCCGGGTGCCCCTCCTCCCACAGTTCCTTTAAATCCTTGAACATATCAAGTATATTTATCATGGCTGTTTTTTATAGTGTCAAGTCCATCATTTCTGTCATTTCTGTTTTTGTCTCTATATTAGTCAGGAATCTCTAGGAAACAATAGACAGGATATATGTGTATATAAATATTGTGAGATTTCTTGTAGGAATTAGCTCATTTGACTGTGGGGTTTGGTGAGTCCAAATTACATATGGCAGGCCAAAAGTTAGGAACTCCAATGAAGGTATTGATGAATTCCCCAGGAAAAGTTGACTGGCTGAAGTTGAGATAGAAATTCTTATTTCTGATAAAGGGCCCTTTAAGGCCCTCTATTGATCGAATGAGACTTCTCTCATTGCTGAAGACAATCTCCTTTGTTGATTGTAGATGGGTGCATTCAACTGAAGTATCAGGCTAGTGCTTTCTAGACCAAACAACTGGACACCATAAACCTAGTCAAGTTGACCCATAAACTTAACCATCACAGCCCTTATTGACTGATTTTTCTCCTGGTTTTGGGTCACATTATACTGCTTCTTGGCATGCTTAGTCATCTTTAACTGAATGCTGGACATTGTAGGTATTACATTGTTGAATATTTTGTTCTTTTCCTATAAAGAGTGCTGGGATTTTTATATCAGGAAGTTAAATTGCCAAAGAATTAGCTTGATCCTTTCAAAGCTTATTTAAACCTTTGTTAGGGCAGGCCTGGAGCTGAATGCCCTGGGAGATCAGTCAGAACTTTCCATTCTGCCTGGCTGCAACCCATGTATCTCTTCATCTGTATGAACTCTGGATACTATTCAATTTACAAATCTAGAATTTTTCTTTGTCTGACTTCATAGCGTTTTCAGCCTACACATGTATTTAGTTTCCTAGGGCTGCTGTAACAAAGTATCACAAACTGGTAGGCTTAAAACAACAGACATTTATTCTCCCAAGTTCTAGTGGCTAGAGGTCTGAAATCAAGGAGTTATCAGGGTTGGTTCCTTCTGGAGGTTCTGAGGAAGATGCCTTCCCAAGTCTCTCTCCTAGCTTTTGGTGGTTGTAGGTAATCCTTGGGGTTTATTGGTTTGTATACACATCACTCCAATCTCTGCCTGCATCTTCACACAGCCTTCTTCTTGCTCCTCCTCTTTTAAGGACAACAGTTCATTGGCATTCACCAAATGACCTCATCTTAACTAAATTGCATCTGCAAAGATCTTATTTCCAGATAAAGTCACATTTGGAGGCTCTGAGTAGACATGAATTGGGGAGGGCATTATTTAACCTACTATACCATGAATGATTTTTTTTAAACAAATCAATTTTATTGATACATATTAATAAAGCATACAATTCATCCAATGTGAATTGTATACCATTGTAATTGAATACCATTGTAATCAATGGTATTTGGTAAAATCACATAGTTGTGCATTCATCACTTGAATCATTATTAGAGCATTTTCATTATTTCAATAATAATAAAAAAACAGACAAACAAACAAGAAAATTCTTTACCTCTCAATCTCTGTTTTCCCCTGTTGTACATAGCTGCTATTTCTGGCTATTCTTGCACAATTATTTATTTGTTTATTAAGTAGTTTTGAAATATATATTCACATACCACATGATCTATCCAAAGTGTATAACTAATGACTTTTTTTTTTAGCTGTTGTCTTTTATTGTAAAATTGTAAAATAAATAGAAAAATAAATTGAAAGAATTAAAAATTTAAAACAAGAGTGCAAGGTTGGGTTAGATTTAATATAATCAATTCTAAAAAATAGCATGGCAACAAACATTTAAAATATAAATAATAATTCAGATAGAATTAATTATAACAGAATTCTAATTTTTCTATTATAGCTCTAACTATTGAACATAATAATCTCTAAGAATGAAATAAATTATTGGTTTAGCTATTTAATTTCCATTTAGGCCATAATTCTTTTTAGATAATCAAATTGCTATTTGGAAATTCTTCACATCTTATTGGAATGAATTACAGCAGATAACAATTTGCCAACTAACAATTTTATGAGGCAAAAACCTCAAAATCTTGTTCAACAGTACTTATGCTAAATCATTATTCATTCAGATAGATTGCTTTAATTAAAGAGCATGACTAAGAAAGGGTTAAAGAAAAATGAAGTGTCCAAAAATATATCTCTTCTTCAACCCGCCTCAGTTAAAAGCAAGTGTTTATTTTATATGAAAAAAATTAAAGAATAGACTGATCACAGGAACAATTTGCCAGTTGACTGAGGAATTATTGTTCATATACTATAATGTTTTTGTTTTACATTTATCTGGTCTACTCCAGCTCTTTTTTGGTTACTATCTGCAAGGAATACCTTTCTCCAGCCTTTCACTTTTAACCTGGTTGTGGCTGTACATCTGTGGTGGGTCTCTTCAAGACAACATATAGACAGCTTTTTTTTTTTTAATACATTGTCAGTCTATCTTTTGATTGGGGAGTTCAATCCATTAACATTCAGTGTTACTACTGTAAAGGCTTTACTTCACCCATTTTATCCTTTGGCTCTTTGTTGTCAGATTGTTCTATTGTCTGTCTTCTAATAATCTTCATTTCTAAACTCTTATACAAATCTCTTGCCCTTGTTTTTTCCTTTCAGGCTGCAGCACCCCCTTTAGTATCTCTTGCAAATCTGGTCTTTTGGTAACATAGTCTATCAGTTTTTGTTTGTCTGTGAAGACTTTGAACTCACCCTCATATTTGAAGGACAGCTTTGCTGGATACAAAGTCCTTGGCTGGCAGTTTTTCTCTTTCAGTACCTTAATACATCATACCACTTTCTTCTTTCCTTCATGGTTTCTGATGAGAGCTCAGCACTTGATCTTATCAAGCTGCCCTTTTACGTGATGCTTTGATTTTCTCTTGCTGCTTTCAGAATCCTCTCTTTATCTCTGATATTTGTCATTCTGAATAATAGGTGTCTCAGGTTAGGTCTATTCAGATTTATTCTGTTTGGAGTGCATTGTCCTCCTTGGATGTTGATATTTATGTCCTTCATACTGGTTGGGAAGTTTTCAGTTGTTATTTTCTCAAATATTCTTTCTGCCCCTTTTCCATTTTCTTCTTCTGGGATATGTTTGTGCATTTCATGTTGTCATTCAATTTCCTGAGACTCTGTTCCATTTTTTCCATTTTCTTCTCTTTCTGTTCTCCTGTCTTTTCCAGTTCAGATGTTCTGTCTTCAAAATCACTAATTCCGTCTTCAGGCAATTCAAATCTGTTCTTTTGTGCCTCTAACTTATTTTTAATCTCATCCATTGTGTCTTTCATTCCCACATGGTCTGTTACTTTTCTTTGTAGGCTTTCAAATAGTTCTTTATGCTCTCCCAGAATCTTCTTAATGTTCTTTATTTCTTTAGTCATATTTTCTTTAAATTCTTTGAAGTGATTTAAGAGACTTGTGTGATTATCACTGATTAATTATGTTACATCCTGTATCTCTTCAGGATATTTGGTTTGTTCTTTTTTGCTGGGTCATCTCTTCCTGTTTCCTAGTATGACTTGCAATTTTTTGCAGATGTCTAAGCATCTGATTATGTTGGTAAATTTACTCTGATGACTAATTTCTCCTCTTGCCTATTGATATTTTTTTCTTTTTTATAGCTCTTCTTTGATATTTGGTTCAACTTATTCTCACTCTTTAATACTGCCCAGCTGAAGTTTTTCAAAATCAGGCCAGGGACTCACAAGTGGGGTACAGATTTTCTCCCAGGGGTTGGATGCAGAGTGCTCCCACAGTTTTTATCCATGCAATTTCCAGACCGGCCAGCAGATGGCACTAGTCAACGCACCTTTCTACAGAGGTATTTCAGTCTCCGCCTCCTGTGTTCCTGTGTTGAATCTCCAGATTGGAGATTCAAAGTGGGCTCTGCTGGCCACATTAACTGAAGAAAATCACCCCAACCTTCCCTCCCTTTTCCCATGAAATACCAGACAAGGAGGAAGATGTCTGCTTCCCTCTCAGTCGGCTGAAGTGAGACACGTATTTTACCCCAGCTTAATATCTTGGGGGGGAGGGGGGGGAGGGGGTGAAAGGAACACCTTCTTCCCGGCCACCACAGGGGCTTGGTAATTCACGTTTGTCATTTCAGCTTCTTCATCTCTGTCCCTCACCCTCTTGGCAGTTATATAACACTGTCCTGGTCTGCTGACCCCCAAGCCTGGTCCCTCAGACAGTTTTTGGCTCCTTCTCCATTGTTTTTGTGAGAGCATTTAACTCTGCCTGTTAGTCCATCACCAGCTTTCCACAATCCTCTCCATGAATGACTTTTAATTCAGCAAAGACTCAAGGGGACCTCGACGTGGTTCTTTTGAACTTCTTTTCTTCATAGGTCCTCCCTCCCTTTCCAGAACTCTAGCCACAGGTAGCCTCCTCAATAATCTTGAGTGTTGATCTCTGTCTCCTCAACTTAGCCAGACCACCATCCATGCTCTGCTTCAGAGTTCCTCCCTATTCCTCTCTGAGGCACAGTCCAGAATGTGCCTCCCCATATTGGGTTCATCTCATTCATTTCCCTTCTCTCTGAGATCATGCTCCTGAATGCCTGTTAAACGGTGTCTGAAAACATTTGTCGAATACCTTTTTATCAGCTCACTAGTTGATTATGGTGGTAAGGTAAATCAGAACTCTGTTGCATTCCTGAGAATAGAATAGAATTGAAATAGAATAGAATAGAATAGAAACGAGTAGAAACACTGTGTGCTGGATTTTAACTCAGAAACTCTCAGGCTGGGGGGAGCTCAGGTGGATTAACAGGTTTCAAAATTAAACAGGCATGTGATACATGTGCAAAAATATTGGTTGAAAGCATGAATAAATAAACAGGTGAACCTGGCTAAGAGGAGCCTGATACAGACTCACCAGTCCAGCCGATAGACTGTGGAACTAGAGCCATAACTGGACCGCTGGGTATCAGCTGGCTAGTGATAACTGCCACTGCCTTGTGGAAGTAGAGAGAAGTCAAACCTGGGAGTAGCTTTTCTCATGGCAGGGACCATGACAGCATGAGATCAAAGAAATGAGCATTCATAGTTCCCCCAAGCACTGTCTCCAAAAAGCAGTGCCTTTTCAACAGTTTTCAAAGGTGGTATGTGACAGGAGCTGTTAAAATAATAATGAAAAATTTTTAAAGTAAGCAGTATGAAATATTTCATTGAAATGCCTGTAACTGAAATGTGAGAACCTAGAGAAGGTAATCAAAGAATGATTTTTGATCACTTTCCCACCCAAACACACTTATATGTAACCTCTCCACTGCTGTGTGGCTTTCTCTGTGAGTTCCCACCCATCAAGGGGACGGGGACTCAAAGTCCTACTAATGTGACCCAATCAAGCCTTAATCATTATTTAATCAAGTAAAAGTGAAACCTCTGAATTTAATGCAATCTAATACACCCAGAGGAACAGGCCAGTTTACAAACATAATCCAATATCTGTTTTTGGAATTCATAAATAATACCAAGCTACTACATCTAGGAAGGATCATTTCTGCAGAGAGCTCCTGTTTTATTTTCCTGTTGCAAGTTAGTAGTTTTGATCTCAAAAGGTGAGGCTCTGCCCGTTTGAATCTGCTACCTCATAGTTGTGTGTGACAAGTTACCTAACTTTCTGAGACTCAGTTTTACCGTAATCTGTGATGGTCAGGTTCAAGTTGCAACTTGGCTGGGTAATGGTGCCCAGTTGTTTGATCAAACAAGCACTGGACTGATTGTTGTTTTTTTTTAATATATTTTTTATGGAAGTGTGTCATTCATATTGAACATACATAAAGAATAAGTGTATAGTAAACGTTGTGAACTTAAAAAATAAGCATGCATAACATCATACAGGGGTCCCACACATCACCCCTCCACCAACACCTTGCATTGTTGTGATACATTTGTTACAAACTATGCAAGAGCATCATCAAAATATTACTACTAACTGTAGTTCATATCTTACATCTTGTGTATTTCCCCCCCAACCCACCCTATTTTTTAAAAAACAAATCAATTTTATTGATACATATTAAGAAAGCATACAATTTCTCCAAACTTGTTACTGTGAGGCTATTTCATGGACTTAAGTCATCAGTAAGTTGATTGCATCTATGCTTTATTACATTTACAATCAACTGGGGGATTGACTTCAGCAATGAGAAACATCTCATCCAATCAGTTTGAAGGCCTTCAAAGGAAAAATGATGATTTCAGCAGTAGAAAAGAGAATGTCCATGTCTTCTTCAGTCAGGGGGCTCTTCCTGGAGAATGCATTGTAAACCTCCATCGGAGTCCCCAGCTTGCACCTGCCCCATGGAGTTTGAACTTGTGCATCCCCACTGTCATGTGAGACAACTTTATAAAATCTCATGATACTTACAGATATCTCCTGTTGGATCTGTTTCCCGAGAGAACCCTGACTCATATATAATGTATAAAATGAAAATATTAATGATAATTTTAATTATGTTACATATAATGATAATTACAGTAAGCTGAGATAATTAAATGAGATGGTGTATGACAAGAGCTTAGTATGATGTCTAGCACATACTAGGTATTCAATAGATGCTGTTTTGATTATTATCATTATTAACACTCCATACCCTGATGATGCCACCATTCACCCTGGTCCTGCCTCTCACAAATATGTAAACTGTTCTAGAATCTCCTATGAGTTATACAACTGTTGAAGGTACCTGTGGAGATACAGCACTTGCCAACTGGATGGGGTAATGTTTTGGGAGTCCTTACTTGGGAGCAGTTCATGGGGGACATAGGAACTAGAGACCAGGGATATCATCTACAAGAATGATGTGGAATTCTAGAACCCAGGTGTTTTAAGGACATTGTATGAATCTGGAAACTTGGTCTATGAGATCATATGTAGGTGTGGAACATTAGCCTCTAGGAATGCTGTGTGAGTCCAGATCCAATGACTTGAAAAGAACTTTGGGGAATTCTGGAACATTGGCTGACAGGACTATCACATGATTTGCAATTTCCACTTATAATAATGTTATGCCATTGTATTCTGTATTCTGGAAACTTGACCTATAATTAATGTATGTCATCTGAAATCTTGGTTGATTAAAACATGTGATTCTGGAAATGTAATCTGTTAAAAAATGTGATTCTGGAAATTTGGCCTGAAAGAAATATGTGATTCCAGGTTCCTGACTGTAAGAATATTACTGTACTAACACTGTGTGATTTCATAAACATGCTCTACCAGATATTGTATGATTCTGGAAGTTTAGTCTCTAAGAAATTGAGTGTAATTTTGGAATCTTGGTCTCCATGGACCTTGGCTTCTAAGAATCTTGTATGAGCCTGAAAGTTTGTTCCATTAATATCTCATGAAATTCTGGTTGCTTGATCAAAAGAATCTCATGTGATTTTAGAAGGTTGGTTTACTGGGTTTTGTGCTTCTGAATCTTGGCTTGCAAGAATTTTATGTGAATCTAGAATCTTGACCTAAAAGAATGCTATCTAATTCTAGAAACTTGGCCAATGAAAATCGTATGTGATTGGGAATCTCTGGCCTTTAAGAACACACTATTTTCTAGTAAGAGTGTTGTGTGAGTATGTTCTCTAGCCTGTAATAACATGGTGTGGGTCTTACCTTTCATGAAGTGTGATTGTGGAACCTTGGTATGTTTCCCCATATGTTGCCTGGTAGTCTCTTACTAGCTGTTCTTCTCTTCCTTAATTATAGACTACCTGGGTCAATGGCCATCTAGAATAAAAAGTAAATTTCTCATCCTTTCTTGCAGCTGGGCATGTCCTTGTGACTAAGCTTGGCCTGAGATGTAGGCTGAAGCAGCATACATAATTTCTGGGCAGTGTCCACAAAGGGAGGGACGGTGCCCTCCTTCCACTCCTTCTACTTCCTGCTGGCTGGAATGTGGACCTGGCTCCAGTGGCTGTCAAGGTGCCTAAGGTGACCTTGGTAGGAAAGCTCAGACGGTGGAGCCTTGAAAGGAAAGAGCCTGAGCTCCTGACATCGTGGAAAGCCACCTCCCACTTGATATGAAAGAAAAGTAAACTGTCTCATTTAAGTACTTTCATTTTGTGTCACTCTCAGGCAAGCCTAATTGATTGTTTTGTAGGAGTTATAGGTGATGCTGAAGATTGGGCATCTGTCTTTCTGGGATAATGGCCTGCAAGGCTCTTCTGTGATTCAGATTCCTGGGTGGCTCACTTGTCTATTATACTTAACATCACTGCCATCTTCTTGACCAGGGGAAGCAAAGGCTTGCATTTGCTAGAATTCCTTTGAGCACAGTGTTTGCCTATGAAGAGCATCAAGAGAGATTTGGAAAGTGGAAAAGGAGAGGCCTTTTTCTCCAGAGAGTAATCAGCCTTAGTGTGGGTAGACATCAGAGATTCAAAGAGCTTCTGTGAATTTCACAAGGATCATTCCAGTCATTGCCAAGACTGAGAGAGTCAATGGGAAATTTCTAGAGACATATGAGATTCTCAGCTACTTCCAGGTGAGCTTGTGGAAACACCCACTCAGTTGCTGCAGGCAGAGCTTGTCATGGCAACTTCTCCGTTTCACTCCCTCAACTCATCCAACATTTGGGGAGCCTCTAATTCTGTGACTTAAAAAATGATGATGTTCATAATACGCATATGTCTTCTATTTTTCCTGACTTAAGTCTGAATGATATACTTCATCTGTAAGAATGTTTTATAGTTCTAGAACTTTGGCCTCCAGAAATATTACATGACTTTGGAAACTTGGCCGAAAAGAATCATGTACTTCTGGAAACTTGGCCTGTAATAGTGCTTTGCTATTTGTGAATCTTGGCCTGTGAGGATTTTAGAAATTTGTACTAAAAGCAGAGTATATAAATCTCTAGGAATCTTGTGTAATTCTAGAAGTTTCATCTGTAAGAATATCTTATGTGGGTCTGGAAAGTTGGCTTGAGTAACTCTGAAACACTGGTTTTTACAAATGTTGGGTGATTTTATTACATTAACCATGTGAAAATGTGGTTTGTAAGAACATTGTGTCTTTCTGGGACTTGGTCTGTAAGAAGTTTCTGTAACTTTAAGAACATTGCCTGTCCTTCTGGAACTTTGGTCATTTCCCATGATGCTGTCATCCCCTGCCCATTCCTCTTAGAGAGTAGCAGTAAAAGCTCTTACATGGAAATGGCCCAGGGCTTTTTGTCATCAATAGCTGCAAGGAAGGGAGGTGCTGGGGAAAGTGAGTCTCACATCAAGGGTGGTGGGAAGCAAAACTCAAGATGAACAATGAACGCTGAAGAGCTATAGGAGGGAATGCAGAGCCTCTGTCTCTGGGGTTTGTGATGCAGCAGAGAGGGGAGTACCGGTGGCCTGGCCTGAGGCTTAGCACTGATCCAATACGAAGGGTGTTTGCTGTCATCATAGCACAGGGCACTTTGAAGGCAGCAGAGAGGTGGGAAGACCTCATTTTCAGGCAAGTTAGCCAAGGAAACGAGAAGATGAACTGCAACATGGCCGACAGACAAAATGGCCAACAGGCAACATGGCTGCAAGACCTCACTGAGACCTTGAGTTTAACCTTGAGGTCCCAGTTTCTCTTTCCTGGATCGCCCCTTGGCCCCAGATATTCTAAACAGGCCTCACCATTGGCCCCCACCATTGATGGGGTAACCAATAACAGCTGGGAACCATCCCCTTAGCATTAGCAAAGGGGAGGAATAATTAACCATTTAAAGAGTAACCACACAAGGCAGAGCTCACTCTCTTTGCCTAGAGGAGCCCACACCAAATCTTGGTGTGTATTTCCATCTTTCTCAGCAAGCTCTGTTCTTCCCCCTATTTGCCAAGTAAATTCCTTTTACTGGCCTAACTAAACTGGCATTTTCTTAAATTCATATAGGCAACATAGCCAAGAACCTAGAGAAATCCAACACTTCCCTGTCTTCAATTTGACTTCTCGTAAAGGAATTTTTTTTAACTTTGTGGCAGAGGCTGCTAGTTAGTTGTTCACCCAATATTCATTTTTCAATTCTTCTTTAGTAACAGAATCCCAATTCAATTCAGAGCTGCAATTATCCAGCATAAAAGTTGCATCTTCAGACTTCCTTACATCTAGGTGTGATCATGTAACAACGTTCTGGTCAATGAGATTTTGCAGAAGTTGTTGGGTCCTTTAGATGGAAACTTACATTTGAGGTGGGTCCTTCCTCCTGCTTATTAATGCTGAGATGCAAATGTGACAACTGGCTCTCCAACAGCCAAGTTGGACTATAAAATAACCTTGAGAATACAAGCCATTAAGTATGGAGAAGCAGAATAAGTTAGAGACTAGTTCTTCTTGACATGAAATGGAGCTGCTACGTCACCCCTGTACTGCCTGCCTCTGACCTCCTCAATTAGCGAGAGAAACAAACTTCAAGTTTGTTTAAGCCACTGTTTGTTCAAATTCTTAATATTAACCCTCAAGTGTAATCCCAACTCATGTTAACAGGTAGTGATACAGTCACAATGAACAAAAGAGACATGGTACCTCTCCCAGGGGCCTTACAGTCTAGTGAGGGAGACAGACATTAACATGCCATCACACAAATGTAAAATTACAAATGGATTTCAGTAAAGGACAAGTCAGGGAGCTCTGAGAGTAGATAACAAGGGAATCTGAGCTCATCAGGGAGGAAGGGACATGTGAGCTGAGGTTTTTAAAGTGAGTGTGAATGAAACAGCAAGAGAGTTGTAGGGATGGGGAAAGAGCCCTCCAAGCTAAGGAAGACCCTGACTTGGGAGGAAGCAGAGTCTTGAGAAACTGTAAGGGAGCTGATGTGGAACAAAGGGATGAGGCTTGCATGGTCAGCAGGGGTGAGACAGGCCTCGCTGGAAGCCCGGGTAAGGGGTTTAGGCATTTGTAAAGGTAGATATTGGCGCCACACAGACTCAAGAGGGAGGGCTTTCTGGAGGAGGTGGACTCTGAGCTTAAGTAGATTTCCTTGCCTCTCACTACTGTGCCTTCAAGCAGGACTTAGCAAGCTACAGCCCACAGGCCAAACTGGCTTGCCACCTGTTTTTGTAAATAAATTATTGTTTGGACACAGCCATGTTTACGTATTGCCTATGGCAGCTTTCACACAACACGGTAAAGCCGAGTAGTTGCTACAGAGAGCATATGTGGCCTGCAAAGCCTAAAATATTTACTATCTGGCCCTGTGCAGAAAAGTTTGCCAACTCCTGCTATAGAACACATGGGTGGAGTTCAGTAACTTCAATTTAATAAATATGTACTAAGTCTTAGCTGTCCGGGGGGTGGGGGGGAGACTTGTTCATGTCTCACGTGTACCCAGAGAGTAGGGTCACAGGTCTGCTTATGTTACCCTCAGCTGTTCAGAGAAATATATAATTTTATCCTTCTCTGATATGCTCTTCTTCAAGTCACTTACCCAGTGGGTAGCAAAGGCAAGAAGCCCTACATTTTAATCTGCCCCAGTAATTTTTCATTGCATAAAATAATTTAAAGTCTTTTAAAAGCAATGCTGGGTTTTGTTAGATGAAATTGCATAGGGTGTGGCCGTCGGGGGAGAGGTGGGTCTTTGGATGCATGCAGGGTGCTCTGGAATTACTGACCTCAGCTGCAGAGGGGCTGCTCTGGGTGCTGCCTGGGCTGGAGACTGTGAGGAGGTGCTGGCTGTTGCCGTGGCACCCACAGCTGGAATTCGAAGTTGTGCTAACTCATGGGTTGCTCTCCCTTTCCTTCTCCATAGTCAGAGCCCACCTCATCCCACCTTGGTTCTTGTGATGTTGATTAAAGCCTCATCTTCAAGTTTCTAATAAAACAATAGTCCTCTACCTAGAGAAAGAAAACCCGCAAGGCATGAGTGCAACAAAAAGGGTCAGCTCTGTTGTCACCTTCCAACCTCCCTGGACTCAGTGGGAGAGGAGGATCTCTAGACCCACGAGGACTTCTCCCCACCCTAGGGGGATTCGGAGACACCATGGCTGAGGAGGGAGCCGGATGTCACCTCAGTAGCCTTGCCTGGTCAGGTTGAGTTAGCTAAAGGAAAACCCTTCTTCCATCAGTGTCCCTCCAGCTCCTCTACTGACAAAGCTTAATTTTGTGCCAGCTGGCAAAGGAAAAATGCTTAAAGGGTCCATCTCCATTTCTGCAGAGCAGGCAACGAATGATGAATTTGGAGCTGAGAGTCAATAAACTGTCAACTGGCACATATGGGCTGTACTTAGCCGTCATTACCATAATAGAAAAACTGAGATTTTTTTTTAATGTTTATTAATTTATTTCCAACAACAGTAATAAACTCATTTTCTTAACATAATATGTTTTTATGAAAATAACTATTTTCTGAAATGAATAAAATTAGAGAAAAGAGTGGCATTCTTTCACTTTTTGGAAATCTCTTTAATGTTTGGCTTAATAGAAGACAGCTGGATTCTCATACACGCTTCCACATTCAGTCTATTGTGATAGGTTGTTTTGGTTGAAGCACATGAAGAAAATCTGGCTTTACACAGATATGTTATTGGAAAAAGGAGTATTTTAATTGTTCTTTTTTTCTTTGAAGTACTGGAGCCAAGGATTGAACTCGGGACCTCGTCTGGGGGAAGCCAGCACTTGACCACTGAGCCATGTTGGCTCCCCTGAGTTGGTGTTTTTATTTGTTTGCTTGTTGTTTGTTTTTGTATTTTTTAAGAGGCATCAGGGACTGAACCCAGGACTTCCCATGTGGGAAGCATGTGCTCAACTGCTTGAGCCACATCTGCTCTCCTTAATAGCTTTTTAAAATAATTGTGAATATTCTTCTTTGACAGTACACCCAAACTCAATAAGTGGTTATTTCTTAAAGGAGCATGAAACCGTATCAATGAATTTTCTGTTATATTAAAATTAATCTGTCCTTCTTAAACTTTAAATGGATCTTTTACCCATACATGCTTTGAAACATCATGCATTAGTCATTTGGGTAATACTGGTTCACTGAGTTATGTAGATCTTTAAAATGTTGACACATTTCATTTACAATCTAAAAAATAATGTTTCTTAATATCACCACTGAGCACAACAGAAAGTGTTTATGTACTGGGAAGCTGTCAATCTCACAGTAGTAAATACAAGTTTTCCAAAATTCTAATTTTCACTTTAAATCTTGAGTTTCATGGGCATGATTATTGTCAGTTATTTTTCCTTGAAATGATAAGCTCACTTTGTTCATTTTCCAAAAAAAAGGTCCACTGAATATTCAAGTCTGAATAACTATACTTTATCTTTCTTTCATGTAAAAGTGCTGTTCCATGCAAAATGTGATTGGTTTAGCTCACAACTAAACTCACACAAGTACTCTTCTTTTAAATGCCCACTGTAATTTTGTATGCAGCAGAAGTACTTTACGCATATTTCCCATTCTCTCACACAATCAGATGTCGACTCAGGGTCTACATTAAATAAAATGGATAATGTTTACTTAAGGAGTCCTTAAGTAAAATTTGCTTTCTTTTTTTTAAAATTTAATCTTTTTACTGCAAGTGTGTGATGTCAAAAAAACACACTCAATGACTACTAGTACAGTTTGATGCCAAGGTCCTGAGTCATTTTAAAGCACCACCAGTTTTACCCACTTTTGCTTTTGGATCATCAATGAAAATTTCAAAACAGTTAAAGGGCAAATAATGTCTTAGTATTAGAACAGTTTTTCTTGCAGACCCCCAGAAGAGTCTCAGGAACCTCCAGGGGACTGTGGACCACACTCTGAATATCACCAATCTATTAAAACATTTTATAACCAAGTATCATCAGGACATGTCAGGTTCTTCACTTCCACGTGAATTGAGTCCTGTTGACACTATTTTATTTTTAAAGGCTTGCAATACTTTTTAAACGCCTTTTAAAATACTTTAATAGGAGTATTTTATTTTTAAGGGCTAGTGAAACAAAGAAGGATGCATGGTACATAAATGAGGAGCTCACGCCGAGGGAAAGCCCAGTGACGTCAAACCTGCCGTATGAACGGAGGCTTGTGGGAGACTTGTGTCATCACACAGCACAAGATGATAATATGCTGAACTCAAAGCAGTCCCCACCATGCGGTCAGCACCACAGTCAGAGTGCTGGTGGCATTTGCTCTCAGCAAAATGACGTCACCTCGAGCTTCTCACTCCCCATTCCCCAGGTGAGACCCTCCTGAGGACGCCGATGCCCTGGGGATTAGGTTTTCCAGCCTGGCTGGGAAAGGGGCATGCATGCTCCTGGCTCCGTGTGAGCCTCTGGTGCTGTTCCCTCTCGGGGAGGCTAGTTCAGGGGATGGGAAGACGAGTCTAAAACCTGCAGAAAAACATGGCTGTGAAGTACGTGGCCAGGACCCCCGCCTGGAGACCCCCTGAGACAAAGACCCCACCAGAAGCCCGCTGGAAGAACCAGCCACGAGAACTCCATTTGGAACGAGATTTCGCCCGGGGACAAAGGAAAGCTCCAGAAAGCCTCGTCATTGAGCCCCCTGGGGAACTGACGGGTGCGGTGATCAATCAGAACAGCCAACAGCTGAGCCACCTCCCCCAACATTAGCAAGGGGAGCAATAATTAATGGCTTAAAAAGTAACCACAGAAGCCAAATCTCTGTCTGCCTGGCACAGCCCACACCTACACTTGGGGGTCTATAATCTGTTATTTTCTCCCGTTTCTATTCTCTTCTCCCATTTTCTTGATAAACTACTGGTCTAGCTAAACCGTCATGTTCTTAAATTCTTTTATGTAATGTAGCCAAGAACCTAGAGGAATCCAGCTTCACCCCTAATCCTTTCCGGGGTTCTCTCCCTGGCTCGGGGAGTTTGCTCGCATGCATGTGCTGATGGGACTCCACGGAATCCTCGAGGGAGAACTCTGCGGCTCTTTGGCTTTCTTTCTTGCCGTTCTCTCCTCCCCAGGACTCTGCCCTGTGAATTCTAGCCGCCTTGGTCTCCCTTGATTCAGGGAGACTGCTGAGGCACCTGCCTGTGACCCCCGCCCCTCCTCCGCTGCCCTGTGGCCGGGGAGCTCTCTCCAGGTAGCAGGGGGGGCTCTCATCGGACTTGCCTCAACTGTTGTATCCCAGGGATCACTGTCGCTCACGGCCCGGCGTCCAGGGTCTTGAAAAACATTCTTTCCTCTACTTGGTCTTGGGTGGCAGGCGGGGGGGAGGTTGTTTTCTCAGTTGTTTCAGGTGGGCCAGCAGTGGAAGACCCCAGCCAATTAATTTCTGAGCTCACCTTTTTTTGCAGTACCTTGCCAAATACATCCAACAGTAACCAAAACACACTCTTAAATTTCTGTCTTCAAATTGCCTTCCCCAGAGTTTCAATTTCCTAAGGTCTGTGATCTGCCTTCCAGATGACCACAGGTGATGGTTTTACCAAATGCTTCTCCCCTGCCTGGATCACCATCTTTCCAACCCCAATATATTTCCTCACCACTGAACTCCTAAAAGAACGCTACATTTTAGGTTATTTTTGTTTCAACAGCACCCCTCTTCTAGGTATAAATTTCTGTGGCCTTCAGGATAGAGTAGGATGAGCTGTGCTAACAACAACCCCAAGACCACCTCTGACCTGCATTACATGTCCAGTGTGACCCAGAAGCAAGGGGGTCTCACATGTGTCGTCGTATCGTGACCAGGCCAGCTGAGGCACATTCTCAGTGCCTACCTCCACGATTGCTAAGCAGGAAGGGGGTATGGTTCGTTGCACCCTGGTGCTTAAAGGAGCATACATCACTTCTGCCCACATGTCATTGGCCAGGGCGAGTCATACGGCTTCACTTGGCTTGCAGGACGGCAGAGATGTGCAATCCTACTATGTGCAGAGCAGGAGGGAAATGGACTCTTTTTGACCGACCCTAATAACTACCTGTGTGCTGTGTAGTCTCATTGATATCTCTGCTCCCTCTTTGATACTCAGTGAGCAACATGCAACTTGTTGAGTAAGGTACAGCTCCCCAGCATATTTAACAAGAAATGCCTGTTCCTGGGCTTCTCTGGGATGTCGGAGTTTATTGTAGAGCCAAGAAAACTCTTAGCTGCCAAGGCAAGGCAAATCCAAATAGCAGCAGGTGGGACTGGTGGAGGTGACTCGGGAAGGCTTCCAGCAGGGGATGGCAGTGTGTGGCCAGGAAAAGCCACTTCTCACAGTGGCCGTGGGCTTGGACTCAGGTGGACACATTCTCTCCTCACTGCCACTTACTGGGTATGTGACCTTGAGCAAGTCCTATCCCGTCTGTAGCCCTCAAAGTGGGATAACGTGAGTGGAAATTTCCAGGGCAGGGGTGGATGGTCTGTTCCCTGTCCCCTGGCTGGAAATGTCTCTCTCTCCTGGACCAGAGCCTGGGCTGATTCAGTCACCATCAGCCTCATTCTCAGGCTGGGGCCAGGTCAACAAGCTGTTTATCTTGGTGTCTGAGCCACAGCTGATATCGCAGAGACGCAGAGACGAGAGCTTCTGAGGAGCTGTTCACCCCCCACCCCACCTTTTTTTCTCCCCTCCCTTCTTCCTCTTGTCACCCCAAGGGCTTGTGGGAATGACTAAGCAATGCGGCTCTGAGGTCAGCAGTGTCAGTTTCCCAGGGCAGAGTCCCTGGTTCCCATAGAGACCCTCCCATCTGCTTCCAAAGGGGCTTCCCTTGTATCCACTCAGATGCTGCCCGGGTGTCACAACGAGGCCCCACTGTACCGCTGACTCCTTGCTCTTACCACTCCCTAACCCAAATGCTCTATTCAGACCAAATGCTGGACAAGTCCTGTGCGTCCCTGCCCAGAATATCCGCCCCACTCGAGCCGCTCCTCTGATTGTCGAAGGGGCATCTCAGACCCAACCTCGATGATAAGCCAGCCCACTCCAAGCCCTACAGCCCCCACTGTCCAGGGTGACATTAGAAAGTAGCCGGCTGTTTAGTGCACCACTTGAGAGCAGAGGCTCCGGCGTCCAACCTTGGGAGCCTCATCTGGCTCTGCCTCTGCTGAGCAATGGGCTCGCTCTCTCTGCAGCTTGTCTGCCCCTCTGTAAGAGGTGGAGGATGCTGGTACCTGCCTCGAAGGGTTGCTGGGAGGAGTAGTTGAGAGAAACCATTTTAAGCACCTGGGGCATTGTAAATGCTCAGTAAACAGTAACTATTGTTAATATGCAGCACATGTGGCCCAAGTTATTTTATGTACTGAGCCCCTCTCTTATTCATTTTTTTAGGAAGTACTGGAGATTGAACCTGGGACCTCAGACATGGGAAGCAGGTGCTCAACACTTGAGCTACATCCGTTCCCCACCCATTTCTTTTACCAGACTCTGAGCTAGGAACAGAGGATCCAGGGATGACTAGGACTCAGTCCCTGCCCTCCTTAAACTAGGGAGAGAACCAGATAAACAAACTAGTGGACACTGTGTGACTTAATGCACACAGTCAGCTGCGGGGGGAGCAGAGACCCAGGAGGGCGCCTCCCTGGGAGAGAATACCTGCGCTGAGTCACTGCTGTGACGTCCCAAGGGCGGACAAGAGGGAAGGCACCATACCCTAATCTGCTCCTCAACTCTTAGAGGGTGGGACGACATCCTCGACATCTTTGTGCACCCTCTAGTGCCTGGCACAGAGCCCTGCACACAGCAGGAGCTCAGTAATTGGTAAAGGTGATGAAGCACGCAGGTTAAGTAACCTACTACTTTTGTAACCTTTCTGATACTCATCATCTACATCTATGAAATGGTAGAAATAATAGTTCCTTTTTCACAGGATTGTGGGGATTGAAAGAATTATTATTATCCTGGGACATATAATTGATGTTGGAATGAATGAACGAACTCTCATTTGTTCCTTCCTCAGTGACCACTCACTGTCTGGAGAGGGAAAGCTTATGGAGTTGAAATCTGTCTAAACCCTGATGGAATTAAGCCTCCAAACTCCAGTGATCAAGTGTTCTGTATCTACCGGGACCCAAATTACCAATAGGTATATAATGCTCTGCTGTGGATTGCATAGCCTTGCTCTAGAATCCCAGTCGTCTGCATCTGATTCACTTGCTGGAGCCTGCCATCAGCTCCTTCTGCATCTTCCTCTCCCCACTCTCCCCCACGACTCAAGAGGCAGAGCTGATTGTACCATGGCCCATGCCTGCTGCAGAGCCCTTGCTTTCTCTGGACCCCACTCAAAGTTGACCCTCTTCTCAGGTCCCAGGCTATGGGCTGCAGCGATATTCCTACATATGAAATGTGTTCCCTCTAGAATGCAAAAGGTCCTCTCAGATGCTGTGATTCCTCCTTTGTAGGATGCAAGACGCAGCAATTTGACTTTGACTTTGGAGGGGGATATCTCAGCACACCTTCTGACCACTGACCCCCTAAAACGTCACTGAAGTGGCATGTCCCTGAATCTTTGTGGAGTTTTTCTTTTTATTGTTTATTTTTCCTTCCGCTGCCCCTCCCTGCCCTGCTGTTTTTGCTGTGTCCATTCACTGTGTGATCTTCTGCACCTATTTCTCTTTTTGTCTTCTCTTCTCATCTTTCTCCTCTAGGATTTGCCAGGATTCGATCCTGGGGACCTCTGATATGGACAGAGTTTTCCTGTCCATTTTGCCACCTCAGTTCTTGGTTTCTGTTGCGCTTCGCCTTGTCTCTCGTGCTGCATCATCATCTTGCTGAATGCCTTGCTTGTGTGGGCACTGGCTCACCACGCGGGCACTCGGCTTACCCCACGGACACTGGCTCGCTGCATGGGCACTGGTTCACCAGGCAGGCACTCATGCAGGCACTCGGCTCACCATGTGGGCACTTCTTGCCACACAGGCACCCACATGGGCACTCAGCTCGCTGCGTGGGCACAGCTCACCACGTGGGCACTTCTTGCCACACAGGCACCCACATGGGCACTCAGCTCGCTGCGTGGGCACAGCTCACCACATGGGCACTGGCTCGCTGCATAGGCACACCATCTCCTTTTTTTTTTTTTTTTACCAGGAGGCCCCAGGAATCAAACCCAGGTCCTCCCATATGGCAGGTGGAGACCATATCACTTGAGCCACACCCACTTCGCTTTTTGTAGGGTTTATCTTCCACCCTTTGGAGTTATGTGTCTCACCAAGGCCTCCAGTGTTCTAGCCACCTCTCGCCCACGCTGTCCAATCAGCTTGATGTAGTGACGTGATGGACAGCGTGAGATTCTGTGGGATGTCTAAGCAGTGCAGTTATCTTCAGGCTGTATTATGACAGAGCGCTGGAGGGTTAATATAGTCCTGGGATAAATCGTAAATGAAGACTTTTGCCTTTCCTAACTAATCGGAATGGAAAATTGAATGGTATACACCAAATCAGTGGCTGCATACCACGTACCTGAGGTCTCATTAATCTGCCCTAACAACAATATGATGCCACATCAGGTACAGCAGCTGTGACTGGGGCCCTCGATTAAGTACACACCCTGTAGGTGGGAGTCTGCAAAGTGCGACCTTGTAGCCACCATGGACGGGAGGCGAAGTCTCCGTAGAGTCAGTCACCTGCCACCTGACGCCTGGCAGAGAGGATGGCAGCACAGGGGACATTTTGGAGCAAAACCCTCCTCCTTCTACCTACTTCCAAGCCTTCACGTTTTTCCCTCCTACCTTTTTTATTTAGGGGTTTAATTTTTCCAGCTTCATTTTTATTGATAAAGGTATTTGACACTATCAGTGTTAGGGCTCAGGTTTATGCGGCTCCAAGGTTTGTGGTCCTCCTCCTCTACCCCGCCATCCTGGCACATATCAGGTGGAGAATTCAACCCTTTGCGTATGGAGTTGCATCTGCTATGTGGGTGCGTCTGGCCTCCACAGTTTAAAGTCCTGGAGATAACAGCGGCAGTTCCCGTCTGCCGTTAGCAGCGCCCCAGCAGCTTCGGGAGGCTCCCGCAGCGGACTGGGTGCCCTCTTCCCTCAGGCACCCGGCCCTCCCTCAGGAGGGGGGACAGAGCAGCAGCCAGGGTGGCATTTGGAGGAGCCAAGGAAGCCTCCCTTTCTTAGGTCTCCAGCAAAAACACTCTTTTCTTGGCAAAGAAAAGCACCGTCATCCGATTCAGCAAAGGGAAAGAGCCAGGGTAAATGAGGCCTGCCTGGCAGCTGCGGGCACGCCCGTGGGGGCGGCGGGGGCTGAGGTCTGCCTCTTGGGCTCAGGCCCAGATGTCCCCAACCCTTAGCCCCAAGGTTGTGATTAGAAGAAAGTGACAGGCAGCTGCACCCGGGCCCAGAAATGATGTCAGGGTCAAGGGCCACCCAGAGACTTGGCATTTCCTCCAGAAGGGGCTTCGGCAGTGTCTCCTGAGCCCTCCAGACCCTACCCTGCTCCCTTCGCCTCTTCTGCCAACTCATTTTACTCATTTTCCAGGGCAGAATTCCAACAGCGGATTGTGCTTGCCACCCTCAATTCTTCTGGGTAGAAAAATGGGCTTGAGGCTCTTCTCTGAAAATAAACGCACTCTTTTTAGTCTTCCATTTCCTTCCAGTCCTCTCCCCTTGGGCAGATCCCCGTATCTGCAGATGGCACCTTCCTAGCCCTCTTTCACATTTACTGTCAGGAGATTGACCAGACAAGGAATTATAGTGCTCATTTGCAAATGAAGAAACAGAGCTCCAAGATATCAAAGGATTTGTCCCGAGACTTCCCAGTTTAGGATTCTGAGATCCCATCACAATCTTTTCTGTTTCATTGTCTTTCCAATACCAGGCACTGATTTGGGCTGTGTGTGGAACGAGTTTCTGTAAATTGATGTAAACTGAACACTGGCTCAGCTACGCTAAGGACTCCCAGAGTTCCACGGCCCCACAGGGAGTCCTGTCAAAATGGGAACAATCAGTCCTCTCCAGCCAATAACCTGTAGATGTCCCACACTGGTTTTCCCAAGCTGGGCTGTGGAATGTGGGGTGTCCAGATGAGCCACCAGGAGTGCTGCTCAGTGTGATACATCTTCTTCTTCCCCTCTACCCAGTGCCTGGTACTCAGGAGTTATTGAATGCCTGAGTGAGTGATATCTTGTTCTGCTCCTGACCCCACCCTGAGCCCACCTCGCTCTGGTCTTAGCCGATCTTTCCCTACACTGGCTCAGGCCTCCTGTGGCTTCTGCTTTCACACCTCCCTGTGAGCTTCATGCCCCATCCTTTCACGCAATCAAAATACGTATGAACACTGACTACTTGCCAGAACTGTATTTATCACTAGAAATACAAAGAAGAGTGAGTTTTACAAAGCCCCTGCCCTCAGACGCTCATAGTCTAGCTTATGTTCTGTTAGCCTGCTCTCAGCTGCATGTTATACAATGCCAGGCCAGGGTAAGCTTACACAGAAAGACATATTTTTCTTAAGAAGTCTGGAAATAGTTAAGTCCAGCGGTGACTCAACAGTGTCAGGACTATAGGTCACCATCTCGGCGGTTATCTTCTCCTTACCTATCCAAGGGCTGTAGTGGCTTCCAGAAACTTGCCCTCATGTCACCACCCCCAAATGGAGAGGGAAGGAAGAAATCTTTCCCAGAAGCTTCCTGCAGACTTTCCCTTGTGCCTTATTGACCTGGACTGGGTCACATGATCACTCCCAGCAACAAAGAATGCTAGGAAAATAAGGGTCTGGCATTTTGAGCCTCTTTGTGGGAAGTGGTGTTGGATGAGCAGCCAATGGTGTCTGTTACAGGGAGACAGTTTCAAAAGTAATTAAAATAATTGCAAGTTGTGATCAGTGTCATGATGAAAACAAAGAGCTGAGAGAATGGATCATGACCAGAGAGCTTTTCAGCAAGGGTGAAAAGCATTAGTCTCCCTGAGGACATGCCCTTACAGTGAGAACCCAGTAGATGAGAATGAGAAAAACATAAGAAGTCTGGAGAAGAGTGTTTTAAGCAAAGTCCCTGTTCTCAAACAAAAACTATAGTTGGCAACCTTCTGTCCACTCCATGCCCTGCCCTATAAGCCCAGCCAGAGAGAGAGAGAACTTCAAATACTAGCTAATATTTTAGGCTAGCACTCAGGATCCTTTCTCCCTTTCCTGTTGGGCCCTCTCTTGTCTACCTAATGAATTTGAAAACTAAATTAAATTATAACCAACCTCCTTCTAGAAAAGACTGACGTCATTCTATAAATTTAAACACAATCAAAATGAAGTGACTTATAAAACAAATGAATGCAAAAATCACAGCCATGGGAAAATGAGGGTAAACATGAGAAGATAAAACAAGTATTGAGAGAAACGCAAACTGGGAAGTCCAGCATACTCGGTAGAGTTGGGCCAAATATCTGCCTCTGAGCTTCCTAGCAGCCAATGCAAAGAGGGCAAACCTGATGAGTTAGAGGATTCCTTAGTGTCCATAAGAGAAAAACAAATTAGTAAGTGGTAAAACCCAACTGCTCCTGGAATTATGTATCTTTGTAAAGGAGAGTCCCATGGTGCAAATGCATCTGTAATGATAGCTTCTGTGGCCATAAATAGAGCAAGAAAGTTCACAGCACTGCTTCCTTTATTTTGAAAACACAGAAAATACAGAGACCATCACAAACATCCACAGCCCCGCCTCCAGAATGACAGTAGTTGATATTTTGTCAGAACTGCTTTAATAAATAAAAGAAAACACCTCAAAGTGCCCTGGCATCCCTATGTTGTTCTCTCCCTTCCTCTCCCCAAAGGCAACTTTCGCGATGAATTTGGTGTTATCCTTCCAGTCAGTTTTAAAGTAATCTTACATACAGACATGTTCACAAACAACAGTAAATATTGCTAACCCTGCAGAAGCGGTAGCCGACTGAACATTTCATTCAGTCACTTGCTTTTTTAGTTTATCAGTATGTTTTTTAGATCACTCCATGTTGATACATAGATCTAGGTTTTTTTCTTTTAACTTCTGTTCACTATTCCCTAGGTTAAGTATACTACATTTTATTCTTCCATTCCCCTACTGATGGACATTTTTTTGAGGGATTACATTTTTTTAACTTTTTTTTTATTTTTTAAAAGATTCTTCAATTACATAAATGTTACAGAGAATAAAAAGGGGATTCCCATATGCCCTGGTCCCCACACCTCCCACGTTTTCCCACATTAGCAACATCTTTCATCATTGTGGTACATTCACTGCAATTGATGAACACATTTTGGAGCATTGCCACTAAGCACGGAGTATAGTTTACATTGTAGTTTATACTCTCTCTAGACTCTGTAGGTTATGGCCGGGTATATAATGGTCTGTGTCTGTCATTGTAATGTCATTCAGGATGATTCCCAAGTCCCAAAAATGCCCCCCAATTACACCTGTTTTTCCCTCTCCCTAATCCCAAAACGTCCATGAGCCACTGCCTCCACAACATTGCTGTTTCTTCTATTGCTAGAATCACAATAAGTCTATAGTAGAATACTATTAACAATACATTTATTTTAGTTCCATAGTTCAGTTCTCAATCCTGAGGACTCTGGGATGGATGGTGATGCCTGCTCCACCATTAATTGAGGGGTGCTTCCATCTCATACATCCGATGGATGGGCCTCTCTTGCTTGCAGTGGTAGGCACTGTCGGTTCCTTGTGTGTCCATCATCTTCTCCCTGTTAGTTGTCCTGGGTGAGTCCATTGAACTGGAGAGTAGGTGTTGCAACTCCGTTGTGATTCAGGGCTCAGTTGGCACAGGGACAGCCCAAAGATTTAAGTCTCTTGGATGTACACCTACCAATTCTAGTACTAATTATAGGTTCAAACAGAAGGTCAGAAGAGTCATGCAAAGGGAAACCACTGCTGAGTTTAACTCTGTCACACTGGGGAGCATAAATACCAGATTAGGGTCCTCTGGCAAGGGGCCAAATTCCCAAACTATCTGTCCTGACTGCAGTGTCTGATGTCTCCATATCCCTGAGGAGTTTTGCTATTTGGGGTAGTATCTACTTTGGCTGTCAACGAGATCCTGCTGAGATGTGCATAAGCGCTACCTCTGGGATGGCCTCCCGACTCACTTTGAAGTCTCTTAGCCATACAAACGCATTTGTCTTTAGCTTCTCCCCCTTTTGGTCAAGGTCTCTCTTTTTTTCCAGATGCATTGTTTGTTGGTACTTGGTGGCAATCCCTTCACGCCAGGGAGACTCATCCCGGGGAGTCATGTCCCATGCTGGGGGGAAGTTATTGCTTTTATAGGCTGAGTTGGCTTAGAGAAAGGACACATTTGAACAACAAGGAGGTTCCCAGTAGGTAGCTCTTAGGCACCCTACGTCACTAGGCTAATTTTCAATTTCAAGAGCAAAGGCTCATAACCGTAGTCCTCAATATCAAGGGTCCTTCAATGGACCATCCTCCTTCACAAGTCACTGTCCCTGTACTTGGGGCATTTTTGTTGGGCATTAGAGAATGCGGCAGAGCTCTCCTAGATGGGAATTTTATCTTCTTTTGGTTATTGTGCGAATCTCCACCCACGTTGAGAATGCCCCACGAACATTTGAACACATTTATATGTATACCCTGGTGAACTCCTTCCCATTTATCCTCCCTCACTGACACCCCACACCAGTGATCCTCCCCTACCGCCCTTCTGTGATTGAAAACCTCTTCAAAAATGAAGCCAATAAAATAGCCACATACAATTAATAAGAAAATGAAATAATAATGATAGTTTTATACCTAAGGAGCGAAATACAGAAAAAATTAATTAAAAGTAAAAATAAAATAATGTTTTTAAAAATTGGGATACTAAAAACAAATCTGCGAAGAACATATTTGCAGTGGTGTACTGGTAAATGTTTAACCACCAGATCTCTGGGGGGGAAAAAAGCCCTGGTTTGGGGGTGTGCTTATTTCTGTGGTGTAAAAACTCCCGCATTGACTGACTTCAAGCTGCCAGCACGAAGGCACCGAATGCAGCGCTGGGAAGCGTCGTGCCTCTCGATGCCTGCCAGCTGGCTGGAGCACCCCCAGCGCACCCCTGTGCGCCTGTGCGCCTGTGGGAGCTGGTCTCTAAGGATAGATCTCAAAGTGAAACTGCTCAGTTACAAGCTATGAGCATTTTCAAACTTACCACTTGTTGTCAAATTTCTCTCCAAAGTGCTCTTGCTAATTTACACTTGTCCCGGCAGTGTATGAGTGTACTTGTCAGTCAGAAGGAGGGACACCTGAAGAGGTGTCAACCCACTCCAGTATGGGGGTTGGCATTGCCAGCAAAAGCACACAGGCTCTGATGGAAAGAAGTTTTACTCACAGAGATACAGCAAGGTCAGCTTCGCTAGTGGGCGTCATTCCCCAGAGCTGGTGCCGGGATCCGCGGCTGAGGCCGGGGCAGGGAGACGTTCTCGCCCTGCAGCCCTCCCGGTGCTCCCGCAGCTGCAGCGGAAGAACGCTGCTCCCTCCCCACCGGGGCAGACACGCTACGGTCTGGCTGCGAGCAGAGTGTCCTGAAGCAGGGCCACCGGAGTCAGGCTGTCCCCAGTGGCTGCTGACATATGCTCGGACCACAGGGGAAGGAGCATACAGCAGTCTCCTCACCTACCAGGGAACTGTGCTCTATCCCGCTAGGCTGACGCACCTGCTCCTGAGCACAGGGTGTCTGCGCTTATGGGTCCCCAAGAAGGGCGGCCGGCTAAGCTGGGACTGCCCCCCCCAGGACTCAGGTCAGATCTTCACCACCGGACACCTTCAGACCCTCCCAGTTTTGCCAGTATGATGAATGAGAAATGGCTTAACTATTGAGGTTGGACCCATTTTCCTGTGTTTATTTGTGAGTTAGGTTTCCTCTCCTGTAAATTGCCTGTGCATAGTCTGAGTCCATTTACCTCTTGAGTTATCTTTTTCTTATTGATTGATGGAAGTTTTCCAAATATCCTAATTCCTTGTTTACTATACAAACGGCAAATACATTAGTCCAACTCCTTAATCTTTTCTTTTACGGTTTATGCTTTTTGAAGGTTTGTTTTTAAGAAATCCTTCCTCCTCCTCCCCGGGTCATAAAGATAGCCTCTTCCTTGCTTCCTTTTTACAAACAAGAGCAATACATGTTCTTCCCATACACACACAAAATTAGAAAATATGCATAATAAAGGAGGGAAAAAACCACCCAATTCTTACAATCCTACTACCCAGAAAAAAACCACTGAGCATGTTGGCATATTAGCTTGGGGTCTTTGTTTAGATAATATGGCTTTTTGCACTGTCCCTCGAAGGGGGCCAGTGATGTTCCGCCACTAGAGGGCATATCGTTTGTTGAGTATGTGGGTCCCTGAGAGTCTGGTTCAGCACTTTTTGAATCCTTCAATCTCCCTTCCTGGCATTTCAGATCTGGGTCCTCCCTGCTTGACTTTTTTGTCTCATGGTTGGTGGTTTTAATGTGTCTGCTCTTGTGGCACCAAAATCTGCTGCTGTCTTGAGCAGTGACTTCCAGCCCCTTTCCCCCTCACAGCTGGGCCGTGGCTGGCCGGGGGCTGAACGAGCCTGCCGAGAGGGTGGGCGAAGGGCCCAAGGCGGGGAGAATGGGAGAATCCTGGAGCGGGTGACTAGGACAGGCCTTTCCAGTCCCAGCTCCTCTGTGTACTTGCTGGTAACCACGGACAAGTCACTTAGCTTCTCTGGACCCTGGCAAGCTCCTTGCTTCCTGCTGTCATCGGGTGCAGGCTACACTTGTAGGTTTTCCATGCCCGGGAGAGGGGGACGCTGCCCAGAGGCAGATGGGGAGATGCCAGGCCTGAGGTGTGCTTGAACCTGGGGTTCTTTGTGGACAGACCCGTTTGCCTGAGGTGGATTTAAAGCTGCTTTGCTCTTACCAGCATGAAAATGCAGACTGGCTTGGACGAGCCCCCAAAAGTAAGCTTGGCGGCCACCACGGGATGTAATGCTCCTGCTCGCTAGTTGACTTAGGTCCTTTTCCCATTGTCACTTACCCTGGGACTCAGGGTCCCTCTCTGAAAACCAGGGGGGCCCGGCTGGTGTTAAAAGGGACCATGAAGTCAGAATGGCAGCACTGAATTTCAGTCCCACCCTTGACCAACTTAGGGAAATACTCAACCTCTCTGAAGTTTGGCTTTGTAATCTATAACACTGGAGTGCAACAAGCCGCGGTCTCATACGAATACAGCGAGCGTTTAATGAAATGATCCAGCCGCCAATCCTGCTTCGCCGCCACTGTAAGGAGGGTGGCTGCTGTTGGGCTTCTGGGGTCAGTGTCAGCAGGAGGGCGTCCTTCCCAGAATGGCCAGCAGGGGGCGGGTCTCAGCACAGCTCTCCCAGCCACTCTGGGAAGTTTCTCTCCCTTGGGACACATCTGAGATTCCGAGATGGAAGGGGATCTGGGGGGTCCCACACCCTCATCTTCCAGAGGGGAACCCTGAGATCAGAGAGGGCGCCACTGCTTCCCCACAGCCATGACAGAGCCAGGACTCGAACCCAGGCTGCCTGCCTCCTGGGTGGGATTTGGGGGGTGAGATGAGTGTGGGGCTTTGGTGGGGAGAGCCTGCTCAGAGAGGTTGCAGTGACCGACTTCCCGCCTCCGTGCTGGGCGTGTGCCCCGTGGAGAGGAGGTACCAGAGTGCAGGGCGCGGGGACCGTAGGTGCTGCTTGGCTGGCCCTGACCGACGCCTTTCTCAACAGTCCTTTGCCAAAGCGGGAGCGGGAGGCAGTTGGGAGAACCTAAGACCTGATCCAAACAGAGGCGGCTCACAGGGTGCTCCGAGTGCACCCCCAGCCGCCTCACTCCGGGGCTGGGAGACCCAGCAGATGACCTCCCAAGGGTTCTCCTGGGGGCCCCGGGCCCTGCAGGCACTAGGGACGGCTTCTTCATCTTTGAGGTGCTTGGCCACAGTGTCCCCACTTGGGTTGCACACCGGGAGGGTCCCTCGTGGCTGTCGCCCCTCAGCAGCTCTCCGGGAGTGGAGGGGGCAGAGCGCCCGGGCAGCCCTGCGCCCAGCCCTGCCTGCCAGCCTCCGTGCCTCTTCACCACGCCGCGAGCCTGGGCCTCCACCAACCCCCTCCCCAGAAGGGCCCCGTCGTCTTCCTTCTTCCGCAGGACTGCCAGACCCCCAGACCGCCCTGGAGCCCGGGGGCCCAGGGTCCTTGCAGGTGCACAGAAGCCCGGGCCACTTCCAGGCCTTTAGACCAAAGTGTATTGGAAAAATGAAAAGTGGCAAATCAGTTACAGAGTGCCCAATTCATTTTACATGTTTATGATTACAGACCAAAACTCTTCACTTATAAAACGTGGCAATGGCTTTTTATAAACTTCTTTGGTGATGATGTCAACAGTCTAGACACGGAGCCCTTCTTGACTGTAGGCCCAGAGCCAAATGGCCCTCCCACCCCAGCCATCCCAGAGACCAAAATCAAAATGCTGAGGGCTGGGTGAGCAAGGGGAGCGCGGGGGGGACGGTGCAGGGACCGGCAGGGAACGTGATGGTCTGACGTGTCCGCTGGGGCCCTTCCCGCCAAGGTTCTGGAATCACAGAACGTCAGGCCAGGGGCCTTGGCAGTCAGCTTGCCCAGACTCTCCTCTCACAGAATCTGAGGTCTGTGGAGGGAAAGTCATTTGCCCAAAACACACAGCAAGAGAGAGGCAGAGCCAGGCACAAACCAGGTCTCCTGGCTCCCAGGTGAGTGTTCTTCCCGATTCACCTTCATGAAAATGGACAAAGAAAAAACACCCAGGAGAAAGCTATGCCCAAGCACGCCCTCGTTCCCCTCTCCTCACTAAGCCACCCCAGCCCTCCTGACCGTCATTCACGATCCCGACCACAGCAGTCACAAAAGCACCCCTTTCTGCTGCTGCTGTTAGTGTTTGGACGCAGATGAAATCCTGCTCCTCCTAAATGCTAGAGCAATCTAGAAAGGGCGCACAGCTCCCAAGGGGCAGGAATGGCCAAGGGAGAGAGGGTAGAGCCTTGTTGCTGGGCAACCCTCCTCATCTGTTGCCTCGGTGACAGCCCATCAGAGGGAGGCCTGAGCCGAGGGAGGGCCTGGGAGCCTTTCAGCACCAGCTGGCTGGAGGCCTCCTCCCCCATCGTGGACTGCCTCCTGCAGATACCTGGGGTCCTGAAGCACACTTCACACTCTTTTCAACCTCGTTTTCTGCCTTCTCCCCCGTTCCTCATCTTAGAATCTCACCACCCAAATTGTCAGCCTCTCTGTTCACAACCCCTTTGATCTTGCTTCTGGGCCTTTGCTCAAGCATTTCCCCCAACCTGGTGATTTGCTGGGGTCATTGCTTCCTGCCATTGGCCTTTGGGTGACTGGGGGCCAGAGAGCCATTCATTCATTTGACAAACATCCAGTGAGCACTGCTTTCACTTCAGGCCAGTGCTGGGTCCTCGGACCCTGGCGACACATAAAACTGCCCGGTCCCTGCCTCTCACCTAGCAGGGAAGTCAGGCAAGTAAAGACAGTTACACAGGTGGGTGTGCTCCAGGGAAGAGGCCAAACAGGGAGCTGTGTGAGCCCAGGCGAGGGGCATCCCTTCCATACCAGCAGAGTGAGAGGGAAGCCTTCTTGGAGGAGGTGATGTCTGTTTGAGTTTCTTTTCCTCAGACCTGGCTATGTGAGGAAGGCAGTGTTACCCCATTTCATAGATGAGGAAGTTGAGATGTGGAGAGGCAATGGGACTTGCCCAAGGTCACCAGCTGGCAAGGCTCAAAGCAGGGGCTTGAGCTCAGGCTTACTGGGTTCCAGAGTCTGACTTCTCCCCTGCTTGGCAGTGCCCATATCTTCTAGCAGAACTTTGAAGACTAAGTAGGAATTAGTATAGTAAAGAGGCAGAGGAATCAACTTGGGCAGAGGCCAGAAGCTAGCGAGCTCCTGCATTTCCCTGTAAATGGTGCAGTGAGGCTGGAGGTCAGGGGGTTATCATGGGGGGTGGGGTGGCAGAGCTGTCAGAGCTGACGACGGAGCGGGGCAGGGGCCAGATGCACCCAAGGCCCTGTGAGGAGTCTGGGCATCAACCTGGGAGAACTGGGAATCAACTCAGACTTACAAGCAGGAAACGGTCAGACCACATCAGCATCCTAGAAAGCTCATCTGGCTTCAGAAAGGAGAAAGGATGGCAGGAACCGAGCGTGGATGCGGGGAGATCAAGCTGGAGGCTGAGCAGTCACCGGGGGAAGATGAGTGCGTCGTGACAGGCTGGGAGGGGCGATAGGGGTGAGTGGAGCTCAGCAGGTGGATGGCCTGATACTACTTGAATAGAAGAGTCAAATGATGCAAAGATTTTGGCTTTGCCCGTGGATGGTGCCATCTACCCTACTTGGGGAGCAAGGATAAGCCGTCAGAGGAGATGAGCAAACTAAACTCAGAGGCACTGCAAGAAGGGCCATCCAGGGCTTCCTGCCTCAGGACTTTGAGCATGTGGGTGTAATACTGAGCACAAATCCCATCCCAGCTCAGGCCGAGGGACCAAGAAAAATCCTCGAGAGGCCAGGAGATGCCAAAGTGGAAAACAGCAAAGAACCTTTGGCTCTAGGGCCTAAACGGATCTTTACTTCCTCCCCCAGGCAGCCCTCCTGCCCGGACCCCTTCCTACAGGCCTAGCCAGGAGTTGGTCACCAGATCTAAGGCCCCGTGACTGCTCTTCCTGAGGCTGGGGCACTCGGCTAAGTGCCTGGTGAAATGACCCTGCCTTTGTACCCCTACCCCCTTTATTCCGAATTCCCTTTGAAAACACTGCAGAGCCATTCCTGGTCTTTGGCTGGGGAGTGGGAGGCTGTAGACGTGACTCCGCACCTTTCCCGGGTCCCCCCTGTCGGGGAGAGGGGAGGGCTAGTGCCTCCTCTGCACTGTGCATGACCCTGGTCTTGGAGCCTCCATGGGCAAATGGCTGGAAACAGATGGAAAAAGACGCTCAGTGTCACAAGAAATCGAAGAAATGCCAATTCAACCGCAAGGCGTCCTCATAGCCAGGGATGCTGAGTATTTACTTGGTGAGACAATGGAGAACAAATTAGTAAAATGTGTCTGGAGAGCAACTGGAGAATAAGTAATTTTTAAAATGCTCATTCCCTTTTAGCCAGTAATTTCTCTTGTAGAAATTTGTCTAAGGAAATCATCAGAGTTGTGGAATGAAAGATTTATGTACAAAGATGTGTATTGTGGCAGTGCTCACAACTGGGCAATGGCTATGGAATTTATGGCCCTCCCCCCCAGGAAGAAATATTATGAAGCCTTAAAAAAAGTATTTGCAAAAAAACAAAATGAATGATGTGAGAAAATACTCATGGTACAAAATACTTATCCTATGCCAAATTTTCTTAGTGGTATATACTCAACTCTTAATGCTATATACTCAACTCAGATTTTCTTAATGGTATATACTCAACCCAAGAAAATTGCAAAGAAACAATTTAAAAGTAAGTACCAAAATGAAACTTTGATTGGCTATAAACTTAGGACTTGAGTGTTTTTGTTTGTTTGTTTTGCTTGTCTATAATCTTCTGAATTTTCCACATTTTCTGCAATAAACAGATATTGTTTTAACAAGCAAAAGGAAGTTTGATAAACCAAAAAGTCTATTTGGAAATCAGGAGCTGGTTCATTTTATAAAGACTAGGGCTTTCTAGAACAGATGAGCTTCTAGTCTCTTTTCCCCATACCTGCAGCCCAGTGGGGGGAAGTGAGCAAGTGGGTGACAGTGAGTTTGGGCAAGATTATGACTCAAGTACAAATCTGACACCAAGTCACCCAGTGGCCCCGAGCAGGCGAGTGGAACTCTCCAAGGCTCCTTCTCCTTGTGGACAGAGTGAGGCTCAGGACTTCACTGGCTTCACTTGGCTTAATCTTCTCATCAACCCTACGCTGTTCTCACTTTATAGAGGAGGAAACTGAGGCTGCGTAAGAGAGGCTGCGTACACTGATAGGTAAGCTGCTCAGAGTCACATAACTAGGAAGGGACTTCAGGAAGATGCCCCCAGTGTTTGGCCACGTCCCCAGCCCGTAAACAGCAGAACTGGGATTTGAACCCAGTCCCGCCCGACTCCATAGTGTATGATACCAGACCCCGGGGTCTGTCTCCACTGAGGTGGATGGAACTTCAGTGGTGGTGCCCAACCCTGGCCGCACATCAGCGTCCATAATACAGATGCTGAGGCCCTGCCTCCAGGTCAATTAAACCAGACTCTCTGGGGGCCTGGGCATCAGCATTTCTTAAAAGTCCCCGGGTGAGTCCAAAACGCATGCAGGGTGGAGAACCACTGGGTTCAATGCTCTCTGAAGCCCCTTCCAACATTCTGAGAGGCTGCCCAAGGTCACCCAGCTAATGGGAGGTTTGCATTAGAAAGTGAGCCCAGCCCTCTGGACCCACAAGCAGCGCCTTCTTTGCTCCCTGCCCACTGAGGCTCGGGGCGTGAGAAGTCACAGTCCCTGTGCTGTCTCTGGAGACAGGTGGCTGCTTGGTCCTCTCCTCTTGCAGGCCCTAGCAGGGGGTTTGCCTTCCCCTTCAGAAGCGGGCTAGATAGGAAATCATCGATGGATCTGGAACTTGGCAAGAAGTCCACGTGTCACTCAGTACCCATCCCCCCCACCCCCCAGGATGGCTGCAGGAAGACTCGTGAGAAATCCAATTTGGATGAGATTTCCTCAGGAAGCCAGGAGAAACCAGGGGCCTTATCACTGGGCCCTCCTGGGGGATTGATGGGTAGGGTAATCAATCGAAACAGCAAACAGCTGGAACCCCGCCCCTGCCATTAGCAAAGGGAAGGAATAACGAGTGGTTTAAAAAGCACGCGCAAAGGCTGGCTAGCTCTCCCTCTTGCCTTTGGACCCCTGTTCTTGCCTTCTGCACCCTGCTCTTGCCATGTCCCCCTACATGGATCAACACACAAGTAAAACCTGGGCATTTATAATCTACAATGAGAATTTGTAGGCTGTAAATCAGACTGCTTTTTCACTCTTCAGCCCCTTTCCCTCTATATGGGACCCATGATCTGTTATTTTCTCCCATTTCTTTTCCCTCCCTACCTTAATAGATTACTGGCCCAACTCACCCGACGTGCTCTTGAAATTCATTTCTGCAGCATAGTCAAGAACCTAGACAAAATCCGGTTATGCTTCTCCTGGCCCCCGGCCCCACAGCACATGTCCAACCTGGGCCATTCTGGTGCTCCCTGCTCCCATCCTGTCTCACATTGGGAGGCTGCGGTGGAGGCCCCTTTCCCACACTGCCCAGCCTCGGGCAGGCTGAGCTGTCGCTCTTCAAGGCAGCACTCCTCTCCCCTCTCTGGCTCTCTCCCTCGGCCTGCCCTGCCCTCCCTCACAGTCACTGAAGAGGTAGCCCTAAGAAGCCCCCTGTGGGAAGCAGACTTGGCCCAGTGGCTAGGGCGTCCACCTACCACATGGGAGGTCCGCGGTTCAAACCCCGGGCCTCCTTGACCCGTGTGGAGCTGGCCCATGCGCAGTGCTGATGCGCACAAGCAGTGCTGTGCCACGCAGGGGTGTCCCCCACGTAGGGGAGCCCCACGTGCAAGGAGTGCGCCCCCTAAGGAAAGCCGCCCAGCACAAAAGAAGGTGCAGCCTGCCCAAGAATGGCGCCGCACACACGGAGCACTGACACAACAAGAAGACACAACAAAGAAAGAAACACAGATTCCCATGCCACTGACAACAAAAGAAGCGGACAAAAAAAGAACACGCAGCAAAAATGGACACAGAGAACAGTCCATTGGGGCGGGGCCCCTGTGCAGTGTCCTGGGGGGAGGGGCGTGGCCTGTGGCTGGTCCATTTAGCTCGCAGGACAGATTGGGGAGGGGATGGGGGAGTAGGTGTGGAAGCTACAGCTGCCCTCCCTGAGGTGGCACCGTAGCCTCTCATGCTTAGCTTTCAGAAGACAGAGAAGCTGAAAGAATTCGGGCTCTGGCCAGACAGGCCCAGGTTCAATCCCAGGAGCATGACCTCCATGCCGCGCGACTACAGAGCCTCAGCTCCCTCACCTATGAAAGACAAGGGGAGTGAAATAAAACCTGCTGCCCAGGTTGATGGAGGCAGGCCCTGCCTTTCCACCGGCACCAGCTGAGCTCTCAACAAACATTCATTCCCTTCCCCCACCTTTTCCTCTCCCCCCAGGCCGGAGAGAGTTCTAGGCCGCACCTTCTTTCCCCAAAAGGGAACACTGAGGGATTGAGAGGATGAGCAACCAATGCAAAATGACCCAGACCATTCCTAATTCCCAAACCAGGGCTCATTCAGCCTTGGGGTTAGGGACTGGACCAAGGGGGCGGGGGCAAGACTCCCTGCTCTGGGGTGGTGGTAGCTGGCAGCATGGGACCCATCTCCTTGCCCTAGGCTGCCAGGCCTGCATCTGTGTGTGCAAAACTTTGGGAGATGGGCCCACATTACTTGGTTGTGATGGTAGTTGATGCTTATTTTCCACTTTGATGAAATTTGTATGGTGGCAAATTGTCATAGAAAAAAACAATAGAATGACTTTGCTTCCCAGTTGACCGGATCATGTTCCAATGGTTTTCCCAAGTCTGGGAGGCTTGGGGAGAGGTGGAAGTAGCCTCCTCCTCTCTCTGGTATTTGTCGATTGCAGAGCCTGAACAGGGCCCTGGGAGCTGAGTTCAAGACTGGTCAAGTCAACCTCGAGGACCTAGTCCACCACCTGGCCCCTCCCGCTGTGTGGCCTGAGAGATGGGGGGAGAGGATCTGCAACTGTTAGAACTGGAAGGGTTAAAGTTTAGTACAAAAGGCAGAGGAATTATTACCAAGCGCCAACTAGTCATGCATTTGGAAAAAGACCTAGACCCAAAGGCGGACATATTAAATACAAATGAGGTTTTATGGCTAAGAGATTTCAAAATGAGTCGGGAAGGCATTCCAGACCTTGCCTGTCTTAGGAGGAGCTCCCTGGCTGCCACAGTAAACAGCGCCTCAGGCAGCGTGTTCTTTAGGGCTCTAGAGACATCGAGACATTGTAGACAGAGCAGACAACCCCAGGGATTTGACACCACAGCAGTGGGCCTTACCTTGGAATATATGACAACCTCTCTCCCCAGTGTATCAGAGTTTGACTCATTTATAATGTCCCTACACATGGTTCTTCTGCCCTTTTATTTGATCCTATAATTAACACTATACCCATTAAATATATGTCCCAGAGACTTAAATCCTCCAGCTATTCACATGCTACTTGAGCCCTGAATCTCTGCAGAGTCGCAGCCAACACCTACTTGCCAGTTCATCAGCCTCACCCAGGACAACTAACAAAAGGACAAGGATGCACAGTGCTCATCCAAAAAACAGAGAGCATCTACAACCGCAAGCAAGACCGTTCCATCCGTCTGCACCGCGGGATCTAAACCCCCTCTCAATCAGAAGCAGAGCGGGCATCACCATCCCCACATCCTCAAGACTGAGGGATGAGCAAACATAAGGGGGAAGCAACTATGGACTAAAGTAGGCTTATTATTATTCTAGTAATGGAAGAACTCATATTATTGATATAAAGGCAGTGGTCACCAGAGGTTCTGAAGGGAGAGGGAAGAATAGGTGCAAAATGGGCCATTTTGGGGACATTGGAATTGTGCATAATATTGCAATGACAGATAACAGGCCATTAAACAATTGGTCAAAACCTATAAAATCGTATGGTGCCAAGTGTAAGCCATAATGTGAACTACAGGCCATGGTTAGTAGCAATGTTTCAGTATGTGTTCATCAATTGCAACAAATGTGCCACGCTAAGGAAAGATGCTGTTAATGGGAGGGGGAGAGGGGAGGTATATGGGAATGCCCCATATTTTTAATGTAATTTTTATGTAATCTAAAGCTTCTTTAAAAATAAAGATATATATATATATAAAATTCGAGTTCAGAGGGGAGCCAGGTCAGGGAAAGGAAGAAGAGAAGCCCGCTGCCTGCTCCTCCCACAGCGCCTGCGGCAGGTGACCTGAAGTTAGGACAGGCCCAGAGAGATGGGAAGGGACTCAGGGACAGAGAAGGGAGAAAAGATCAGAAAAAGGGAAACCCACTCACTTTCACCCGCAGTGCCTTGTAATGATGGGGATGCCCAGCAGGAAACAGGCAGCGGGACAAGAACTGGGACCAGCAGGGATGGAGGAGACTCACGCCTCTCCTCGAGCCCCGGTCGGAGGCAGGGCTCAGCCAGGCTTCCAGAGAAGCCATGTCCCCCCGCTCCTGTGGAAGTGTGCAGGGGAGGCTCCCTTCCCATCCAGAAGGGCAGTGCTGCTCACCAAGTCCTTACACGGAAGGTATATAATGTCAGAACCCACATGGCTGAAGCCAGAGGCGCTGAGGCCAAAAGAGCACCCAGACATACCTTCAAAATAACTCAAGTGCCGTGGCTGTGGAGTGGCGCAACTCTCAGTCCACAGACCCGGTTGTGTTTGAAATGTGCTTTATTTCCCAAAATCGTCTTCACTCTGCAGAACTCGCCCCTCAGGCTCTAAGAAAGCACGTGACAGTCAGTCGTTGCTGGGCTCGTCTCCCTCTCCCGAGATTGCACCAGAATCCGGGACAGGGCATCTGCCCCCGACAGCGGCAGCTGACGTCCTCAGGCTCCATGCCCCTGTGACCTGGGCACGAAGCACCCCGTGGAGGCCTGGCCACTTCCCGGAGCTCCTGGGGGCACCCACGCATCCCCTTCCTTGAAGGGAGACACTGAAGAATCTCCAGCCCTTCTTCCTTCCTCTCAGCTTCAGCGGCCCTCGGGCCTCTCCCAAGGACCCCCGCATTCCCACTCCCTCAACTGGCTTCCAGCTTTTGGAAAACAAAAGCCAAGCTCGTAAGAATGGCTCTCGCCGGCAGCTTCCGCTTTGGTCTGGCCATAAACATCCCCTCAGGCAAGGAATGTCAAAGCCCAGCTACCTGATTGAAATGAGGGAACAGAAATATCTAGGTTAATAAAGGATCTTATCCCGCTTGCATTTTTCTCCACCATTCCACCGGGATTTGTAGAGAATTAAGCGATAAGAGTTTAATCCTGAACAAAAGCCTGAGAGGGGCTGCCCAGGAGGTAGCTGAGGTTCAGCGGCTAATCTATCCAAGGTCAAACAGCTGGAAAATAGCGGTGCAGGGATGTGAACCAGATCTGCACTGGGTATGCCCAGCTTTTCACAAGTCAGGGGACATCATAGCCAGAAGAGCTGGCAGCTCCGGGGGCTTACTGTGGGCAAGACACTGTTCCAAGTACTGTGTGAGTGGCCTCAGGAGAGGGGGCTTTATCTCCATTATCACTTGAAGCACAGGGCGGTTCAGTAAATGTCCAAGGCCACAGAGCTGGCACGTGGCAAAGCCAGGACTTGAGCCCAGGCAGCCTGGCATCAGAGTCTGCTCTGCTCACTGTGGCCTTCGTTGTGGTTTTCCAGGAGTTAAGCAAAGACAGGAGGAGAGTGCCTGAGGGCTGTGGAGGTTGCTGGCACAAGACAACCTGAGGCACTGGTCGCGCCCCACACCTCACGGGCTAAATATTCCCTCTGCCCAGTTAGATCGAGCATGTCTCTGGAAGGCACTGCAGACGCACTTAAATGATGGGCATTTGGGCACTGCAATAGGCTTGGGGGATCCCTTAACCCGGCTGCAGAGAGGACACCCTGACAGGTACTTGTGGGACCTCACGGTGTGGAGTGGCAAGGAGGATGAGCGCGGGCACAGCGTCTTCCACTGAGTGGGGCAGTGAGCTGGGGCCACAAATGGCGTGAGGGGGGGCAGGAAGAGGAGCCAAGGGTAAAGCTGGCTCCTGGTGCACTGCAGGTTTGCCCTGGGGGCTCCCACCAGAATCCCCATGGGTAATAAATACATGTCCCGAGCTTCTCAGGAAGCAGTCTCCTACTGACACTGCCTGGCGGGCCCAGAGCTCCTGCTGGAACTCTGAAAGGCTGGGCAGGTATGGGTTGGCGTGAGAACATAAATTCCCCCCTCCTGGGCTCCAGGCGGTATGTGGTGGGCAAGATAAAAGGGGATAGTGGGTCCAAGGCCCCTGCCTTCTTCTAGGTCCTTGTCGGTGGCTGCAGGAGAGAGGCAAGGAGCTAGACAGATCTTGGAGCCAATCCCAGGTCTGCCTTTACTTGCTGTGTGACATTGGGCATGTTACTTACCCTCTCTGGGCCTCAGTTTCCTCATTTCCAGGTCCTCATACCCGTCCCACAGAGTCGTTGTGAGGAATAAACTGAGATAACAGATGAGGAAGCGACCTATGCGGGGCACACAGAAGCAAGCAGGTGCTCAGTTGATGTTTGTTCCTCTTTCTCTACTGTACCATTTTCAGTTTTATTCAGCAAATATTGATGGAGCTGTGCTATGTTCTGAGTGGCATTCTACATGCTTAGAAAGGGGGCATGGGCAGGCCGAAATGGGGAAGTTGTGGCCTCTGCTTTCCCAGAAGAGCCGCCCAAGAGGAAGAGTGGGCAATCAGAACTCAGGGACAACAGTGCTTCTTTAATAACTTCATGCAGAACGTGTCCTGTGCTTTGGTTTGCCTAGAGCAGTTCACAAGGAAAAATATTACACTGGCAAGTTTGCCCTGTCCACTGGCAGGAAGAGAGGTGGCCTTGGGGGGTTGGGGACTTCCTTGTCCCAAAGGAAGTAAAAGCCTCTGATGAACTTAAGCACATACCTTCATTTTAGAAGTCTGGTCCCTGTTTCTCAAAGTGTGCTCAGAAGACCACCTGTGTGCAAAATTTGAGGCACTAATCTAAGCAGATGCCCAGGCCTCATTTCCACAGCTACTGAATCAATATGTCTGGAGGCAGAGCCCAGGCATCTGCATTTTTACAAGCTGCCCATATATGATGTGGAGCATCCAGAAGTCTGAGAATCCCCGCTAGGTCAGTGTGATAGGCCTGTAGGGGCACCTGGTGGTTAGGGACCCCTTAGCCTGGGCTAAAGCAACTGCTGGGGGCTGCAGCAGGCAGTGGCCCTGCCTGGGGATGCCAGCGTCCAGGCCTGCACCTGCCAGGACCCTGAGGAGCCAGGGCCTGGAGGGAAGGCCTCAGGGGGCTCTTGGGGGCAAGTCTCTAGCTGGAAGAACTTGCAGCCTCGAGAGAGGCCCCCAGGCTGGGACCTGTGGGCATTCTTGGGAGGCGTGTCTCTGTAGCCCCCCACATGGAGGGGCAGTGCCCAGCAGGGCAGTAGGGCAGTGCCAGGCAGCCACCCAATGCAACTGACATCTTTCATGAAGTGAGAACTGACACCATCACAATTCCCCCTTTCTGTATTAAACAATACTGAGACCAGGCAAAATTTACTTGAGGAAATAGTTGCTCCTGGAAATGAGTCACGTTCCTTGGTGGAACTGGCTACGGAAAGGATAAGGGAGAAGAGACAGCAATTGATAATCCTCAAGCCCCAACCAAGAAGAGCTAAAGGGATTGGAGATGGGGGCCAAGGAACCAACACTGGCTGGTGATAAGGAGGTGTCCCCAAGGCTTTTTCTTTCTTGGCCTCAGTTTCCCCTTTTGGACAGTGACCTATGATATTCTCCCAGGGAACAGCCTCAGTCTGAGGTGCCAAGACGACCATTCGATGGAGTTCTGGAGGTGTAGTTCCAGGGAGTGTCCACCAGAGGGCGGGGCTGCCCACATCCCTTCTGGGCGCAGCGAGAAACCCTGTGCCTCCTACACGCGCACACACTCACGCTCACCCACACATACACACTCAGAGATGGAGGATTATGGCTCTTGGTATCTGCTGAGAGGGTTAGGAGTGCAAGAGATTTGTTAGGGGTGCAAGCCAGTGAAAGATAAGAAGGGAGGAAGCCGCACTGGGCATGGGGAGCCTCAGACCACGATGCAAATGTGACCAAGTCTCGGCCACCGGGGCCAGCAGCGCCTGAACTGAGACGGTCCCGCGATGGGCTGAAGTGTCAGGCTTGCACCCTTGCCGTGCTCAGCCATTGGTTGGGGGCTACCTGGGAGGGTGGCCATCAAACGTGGTGGACCCAAAAGTGCTAGAGGTTGTCAGCTACCTGCACTCTGCAGCTGACACCCGTGTTCTTTCTTGAAGGGAGAAGGGAGCACCGCCCAGCCCCCGCCCCCTTTAAAAGCGCTCTATCCACCAGCAGCCCTGTTTCCTCCTCTCTGCTCTTGCTGCTCAGGGCCTCTCTCTGACCCCCTAGACCCCTGCTTTGCAGTTCCGCTGTCAGGACCCGGAGGGCAGGGCCAAGCTTAGCAGGAGTCCTAGCTCGCGGATGCGTGTGGGAGAAGGGCCGGGACCACCCAGACCTCCCAGAGGAAGCCGGGCCCCAGCCCTCCTCGCCCTCCTCGCCCTCCTGTGGGACTTGGCAACTTACGACCCACTCTTCTGGGTTTCCCATCAATGAGCATAATCTCCACCCCTTCCAGCCCGCAGGGGTTGGATCCAAAATGGAAATGCAGGAGGGGCCTCCCGTCCCCCGAGGGAACCGCTTGGGGAGGGCCCGGGTCCTCGAGATAGTTCAGGGGTTGGTGGCCTCCCCATTAGCGCAGCTGCACCTCCCAGCTGGTTGGGTCCCAGGAAAGGGAACTTGGAGCGGGTTTGTTCCAGGCACAGTCAGACCTGCCGGAGGAGAGAAGGTGGAGCGGGAAGGGCTGGGCGGGGGCCAGGGGAGCTCCTGCTCATGCCAGGCCAGGCTCCCCCTCAGTTCCTCTCCAGCTCCAGGACGCCCATCTGCCACGTTGGAGCACTCGGGCACGCCTGCAGCTCCCTCCCTCAGGTCCAGATGGCCACCCCCTTCCCCCTGCCCCCCACTCTCCCACTGCCCTCACGCCCCATCCTACCCAGAGCAAGAGCCTGGCCAGAAGCCTCCTCCCAGCTACCTGGAGTCCAGTGGGGCTGGGCAGGGGCCCTGGTTGTCATGGAGACCAGGCCTGCTCATCGTTCTCGCTCTGGCTGGGAGGGAGGCAGGATTGATACCCAGTTAGAGAAACCAGGAGAAAATCCAGAGAAACACACACACACTGAGAAAGGGCGGCCCGCGTGTGCAGATTTGTGGTGACTGTGAGCTGTGCAGGCTGTGCACAGCGCTGTGTGTGCAGCGAGGACGCGGGTGTGTGCAGGGCTGTGTGTCGTGTGAGTGGAGCAGGTCTGTGTGTCTGAGTACACGGGACCGCCCATCCCACCGGCGTGCTGGGTGGGCCTGCGTGGCTGCGCGCGAATGTGCGTGTGTAAAGCTGTGCCTGTGAGCATGAACACGGGCGTGCTGTGAGTGTGCACACGCGGATGAACGCGGGCAAGTGCGTGTGTGCCCCATCCTGTCCCCTACACCTCATCCCCTCTCCACTCCAAAGGCAGCTGAGGGGCCTCCCCAGCTCCCACCCATGGGCGCCCTGGCTCAGGGGCCCAGGAGAAAGTTCCAAGCAATTTTCTCCTCTGGCCGCCCACTCCCTCGGCCTCTTACCGATCGGGACAGTCTGAAGAAAGCTGACTAGTGGGTCCCGGGACTGCACGATGACATCCTTGCATGCTAGGCACAGGGTGGACTGCAGGAATTGAGGGGAGGGGCCGGGAGACCCAGGGAAGATTGGGGGTGCGGGCGCAAAGGCCGCGTGATGAGATCGCGCTTTCCCTCCTGTGCACCCCTCCCCAGACTGTAAGTTCTCTATACAGGCGTGGTATTCACCCTCAAACTGGGCGCCTCCTCGCCTCCCCACCCAGGTCAGAAACTTCCAGAGTGGAGGGCCAGTGCCTTTACCTTCTTTCTGGAATAGGGTTGCCAGATAAAATATAGCATGCCCAGTTAAATTTGAATTTCAGATTTTAAAAACCATATTTTTTTTTAGTATAAGTGCATCCAAATATTGCCTGGAATATACTTACAATAAAAAAGATTATTCATTGTTGATCTGAAATTCAAATTTAATGGAACCTCCTGTTTTTATTTGCTAAATCTGGCAGCCTTAGACCAGAAGCCTCCTTTTTCTGAGTCTCCCCCACATAGTGTCCTGGAAGGGCGTCTAGCTGTATGTGTCCCTCGGAGCTGCGGACCCCTGCTCCGGGGCAGAGCCCTTATGAGGGGCTCACTCGGCAAACGTGGCCCACAGGAGGGGCCAAAGGGGACTGAGGAGCCCACGTCCACCGCCCACCACCGCACCAGGGACTCAGTTCATGAGGCGTCCTGCACCCGCTAAAAGAAGGGCCAAAGCTGGGCTGCTTCCAACTATCTAATCACCATTGATGAGGGCTCCTGAGGGCTCAGCGGGTGGCTTGTGGGAGCCCAGAGAGATGTGGGTGCAAGTCCAGCTCCATGTGGCATTAGCAGTATGAACTTGGACAAATGACTAGCCTCTCCAAGCCTCAGTGTTCTCTTCCATAAAATGGGACCACAACAGTACCCACTTAATCAGACTACTGGAGAGACTTCAACGTGGTCTGGGGACTAAACCTAGCCCATGAGTGTGAAAATATCGAGTCAAATCCGAGGGCTCCACAGAGGGGAGGGGTGTGGTCACCCCTGGGCCTTGGGGGGTGGGGGGTGGGCGTGAGCCTGGGCCGCAGGAGGGAAGGTGCGTGGCTGCTGGGGGGGAGGGGTGGTGGCACTAGGAGAGGCTCAGTGGGCACGGCCACCTCAATACCAGCCGTGAGGGCCTGTAGTGTCTGAAAAGAATTTTAAAGCAATTCTAAAACCCACACGTCAGTCTGCCTATTAGCACCATGTGCAGTGATAAAACACTCCTTTCCCCAAAATCTTTTTTTTTTTTTTTGGTCTAAGTTCTACACAATTGCTGTGCATTTTTTTGACTCTATGTGTGTGAACATACAGATCCATACTTGATAGGGAGACTTTATTTGAAATGATTAGTGCGAAGGGGGAAAGGGGCTATTGCATTAGGGGAAACACTGACCCTAAGGCCCTCAAGAGCCTCAGGAACTAGGCAAAAAAGATTTTTCTTTTATAGCAAGGATAGAACCAGGTGTGAGGAAGTGGGAGGAGAGGGTGCATTGATCATATAGCAGATCTGAGACTATGTTTTACGCAGAAGCAACCTATTTTCTGGAAGATGCCCTTAAATTTCAGGAACCTGGGGGAAGAAGAGAAGCTTAACCAAAGTTGGGTTAATAAGCATTTCATTCTGAGTCATCAGTGGGGATAAGCAGTTCAGCTCATCACGTATGAGGCAAGAATGGGAAAGGGGAGGGTCCGTGTCTGGCTTGCCATAGGTGATCCAGGGGGCACCCGTGAGTCTCATGGAAGTCATCCAGGGAATGGGGGTTCTTCACAGAAAGCCATTTCCAGAATACAAAGGGTGGGGCGGTTTCTTCACCTGAGCTGTTTTCCAGCCTCACAGAGCTCAGGTGACGTTGAACAGTGTCGGTCCCCACTTTGTTCAAGACAAATGATGGTCATTGCCACACAGATCAGAGGGATCATAGAACCGAGTGAAGCACGGGCTAAGACGCCTTCTGAAGACTGTTGGCATTGCTCCTGCAAATTCCGTTGATCTTCACAGTTGTTTTAGGATAACATCTTCCAATTCTGTGGCGCTGTTCGTTGACCTTTCTGAAGTGAAGACGTTGATGCTCTTGCTGGCATGGTCCACAGCCAAGGTGCAAGTCACCAGGCTTTTAGCTCACGGTACTTCTTCAGATGCTGGTGAAAAGAGCTAGCTGCAAATCAACCTGGAGCCCTGGTAGGGACCTGGGCAGTCGGGTTTTAGTTCTCAGTGTCGCCAAGTCAGGAGGATGGGAAAAAAGTTGGAAATGTAAGTTTGAAGAGTTGTAGCCTGATATTGAAGGAAACTGCACAAATTGAAAAATTGGCAAGTGTTGACAATATGTGCAAGTTGACAAGATCCAGTTCAATTAGAGGTAGATCACAAAACCATTGAGTACCTACATTAAAAGAGGTGCAAAATAGCTCAAAGAAAATGAACAGAAGCAGAAACTGATAGCCCATTGAAGTGTGCCCTAGTTTTCTAGTGATACACAAAATTTCTCTCTACAGTCATCTTCCTTTTGATCAAAGGTGATCCCAAAGAAAGATTATTCTTAATGATAAAATAAGGCTTTAAAAAAAAGATTTGGCCTGATTATTTACATAGATACAGCCAGGATGATAATTTATAATATAGGTCTTTTTAAGTTTGCTTTGCTGGAAATTTTCAGAACGAATCTCAGATCGAACTTTTTAAAGTTTCTTCAGGCTAGGAAACCAATCCAAGAATTCACCATGAGGTTTCTTCTGCAGCACCTACAGTTTTAGTGTTGTTAGAGTCTAGAATTCCTCTTTTCCTGAGGTCCTAGAAATATGTGGCTCCTGGGCCTGCCAGGAAATGACCTTCCTCACTCACCTGTAAAGTTGGGAACCCTATAAGCCAGGTCCAGGTCAGTGTTTCCAAGAAGGATTTATAAGCATTGGCCCATAAAGTCAACTTTAGTTCCTCAAAAGTATCTGGGAAGTGGATGTGGCTCAAGTGATAGAGCTTCTGCCTACCATGCGGAAGGACCCAGGTTCGGTCCCTGGGGCCTCCTGGTGGAAAAGAAGAAGAGAAAGCTTGCCTGTGTGGTGATCCAGTGCCCACACAGGTGCCTGCATGGTGAGCCAAAGCCCATGCAAGTGCCTGCATGGTGAGCCAGTGCCCACGCAAGTGCCCGCGTGGTGAGCCAGTGCCCACGCAAGTTAGTCATGCAGCAGGATGATGATGCATCAAAAGAGAGACAAGGAGAGAGTCAAGGTGAAGTTCAACAGAAACCAGGAACTGAGGTGATGCAATTGACAGGGAAACTCTCTCCCCATCAAAGGTCTCTGGAATCAAATCCTGGTGAATCCTAGAGGAGAGGAAATGAGAAAAGAAGACAATACAGACAGCAAAAACAGCAGGAAGAGAAGAGGGGAAGGGGAAAAAAAAATAAATAAGAAAAAAAAAGATGTATTAAAAAAAAGTGTCTGGTCATATCTGATTAAATAAGCATCCTATGACATTACAGTCAAAGCTGTGGTTATATAACCAATGTCTTCAATGATGTCCTGTTAACAAAGAGGACAGATTCTTATTGAACCTATGCAAATATTATGTTGCCATGGAAATAAGGATACTCAATCAGAATTTACAGATTCCAGAGGGATTGGAAAGGAAGAAAAAAGATAAATGTTTTAAAGTTGTAGAGGGAAAAGAAAACGGGGATTCTTACATCCAGAAAATAGAATACTAAAACATTAGTGATATTTTAAACAAAACCCATTGTCATCCTATATCAGTTCATTTAGTCCTCTGTGATTAATCCTTGTCCCACTCCATCTTAGGTCTCATGAGTCCATCACCCTCTCTAGAGTTCTAGAAATCTTGTCTCATCCCAGTGGCATGGCCCCAAAGTTATTTAAGCAGTGTCCTTACAAGTCTGTGCCCCAGAGTTCCTGACATAGTAATTTCCTTGGGGCTCTGAGACAGTCCCTTTCTTGCTGAGGATGCAGCACTCAGATGTGTAGCTGATTTCAAGCACTTTCAGGGAAGCATCAGAGTAAAACAAAGAGCTATCTGTAGATGACAAAAGACTTAAAATAGCCATGGTTAACTTATTACCTGTTTAATGAAAGTGAAAGATCTAATGAGAATTCATTACAAAAGTACAAGGAAAGTTGGTTTCTGTAGTGTGTAACGTTTTTAAGGATAACTGAAGTTGTGACTGTGATCTAACGCAGGCAAAGCAACACCGGGGCATATCACAGACAGTGAGGACACTTACAAATCTCTAGGAATTTAATATAATTTTGGAATTAATCACATTCATAACATTTTATCCATAAAACCTGCAACTTACAACATAGCAGATAGACCTAATTATTTCTGACCCCTCTTTTTTTACAAGGTGAAAGAACAAATCCTTTCTGGTTTTCTAGCGGCCCTCTGGAAAACCCCAAAGACAGTTTAAGATCAAGAAGAATCATTTAGAATGTCAGGCCAGGAGAGTTGTGAGAAGATGGTGTAATAAGAAACTCTCCAGGAATCAGTCCTTCCACCAAAACAACTGTTGATCTGCCAGGAACTGTTGGAATCAACTGTTTTTGAAACCCTGGAGTTGGTGGGACTCTGTGCAGCAACCAGGGAAGAGCTGGAGGAAGGAGCTGGTAAACTGAGGTCAATATCTGTGGATTTCACCTCCCTGCAGTGGCTACCATCCCCAGCTTGGTGCAGATGGCTGGTGTCAGGGTGACCTTTATGGCTGTAGTCCTCTAAATCTGGGGGGATGTGGTCTGATCATTGATCTCTTCTTTTGGCCAACTACTCAGATCGCTGGAGGACCAGCTCTGAGGGCAGCTATTTGTAGGGGTGTCTTAAAGGGCAGTACCTACTTTTTTCTCTTTTCCCTTTCTATTCCCCATTTGGGAGCGAAAATAGTTTGGAACAGTCACAGATGGGTGACTCCAGCCTTCAATGACAACAGCAACAACAATAAACACCGAGCAATTTCAGAGGAGTGGGGGAACTAGATCTCCAGCATTTAAACAACATAAGACTGGGAAGCAGTTGTGGCTCAACTGATAGAATGCCCGTCTACCATATGGGAGGTCCAGGGTTCGAACCCAAGGCCTCCTGGCCCGTGTGGTGAGATGGCCCATGCGCAGCACTGCTGCACACAAGGAGCGCCATGCCACTCAAGGGTGTCCCCTGCGTATGGGTGCCCCAAGCACAAGGAGTGCGCCCCGTGAGGAGAGCCGCCCTGCATGAAAAAAGTGCAGCCTGCCCAGGAGTGGTGCCGCACACACGGAGAACTAATAACGCAACAAAAAGAGACACAGATTCCTGGTGCCACAGAGAATGCAAGCGGACACAGAAGAACACACAGAGAATGGACACAAGAAAGCAGGCAACAGGGGTGGGGAGGGGAGAGAAATAAATAAAATAAATCTTGAAAAAAATAAAAATAAAAAATAAACAACTTAAGACTCATAATGTCCAGTTCTCAACAAAAAGCTACAAAACACATGAAGAAATGGGAAAGCATGGCCCGTTCACAGGAAAAAAAATAATTCACCAAAAACCATCCCCAAGGAAGTTTTTATAGCTAAGAGATTTCAAAGTAAATCAGGAAGTCATTCCAGAGATTACGCTTATACACATCTCAGCAGGACCTCATTGACTGCACAGTAAACAGAGCCTCAAACGTCGGAGCTCCTGAGGGCTCTAGAGCCACCTGGACACTGGGCAGACCAGACCGTCCCAGAACTCAGCACTGTCAGTGGGCCTTTGGAATACGTGCTCCCCAATGTATCAGCGTTGGACTCATTTGTAATTTCCCTACACTTAGTTCTTCTGCCCCTTTTATTTGAACTTGTAATTAGCACTATCCTTGTTAATTACATGTCCCAGAGACTTAAATGTTTAGACTGTTCCAACGTGGTTGAGCACTCCAGCTGAGTTACAACACCTCCTCTCCAGTTCATTGGCCTCACCCAGGTCAGCCAACCAAAGGAGGATGATGGACAACGCCCCCCAAAACAGAGAGTATCTACAACTGCAAGTAAGACAGTTCCACCCATCTGCCCGAAAGAACAATGGACTACAGTGGACTTATTATTATTATTATTCTATTATAGACATTATTATTTTAACAATGAAGAACTTGTGTCATTGTTATAAAGGCAGTGGCTACCAGAGGTTCTGAGGGGAGGGAGAGGGAAGAATAGGTGCAACATGGGGGGCATCTTGGGGGATATTTTGAATTGTCCTGCATGACATTGCAATGATGGATACAGGCCATTATATATATGGTCAAAACCTATAAAATTGTGTGGGGCAAAGTGTAAACTATAATTTAAACTATAGTCCATGGTTAGTAGCAATGCTTCAATTTGTTTTCCTCAATTGTAACACATGTACCACACTAATGAAGAATGATGCTAAGGTGGGAGAGTTGGGAAGGGAAGAGGGTGGAGTATATGGGAATCCCCTATATTTTGTTTTAACATTTATGTAATCTAAAGTTTCTTTAAAAATAAAAAAATAAGACTTTTACAGATAAACAAAAGCTGAAAGAGTTCATTACCAGAAGACCTGCCCTGCAAGAAATGCTAAAGGGAGTCTTTGAGGCCAAAATAAAAGGACACTTAGAGAGTAACTTGAAGGCATAAGAGAAATAAAGAATATAGGCAAAGGCAACTACGCAGGTAGATATAAAATCCTTTATTATTCTACTTTTGGTTTGTAACTGATTTCCTTCCCCACCCAATTGACTTAACAGGCAAGTATACAAAATAACCTTGTAAATCTATGGTAATGGGCACACAGTGTATAAAGATGTAATCTGAGCCAATACCACTATCGAGGGGTGGTAAGGAGATACATAGGAGTAGAGAGTTTGTATACTTCTGAAACTAAGTTGGTACTAATCAAACTAGGTTGTTATTCACTTAAGATGCTAAATCTGATAAGGGTTTTTGTTGGTTTTTTTTCTTTTCTTTTATTTAATTTTTGTTGTTCTTTTATTTTTTATTTTGTGATAAGGGTTTACTATCTAGAATACAAAAAGCACCCCTACAACTCAACAACAATGAAAAACAATCCAATTAAAAAATGGGCCAATAGGGAAAGGGATGTGGCCCAATTGTTTCCCATCTACCTATATAGGAGGTCCAGGGTTGGATGCCCAGGGCCCCCTGGTGAGGGTGAGCTGGCCCACGCAGAGTGCCAGCCCACATGGGAATGCAACCCCGCACGGGAGTGCTGCCCTGCGTGGGAATGCCAGGAAGGCAAAAGCCGCTCCATGCAGGAATGCCGGCCAAAGTGGAGAGCTGGCGCAGCAAGATGACGCAGCAAGATGACACAACAAGAGACAGAGAGGAGAGAAAATAAGAAGAAGTAGCAGAACAAGGGAACCGAGGTGGTGCAAGAGAATTATCACCTCTCTCCCACTCTGGAAGTTCCCAGGATCGGTTCCTGGAGCTGCCCACTGAGAATACAAGCAGACACACACGGAGAGCAGACAACAGGGGAATGGGAGGAGAAATAAATAAAATAATCCTTAAAAAATTTTTTTGAATAATATTTCTGCAAAGAAGATATTCCAATGGCCAGTAAGTATATAAAAAGATGTGCAATATCATTAGCTGTTAAGGAAATGCAAAGTAAAACTATAATGAGCTACCACTTGACACCAATGTTCATCCCAGCATTAGTCATAATAGCTAAAAGGAGGAAGCAACCCAAGTGTCCATCAAAGCCGAATGGATAAACAAAACGTGGTATATCCATACAATGGAATATTATTCAGCTGTAAAAAGAAGTGAAGTGCTGGTACATGTTACAACATGCATGTACCTTGAGGACATCATGTTGAGTGAAATAAGGACAAATATTGCATGATTTCTCTACTATGAAATTCTTAGAATAAATAAATTCATAGAGACAGCAGAATAGTGGTTATCCAGGGGAGGGAGAGAGGGGGTTATTGCTAAATAAGTATAAGTTTTGGTTTGGCATGATGAAAATAGTCTGGAAACAGGGGTGAAAGTAACACAGTATTGTCAGTATACTTAATGTCAAAATATCATCCACTTAAAATGATGAAAATGATTTTATGTTTATGTATATTTTACCCCAATTTAAAAATAAATAATCAATTATTTTAAAAGACATCATTTAGAATTTGATTTGGGGATGGCAAAATGTCCAGAGTTGTCAGGAGGTCTGAACACTTGGTTAAACAGGATCATAAGTCATAGTGAAGCAATACCTGGGCTCTCTATTTTACCAAAGTGACACTAAAAAGATTTTAAAAGTAAATATAGGAGGTGATTGAAAAAAACCTTAGTTCTTTTAAAAGTGAGAAGACTTGGTTATCTTAAACAATCAAAACCATGATAAAGTCAACATAAAGCAGAGGAAATTATTCTGATAAGACACAGAATCTCTGCCTTTTACCTCAATTCCTCAGAAGGTAAAGAGAAAACTTTCACAATCTCTTATTAAAAGCACCAGTAATCCAAGATAAGTTTGTCATTTTAAGAGAAAGAAAACCAAATTCTTATTTTGCATCAGTATATGATACTAAGGCTCTTAAAAATATTTTAAACAAATCAAATCTTTCCCAGCTTTGACCAAAAGAAATAAAATTCCTTTTTTGCAAACCTTTTGCAACTTTCCATATCCATTCAGATTTTGGCCTACAACTTTCCTCTTTCTCATGCTGCAATTGCCAGTAATTTTTTAAAAACTACTCTCTTTTTCCTTAACAAAAACACACCTTGCATACCTTACATACTTAATTTTCTATAAGTCTAAGGTTTTAAGTTCCCAAAAAAATCTCAGAAAATTTCTTCAAGCTGACATCCTGCAAAACACAATTACTGTTGAAATAAATTCTATCTGAACAACAACTTGATTTGGTAAAAATCAAACCTACATTCTTCATCATGTTAAACAGCTAGTAGATGTGATACTAGTTTATTTGCTCAGTAAACTGGAATATGTTTAGAAAGAAAATAACCAAGTAGAATAAAAATGTATGCTTGTATTTTACTTAACACTGATAACTCAGAAGACGCTGTTTTGCAAATCAGTACTTTTAATTTCTTGACCTTCAGTAAACATCGTCTTCAGCATGGGAGTCAATTTGAAGAACCCCCAGTGATACAGCAGGCCTGACAGAACTGGACTCAGCTATATATATATAGTTTGGAGAATAATTTCATAATGGTGAAATCTTTTAATATTTCTTTCAGCATGGTTTGTGTTTCCCCTGGATTACTGCCTAGTCCTGCATTTATATAGTGGATTCAAAATAATCAGTGATGGCAAAGCCAGTGTAAATAGGAAGAAACAGAGAATTCCGTCACTCATCCTAAAGCAATGAGTCCAGTCCTGTCGATGTTCTCCATCAGTCAGCCATTTTCTCTGATTTCTCCAGAAGAGAAACTTTAGAAGGTTTAATATCGAATAGAGTAGCTAATGTTTTTCTGGTGAAGATATTTTGCTGGAAATTTTTGACTGTGGAAACATTTGAAAACCACTTAAATTAACTCTGAAGAAATGACGATATGAACAGCATTGTGATTCTGGAATGTATTAGGAAATGGAATTTTTAGCATCTCTGCTGAAATTATCCTTATGCTTAAGACTTTTCCTAATTATTTATCTGTTGATTCATGTGACAGAGACTTTTCAAAATTAAAAATAAATAAAAAGTGTTCTCTAATCAACGATGAGCGAAGACAGATGGGCAGTTGTGGCTTTACTGTCTACTGAACATGAACATGAGAAAATTAATTTTGACATCATCGATCACACATGTGCAGAAGTTATGGCTCAAAAACAACAACTGTAATGTTATTGCTCTTCACTCTGACAGACTAAAATAGAGCTATACGCTTTTCCCCATTTTCAAAAGCACATTTATGTAATTAAAGTATTAACACAGAAAAACAAGTTTCTTTAGACACGAGCAGCTTTAATCATCCAATGCAGCCCCAGCAGGACCCACCGCCACACCGTGGGAAAAGAAGATGCTCCGGACACCTCGGGGCGCCAGCAGCTGGCTCTCCCAGCCCTGCATAGCCCCAGGGTCCTAGCCTGCCTCTGTGACTTCAGCTCAAGCCAAACGGAAGCTCCTGGACCTAAGGCAGGACCCAGGCTGCAGGACCACTGGCTCCAAGGCCAGCACCACGTTCCTCTTCTGTTTCACCCTGTGCTCCCTCCCAGCACTCAGTCCTCGGGGGAAAAGCCCCCAGCAGGCCCGGGCACCCGTGGGATTGCTGGAAGAACCGTGTGTCCATGTAGCTTGGGCACCTGCCAATTCCTTGCTTCCATCTTCCTTTCTCCTCCTCCTAGACCTCTGGGTCCTTGCACCTCTCCTGCAAAGGTTTGCAAACTGCTAAAATGTCCTGGAGTGCTGGAGGTGGGGTGTACTGGTGCACGTGGGGCCTGTCCCCCTGGACCAGGTCAGCACCCCCCCTTTGGCTCAGACGCACCACCTGCACAGGATCAAGGTGTCTTAAATCCTCTCTAAATCTTGTAAGGTGAAACCCTTCGGCATTTTTCTCACCGAGCTTAGGAAGTTGCAGAGGCTCAGCCTCTCAAGCCGACTGCTGGTGTGGCCCAGGTGAGGTGGGGACAGGCCAGGCTCCCTGGGGATCCCTCTGAAAGCTCAAGCGAGCCCCAGTGCTTGGGTCAGCTGCTGGTCACTGGGGCTCTGTCCACAGCAGCAGAGCCAGAGGCCAGAGGCTGGGGCCTGGGCGAGTTTGAGAGGAGCTCCCACAGGAAGGAGGAAGAGATGCCTAGCAAAGGAAGCTGGGTTCAACAGCCTGTTCTCAGCCTGGTGCAGTCCCGAAAAGTCCGGAACTACATTATGGAAAAGAAACGCCCCTCTTTGTGGAGCTGACCCCCTCCAGCATGCGAGGGGAGGCCTTGCTGGCTCCCACTGTGTGCTGAGGGCAAGTCCCTGAGGAGTGTCCCACAGCTGACACTGCCAGATCCTTGTCCTCCTGAACTTTGACCGGGGTCCTGAATGGAGAACTTCTCCTCTGGGGATCCGTCAGAGGGAAACTTCGGGTGGCTGTATTCCCAGACCCCTCCCCCTCCAACTGTCTGTGCTCTGTGTTAAGTGTTGTACAAATATGTGTTTCCATTTAATCTTCCCTACAAAGTGCAATGCAATTAAAAGCAACATCTCAAAAGGAAATGTCACTTGCCCTGGGTCACAAAACTTGTCTGATTCTTAAGCACAAGTTGTTAACAAAGTCCCCAGGGTTCCTGCACCCAGCCCCAATTCCTTTGCTTCTCCTTAGAGCCCTGCAACCTCAGTTGGACACCTTGGCTCTACCCTGCTGCAGGCTGACCCTCCTCAGCATCCTGCCCTAAAGCCTTCAGGTTGGTTACCCCCCAAGTGAGGTTGAGTTTCAGTAACAACCAACCAGATGTTCTGGGAAGACCTGAGCCCTTCTAGACCCTATGGAGAAGGTCTCTGGCACCTTACAGCACCTGGAGATGAACCTGCCTAATCGCCAATTGCAAGCTACCTGCCCTCCTCCCACCCCTGGGCTGCTGCATCCTCCTCTCATTCTTTCAGCTCCTTCAAGAGCCTTCTGCAGTGGTTGAAGGAAGGAGCTGAAGCAGGAGGTATGTCCTTCCCTTATGGACTGCTATAAACAATAGGCCTTCCATGCCAACCTGGAGAGAAGCTGGCACAGGCAGGTGATGCTGCAGCCCCAAGAGCAGAGTGACAGGCACTGGAGGCCGGGACGTGAAGACCCGTGTAAACCCTCCTGCTCCAGGGCCCTGGAGGAAGGAAGACTGGGCATGTAACTGTCTGCTCCAAAAGTCAGACTCTAAGAGGCAAGCAGAGGCCTTGGACCCAGAGGCCTGGGTGGCTCTACTCCCTCCTCCTGGTTCAGAACCTTCCTCTCCCGCCATGGAGGTGAACATGAGACCCAGGCTGCGCAGATCACTGTCTTCATGTTGAAGCCCACACTGAGTGGCCCCTGGGGCTCCCTGGCTCCAGCCAGGCCAGTGGAAGCCCTTCCTGGTTTTTTGTGTGCAGTGAGTGAAAAGTGTTAGGCAGCCCATAGCTGCTCCAGCCATGGAAGGGTAAGCTCTGATCTCCAGGCTCTGCAGGCCTCACAGTTCCCCCATTCTGCTTCCATTCTGTGAGAAACTGCCCAATAAATTCTTTCCTTAGACTGAAACAAAACAAAACAAAATTATTAAGCTGGGAAATGCCTGGGCTCCTGCCTACTATATAGAAGGTCCAGGGCTTGATTCCCGGGGCCTCCTGGTGAAGGCCAGCTGGCCCTCGGAGCGAGCTGGCCCTCGGAGCGAGCTGGCCCATGTGGAGTGCTGGCCCATACAAAGAGCTGGTGCAGCAAGATGATGCAACAAAAAGAGACAGAGAGGGAAGCGGCTGTGGCTCAGTCAGTTGGGCTCCCGTCGACCATACGGGTAGACGGCAGGCTCACCCGCATGCTGTAGACAGCCGCAGGGCCACAAGTGCCGTAGAGTGCCGCCAGGCCCGCAAGCGCCACCGAGAGCCAACTCAGCAAGGTGACACAACAAAAAAAGGGAGACAAGCAAAAAAAAAAACCCAGAAGAACGCGCAGCGATTGGACATAGAGAGCAGAGAGCAAGCAAATTGCGGGGGGAGGGGGGTAAATAAATAAATTTTAAAAAGAGACACAGAAGAGAGACAATAAGAGACACAGTAGACCAGGCAGCTGAGGTGGCACAAGAGATTGAGTGCCTCTCTCCCACTCCGGAAGGTCCCAGGATCAGTTCCAGTGCTGCCTAAAGGGAAGACAAGCACACACTGAAGAACATACAGCAGATGGACACAGAAAGCAGCCAGTGAGTGCAAAACAACGAGGGAAGGCGGGAATAAATAAATAAATCTTTTTTAAAAACCTATTAACTTATTATTATTTTCCTTTCTTGTAGTTTTATTCATTTACTTATACATGATTACATATTATGAAGTTCGGCAAAACAAAGTTCTCCACGTCTGTGCCTTTTCTGACGGTTTTTACTATTTCTTTCATTGCTAGGTTATGACTGAAAGTATGCATGTTGTACAGAGGAGGAAGCTGCTAAAATACGACCCCCTGTGTGGAAAGGTGTTGGATACACTTGAAGGCCCAGACCAGGGGAGGTATTTGTCTGTGGTCCTGATGAACAGGCTCACCTTGGGCCCAGCCAGGAATAACCCCTGCTCGGGCTCCCGCCGCGGCAGCCAGCCTCCCGTGATGGCTCTGCAGGCCCCTGTGCCCTGCCTGGAGGCCTCCTCTGCCAGGTGGTTGCAGGCCGCCAGACAGCAGGGAGCGCAGGGTGAGAGCAGAAGGAAGCCTCTTGGTGTTAATTGGTGCTAACCAATTCCGGCAGCCCCACCTTTCCTCCACAGCTCGCAAGGCAGCCGAGAATAATGAATCTTTGTACTTTGCATACTGGGGCCCTGCCTGGATGAGAAGGGGGAGGGAACAAAGGGAATGTGAAGACTAGCACAACTGGTCAGCACTTTCTCTGAGGTTAGCTGTTTCCATCCTTTGCCCGGCCTCTGGGACTGAGGCACAGAGAAGGAAAGGCCTTGCCCGGGCAGGGACAGGTCGCCCTCCTGTTCCACGTCTGCTCCCCATAACCCTCACGGTGGCCAAGCTGATGTGTGTCCATCCGACAGCGGCAGGGCTGACAGCGAGCATTCTTTGCCCTACCCTCCTCCCTCCCTTCGGCACCCAGGGTGTCACCCACCCCACCGCAGGCTCCTCTGGCCTATAGGGTGCAAGAGGAGGCATGGCTGGAAGATGTATTGTTCTAGATTTACACTCTTAAATTCTAAACAGTAAATTTATCACGATCAGAAGAAAAATTCCCTTTTTCCTGCACACTTGGTAAGACTTGGATTTATGGTGCTCATCGACGAAGCAGGTGCACATCCTTTGGGAGAGTCCCTGGAAGCCAGTATTCAGGGCAGCATGAGAGACGACGTAGTGTCCTGAGTCACGGGGTGACCAGCATCAAGTTAACAGCATTAGGGGCTGCACAGGCAAGGCCATCTACACCGTTTCCATATGCACAGCTTCCTAAGGCACTGCCAATAACAACAGCACGAACAATAAACAACCTGAGCGTCCATCAACAGAAGAATGGATAAACACAACGTGGTACAGACATGCAATGGCATACTATTCAGCCATAAAAAGGAAAGAAGTTCTGATACAGGTTTCCACATTATTGAGCTTCAAAAACATATGCTCCGTGAAGTAAGCCAGGCACAAAAATGAAACTAGAACATGACTCCACTTATATGAAATATCTACAATAGGCAAATTCATGGAAACAAAAAATAGACTGGAAATCACCAGGGGCTGAGGGAGGGAGGAATAGAGAATGATTGCTTAATGCGTACAGAGTTTTTTGGGGGATGATGAAAAATTTTGGAAATAATGGGGATGGTTGCACAAAATGATTAATATAATCAATACCACTGAAGAGTATACTTAAAAATGGTTAAAATGGCAAAATTTATGTTATATATATTTTACCACAATAAAAAAAATCCACATCCCAGTAAAAACAAAATCAAATTATTTATATAGACAGGGGTCCCCCCCCAAAAAAAATATTTGTCCAGGGCCTGGCATACCCTTAGGGCATCCCTGAGTGGAGGAGATAAGCCTTGTCCTGGTGAACTAGAGCTCGAAATGTCTCGGAGCAGGAAGCCATGCCAGCAGCCATCTGGTCCAAAGCCTGCTGTTTACAAGTGGGAAGGGACAGAGAGGCAGTGGGGACATGCCTCCAGGTACCTAGCACAGAGGAGCGAACGTTCAGTGGAGGGAGAGGACAGCGCGCAAGGTGGCGGCAGGGCTCTCCTGGGAACGAGAGGGCGTCTGCCCGCCCTCAAGTGCTGGCTGGAGCTGGTGGGCAGCAGAACGCAGCAGAAGGGCCGGCGTGAGCAGCGGGCACCGCCAGGGGCTGTTCTGGCTGAGCGGGGCCCCTGGAAAGGGGGTGCTGGGCTGCAGGTGGATCTCCGGGCCGCCAGCCTTCGAGGCCCCATGCTGCTCTCCACGTTGAAGGCCGTCTTCCAGGAGGCAATCAGCATACTTGCCATTCCCACCACTAGGACCAATTTCAGATTCCGCTCAGAGGGGCGAGTGGGGCTAAACGGGGGACGGTACCTAGAGCCACGCGTTTACACGTAATTTTAAGCCAAAGCATGAAACTTCAAAGATCTTTTCCTTCGCTGGAGCTGATTCAGGCCCCCTGCTCCCCCCCCCCCCCCAATGCTTGTACTCTCCTTAGTCTTCCGTGGAAAGGTTTGAAAAGTCTCCCATTAAGATATGGAGGCCCAGGTTAAAATTCAACTGTTTCCCAGGGAGAGTGAAAGTGCAAACAATTCTCCTTCCTCTTTTGCCCAGTTTCTAGAACACTTTCTCATGCATTATCTACAGGGGGCTTACCGCACCTTCCCATGTAAATCAGCGCTTCTCAAGCCTGAGCAAGGGTAGAATCACCTGGAGCGCTTGTTTAGGCTCCCCTGGGGCCCGCCTCAGGTGCTGAGTCGGTAGGCTGGAGTGGGGTGGGGGAATCTGCGTTCCTGATAAGCTGATGCTGGCTTGGCAACTACACTTAGAGAACCAAGGATTCAGACATATTCAAATTTGTTTTCCTCCCCTAAGGATCTAAAAGGCTGGAAATCTGGTTCCCAAGTCCCAACGGGTCCCTCCCCAGGAGCCGCTTCCACCCTCTGTGGACCGCAGCATAGCAGCCTTTTTGCTTTGGTGCGGCACTGCTCCCTGATTAAATGTTTGCCGGTTGATAGTTCTTCAGTAGATGGGCTTCTGGGTTCCCATTCTTCACCAAGCCATCTTCTTACACGTGGGAAAGCGCCCTCCCCTAATCCTGTAGAGCCCTAATCCACGATGCAGGTAAGAGTTTTGGATTCGCAGGTCGAGGAGCACAGGACAGGTGTGTTTTGCCGGGAAGTGGCGTTCTGCCCCAAGGAGGGAAGGCTGCTTGAGGCAAGAGGGTCTGACCATCTGCCCTCCCCGGGGCTGGGTGGGCCTGTTTGGTGTCTTGGCCCCAGAGAAAGCTGGGAGAGCAGCCCTCCAGGGAGGCTGACCCCCAGGCTCTCCTCAGCCCATTTCTGCGGCTCCTGCCTCCCCCACCCAGCTCCACACAGCCTACAAATGCACACCCCCACACACCCATATGGATACACCTGGTCCCGCACACACTCACGCAGGCTCACAGAGCAGGTCAAGGGCAAAGAGCCCGACGCCCAGGGGAGAGCTTCCCTGGAGACCTCCTCATGGCTGCCAGGGGGCAGCCTCAGAAGCCGCAGCCCCACACTCAGGCACCTGGTCAATTGTCACCTCTCAGATTTGGGGTAAAGACGACACCCCTAGAGCAGAGCCACCAGCTGCCCAGCGGCACCCCCATGCCAGAGGCAGCACTAAGGTACTGTCTGCAGGCAATGAGAAAGGGGGAGAGGGACAGCGAGAGAAGGAGACAGAGAGACATCCAGAGACAGGGAACCAGAAACAGAGGGGGGGATGGGGGACAAAAATAAGCAGAAATGGTGGAGAGCCAGAGCTGGAGGAGAGACCCACGAGAGAAAAACCAGGAAGGTCAGGGTGGGGAAAGAGAGAGAGCCCCAGCCCCAGGCATGAGAGGGCATGGAGGCTGCCGGGAGGCGAGGGGTAGGGTGGAAAGGTAGGCACCTGGGTGGGGGGGGCAGTGAGGAAGTGTGGGGAAGACACAGGCACAGAGATCTGAAGCATGGAAAGATGGAAGCAACAGAGCAACGGGGGTGGGGGGAGAAACTGGGAGCAGAGTCATAGTGGGAAAGACCTGGGAGCCAGGAAAGAGTTACATACAGGGACGTGACCTCGAGAGCACACCTCTACCTCGGCCCCACGCCCTTCCCAATCTCACTGCCTCCCCCACCGCACTCTTCTACTCCTGCTTCCTGGGATCTCCTTCCAGTTAAGTCACCAGCATCCAACTCCTTTCTAAGGCTCTGCTTTGGGAGGAAGCCAAACTAAGCTGGGGTATGTTTGGGGACTCAGGGCAGTAGGTATTGTGGTGGAGACAACTGAACCATAGAAAACACACATTTCTGAGTACTGACTTTGGGCCAAACCCTTGGCTGGGCACAAGGGGATGCCCAAGAGATCCTTGCGCTTCCAGACCTCCATTCTGGTTGGGGAGATGTGATAGAAGGGGTGAGCCAGCAGCATGCAGGGCATCAGAAACGGCTTCTTTTTGCTTCGGGGCATGTCATGTGGGCTGGGGGCAGCAGAGTGATGTTCCTAATTACACTTGGCTCAAGCTGATAGTAAGTATTTGTCTCATTCTGGAAGCCCACAATGCCGGCGGATGGCAGGGAAGGAGGCCAAGAGGCATGCTGGGTAGATGAGGATGACAATCTGGGGTTTAAAACTGTCCAGGAGATGCAAGTGGACAAGCCACAGCCATGGGTGCCCGGTGACTGGTGTCCTTGAATTGCCCTACAACGCCTTTCAGTGGGGCCCTGGAGCTGGAGGGACCCTGGGGCTGGAGGGGCCCTGGGGCTGGAGGGGCCCTGGAAAATTCTTAAGAGTCCAGCGCTCTGTCCTGAGGCTGACCTACCCTGGACAATCCGGACAAGTAAGCTGACCGCTTCTAATGCCGGGCAGCTCACTGATGGGACATGCTTTCGTAGGTCTAATTTACGTTTCTTCTGCTGCAGGTTGAAGGTTTATTTTGCTTGGTTGTTCTTGATGGCATTCAATATTTGCCCAGGCCTGGGTACACACTAAGAGGAGAGAAGGTACGCCCCATGTGTTCAGGAGGCTTGCGCGTGCACTGTCCATGCCAAGAGTCAGCCCCTGAAAACAAGACTAGACATGCAGACTGGAATGCAGCGGGGGAGAGTGGTGGGGTCGGAGTTGTCAGGGGATGCAACAAGGATGAGGAGCCACGACAGGAGGGGGCGCGTTCGGGTTAATGCGGAAGAAGGAGGAGGGCTTTCCTGGGAGGTGAGCAAAGTGGCCACAGGAAGCACAGCCAGGAAGGGGCTGGCATGCAGGGGGTGCCTGAGGCCCACAGCAACCGTCAGCTGTCCCAAGACATTCAGTAAGTCACTCAAACTCCTCACTTGTGAAATGGGTACCGATTCCTGTCCACCTCCTTGCCAAGACAAGTGTGAAGCTCAGATAAGGCAGCAGGTATGAGTGGACCCTGAAAATCAGAGCCTGCGTCACAAATTTAAAGCATAATGCTGGGCTTGATTTCAGAAGACGTCTGTGGCTCTGTCACTGTGTGACCTTGGGCGAGTCCCCTGCCCCCTCTGAACTTGTTTCCTCTTCAGTGAAGTGGGGATGATAATTCCTTCACATACTGAATTATAGGAGAAAAATGTAAATAAAAACAGCATGACGATCCCCACAGTGCTCTGCAGAAGCTGGCAGCTCTTACATTCCTGCCGCTCTAGTCTGGACAGCCCACTTCTTGAGGGTAGGCATCCATCTCCTCTCCTTTCCCCCAGTACCTTCCAGAAAGCAGGGGCTCGTCTATGGAGTTGCGTCGTGGCAGCCAGTTGCTTTAGATACTCGCCTTGGAACAGGAAACCAGCACTTCCGGGCTTGCCGAGAGGTTCTGATGCGCCAGAAGACCCTTCCCCTCCACCCCTGCTAAGCCCTCCCGGCCTTCCCCTGGGCAGGTGCAGCATCTGCCAAAGTCGGTTCTGCCCAGGTGATGGCTTGTGGGTCATCCTTAGGGCCCGGCAGCAGCACGTCTACACCACCCTTGGGTGCAGCGCTGCTCTGGGAGGAACACAGAGCCTGCTGCGTGGGGAACTAAGCCTCACCCTCGAGTCCTGCCGTATCCCGACGCTGCCGTCTAAGGCACATCCCACTCTGGGCCTCAGTTTCTTTCCCTGTAAAAGTGGCTAGGATCCCCCTCTGGGCGAGCTCAGCGCTGAGGGAACTGGATTCAAACTGCTGCTTCCGACTGCGTCCGCAGACCGGCCTGGCCAGCCTTCGCCTGGGGGTCCGCACGCGGTGGGGACGCGGGCAGGCGCCACGCCCCTGCCAGCCTGCCCGGCCGCCGCCCTCCAGGCCCACGGGCCAGACGCGGCGAACCTCGGGGGCGAGCCCGGCAGGCTCCCCGCGCCGCGCGGCGCCTGGGCCGTCCAGCCCGTGACTTCACCCGCGCCCCGGGCCAGCGCGGCCGCCCAGCGCCGGGGTCGCCGCCCCCTCCCCTAGCCGGCAGGTGCCAGGACCCAGCCTCGCCGGGCCGCGCGGCGTCCGCGGGCCCGAAGGGGTTAAGGCAGCGGGCCCGGGCGCCCCGTTCGGGGCTCGGCGAGCCCCCCGCAGCCTGCTGTGCGGCCCGGAGGCGCGGGCCGGCGGCGGGCGGACGTGCGCTTCCCCCGCCTCCCTCCCTCCGCCTCCTCCTTTGTAGCGAGTTCCCGGCCCCTCTTCCTCCCCCCGCCCCCCACGCCCGGGCCCTGGCGCTCTCCCTTTCTTCCTGCCTCGTCTTCCTGCGGCGAAGGAGGCTCATCTATTATAGATGCACAGTCGCGGCTGACATCAGCGACGAGCGGCGGCCGAGCCGTCCCTGCGCGCAGCCGGCCCGGAGCGCCGCGCCCAGGCTCGGCCGAGCCGCCCGCCGGGCGCGGGGAGCGCGCGGAGCTGCGCCCGCCCCCTGCCGCCCGCCGCCCGGGCCCCGCCGCGGCCCCCGGCCGCCCGCCCCGCTCGCCGCGCCCGCCCCGCACCAGCCGCGAGTTTCTGCATGACTGTCACAAAGGTAGGCGCCACTCGCCCGCCCCTGCGGAGACGCGCCGGCGCCGGCGGCCCCCGGCTTGGGCTGCGGGGGGCGCGGGGGTGGTGTGGGGAGGGGGCAGCGGGGCCGGGAAGGTGCGGCGAGAGCCTCTTTTGCCTCCCCAGTCGCTCGAGTCGCTCTGGCTCGCAAAGCCCGAGGTGGGCGCGGAGGGAAGGGGGCGGCTGTCGCGGTGGCAGCCGAGGAGGTTGGACAACATCCCTCCGCACCCGGCCCCAGCCGGGACTGCATTTTTAACCCTTGTTTAGGATGCTGCATTTTTAACCCCTGGAGAGCTGTTGGGCCGGAACGTGGTGCCCCCCCCCCCCCAACCGGAGCGCGCACCGCCAGGAGGGTTGCCCGCAGGAACCGGTGCGGGGCAGTGGGTATGGGAATGGGTTTGCCACCCTGAGGCTAGTGGAGCCCCCCCCCACCTGCCGGCCTCTGCTGTCCATCCCAGGGTCCCAGGCGCGCTGGCTTCACTCTCAGGCCACTCTGTGGAGACGGCGCTGCCCAGTCCTGAGAGCACTGCCAGGGCTAGGGCAGGCTCCGCGGTGGTGGGCTTGGCGATGTGGGGAGAAACTGAGTCGGAGGAAGAAGGTGGGCCTCCTGGCAGCCCCCCTCTTGGGGGAGGGTTCTTGGGCCTTGCCATCAGGACCCAGATTTATCAGAGAGACTCTGGGAGCTTCCATGTTGCGAGGAGTTAAGAGGAAAGCAGAACTTAGGGTAGTGGAAAGAGTTCTGCTTCTCAGCCCGACCCCAAACCCCACGGGTGACCTTGACAGAGCCATTTGACTTTGGGCCTCAGTTTGGCTTTGGGCCTCAGTTCCGTCTGGTGTAATGTGAGGATGATATAGGGGTCCTAGTGGTGGAGCCGAGCCGCTGAGGAACCAGTGAGATGAAGTGGAGAACCACACCTCTCCAAGGCTCTGTCAGGGAAGAGTGCTACCACGTCGGCCTCGGCTGGGCAGTCCCTGCACCCAAGGCCAGACTCCACCCTTCCCAGCTGCCCAGTTGGCCCTCAGAACTGGGAGTTGGAGGCCAAAGTGGGAAGGACATCCTGCTGCAGTCAGAGAGGATTGGGCCAGATGGAGGGTCAGCAGTGGAGGTGGTGGGGGGAGCGGTTCTGGGCCCTCCTGATAAGCCAGTGGCTCCCCGTGGCCCCCCTGAGATCTGCCACAGGGCAGCATGTTTGTTCAGGGGCCTTGGGCTCAGCTCAAAACTTTGTCCTTGGCCCTGGTTCTGTGATTAGGAAGCACTGTGGGAAGATGAACTTGGGGGCTGAAAGGCTACTGCAGTTCTGGCTATTAGCAGAGCTGCTGAGACCCTAAGGAGCTGGGATGCTTAGTGCAGTGACATGATATAAATGTTATTCAGCTGAAGGGTTTATTAATGTTAAGTTTATTCATGTCAAAGACACAAGCAGGCCAGGGCAGAAGAGTAATGGATGGCCTGGATGAAGAGATGAGGGATGTGAGTTATAATAATAGCACTGAGGAGTGACTGGGCACCTCCCCCGAGTCTCTTTGTGAACACAAGTTCATGCATCCTGCCCAGGAGGTCTGCAAGGAAGGTGTGTTCAGCCTCCTTTAATAGAAGAACCTGAGGCTCAGAGAGGTCAAGTGACTTACCTAAGGTCACACAGCAAGTAAGTAGCAGAACTGGAGTTTGACCTCAGGTCTGTCTCAGGCTGTGGCCTGTGATGTTTCCCTTACTCCATACTGTTGAGCACTCTGGAAATTGGGGTGCTCCTATGGTGGAGGTCGCTGCTCAGAGTTCAGGGTCCTGGTAGGGGGTAGCCCATGAAGGTGGGTATTTACCTGTGGAGTGTTAAACGCATTGGCAAGCCTGGCATCCTGGTACCCAGTGCATTAGTCACTAATCTCCCCTCCCTCCCCACCAAGCCCTCCCCACCCTTGCCCGGTGTCCCTCTCCTGCTCTAACCACTGAGCCAGCTTTGGCTTAAGCCAGCTCAGGGGATTACATAAAATCCCCACCCTTAACCCTATCTTCGCTTCCCTTACCGGCCTTTGGACGGATGCAGTGGGAAGAGAAGGCCTGGAGGGAGAGTCCTGCCTGCTGAAAGAGGCTCCTCTCCATATCCTAGAAGAAACCACAGAGCTCTGGGAGTCTGGAGGTCCAGCCTCTAGTGCCAACTTGGGCACAGACAGGCTGTGTGGCCTTGGGTCAGTCACTTCCATCTCTGGGCCTCTGCTTGGCCATCTGTAAAATGCCGGAGTGGGTTCGGATAATCTTTAGGGTCCCTTCTGCTGAGCCTTGGGACAGCCTCAGCTCTAGGAAGGAAGTCCGCTCTGAGGCAGTTGAGCACCTGCTTCCCACATGGGAGGTCCCAGGTTCAGTTCCCCGTGCTTCCTAAAAACAAGCAACAGGTGAACAAACGATAGAACCAACTCAGGGGAGCCGATGTGGTTCGGTGGTTGAGCGCTGGCTTCCCACATGAGGTCCCAGGTTCGATCCCCAGCTCCAGTACATTAAAAAAAAAAAAAACAGAAAAAAGACTGTGAGCTATAATGTAGTACTTTGCAACCCCATTTGCTCTTCAGAGGCCCTGTGGAGCGGTCCCTGGCTGTTGGCTGTGCTATGACTAGAGGTGGGGCTTCTAGGTAAGGGAGCTGGTGGCCTCCAGGGACTGGGCTCCCCTGTTCCCAGGTGTGCCGTGTTAAGTTAGATGCCAGTGTGCTCGGGGTCTGTGCACAGAAACAAAGTACCCTGAGCAGCAGGAATGCCTGTTGCACCTCAGGAGGACCTAGGGGGGCGAATGTGAGGAAGGACGTAGACCCGGGGTGCCTGCACCCCCTCCCACCAACTGCCAATTCCAGGCCTGCGAACAGGGCCATCAGCTGGGCCCTGGCCCCGTTTCCAGCAGCTTAGCCTTCTCCTGCCTGCCCCAGCCCTGGCCCGGCTGAACCCACTGAGGGGAGCTCCTGGCTCCTGCTGCTGTGACCCTGCCCAGGTAACAGCACACCTTCATTTGGGTAAGGTCGCGTGTCTCTAGGGCCCCCCAGTGTGACTCCGAGGAGAGCAGAATGTGTGAGCAGTTAAATCACCCAGCCCTCTCCCTCGACAAATGAGGCAACTGAGGCCCAGGAAGTGGAAGTCGTGACTTACCCAAAGTCACCCAGCAAGTCTGAGGCCAGGAGGGGCTGGGACCTGGGTGCTCCTGACTCCTGGTCAGTGCTCTTTCCACGCGGCTGTCCTGACAAGGGAACTGTGGCTGAGCAGGGGCGGGTGTTTTGGCACCACTCCATTGCCCCCTGCCTCGCCCCTGCCTGTGCTCTGGGGTCCGGGTTTGCCGGTGCTGGGCAGCCTCTGCCCCTGCAGAAGCAGCACTCGGGGTCCAGGTATATACGAGTCCTTGCTGCACACAGAGTCAGATGGTGACCGGGAGATCTCAGGCCCTTCTGCCTTCAACTTCCCCACCCAGATTCTAGCCTACCCAGGAGACGTCTAGAGACCCAGACACTCCACTTCCCAGCTCCTCTGTCCTGGCTGGCTCCTACTGGAAGAAGGGGTGAGAATAGCCAGCGTCCCACGGAGCCTCGGTTAAAAGACCAGCCAGCTCCAAGACACTCGGGGGCGGAGAGTTCTGCCTTCCCTGCCCCCAGGCCCATGGTGCCTCCTCCTTCCTCTCAGTTCTTCCAGATAGCTGGCATCCATTCATTTATTCATTAGCCAGCCCCATGAGCACCTACTCTGGGCCAGGCTTGGTGCTAGGCAATAGGGACACAGATTGCACAAGCCACAGCGTTGCCACTCAGAACATTAGAGGAAGCTGGCACCCCGCGTCCTGAGTTAGGAGTCTCAAGGGCTAGTGGGTCAAAGTAGGAAAGTATGTCTTGCCTGCATACTCTAAGTGCTCAATAAATGCGGGCTCCCTTCTTCCTTCCTTCCTCCCTTTCCCTCTAGTCGATGAAGCTCACCCTCCAGCAAGGCTCTGGTCAGGTGCTGTCTTCCTGAGTGTGCCCAGAAGCTGTGTGTTCCCTTGCCCTGGAGCATCGCCGTCTTGGCACCTATGACAGCTCTTAGGGGCATCTGGGAAGGGCTGTGAGGCTCTCCAGGGCTCCAGGATCACCCCACCCTGTGGAGTCAGAGCAGACTTGAGCTTGGCTGGGTTGGGAGTGTGCCTGCGGGCTGGACTGAGAGCCTGGCAGCATCAGGCCCTGGCAGCTCAGCGATGGAGTGAGATTTTCCACTTCTCCACCAGGTCTGCTGGCCTGGGGCAGACACGGCTTCAGCCGCAGGCGGCGGCAGCAGCAGTCTCTGCTTCTGGGACTGGGGTGGCCCAGCTTCTGATTTGGATATGCCTGGCCACAAATTTGTCTATTGCCCAGAGATGAGAGAATGTGCAAATTCCCTCTGTGCCCAGCCCCCTCTCCTGATGAGCGCCGTTCCTTTCACTGTGAACCCCACAGGCTCAGGCCCGGGGACCTGGAGCAGCCCGCAGCCTGGGAAACTTAGAGCAGCTGCGCGGAGCAGGCCCTGCCAGGGAAAGACAGATGCAGATCCAGTGGCTTCCGCATGAAAAGAAGCTGTTTAGAATAAGCATCTCCTTTGTGGGCTCGGAGTGTGGGACCAGCTGCGAAGAAGCACAAGTAGAGTGGGGGTGGGGGAGTGGGGGAGGGGCTGCCACCGCCCTTCCCTTCCTCACCGCCCCGTCTCCACCCCACAGAGGCCCCCCCGGGGGGACTTGGTAATTGGTTTCTGGCTGGCACCCTCTTTCCAATTAATTAACACAACGATGGGAGCTGCTCACATTTGCCTAGGTTCAGTGGTTCCAGAGTGGGGAGGGTACCCTCTTTTTATAGATGAATAAACAGAGTCCCCCGTTTTCACATTGAAAAGGCTCTGGCCTTTTCAATATGATCATAAAATCGTCCACATCCTGTGAAGGGTAATCAGCCCCATTATGATGATAATAACAGTTATTAAGCAGGCCTTGGATGTGCATGGTTGCATTTACTCCGTGCAACGATGAGGTGGATTCTGTTATCATCCCATTTTCCAGAGGAGGAAATTGAGGTTTAGAGGGGCTCAGGAATTGCTGGAGGTCATACCTGGGGGAGGGGAAACGGAGGGGGGTGGCTAACTCCAGAGAACACAGTCCTTAAACTTGCCAGCTTGCTGTCCTTTGCACACTCCCACTCTGCCCCGTGGCCCTGGTACCAAGGAGATACCTGACAAACGCTGGCTTCCTGGAGGGTGGCACCTGTGCATGGGCCCTGCTTAGACTTTTCCGTGGCCTTTGCTGGAACCTGGAGCTGGGAACCATGTAAATAATTTGAGGAAGGGTGCTGGGTGAGGAGGGTACCCTGCCCGTTTTATCTAAAGTCAGACTGTGTTGCTTAAGTTAGCCCAGGGGCAGAACAGGTATGACCGAGGCAGAGCTGCCTTGTCCATTTCTATGAAACTAGCTTTGTGCAGGGCAAGCAGGCAGTCCTTACCACAACTGGCCTTCTCTAGAGATGGCCCCTACTTCCAGCGGGTGCTGGTGGGTAAGGATGCTGAAGCTGTGTCGTTTACTTGCTGTGTGTCTTTGGGCCAGTTGCCTAACCCCTCTGAACTTCTATTTCCCCATCCATTAATTGGGCTCTATCATAATACTACCTAATAGGGTTATTGTAAAGATCAAATGAGCTGATCCATGTGAGGCACTTCTCACATGCCTGGCAGTTAGTGTTAGCTGTTAATATCAGGAAGACAGAAAATTAAGCAAATGCTTACAATGAGTGCACTGGGGGTTATGAAATGAGAAGTACAGCAAGCTCTGGGAGTAATAGCAGGAGACCTGACCTAGTCGGGGGGGCCAGGAAGTGACTTTCAAGCTGAGTCGTGAAGGATGCGTAGGAGGTGGCAGGAGGAAGGAGGGGAGCTGAGGAGGGGTCAGAGGCAGAGGGGAAAAGCAAGGGCAAAGGTTTCAAGTCAAGCACAGTCCCGCACCGTGGCTGCTTCCTGCGTGCCAGGCCTTGAGGCGAGCACGGCGCAGGGGTTACGGAATCCTCAGAGTCCCTCCACGGCGAGGGTCACTGATTGGAACCCCTACGTTGCGGATGAGGGTATGGACACACAGAGGCCAGGGAACCTGCATGGGGCCGCCGGGCAGGCGGAGTGGAGGCCGCTCAGGATGGGGAGGGTGGCTGGCCCTGGGCCGCGTCCCGCACTGACCACGCAGGGGGCATGTGCAGGTGCCACGGTCAGTCTCCCGGCCCCTCCGCTGCCTGCCTCAGCTCCCCTGAGCTGTGGGCGGGAGGGCAGAGGCCCTCCTGGCTTGCACGCAGCGCCGGGAAGGGTTGTTTATTGGTATGTTTTAACTGGGCCTGATTACGGCCATTTTTGTTCTTTAGATCTTTACGCTTATCTGGTTTGGGCCTTTAAAGAAAAATGATAGGGATATATAAGAGATTATGTTAAAAATCTCTTAGGTCAGAGCTGATGTGGCTCCAGCCGCTGAGCGCCTGCTTCCCACATGGGAGGTCCTGGGTTCGGTCCTCAGTGCCTCCTAAAACAAAACAAAACAAATGATAAACAACTCAGGTGAGCTGATGTGGCTCAGTGGGTGATCGCTGGCTTCCCACATATGAGGTCCCGGGCTCAATCCCCGGCCCCCGTACCTCAAAAAAAAGAAAAGCCTCTTAGGTGCCTGCAGTTTCATCTCTGCTCGGCTGGAGCTCGGAGTGGCAGATGTTTTACATGATGTTCCCACCACAGGCTGAACCTTCCAGGAGCCCTGCCTGAGACGAATGGTAACACCCCTGGAGGCGCTGGCGCCCTAGAGAGGGGGCTCTGCAGAGACTCGCTCTGGGCGGTGCTCGTGCTAAGCCCTGGGAAGAAGCCGCAGGCTCCACGTTCACGAGATGCCTTCTGAGGTCATCGGGTCCAGCCCTCTGCCTCCAGGCACTCCACACTTCCTAGGAATATGACAATGACTCCTGATCTTCGTTTAGATTAGTTTAATAAATACTAATTGAGTGCCTGCTGTTGTCCCAGTCTTCACTGGGTGCTGGGACCCTGCCCTCAAGAAACCCACAGTGTAATAAATAACAACCACAATTACAGAAGCAGCCAACCTTCTAGAGCGCTCGGTATTAAAAAGTGAATTAACTCATTTAGTCTCATGACTAGCTCCGAGGTTGTCCTTCCTATAATGGCAGAAACAGAGGCCCAGACAGGGAGGGGACTTAGCAAGGCCACACAGGCCATCAGGGCTGAGCCTGCCTCTCTGTCATGCTGGGGGGAATGACCTGGAAATATGTGGTGAGGGACCTGCAGTCTGGTTGCCTCTGCTCCTTACTGTGTGGCCTTGGGCTAATTGCTCAATGTCTTTGAACCTCTGTTTTCTCTTCTGTGAAAATGGAGTTAGCACTCAACCTCATTGGGGTGTTGCAATAAAAAAGTAATATGGAAAGGTGTAAGAAGGCGCTTGGTAGATGTCACGCAATGGGGTAGTTTATAGCCCTTTCCCCATGCCCCCCACCAAGGTTTCCTGGCCTCCAGAGTTAGGCGGTTCCATCAAGAGCTAGCCCACTTCTCTCGTGCTGTAATCCTGACTTTGGAATCAATTTGTACTCTGTTGATGGAGAAGAAAAGTTTGTCTCTTCCAAACAGCGTGTCTTTGTTTTCACTCTGTCAGACTAGTTTGGTGCAGATGAAAGTTACTTTTTTCTTCCTGTTCTATTTTGACTCTCTTAATATGATTGTGACAAATAATCTGTCTCTAAAAATGTGTTGTGCTGCTTTCATTTGAAAAGTGAGCCTCAAAAGGCATCTACATCTTCATCTGGATCACCCTGGTTCCCTGCAGGCCAGAGCTCTGTGGGGAGAGCAGAGGGCGCCCCAAGCACAGCCCACCCAGAGTTCCTAGGCAGAGAAGCCAGTCCCCGAATGCATCCGGAGGCTCCTGGCGTTTATGGAAAGAAGTAACCTTTGCTAACCTGAGGCATTTGCTACAAACCACTTAAACACCTGGAATTTCATTTCAGAATTAACAGCTGTATAACCTGGAGCGAGTGGAATTTCCAGGACGTGGAACAGCTGATGGAAAGAAAGGTGTTGGTGAAAGGGGACAAAGGGATAGAATTCCTGGATTTTTTGTTTAACTTTGTAAAGAAAATGCTGTTTATGTTTGCCCTGCAGGCCGCCAGGTGAAAGAGTGGCTAGCAGGAATGCACGGGAAATTTGGGATTATGAGAAATTTGGAATTCTGGGAAAGGGGATTTCTAAAGACCTGAGGGGTCATCTGATAACTTTTTAAAAAATCGCAAATCTGTCTTCTAAAGGCCCTGAGCCTGTCTTCCTGCCTTAGTCATGACAATAGCTGGGAACAAGCTCCAGTTGTTGCAGATTGAGGCGACTTCAGGACCCGAATTGTCCTGTGAAACTGGCCTTCGCAGGGTCTGGATCGACGTTAATTTCCCTGTCCTCGGAACGCCGAAGCACCCAGTCTCCACTCTACCAGCCGGCAGGTGAAGACCGAAAACTCCTGTTGTCTGCTGGTTGTTCTGTGAGCCTGACGTCACTCCCTAACTTGACTGTGAGCTGGCTGAGGCCAGGGATCATGTCTGAATCTCTTTAGTGCTTCCCTCAGCATTCAGCAAAGGGCTGTGCACACTAATTAGGGTGTGGGCACACCCACAGAAGATTGTGCAGGATTTGGAACAAGCCTAAAATATTCCCCGGATGCTCTTCGTGGGGCTAAATCCCTTCTCTTGTAGAGTGATGGGCTGTCAGAGCTGGAAGGAGCAAACTGAGGCCCCAGGAGGTGTGCCCACAGGGTCCCAGCTAGGATGTGGCCCAGTGGGGACTGCTGGCCCACACCACTGAAGGGCAGGCTCAGGTGGGGAGGGTTTCAGCCAGGGAGTTCTAGGCTTCCATTAGCTGCCTGATGTCTGGCAGGCCAAGCGAGGATTATTCAAAAGCGGGGGCTTGGGGAAAGTTCCAGAAAGGAGTCCGAGGCCTCAGCTGCGCTTGGACAGGAGGGGCTTGGTTCCCTAGGCGACCAGGCAGGACGGCCCCGCCCGGGCCTGGCAATGGCACAGGCTGTCTCTGCTCCCGCGTGCCCGTCGTGCCTGGCCCCTGCCCCAGGCTCCACGGCCGTGAAACCGCACTCCCACCTGGAAGCCGCCCCCCCCCCCCGGCACCCCAGGCTGCGGGCAAGCCTTCGCTCCTTTGTTTCTCCGAAACCATTAGAAGGGCCGCTGAGTGGGGAGCCCGGGTTGCTAAGAGCCGTTCCTCTGGCCAGACCTTATCACGAGCTTGAGAAGTCTCAGGCAATGTTATCCCTGAAACTCTGGCTTGGAGGGAGAGGGGGGGTGGAGGGAAGGGGAGAGGGGGCTCAGGAGCCACAAACAAAGCCGGCCCTCTGCGGGCCTCCGAGGACCAGAGGGCTCCTGCCAGCTGTGGGAACTGAAGCTCTGTGGGTCTTTGCCTTAGAAAAGCAGCAGGAATGACACCGCCCTGCTGAGCCTGCCCCCGGCTCAGCACTGCACCCATTATCTCATGTACGCCCATACCTTATTTATTATCCCACTTTAGGGCCAGGGAAACTGAGGCTCAGAGAAGATGGCACTTGCTCTGGTTCACTCAGGGGGAGCGTACCCCTAATATGTCGGATGGTCCAGCCATGCTGACACAGCCAGCGCGGCAGTAGCGGACTGGTCACAGTGTGTGTGTGCACTCACGTGTGTTTCGATAGAATGCCTTCCAAGTCACACTGCCTAAAGCCCCCTCCTCAGTTCCTCTGGGCCTTCTAGATGCTATTAAATTATAAATTCCCCTGGGAGGGGTAATGCCTTAAGTGGTTGTCCTTTGCCTGGGCCCAGCCTGCCTTAAGCAGGACCCTATTGTAATGAGGCTTAGGAGAGGTCCTGGGTGGGGGGAGAGCTGGCCGCTGCGAGCCAGCGTTGCCAGGGCAATGGGGCTGGGGTGGGAGGATGCCAGCCGGATTCTGTGTGCTTCTCCACCCCGGCTGCGCTGCTCTAACCACTGCCCACCTTCTCCCCACCCCCGGCCCAATCAAATGAGGCCCTAGATTCATTCAAAAAACATCTGCTGAGCACTTGCATGCCAGGTGCTAGGTGGGCGGCCCCGAAGGTGCCGAGATGAACCAAAGCAGTCCCTCTGCTCAGGGGCGTCCTGGGCTAGTGGGCAGCTCAGAAGAACCCACGGGCTGCAGGCTGTTGGAGAAAGGGCCTGGGGACGGGGGCACGGAGGACAGCGACAGAGGCTTGAACACAGAATCGCGAACGATGAGGAGCAGGGCTGGGAGCTCTTAGCTCCTCCTTCTAGGATGAGTGGACAGCAGCAGACCATGCCAGGGGCAAGGCGTTCCAGGTGGAGGAGCAGCGTGAACAGAGGTGTGCGAGGAGAAACGGTGTGGCTCACTCTAGGAGAGACAGGAGTTCGAGAGTCCCTGCTGCTGGGCTGGGAAGGCCGGAGCGGCAGGCGGGAGCCTGGAGAACTCTGAATGCCAGGCCGAGGAGCCAGAGCTTCATCCCGTGTGGGTGCTGGGAGTCCCGGAGCTGGGAGGAGAGACATGGCCCGAGGTGTATTCTGGGTGGTCTGCCCTGGCCCGTGTTGCTCTTGATGCAGAGAGGTGAGGTGGGGTGCCCCCACACTGGATTTCCCGCAGGTGCCTCCCTAAGCCTGAGAACGGAGCGCCGCACGTGCCCCTCTCCCCCACCAGGATACCGTGGCTGGGGTCAGGCCATGGCACTCGCCTTTCCTGTCTGCCTGGAGCTGCTGGAAAGGTTAGACCTAGGGGACTGAGAAGGCAGAAGGGGGCAGAGGGCCAGAGTCTCCTTCTAGGGAGACCTGGCTTTAATAAGGTGAAAAGAGCACTGGAATGGGAGTCCAGGGGCTCCCGCCTGCCCCTGCCCCCAGCGCTGATATTTCCTGGCTGTCCCATTTGGTCACTTTCCCTTCTGGCTGGCCTCAGTTTGCCCAGCTGTCTTAGGGTACTGCCACCCGTGAGCGCCTGGGTGCAGGGGTGAGCTTATGGGCGTGAGCACGTGCTGGCCCCCACTCCCACCCCTGCTACCTTTGTGGCCCTCGGTACCTCCTATCAGAGTGTGAGTGATTTGGGCACCACTTCTCTCTCCTGCTGGAATGTAATTTCCCAGAGGGCTGGCAGGGCCTCCCTGTCCCCTGTGCCTCCCTCAGGGTGCCTGAGGGGATTCGTTGGTGTTGAGGCCAGCCGGCTGCCGGAGGGTGGAGAGCCATTTCACCTGGCACCTGTGCGGCCCTTCCTGCCCCAGGTGCTCAGGATGAGATCTCGCCACAGGCTCTCCACTGGGTTCTGAGTGGCAGCCCAGGTAGGAAGAGCAGCAGAGGTGTCCCGAGGCCATGGGCTCCCCGTGAGGGTGAGGCTGGGGTAAGTGCTCAGGCTTCCTCACTGGTGGGGAGAGGGGCTGCCGTTTTCTCTCGTCTCCCTGCAGTGCCAGCCTTGGGCACTCTCAGAGCCAGCCTGTGACAGCTGCTGCCCAGCCACCCACGCTGCCCCACCGTCCTCCCTTCCCAGCATCTTCTTCTGAGCCGTGCTCTCCAAAACACATCCTCTCTCTCTCGCCCTCCCTCCATCCCCCCCTCCCTCCACCCTCCATGCTCCCTCCCTCCTCCCTCCTTCCCTGGCAGTCAGGAGTTGTGAAAATTTCAGGAAGGTTGGAGGCTGAGGACAGGGCTCCAGTGGCTTGGAGCAAGCCCTTCGTGTTTATTCCCTTGCATCTGAAGGCGACTTTTTGAGTTGGCCTCTTCCATGCCTCTTGACCCAACCTCACTGGAGCCAATTCTGCCTCCATCAGCAGAGGAGCCCATCTCTGATGAAAATTCTATCCAGCTTTCAGCAGTTACCTGGGGTGGGGTGGGGGTGGAGGGGAGTATTAACGAGGATGGGGCACCAAGGAACCTTCTGGAGTGATGGTGCTTACATGGATGTATACATAGGTAAAAATTTATCAAACTGAGCACTGAAGATCTTTATCGCGCAATTTTTAAAAATTGATGAAACATGGAAGGACTAGTATGTATGAACTTACATGAAATATCTAGAGAAGCAAATTCATGGAGACAGAAAAGCAGGTACAGGTTATCAGGGGCTGAGGCAAAGGGAGATGTTTAGGGAGATTATAAAGTTTTAATAACAGAAAGTGGCAATGGTAGTTTAACATTGTAAATGCTTTAATGCTCCTGAATTGTACACTTAAACATGGCCAAAATGACAAAATTTTTAAAAAAATATATTTTATTGAACATTTTTAAAAAAGATTTATTTATTTATGTATTTCTCTCCCCTTACCCCCCCACCCCCCAGTTGTCTGTTCTCTGTTGTCTATTTGCGTCTTCTTCTTTGTCCGCTTCTGTTGTTGTCAGCGGCACAGGAATCTGTTTCTTTTTGTTGCGTCATCTTGTTGTGTCAGCTCTCCGTGTGGGTGGCGCCATTCCTGGGCAGGCTGCACTTTCTTTCGCACTGGGAGGCTCTCCTTATGGGGCGCACTCCTTGCGCATGGGGCTCCTCTACGCGGGGGACACCCCTGCTTGGCAGGGCACTCCCTGCGCGCATCAGCACTGCGCATGGGCCAGCTCCACACGGGTTAAGGAGGCCCGGGGTTTGAACCGCAGACCTCCCATGTGGTAGACGGACGCCCTAACCACTGGGCCAAGTCTGCGGCCAAAATGACAAATTTTATGTTAAATACCATGTTTTTTTAAAAAAGATAGATAGGTAGGGAGGTAGGTACATAGCTAACTAGCTAGATAAATAGAAAGAAAAGGACCCTTCCAGCTCTTTGGTTCAAGCTCCACCTCTCTCCCTCCATTCGTATGTTCATTGACTCTACAAATATTTGTTTGTGCTCCAGGCAGCACAGGCTTGTGGAGGTGAAGGAGACTCAGAGGTGCAGAACCTTCCGTGGCTCCCGATTGCCCACAGTGTTTGTTCTCAGCTCTGGCTGCAGATCTGGCTGCAGTTTTAAGGCCTGTCCCCTAGCCAGCTTCATTGACGCGTCACCTGTGAAGACTCTGCACATGGCCCTGTGCTCAGGAGGGCCCCACACTGGGTTTAACGCTCTGATCTCACTGTCTTGAAATTCTTAATACTTTCTGAACAAGGGCCCTGCATTTTTATTTTGCACTAGGCTGTGGCAATTATGTAATTGGTCCCCCCGTCCTCCTTCCCCCAGAACAATAAAATCTCTGGGAGATGGGGCTCAGGACATTTTACAAGCTGAGCTTCCTTTCTGTAGCAGCTGTGCCCAGCGGCGGCCCGCACCTGGGACACTTGGCTGAAACGGACGCTGGAGCCTGCTGTCTGGAAGCTTGTAACTGAGTTGGAAGGATGAGCTCTCATGCGTGGATGTTGGCGGGAGCAGTGCCTGGGCAGTGGTGGCGTTGAGTGATGAGGGAGGAGGGGTGGAATGGTCAAGGGAGGCTTCGTGGAGGAGGTGGCATGTGCAAGACAAGAGAAGGGGAGAGGAGAAAGGGCAAAAGGAAAAAAACCCTTAGGAAGGGGAAGAAGACCTCACTGGGGGCAGCGGGAACCAGTCTGTCTGCAATGTGGAGTGTGCCTTGAGAAGCAGAGGGAGATGTGGTTAGGAAGCTGGGGTGGGGCTAGATTGGGGAGGACAGGAAATGGCAATCTGAGAAGCCAAAATCCTGTCTGCAGTGGGGAGCCACTGAATGTTCCGGACCTAAAGATAACCTGCTCCCTGAACTTTTGCGTGCATAAACAAAAGGGGTGTCTGTGGCTGATCTAGAGGGGATTGGCTCTGTCGGGGTTGCTGGGTTTTCCAGCCAGAACCCTGGTCACCTGTTCTGAGAGGCTCTGCGATCTCTTCCCTGTGGGTGGAGCCTGTTTGTGCAGGTCTTGGGCAGTAACAACTGAAGCATCCCGAGAAACAACAGGTGCTGAACAGACCCATTCCCTCCCATTTCTAGGGAGAGAAGCTGCGGATGAGTGGGTGTGGGGCCTTCGGGGAAGTCTAGGCTTCTGCCCTCCGGGTCTCACCACGGTCCTCAGCCCTGACAAGCAGCCTTGGCAAGGAGGAGTCTGTCCGTGCCTCTTGTCCCCCCCCAGCCTGGTGGATCTGCCTGGGGTAGAGGAGCCCCTGCTTCTGAGTAGTCAGCAGCAGGTCGGAGGCAGATCTGCTTGTTTCTTATTCTCCTGAAATATTTACGCAGGAAGATGAGAAAGGGGTTCTATTTATTGAGCACATCCTCCAAGAAAGAAGCCACAGGGAGCCGGCTGCTTCCCGTGTCTGAGAGCCAGTGTGCAGAGATGGAATTTCTTTGGGTTTGAAGCCAGACAGAGCCTGTGTGCAGAAAGAAGGGGGGTGAGATTTCTGGCGGGGACAGAAGCCCTCTGAAACTCCCACTTCCAATCTTAGGAAATCAGCACACACTTTCCTGACGACTCCCAATAATAATAACTGAAAGATCAGCCTAATTCCTAGTCTGGGCTCTGCTTCTGTTAATAACATGCTGTGTGACCTCAGACAAGTGGCTTAACCTTTCTGGATCTTTATTTCCAACTCTGCAAAGAGGAGATATCAACCCAGTTCTGCCTGACTCATGAGAGTGGAGAGTCCCATGAGCAGTGAAGTGGGTTTACTCTGAGGCAGTGGAGGGGACATGGGAAGCCCTGCCCCAGGCAAAGTCCCAGCTATTCAGTGACCATGGCTAGAGAACTGGTTGGGGGCAGGACTGAAGGGCGCAGCCTTTGTGGAGCCGCCAACCCAGCTAGCAGCCTCTGTGCGGTCAGGCCAGGGGGTCCTGTCAGCCTTGTCTTGGGAGCGCTTCTTTTGCCAGGCCGGCCCCACCTCCTTCCTTCTCCGGCGGAGCCTGCTGTCCCCTGTCCCTGAGAATGCTTGCAGGATTTCCTCCCAGGAAGGGGACAGGGGTGTCCGGTTTACATCCCCGGGAGGCACAGGCACTAGGGAGCAGGGCAGCACTTTCTCCTGACAATGGAGCAGGCTTCCTCTTCAGATGTGAGAGCTGGTGGCTCCGTGCCCCGAGAGCCGCGTGGCAGAGCTCGGATCACCTGCTGTCCCTGCCCGGGGGCTCGGGGCCTCTGCTCCCAGGCGGGCGGCTCCGCCGGGCTCGAGGGGCTTCCCCAGGGCTGGGGTGATGTTCTCAGCTCCACGCCTGGCCTGCTCTTCCTGTTTCCCACAGTGGCCCTCGTGAGTGCTAACAGTTACTAGAAGGTATTATATGAGAACAATCCAAATCGTAATGCAAACGACCATCCACCAAGCCCCCGCCTCCTGCCAGGCTCTGCACTGGCTTTGGGGGACACCCAGAGGAGAAGGGTCTTTCCAGCCTCTAAGGAAGCTGAATCGTGCCCGGGAGGCAGACCCACCAGCAGATGATGGTGATGTGATTGGTTCAGGGCTGAAGGCAAGTGTTTCCCACGGTGGGAGCACTGGGAGGGCTGGGAACGGCTTCAGAGAGGGGGTGGGGGTGGAGTTCGGCTTTGAAGCATAAGCGGGATTTTGAGGGAAGTGGGTGGAGGAGGGGAGGCCCAGCAGGGGTAATGGCAAGGGCAGTGGTTGCTCCCCGGGGTGTCCCGGAGACACGAGGTTTTCAGGGAGATTCGACCAATGGGGCCAGGGATTGGGAAGGGCGGGGGGCGCGGGGGAGGGGGGCTAGTGAGGAGGTTAAGAGGGAGGCTGGAGCTAGTTGTGCAGGAGGACATTGGGGTGTCCACAAAGAGATGTGATCAAATCATTAGATCCCACGGCAGTGAGTAGTCATTCCGCACTTCACGTACCTGCCAGCAGTCCAGGCGACTGGGACACTTCCATGTCAGTGAACAAAACAGAAAAAGTAAAACACAAAACAAAACGTCCCTGCCCTCAGGGGGCACGTGGTTGAGGGTGGGAAGACAAGACAGAACACAAATATGAACGTGCAGTGATGGCAAATGCGATCAAGAACGACAAAGTGGTGGGAGGCCGTGCGGTTGCCAGGGCTGTCGGGGAGTCTGCTCTGATAAGGGCACCTGGGGCCAGGCGGAAAGGAGGAGGGGCGGAGGCCTGCGGGATCCTGCAGGGAGGTGCTTGTGGCGGCAAGGCCGGCAAGGCCAAAGGCTCCCAGGAGGAGCACTGACCTTCAAGGCGCAGCCGGGAGGGCCCTGTGCCCAGGGCAGTGTGAGGGGAGAGGGCAGGAAGAGGTGATTTAGGAGGGAGCTGGACCTCCACACCCCCGCCAGGCTGGCACGTGCCTCCTGCCCACTAAACGTTTGTTGACTGACTGTTTTACAGTGACCGCTCAAGAAGCGGGGGCGGGGGGGGGGGGGAACAGAGGAGAGGGGAGCAAGGCGGGAGCCTGGCGTGAAGTCGAGATGATGAAGGGCTGAGCCAGAGCAGCGGTGGGGGCAGGGGGAGGACGCAGCTCCAGGTCTTGGTGAGGGCGTGGGTGTGGAAGGCGAGGGTCGCGCCAGCCTGGGGCGAGAGTGATCCTGGAGCTCCTGGGGGAAGGGCTGGGCGCGCGAACCCCGGGGGTGCCGCAGGGCTGCCCACACCCCCTTCCCACAGACCCCCCCGAGCCAGCCTGGCCCCCGGACCTGGGGTCTGCGGACCAAATCTAGAGCCTCCCGTCCCAAATGCCCCAAACTGGGCCGAGTCCTCCCGCAGGGCCAGCAGGACTTGGTGGAAGGCCTCAGGGGCTGCCCTCCCCTGCCTGCCTCACCTCGCATCCAACCTCATTAGTATTTTGAGCAGAAGCATATTTTTTTCCTGCAGGGAACTGGTGCACTGCTCATTTCAAATTGAGTAAAACCAAAGAGCAATTAAGAGGGGCAGCCTTTTCGGGTCAAGGAGAGATGATAAGAGCGAAGCAGCTTAGCTGCTCGCCTGGTTGCTTGGTGTGCCTTTTCGGGGCTGACCTGGTTTGGGAGGTGGCAGGGAAGGGAGATGCTGCAGGATTTAAATTCACCAATAACAGAATACTAATGATTAGGGTAGAAATTACAGCCCCCATTTATTGAGTGCTTATCACATTTTAGAATTGTATAAAATGTTTCACATTCAGCCCATATAACCCTAACAACAACCTGTGCGGCACAGGGAGGGTGGTTCTACTATTATTTCCATTTTGCACATCAGGAAACTGTGGCTCAGAGAGGTTAAGTAATGTGCTTAAGGTCAAACAGCAAGTAAACTGAAATGGAATCAGGGCTCTATCCCAGCACTGACACTGGAACCCGTGCCCTTAAATGCCTGACTTTTTTGCTTCTCAAAAGCTTTGCATTTATTTAGTCATAGCTTTTCTTTCATTTCTATTTTCCTCCCATCAAAGAAAGAAAAAAGAAAAGGAAAACTGGTCATTCTGGATGTCCACTCAACCAAGATGGTAAGTGTAAGAGTCTCCAAAGTACTGTTCCCTTCCCCATCTCCCATCCACCTCCAGTATCTTTTAACAACTAGCAAAGACTGGCACAGCCAACTTCTTTGGAACTCCAGAAAACAGTTAATGGGTTGCAGTAACTGGGCAAGTGCCAAATCAAGGAAACAGTTTAAAAATGGCAAAAGGTGCTATAACTCAACAACAAAAAGACAACCCAATTAAAAAATGGGCAAAAGACTTGAGTAGACATTTCTCTAAAGAGGATATACAAATGGCCAAAAAGCACATGACAAGATACTCAACATCATTAGCCATCAGAGAAATGCAAATCAAAACCACAATGAGACAGCTTCATACCCACTTTTTAAAAATGGCTACTGTTGAAAAATGGATAAGTATGAATGTTGGAGAGGATGTGGAGAAATAGGAACACTCATTCATTATTGGAAATGTAAAATGGTATCAAACTATGGAAGATAGTTTGGCAGTTCCTCAGAAAGTTAAGTATAGGATTATCATATGACCTAGCAATCCCACTTCTAGGGATAGACCCCAAAATAGTCAAAAGAGACTCAGGTATTTGCACACTGATGTTCACAGTAAGCAAAAGGTGGAAGCAACCCAAGCATCCATCAACCAGTGAGTGGATAAAGTGTGGTACATGTGCACAATGAAATATTACTCAGCCATAAAAAGGAATCCCATTCTGATACATGCAACAACATGGATGAACCTTGAAGGTATCGTGTGGAGTGAAAAACGACAGATACAAAAGGACAAATATTGTGTGATCTCACTTATATGAAACAATTAGAATAAGCAAACTCATAGAGTCGGAAACTAAACTATAGGTTACCAAAGGACAAGGTGGGGGTCGAGAATGGGAATTAATGCTTAATTGTTTAATGGATGAATTGGGTTAATGGAAAAGTTTTGGTAATTGGTGGTAGCAATGGTAACACAGCATTGTGAATGTAATTAACATCACTGAATTATATATTTGAATGTGGTTAAAAGAAGGACATTTTGATTGTTTATCTTATGTACTACTAGAATAAAAAGTTAAACAAGCAGAACAGTAGGAGAAGCCCATGGCACCTTGCTGGAGCCTTCCCAGCCTCTCCCCAGCACAGTGTGCAGCCAGCCGGCACTCACGTTGTGGGCCCCTGGCCCTTTTCCAGAGGGATCAGAGTAACCCTGTGCTCATACTGGGGTACTTTTATGTTGGTGCCAATCGTGAAAGACAGATGGAACCAGAACACTCACCTCTGGCTCACCCTCCCAGAACTTCCCTGCAGGCAGAAGCCTCTTGCGGAGAGCTTAAGTGGTATGAGAACTACTAAATTGAAGAGGGCTGGGACCAAGGATTACCAGCTTTAGAACCTGCAGTAGAGCACCGGGCTGAGCCTAGTTCACAGGGAGTAGAGGGGACGTTTGGATTCCTGTAAACGGGGGAATTCCTAAAACCACGAGAGAGCAAATGCCCAGGACAAGACACAGGGTTAGAGAAGACTGAGAGGAGCCTGAATTTCTCCTGGGGCCAGCGTTCTTGATAGGAAGGCTAAACTCTGGGGGAGAATACCAGCCAACACAGAACCAATTTGCAAAGATATGGAGGGTATTTGTGTATGTGTGTGTATGTTGGTTTATTTGTTTTCGTTAGCTCCTGGCACTCAAAAAAATCTGTCATATCACTAGCTAGATACTGACTTAAGGAACAGATATGCAGGGACTAAATCCCAGAGTTAACACATTAAAATATTAAACTGTATGGTGTGCAAAAAAAAAATATTAAAGAAGCAGGAAATAATGGCCTATCCAAAGGACCAAAATAAAAATTCAGAAACTATCAGTGATGAAGACCAGACTTTGGGCATACCAGACAAAGACTTAAAAAAAAAAATCTTCCAGAGTGCTCAAAGAGATAAAGGAAAACACAGAGAAAGAACTAAAGAATAGGGAAGTGGATGTGGCTCAAGTGATTGGGCTCCTGCCTACCACATGGGCAGTTCTGGGTTCAGTTCCTGGTGCCTCCTGAAGAGGATGAGCAAGACAGCAAGCTGGGCGACGCAGATGTGGCTCAACTGATAGAGCATCCATCTACCATATGGAGGGTTCAGGGTTTGATCCCCAGGGCCTCCTGACTCGTGTGGTAAGTTGGCCCATGTGCAGTGCTGCCGTGCTTAAGGAGTGCTGTGCCATGCAGGGGTGCCCCCACATAGGGGAGCCCCAAGCACAAGATGTGCACCCTGCAAGGAAAGCCGCTCCCTCGTGAAAAAAGCACAGCCCGCCCAGGAGTGGCACCGCTCACATGGAGAGCTGACATAGCAAGATGATTATGATGCAACAAAAAAGAGACACAGTTTCCCGATGCTGCTGGATAATGCAAGCAGACACAGAAGAACACACAGCGAATGGACAGAGAGTGCAGACAAAGGGGGGGGAGGGGGGGGGGAGAGAGAAATAAAATAAATCTTAAAAAAAAAAGACAGCAAGCTGGTGTGGCAAGATGACACAAGAGAGACAAAGAGGAAGCCCAATGGAGAGACAACAAAGCAGGGAGGGGAGGTGGCTCAGGGGATTGAGCGCCTCTCTCCTGCGTGGGGAGTCCTGGGTTTGTTTCCCAGTGCCTCCTAAAGAGAAGGTGAGAAGACACAGAGAGCACACAGCAAGAGACACAGAGAGCAGACAGTGAGTACAAACAACAAGGCGGGGGAATAAAATAATTTAATTTAAAAAAGGACTAAAGAATGTCAGGAAAGTGATAAATGACTGATATGAGAATCTCAATAAAGAGATGGAAATTTTAAAAAGGAGAGCCAAACAGAAATACTGGAGTTGAAGACAACAATATCTGAAATAAAAAATTCCCAGAGGGTTTTAACAGCAGATTAGGACAAGCAGAAGAAAGAGCCAGTGAACTGAAGACAAGACAACTGAAATGTTTTAGGCTGAAGAGCAGAAAGAAAAAGTAATGAAAAAAAGTGAACCTGTGGTATACCGTCAAATGTATACCAATATACTCATTATGGGAATCTTCAGAAGGAGAAAAGAGAAAGGGGCAGAATTATTCAAATAAATAATGGCAGAAAACTCTCCAAATTTAATGCAAGACATGAATATACACACACTCAAGAAGCCCAGTGAGCCTCAAACAGGATAAATTTCAAGAGAATCATGCCAAACACATAATAGCCAAAGTGTCAAACACCAAGGACAAGGAGAGGGTTCTGAAAACTCTAAGAGAAAAGCAATGTGTTTTGTAAGAGAGCCCCAATAAGATTAAAAGCCAGTTTCTCATCAGAAACCACAGAGGCAAGAAGGTAGTTGGCTGAAATATTTAAAGTGCTGAAGGAAAATAATTGGCAACTAAGAATTTTATATCCGGTGAGACTGTCTTTCAAAAACGAGGGAAAGATTAAGACATTTCTAGATTAACAACAACAAAAGAAAGCTGAGGGGGTTCATCACCACTTGACCAGCCTATAAGCAATTCTAGAGGGAGTTCTTCAAACTGGAAGGAAAGAACATTAGACAGTGGATTGAAGTAGCATAAAGAAAGAAAGAAAGCACCAGTAAAAGTAACCATATAGGTAATTATAAACGCCGGTATCGTTGTTATGTATTTTTTGATATGTAACTTCATTTTTCACTTCTTGTGCTAAAATGCAAATGTATAAAAGTAATGATAAATATATGGTTTTGGACATACAATGTATAAATATATAATTTGTTACAGGAAAAATAAAAAAGTGGGGAGACAGAGGGTTAAAGGAACAGTATTTATGTATGTTGTTGGTATCAAACCACAGGTGATTGTTATAGATTTATGATGCTAAATCTAAATCCCATGGTAACCACAAAAAAGATGGAAGGTATGTACAGAAGGAAATGAAAAAGGCCTCAAATGTTACACACACACAAAAAAAAATATGAAAGTAGACATTAATGGAATAATTGAAGGGCAATTTAATTTAATATTTACTAAAGCCAAATAGCAAAATGGCAGAAGAAAGTCCTTCATTGTCAGTAGTTACTTTAAATGTAAATGGATTCAACTCTCCAGTCAAAAGACAGAGATTGGCAGAATGGATAAAAAAAAAACATGATCCAACTGTTTATAAGAGATTCACATGAAATTCAAAAATGCAAGTAGGCAGAAAATGAATTGATAGAAAAAATATTCCATGTGATACTAACCAAAAGAGAGCTGGGGTAAGTACCCTAATATCTGATAAGGTAGGTTTTAAATAAAAAACTGTTACAAGGGACAAAGAAGGAAACTATATATTGATAAAGGGATCAATTCAACAAGAAGCTATAACAATTATAAACATATATACATCTAATGGCAGAGTCCCAAAACATATAAAGCAAACATTGACAGATTCAAAGAGAGAAATAGATGGCTTCTATATTAATAGTAGGAGACTTCAATATACCACTTTCAGTAATGGGCAGAATATCTGGATAGGAGATCAATAAGGAAGCAGAAGACTTGATCAGTACTATAAACTAGACCTAACAGACATATGTAAAACACTTCACTGAATAACAGCAGAATATGCATTCTTCTCTAGTGAACATGGGTCATTCTTCAGGATAAACCATATGTTATGTCACAAAAGAAGTCTTATACGTTCAAAAATATTGAAATCAAACAATGCTTCTTCTCCAACCATAATGGAATGAAGCTAGAAATCAGTAACAGTGGGAGAACTAGAAAATTCACAAATATGTGGAAATTAAACAGTATATTTTTAGACAACCAATGGGTCAAAGAAGATATCACAAAGGAAACTAGGAAGTATCTTGAGACAAATAAAAATGAAAACACAACATACCAAAACTTATGGCTGTCTCAAAGGCAGTCCTCAGAGGGACATTTAGAGCTCTAAAAGCCTACATGGAATAAGAAGAAATAATTGCAAGTTAGAGATCTAACTTCGCAACTGAAGGAACTAGAAAAAGAAGAGCAAACTAAATGCAAAGTGAGTAGAAGGAAGGAAATAACAGAGATTTAGAGTGGAGATAAATTTAAAAATATAAAAAAGCAATAGAGAAAATCAACAAAACCAAAACTTGGTTCTTTGAAAAGATCAATAAAATTAACAAACCTTTAGCTAGGCTAATGAGGAATAAGAGGGAGAGAGGACACAAATAACTAAAATCAGAAATGAGAGGGGGGACATTACTGCTGATTGCACAGAAATAAAAAGGATTTTAAGAGGATGTTATTAACAAGTGTAAGCCAACAAAAGAGATAACCTGGATGAAATAGACAGACTTCTAAAAACACACAAACTGCCTACGCTGACTCAACAATATATAGAAGATCTTGACAAACCAATAAGAAGTAAGAGAAGGAAGCAGTAATCAAAACCTTCCAATGAAGAGAAGCCCAGGATCCAGCGGCTTCATTGGTGAATTTTATCAGACATTCCAAGAAGAATTAACTTCAATCCTGCTCAAATTTTTCCCCCCAAAATTGAAGATGAGAGCATCACCACCCTAATACCAATGCTAGGTATACTACAAAAAAAGACAATTATAAACCAACTTCCCTTATGAACATAGATGCAGAAATCCTCAACAAAGTACTAGTAAACTGAATACAACAGCACCTTAAAGAAACTATATACTGTAATTGAATGGGATTGGTCTCATATATGAAAGATTGGTTCCACATAAGAAAATCAATTAATGTAAAAAAATTAAAAAGTCACATGATAATCTCAATTTACACTGAAAAGACATTCGACAAAACCCAGCGCCTCTTCTTGATAAAAACACTCAGAAAACTAGGAATAGGTTCTGCAACACAATAAAGCATTTATGTGTGAAAAATCCCTAGCTAATATCATAGTCAATGATGAAAGACTGACAGTTTTCCCTAAAGATCAAGAATAAGACAAAAATGCCCGCTGTCACCATTATTATTCAACATTGTATCGGACGTTCTAGCCAAAGCAATGAGGCAAAAACAAGAAATAAAAGGCATCCAGATTGGAAAGGAAGAAATAAAATATTCCCTATTTGCAGTTGACATGATCCTGTATAAAAAAAAAAATCCTGAAAAATGCACAACAAAGCTCCTAGAGTGAATAAAACAAAATCTGCAACATGGCGGGGTAGAAGATCTCCATGCAAAAATAAGTAGTGTTTCTATACACTAATAATGAACAAACTGAAGAGGAAATCAAGGAAAAAATTCCATTCTTTTAGCAACTAAAATAATCAGATATCTAGAAATATATTTAACCAAGGATGTAAAGGACTTATACATGGAAATCTACAAAACATTTCTGAAAGAAACCAGAGAAGACCTAAATAAATGGAAAGACATTCTGTTCTCATGGATTGGAAGACAAAATGTTAAGATGTCAGTTCTATCCAAAGGGATTTATAGATTCAATGCATTCCCAATCAACATTCCAACAGTCTTCTTTGCAGATATGGAAAAAAAAAGTTGGAGGATTCACACTTCCCATTTTTAAAACTTATTACAAAGCTGTAATTATCAAAACAACATGGTACTGGCATAAGAACAAATGTATATAACCATGGAATTGAATTGAGAGTTCGGAAATAGACTCTCATATCTATGGCCCATTGATTTTGTTTTAAAACAAATCAATTTTACTGATAAATATTAATAAAGCATACAATTCATCCAAAGTGTACTATCAGTGGTATTTGGTATAATCACATAGTTGTGCGTTAATCACTTCAATCATTGTTAGAGCATTTTAATTTATTTCAATAATAGTAATAATAATAATAAACAAAAACCAGGCAAACGTAACAAGAAAAGTTTTCACCTCTTAATCTATGCTTCTCTTGCTGTACATAGCTGCTATTTCTGGCTATTCTTGCACAATTATTTATTTATTAAGCTGTTTTATTGAGATATATTCACATATCATACGACCTATCTGAAGTGTATAAAAATCAATGGCTTTTAGTATAAACACAATGTTGTGCATTCATCATCACAAAAAGTTTTAGAACCATTTCATTACTCCAAAAAGAAAAACTCCACCCCCCTTAGCAGTCCTTCTTCAGCCCTATGTAACCACTAATCTAACTTCATCTTTATAAATTGATTTATATTTGCATTTTATATAAATGAAATCATACAATATGTAGTACTTTTTGTCTGGTTTCTTTTACTTAGCATAATGTTTATTCTCTCTGATATTAACATCTTGTAGTATTAACATATATTTGTTCAGTTTCAAAGAAAAAATTCTTACATGTGCAATTTTACCCATATGTGTATTTCACATGTGGTTTTACTATGTTATACAGTCCCATGTTACATTTTTTAGCTTTCCTTTTAGTAATATACGTGGCCTTAGACTTCCCCTTTAAACCCCTTTCATGCCCACATAATAGCGCTGCTAGTTACAGACATTATGTTAGGCTTTCAGCTTTTCTATCCATCTCCAAAGATTGACAAACATCTTCAGCTCTGCATTCTCTAACCTCATCCTATTTTCTGGTGACCCATTTGCAAGTTATTAACTCCATGAGATTATGCAATATATTTACTTCTTAGTAGTGCAATCATACAGGATTTGTCCTTTTTTGTCTGTCTTGCTTCACTCAACATAATGTTTTCCAGGTTCATCCATGTTGTCATATGCTTTACAACTTCATTTCTTCTTACATCTGCATAATATTCCATTGTGTGAATACACCAGTTTGTTTATCCATTCATTGGTTGGTGGACATCTGAGTTGTTTCAAACTTTTGGCAATCATGAATAACGCCACAGTAAACATCAGTGTGCAGATGTCTGTTCGTGTCACTGCTCTCAGTTCTTCTGGGTATATATCCAGTAATGGTATTGTGGGTCATGTGGCAAATCTATATTCAGCTTCTTTAGGAACTGCTGTCAGTCCTCCACAGTGATGGCCAATTGTTTGACAAGGGCACTCAATGGGGAGCAAGTCTACTTAATGAGGAAAAAAATATTCTCTTCAACAAATGGTGCTGGGAAAGCTGGATATTCTTATGCAAAAGAATGAAGGTACTTCACATCATATACAAAAATGAACTCAAAATGGTTCAAAGACCTAAAAATAAGAAATAAAATTTAAAAACTCATAGAAGAAAACATAGGGAAGTATCTTCAGGATCTTGTGTCAGACAATGGTTTCTTAGATGTTACACTAAAAGCAGAAGCAACAGAGGAAAAAAATAGGTAAATGGGACTTCACTGAAATTAAAATCTTTTGTACATCAAAGGGCATCAAGAAAGTCAAAAGACAACCTACGGGAAGTGGATTTGGCTCAACGGATAGAGTGCCCACCTACCACATGGGAGGTCCAGGGTTCAAACCCAGGCCCTCCTGACCCATCGATGAGCTGGCCCAATGCAGTGCTGATGCACACAAGGAGTGCCATGTCACACAGAGGTCTCCCTCGCAAAGGTGAGCCCCACGCGCAAGGAGCGCACCCCATAAGGAGAGCCGCCCAGCACGAAAAAAGTGCAGCCTGCCCAGGATTGGTGCCGCACACATGGAGAGCTGAAGCAGCAAGATGATGCAATGAAAGAGACCGAGATTCACGGTGCCGCTGACAAGAATATAAGCAGACACAGAAGAACACACAGCAAATGGACACAGAGAGCAGACAACTGGGGGGCAGGGAGAGGGCAGGGAAGGGGAGAGAAATAAATAAATAAATCCTTAAAAAAAAAAGATGGAACTTAAAAAAAAAAGAACCTACAGAATGGGAGAAAATATTTGAAATTCACATATCTAATAAGGGTGTCATAGCCAGAATATATTTAAATATTTATCAGTGAAAAGACAAACAACCCAAGTCCAAGGACTTGAATAGATATTTCTCCAAAGAAAAAAGATATACAAATGGCTAATTAGCACATGAAAATATGCTCAATGCAAATCAAAACCACAAGATACCATTTCACGCTCACTAGAATGGCTACTATTAAGACACTGGAAAATAAGTGTTAGAGAGGATGTGGAAAAATAGAAACACTGGCTTGTTGGTAGTGGGAATGTAAAACGGTGAGTGCTATAATACTGTTTGGCAGTTCATGGGAAAGCTAAGTATAGAATGACCATATGACCCTGCAATCCTGCTTCTGGGTGAATACCTAAAATAATTGAAAGCAGGAACTCAAAAAGATATTTGCACACTGATTTTCATAGCAGCATCACTCACAGCTGCCAAAAGATGGAAGTAACCAAAGTTTATCCATCAACAGCTGAATGGATAAAGCAAATTGTGTTATATACTTACAATGGAATATTATTCAGCCATGAAAGGGAATGAAGTTCTGATATATGCAACAACGTGGATGAACCTTGAAGAATCACGTTGAGTGAAATAAGCCAGACCCAAAAGGACAACTATTGTATGATATCATATCAATGAAATGATGAGAATAAACAAATTCGTAGAGTCAGAAACTAGAATGCTGGGGTTGGAGTAGGGATTGGGGAGTTAATGCTTAATTGATTCAGAGTTTCTGTTTGGGGTGATGGAAAAGTTTGGGTAATTGGTGGTGGTGATGGTAGACAACATTGTGAATGCAGTTAACAGCACCGAATTATCTATTTGAATGTGGTTATTAGGGGGATATTTTAAGCTGCATATTTGTTACTAGAACAAAATTAAAACAAACATAGGCCTGTTCATGCAGTGAACCCTAATGTAAATTATAAACTGTAGTTCCCAGTACAATTATAATAGTATTGTTTCAACAATTGTTACAAAGGTACCACACCAATGCACAGTGTTAATAATAAGGAAAACTGTGTGTGTGAGGGGGAGGGTATATGGGAACTCTGTACTTTCTCAATGATTTTTCTGTAAACCTTCAACTTCTTTATTAAAAATAATAATATAAAAACCACCAAGCAAACCACAAAGTCCTGGGTTGCTCTGACACTCCGACTTCCCTGGTGAGGAGGCAGGTGGCGGTTCGGGCTGTGGCCGCGTCCCTTTGCCTGCCCTCGTGCCCACACTGTTAGACCCGTTGCCTTTGGTGGGCCTGGGGGCAGCAGGCCAGTTAGGAGGTCATCGTGGTGGTCCCGGAGAGAGCCTGAGCTGGATAGGTGGGAGCATTGAGGGCCGAGGAGCGGGGGAGGACTTGGCGTGACATTTGGGAGGTCAGTGAGTTGGTGGCAGTGGTGCAGGTTAGAAGTCAGTGGGTAACTGATACTCCCGGCCAGGGCTGGAGGGCGAGGGGGCAGCCTGGGAGGAGGACGTGGCTGTGGGCAGTCCCCCTTTGTCCCAGGCCCACCCTTCCAACCGGGTCGTCTTCCTTTACCCACCGACTTGACTCTAATAAAATTCGTGCCCTGTGGGAAGATGAGAGCCCGGCAGAGGCTGAAGGTCCATGCCCGGGCTCTGCAGGCAGCGGGGCTGGAGCCGGGACCTGTGCCTCCTGCCTCAGGCCGTGTGGGCTTTAGTGTGGTCCACCTCTCCTGGAACCAGTGTGACGGTGCAAATGGAAGTTTTGTGGTCTCTGTTCCTCTACCATGCATGGTGATTTCTGCTAAAAGCAACTTCCAGGAAAAAACTGATGCAAGGGCGGTAATCCGATTTTCTCTGGAGAGGAGGCCTGCTTTATACAAAGCAAAGTCGCCCTGGTGCGTGCAGGGAGCGGGGGCGTGGGGGTGGGGTGGTCGGTCTCCTACAGGCAGGTCCCTGGTGAGCGTTGAGCCTGGTGGTCTGTCCTCCCCGGGAGCCCACCGCGCCTGGTTGTTCCTCCGCAGCAGTCTTCTCTGCCCAGCTTCTAACTGCCAACTTTAAACTCCGTGGTAGCCAACCTGAACTCCCGTCTTCCCTTCCCCGCTCTCTGATAGGCTCTTTACTGGGCACTAAGGGGTGAATCTGCTAAATGAATCTGTGTTCAGAATACCCCAGTGTGTGAGAGTGTGTGTGTGTGTGTGTGTACGTGTGTGTCTGTCTGTGCATGAGCCTTGCCAGAACAAATACTTCTATCCTGATGGGACCTTCCAGTGGCCTAGAGGAGAGTCTCGGCCTGCGGGAAGGTGGTGGGGCAGCCCGGCTGTGAGCCTGTCCCTGATACAGGCCTGAGCTGGGTCAGGGTGGTCTGGATTAGGGGAGCAGAGAGATGGAGAGGAGGGGTCTGCCCACCTGTACTTGTGGAGCCCATATGCCCCCACGTGGGGGCATATTCTTTGGCTTCCCTCTGCCCAGCCCACTCAGCTGGGCATTGGGCTTTCCCTCTCTGGCCACCATTTATCTCCTTTCCCCTGCCCAGACCCTGCCCTCCAACCACACTGGTCAGCTTGCTGTCCCCAAACTGCTTTTCTGCAACCTCTCCACTGGAGAGGCCTCCTGACCCCTGCTTTCAAGGCCCAGCTAAGATGCTGCCTCCTCCACGAAGCCTCCTCTGCTCTCTCTGTGCTCCAGCCTCCGTCCTCATGAGCCTGCCATGCTGAGATAGCTACTGCTGGACAGTCTTATCTTCCTGCCAGAGGACAAACCTCCTGCCCCGCAGGGGAATCATGCTAGGCCTCTGAGGCTGGTACTGTCGATGTTCACTTAGAGCTTTTTGAATGATGTGTTTGTAATTTTTGCATGGATATAAGAATCTGTTCTATAGTGTGCAGCATAGCTTCATCCACATGAGATGCACTTGCTGGCAAACTCATCAGAGAGGCACAAAATAAAGCCCCCCAACCCCATCCCCGTAGGGCCTGGGATAAACTTAAGGAGCTTATTCTTCTTTTTTCCCGTCCCCCAAAGCTGCTGGGGCAGAAAGGCTGTGCTGCCCTTGAAGAATTCCAAAGGCAGGCAAGTGCTCCCCCTGCCTCTCAGACCTCCCTCCCGTGAGAGGGGGGGCCTGGTGGCCTCCTGACAGCAGCAAGCACCGCCCCACCCCCCCCCCCACCCCCGACCCGGGGGTAGCTCTCTGCCTCCCCTGGGAGGCTGCCATACGCTTTCCGGACATCCGGGTCTCATTATGTTCCGACTCAAAAATTCATCTTGTCTAATTGTGCTCGAGGCCTGAGTGAATGCAGTGACAGGGCTCTGTGGGCCCAAGTCTCCATGGCAATGGAGGATGCGTCCTAATGAATTGGGTCCTTAGAGGCTGGCTTGGGGGAGGGGTGTCCCCCGCCTGTCCCTCCACATGGACTGCTGCTGCCACCTCTGCTGCTTGGCAGAGGGCCCTCCGGAGGGGTCTCGGGCTGGGGGGAGTGGGGGTGGAGGCAGCTCTGTAGCCAACACCAAGACCCCTGTAGAGAAGCCCACAACCCATCCCAGCGCTGCAGGGGTATAAGATACTCTCAGATGATCTGCAGCCGGATTGCTGGCCAAAGAGCTTCCCTTTTCCACAAATAGTCCTTCATATAAAAACCAAATAATTGTTTCCCTTTAGCACTTTCTCTTTCTCAGCACACCTCATTCCAGTGGTTTAAGAGCCATTTGGTTTGCAAACCTTTCTAAAATGTGGAAATCGCTCTCCTCCTTGGGGGCTGGACTCAAGTGTCACCTCCAGGAAACCTTCCTGGAAGATCTATCTCTCTCCCAGCCCGGTTCTGCCCCTGTACTTGGTCTTTGCCTCGGGGACATTTTGCAGCACAGTCTGTCCAGGAGTAAACTTCAGAGTGTGTACCAGGCTCCCTCCCCACCTTCAGCTCAGGTAACCCCGCTGCTTTCCTTCTCTGAAGCCCCAGAGCTCTGCCAGCAGCCACTCTCTATCTCGGCCCCAGAGAGGGCCTGGCTTGGGGCCTTCTTTGTTGATGTGGCTCCTGGGGCTTTTGGGGTCCTCTGACATCTTCCAGATAATGGCAAGGCTGCAGGCACTCTGCCTTCCTCTTGAGGAAGAAGGGGATGCCCTAAAGCCAGGCTTTGGGGGGAGGAGTGGAGAAGAAAAGGGGCCTTTAGGAAATGGAAACAGTAAGCCCAAGGGGCAGCGCTGGCCAGGCCCAGGCCGCCTGGTTGCTGGACCCCCAGGCCCCTGGCCCCAGCCCCTCAGCCTGTGCCCACCCCCAGGCCCCTGGCCCCAGCCCCTCAGCCTGTGCCCACCCCCAGGCCCCTGACCCCAGCCCCTCAGCCTGTCCCCACCCACAGGCCCCTGGCCCCAGCCCCTCAGCCTGTGCCCACCCCCAGGCCCCTGGCCCCAGCCCCTCAGCCTGTGCCCACCCCCAGGCCCCTGGCCCCAGGTCCTCAGCCTGTGCCCACCCCCAGGCCCCTGGCCCAGGCCCTCAGCCTGTCCCCACCCCCAGGCCCCTGGCCCCAGGCCCTCAGCCTGTCCCCACCCCCAGGCCCCTGGCCCCAGGCCCTCAGCCTGTGCCCACCCCCAGGCCCCTGGCCCAGGCCCTCAGCCTGTCCCCACCCCCGGGCCCCTGGCCCCAGCCCCTCAGCCTGTCCCCACCCCCAGGCCCCTGGCCCCAGGCCCTCAGCCTGTCCCCACCCCCAGGCCCCTGACCCCAGCCCCTCAGCCTGTCCCCACCCACAGGCCCCTGGCCCCAGCCCCTCAGCCTGTGCCCACCCCCAGGCCCCTGGCCCCAGGCCCTCAGCCTGTGCCCACCCCCAGGCCCCTGGCCCCAGGCCCTCAGCCTGTCCCCACCCCCGGGCCCCTGGCCCCAGGCCCTCAGCCTGTCCCCACCCCCGGGCCCCTGGCCCCAGCCCCTCAGCCTGTCCCCACCCCCAGGCCCCTGGCCCCAGGCCCTCAGCCTGTCCACCCACAGGAGGAACACACAGTGTGGGCGGCGGGGGGGGGGAAGGGAGAGAGGCAAACCCAGCGATTTCCCCCACCCCCGCCCCACCAAACCTCCCTTCTCAGCTGTCCTGCTGATTCTCCGTTGCCACAAATGACCTGGAGAGAGAGGAATGAGCAGGGAGGAGGCCACCATCTGACTTTTAATTAAAAGAGCAGGAAACCTCGCAGCCCAGGCGCTCCCTGTGTGGCATGTGTCACCGCGAGGTGGGGGTTGGCGCAGGCGTGGGTGTGCTCGGCTGACTGACAGGAGGACAGCCGCGAGCGGCTCTCGGGAAGGCCGAGTTTCTCCACTCGTTCCTTTACACCCACTCATTTCAATGCAGCAAACCTCTCCCCAGCACACGCTGTGTGCCAAGCCCCGCCCCAGGCCCTGGAGATGGGATGTGTCCCTGCGGGGCTGGGGGCGCCGGGAGGCTGCGGGGCCTGCGGGCAGTGGCAGCTCAGCGTTGCCTTTTGGGAGGAACTGAGGAAAAGCTGCAGGAGGCTGGAGAGAGCCCAGCCTGCGGGGCGTGCACCGTTGAGGGGGGTGTGGGGTGGGCTGTGCAGCGACGACAGCGCTGTGCGGCGAGTGGGGGGACGAGGGGAGCACGGGGTCCCGGGCAGGAGCCCCTGGCAGTCTGGGGAATCTGGAGGCCTGCTGGAGGAAGCGGCGTGGAAGCGGAGGGACATGGAGGAGGGTTTGGTCAAGTGAGGGAAGAGCAGATGAACAAAGGCCTGGAGAAGAGAAACGAAGGCTTTGAGGAACAGAAAGAAGTGCTGGGGTGGGGCCTGGAGGGGCCCCGGTAATCCCAGGTGCGAGGACTGGGGGGCGGTCCTGAGGAAACCCGTGATGGCTTTACACAGAGGAGAGACACCAGATTTATGTTTTGAAAAGACCACTCTCCCATGTCCATTCTCATGATTAATAAATAAAAGGAATCTAGGATTTTCAGGTCACTCTTGGCGCTGTGGAAAGGAGCAGGTGAGAGGCAGGGAGGCTATTGCAGCAATTGGGATATTCCGACTATTCCAGTAGGGTCTTCCCTCCAATATGCATTTTACCCGGATTTCATTCACCTTGATGTGGAAAGCTCAGGCCACTAAGAGAGAGACCAGCAGGAGGGACCGTTGCTTGTGCCTGGAATGCCCCTGGCCGCCTTGTTAACAGGATCCCGCTCTAGGCTCTGTATCCCCAGGCTCTGATCGCCCTCAGGGAGGGTGCCCAAGCCTTGCCTGCTAGCGTTTTACTGTCCCCCTGGGATCGGGAAGGTAGGAGTGAGGTGACAGCTCTGTTTCAGTGAAGGGAGGTTCAGTGAGACAAGGAACACCCATGTTTTCCTCTCTGAGGACACCAAGAGGCAGCCTCCCTGTTTTCTAACAGAAACAGCCTGTTTCCCGAGCAGAGAGGGACTGCTGGTAGGAATCTTGCAGACACGGGTTTATTTCCTTTGCTGGGACAGGCCTAGGTTTATTTTTCTGGGAGGGGATGTTACAACTCTGCCATCCCTTGCTTGGAAACAGCTGCCACATTGGCTTAGCACCATCTGTTCCCCCGCAGCAGGAAGGTGATAGGAGCCCCTTGCCCAGTAAGGGGGTTTTCAGAGGTCCGTGAGGACAGGGGGTGAGAGGTGCGCTGGCCTGGGGTTAGGGAGTACAACGGGGAGAGAGGAGTGGGTTCGGGTGACAGTTGTCTGCTGTGTCTTGCACACCATTCGAGTCCTGGGGCTGACGCAGTGCCTGGTTCACGCTGGTGCTTCCTAAGTAGTTGCTGGGTGACTGAGTGGCCGCGGCAGCCAAATGAATGAGTGAGCTGCATGCACAGATGAGCGCAAGTTGACCTGTCACCCCCAAGTAATCACAGTCTAGTCAGACAAAGCGTGCTTGTCAGGAAGGCTGGTGTGAGGCAAGGTTAAAGAACAGTCCTCGTGGAAGATGGGCCAGGAAGCAGTGCGAGGCCACCCGGCACCCGTCAGGAAGCCTGGGCACTTGGGCTGTGGGGACACAACAGGACAGGGGGAAAGAAGTTCCTGGAAGTCAGGGGGCAGCTGGGCTCCTTGGGGAGCTCATATTAGAACGCGTGCACCCATGAGATACAGAAGAAGAGCTGGGGCTGGGGAGTCAGACTGACGGGGCCGAAATCCTGGCCCTCTCCTCCCTCTAGATGTGAGATTCTAGACAAGTTTTAAACCTCATCTGTAAGTGGGGATAATAAAAGTAGTTGCTCCATAGAGATGTTGTGAGCATCCACTGTATGTTACGTATGTTCATCGCTTAGCACAGAGCCTGGTGCATAGTAGGTCCTCAGTAAACACAAGCCAACCTCCTCCTCCTCCTCCTTTCTTTTGCTCTTGCATGCAGCCTCCCAGGCGCTCCCTTCTCTCAACATGTGTTCCAGGGTCCCTGCCATTGGACCTTCTCGAGAGCTGATTTCGGTCCTGGCTTCCAAGGCAGCCTAGGAAACCAGCTTGGCACTGCGTGGCAGCTCCTCTTTGGAAACCTGAACATCTTCCCCAGTTTGAGCCTACCCAGTTTGTGCCTGTGTCTTTGGGTTATAACTGAGGAAATGAACCCTGTTCGTACCAGCCAAGATGTGCCAGCACTGAAGACTTGCCTTGCAAAGCTTAAGGGGGATTTTATCCTAGCGGTTTAAAAAGAGTTGTTTTGTTTTTGTTTTTTAAGTGCTTTAATCTCTAGGGTTTGGCTAGAATAAGTGCATGTCCTCTCCAGGGAACTGCTCTGAAAGCCCAGGGTCCTCAAGATGGATACACTGTCACTAAAAACGACCACCTGTGTTTCTGTGCAGATTCAGCCCCCATTCCTCACGCTAGCATTCTGACAACCAGAAACATGTCTTCTGAGAACCTGTGGAAAGGTGGGAGTACTTTTGGTGGGTTTTTTTTTTGTTTTGTTTTTGCCTTTTTATACTGTGCATTTATTGTTTTGATAATTAGGAGAAAAACGAAACAAACTTCTAAGAAGACTGTTTAAAAAAGAGAAACTCTAAAATCCTCTCTGCCCAGTTTTCTTCAACGTCCTGTGATGTGTTCCAGAGTTTTATAAGCCATTATCAAAGACACATAAAGTAAGGTAGTATCACTTTTCTGGAGAGCAATTTGGCAGCATACATCACAAGCCATAAAAATGTTCATATCCTGTGACCTAGTAATCCCACTTCTGGGAATCTGTCCAAAGGAAATAATCCAAACACAGGGAAGGGCTTTATGTATCAAGATGCTCATCACGGGCCTATTTATAACTAAAAAGTTGGAAGCAAAATAAAGGTCTAACAATATGGAATTGGCTAAATAAATTAGGAGGCATTTATTCAATGGATCACTCTGCAGCCGTTAAAAATTATACCACCAAGATGATACAGCAAGGCGGAAAAGTGTTCATGCTAGATGAATAAAGCAAGATACAAAGCTTAGCACACCATGATTATAACTGTGTAAAAGTTATTTGGAAAATGCAGATGCTCTGAGATTGAAAAATGAAGGGAAAATTCGGGGGAGAGAGAAAGGGAAGACTCAGGGATGGCGTTCAGCTTTGTGGGATGAGCAACTGAAAGCGGGGAGCAGAGGAGAAGCAGGTGGAGGGCAGGAGAGGGAGGTCAGTAGTTGAGTTGTGGACACTTAGGTCACAGATGTCCTGGAGAATCCACATAGATGGGTCTAGACTCAGAAAAGAAGTACAGGCCCGAGTTGGAATCTTGGAGTCATCACCTTGTAGGTGATATTTAAATGCCTGCACTTGGCTGACCTCAGGCAGGGAAGAGAGTCAGGGCAGTGGGTCTCGTTCCCAAATACCCCTAAGAGTGGCCTAGAGATGCCTCCAGGCCGTGGAATCAGAATCTCTGGGGTGGGACCCCATCAGCATTTATTTGAAGCTCCCCGATTCTGATGCCTTGGGGCTGACTGAGAGTGGAAAGAGCACTGGCTGGCCCAGTCCCGAGCCAGATGGGGAGAGAAGAGACTGCAGGGGAGTTTGAGGGGGTGTGTCCAGCAGGAGGTAATGAGGCCAAGGGGGAGGGAGTGGTCAGCTGTATCAGATGCAGTCAAGCAGGAGGCCGTGGCCTTAGGATCTAGCTGTGTGGAGGCCCCGGGCCCCTCCAGCTCCTGGAGTCCGTGAATCTGCTAACGCCGGGCTTCACATGCAGCCAGCAGGCTCTGGGTCTGTTCTCTTGAGTGGAGCAATTGTTGGGCCAGTCACTTTCCTAAAAGCAAACATTTTCCTTATCCCCAATTCTGGCACATGGTCTGCCAGGAGTTTTGAGCTGCTTCTGGGTGGAAGAGGCCATGGAGAAAATGTAGTTCAGCAGAAACATTGAAATGACGAGGATGTTTTTGATAGCTCACAGTACAGTGGGGCAGAGTATTTGAAATTGGGACAGACACAGAAAAATCTGGAACATAACTGAACATAGTTACGTTTCCCTGGATAGCTCCAGTCAGCCTCTGATAGAGGCTTCAATTAGAGAGCAAGTTTCTTGAACACAGAAAGGTTGCAAGGAAAACATTTTCATCAAACCTTGGAAAGGAGGGCAGGGCACTTTGTAAGCGCTTGATAAATCCTCCATTAACCGTGGATTGAGTCCGAGCTGGGAAGGGGTGAGCCAGCTGCGCTCCCAAGCCTCGGCCTCCCAAGCTGGAGGGAAGTGCAAGAGGGAATCTTCCCCAGAGCTGCCGAGTCTTCCTGGCCTTCTCCTTGGCTAGCTGGGATAGGGACATACATTGGGTCTCTGGAGCAGGCAGAGGGGTTAGCAGAGGGCCCCAGGGTGGAGGTGAGAGTGCTTGGGGCACGGGAAGCTCCCCACGTGGTGGCTCTGGGGTCACCTTTCCCCTTTAAGGAAGCATCTTGTTTGGCCCCTAAAATAGGGAGAAGAGTCCATGGAGCACTTCATGCTGGGGGGGGGTCCACAGAGATCAAGGCTCCTTAGGGATTTGGGGGCCAAGGACAGTGGCCACTTTGTCCCCTGTGTGCACTGAAAGTGCCATCTCAACGCCTGGGCCAGGCCCGGGAAGAAAAGAGGGAGAGGCTTTGGAGATGGAAAGGAAGGGCAATCACCTTTGCTGACCACTGTGCATCTCATTTATTCTTTAGGAGAGCCCAGGGAGGTTGATATTATAATTGATCTCAGTTTTACAAATGAGAAGAACTGAGGCCCAGAGAGGTTAGAGAACTTCCCCAAGGTCACACAACGGGGCCAGCAATTCAAACTCCAATGTCACTTGACCCTAAAGCACACGTTCTTTCCACTCTATCATGGTGGGCGGTGGGAAAAGGAAAGAAGAGTACTATTTGGACATTGCCTAGCAGAGTCAGGGGATTAGGAAACAGACCCCATTACTCGTGTATTCAAAATCTACCGGCTGTTCATGGAATGAGCACACTGTGGTAGGCGCCATGGCCACAGGGGGAAAGGCATGAGAAGGGAAGGGGGAAACTTCAAAATCTGCCCTGGTCCTGGCCCTCAGCAAACCTACGGTCCAGTTGGAAAGCAAGACTAATGCGTTAGACAACTGAAACTAGGACAGGATATCACTGCATACTCTGCGGTGGTGCGATGTAAAGACCATGAGAAGAGCAAGCCTTGGGGCAAGGAGGTAGTCAGGGGAGGCTTCCTGGAGAAGGTGATGCTCGTGTGGGGATTGGATAAAGTGGAGGGTTTGTGTTGATGGCAGGACATGCTAGAGGCTTCTGCAGAGCCTGGGGGTGGGGTGGGGTAGGGCCAAGTTGCTCCTGAGACAGAGTTCAGTGAGCTGGATGTTTATTAAGGTGTGCCCCTAGGATTAGCACCTGTGGAAGGAGGACGGAAGCAGGGGTGGGCCCGGGGAGAAGGTGAGCTGCGCTGCAGGCCCCACGACACCCAGGGCTGACCCTGCTGGGTGCGCTGACCTTCAGAGCTGTCCCAAGGTGGATAGAAACGGCCAGGCCTTTCCAGTTCCTCTTCCATCAGGCCTGGACACGGGCCGCCCGGGGAGGGGTATGACCTCCAGCGAGACGTCGTTTCGCAGGTTCCCAGCAGTGGGAACAAGCCTTCCACTGACGGTGAGCGGGTGGCCCAGCACGGGTCCACCGCCCAGGGCTACAAGAGGCACTCAGGAGTACCCAGAGTGCTCTGGGGGCTTCCGGGGGTGGGCTGAAATGGGGTCCAGAGACACACAGGCGGTGGTGAGGAAGATCATTCTGTAACTGGGTTTGGACCCGATCCTCATACTCTCCCCCACATTCATTCATTAATTTGTTCACCCCCTCAGTCACCATTTATCAAATAACTACTTTGCACTGCTAGGTGCTGGGGCAGGTTGGTGGATAAAGCAGACACCTTGGCTCGCTTGTAGGACTTATGGTCAGGTGGGAAGCAGACAATTAGATAATCACATATTTCCAAAAGGAGGTATTTGAAAGGACTCAGTCTCCAGGAATGTCCTGTTTGAAATCAGAGTCTTTATTTTAATTCCCTACGGAGACTCTACAGAGAAATTCCCATTACCCTTTGCAAATTGCAAAATGGCCTGTGATATGGCAATGAAAAGTCTCCCCGCCTAGCCCAGGGTGGGCATTTGCTTTCTCTGCCTAGGTTTGGAAATTTACTGGCAGCTCTGCAAGAGTCTGACAGCTTCCTCCTAAGAACTGGTATTGTAGACTTAAAGCCAGAAGACCTGGGTTGAAACCGGTTCCCCATTTACCAGCCAGGTTACCTCGGGCAAGTTTGCTCCCCACCCTGAGTCTCTGAGTCCTTGGCTGTGAAATGGCGTGGGTGGTGGTGAAGATTCAGTGGGATCTGGGAAGGGAAGGGCCTAGTATGGTGCCTGACATGGTAGTCATTTGGTGAATGTTCATTTTGTGTTCCTGCCCTCCCCCTCCCTTGCCTGTTTTCAGTGCTCGTTTGAGATAACCACAGGTCCCCAGTCCCCATCACCTAACGGGTATAAACAAGGTCTCATTAGGAAACAGATTGATTCAAATCCCACCAGAGCCACAGCTCACAAACGGTCTGAAGGCCAGCGCCCTTGTCACTGTTACTGCTCACCAGTGCTCCCTGTGAGAACCTGCTCCCCAGGCTGCTATCTCCCACCCTCCCCAAGTCACAAAACCCTCTAGGATCTAAATGGTGTCAAGCTGCCCCCTGTCCTCACAGTGTCACTGGAGTTCCACTGCGTTCTCAGAAGAAATGGAGTAAAGCCTGTTCTAGTGTCTATACTTGCATAGCAGATCACCCCGAAACTTCGTAGTATAAAGCAACATCCGTTTTGTGTAGTGCGTGGATTCTGTGGGTGAGGTGTTCCCTTCACAACACGAGCAGGATAGATGAACTCTGCTTGGCGGCATCTGGGGCCTCAGCTGGGAAGACTCAAATGACTGGAGGTGACGTGAACAGCTGGGCTGGATTCACCAGGAAGTTTCTTCACTCACATGTCATTAGGGACTGGAACGACAGGAAGGCTGGCCTCATCTGGGACTGTCAACTGGAGCATCTACACGTGGTATCTCCCTATGGCTTGGGCTTCCTTACAGCGTGGTGGCCTCAGAGTAGCAGGATTTCTCACACGATAACTCAGGGCTCCTGGAGCAAGCGTTCCCACGAACAAAGGTGAAGAAGCATGACCTTCCACGACCTGGCTTCGGAAGTCCCAGTGTCACTTCCACACCCAGACTCAGGGAAAGGGGACATGGAACACATTCCTAGATGGAAGAAATGTCAGAGAATTGGCAGGTATTTTTAAAACCATCCCTGCCTTTTATCCCCTGGACCCCCAAGCAGGACTGCTCGTGCTGCAAGGCTCAGAGTCCTTTTCCAGAAGAGCTTTGGCTCACTTCCAGCCCCTCTCTCAGATGGGCCAGACCAGGTCTCTGGGAAGTAGCTATCCTGTGTTCATGTTCCTGTCTGTCCCAAGCCTCCAGGGTTTTAATCATCCTTTGGTCAAAATAAAATGCCCCCAGGCCTAGCCCCTCATGCGGATGGGGGCTTGGGAGTGCAGGGTCCTACAGCCCAACCACCGACCCTGCGCTCAGCCGTGACGGCTGGCTACCCCTGGGTGAAGCACTTTGGAAACTGGCATGCCACACACGTGACAGGACATTATGCTTTTCCTGCTGCCTACCTCTGGGGCAAGTGTCTCCTTTCCCTTGGGCCCCAGGCAACCGAAACAGAACCTGGTGGCCAGACCACGGCTGACCAGAGCCGGAAGACAGAAGCCATCCTTCTGAACCCGGCCTCTGACGCCAGACTCAGAGAAGGGCCAAGCAGTACCCCCAGGGTGAAATTATCCAGTTTTGGCCTCCTATGGCTGCCCACAGCCAGACCTAAGAGTTGTGGTAGCAGTTTCTAGGCCTCCTGGGAAAAGGGCCAGCAGGGCAGATCCCCCCCGCCCCTGCCCCGCACCCTCTGGTCTCTGGAGGAGAGCAGCCTCCAGGACAACTCCCCTGGCTGCACCAATCACAGCCGGCTGGCCTGCTGGGGGCCAGGACAGCCCTCCCCCTGGGAGCCCCCTGCTCCCATCCTGGTATTGCTTTGTGTGTGTGTGTGTTGGGGATGTTTTGTTTTTCAAGGATTTGGCTCTTTGTGCAGTGAAGGGATTTGTTGGATTGCCGTGAGACCCAGGGGTCAGGAAGCATACTCCCATTTTCTTCCCAGTTCCTCCTCTCCTAGGGAGCCAGCTCCCTCGGGAACCAGAGTTCCTGACTCCTGAGTGGTTGGAGCCTCCTGGCTTTGTTCTCCTCCCCTCCCTTGCCAGACATCTGAATGCCATTTCTAGGCTTCCTGCAGCTCACTTCCTGGTGGGAGCTGGGGGCTCCAGGAGGGGATTGGGAATCTTCATCTTCTTCTTCCTCGTCTCATCATTCCCTTCCTCGTGTCCTGTATTCCAGCCCTCAGTCCATCCATTCAGCAAGTATTTACCAAAACTCCCACTCAGTGCCAGCTGAGAAAGAGAGTGGGAGCTCAAGCCCTGGGCTCATACCCAGACCCTGTCCTCAGGGGCTTCATAGCGGAAATGGACTTGTAAATAACAGCCACACAAACCCGGACGTGCTGAGGGCAGAGTTTGAGTCCAGAAAACGCCTCTCCACCTGGGGATCCAGGGATGGGTCCATGGAGGAGCGGCGCCTTCCGGGATGGCTGAGATTTTGACCCGGCAGACTGGGCAGGGAGAAGGAAAAGGAATTCCAGGTGGCAGGAACAAGCCTGGACATGGAAGGACAGGGCGTGCGGCACCCTCCGGGGCACGTTGGCTACGTCCTCATCCCCCTGTGCTCCCTCTGACTTTTCTGGCGGAGGGGAGGAGGATCTGGGGAACTGGGTCGCACCTGGCTCTTAGGAGCTGTCTTCCTTCTTCAGGGCGTCTGTATTTTCTTCGTGGCTGCGCTCCCAGCTCCTTTGGATGCCGGACCTGAGCCCCCTGTTCTCTGATTCCGGGCCCTCAAGCGCTGCTGCTTTAATACCGTTCTTTCTCCAGAACATTCTGTGACTTAACCGACAGCATAAAAGCTACTGATCAAAAGCTGCTGGCTGCCCGCCCAAGGGTGAGCTGGGGTCCTTCCAGTGAGGACGTGTGGTTGGAGGGCTGCATTTCACTGCACAGCTTGTGGACTCGCCTTTTGGGCCCCTTCACTAGCTATGATGGCAGGCAGGATGGAATGGGGTGGGGGGAGGACGAAGCCGTCCCATTCCACACTCTGGCTTGACCTGGAATCCACATGAATCATCCAGATTGGCCAGTTAGCCAGCCCCAGTGGGCCCCTTCGTTGTGCAACCAGCCCCTCCCATCCACCCCTCAGTGTTCTTAGTGGAAACCTGGCCAGAGACTCAGGCAGAGAGAGAACGAGATGGGCTGATGATTTCATTTGTTATTCAGAATAAGCTAGGTAAATATTTACTGAGCACCTCCCATGTGTTGGGCACTGAAGGCTTCTGAGATCTTCAGAAGTGGGCCCTGTCCTCAGGAGCCTGCAGCGTGCAGACCCGGCACCAGCAGCCCGTAGCATTATCTGTCAGCGCAGCTTGGAAGAGGAGACAGGACTCTGCAGGATGGAACGTGCTCTCCAGCTGGTTACAAAGCAAGGGGTTGAGCCTCTCCCAGCTGAAGTTCTCCCCATGACCCAGTAGAGGAAGGGCCGGGGCTGGCCTAGGCCTGGGGATGCCAATCTTCACTGCCTACCCCTTAATTTGACATCTAAGGCCCTTTGCTGCCTGGTCCCACCCATATTCCCAGGCTGGTCTCCCACACTGATCTCCAGAGCTCCTTGGTCCAGCAACCACAGACCCCTTGCTCTTTCCCGAATGGCCCATGCACTTTCCCTCCCCTTCACTCCTGCCTTTGAGCAGTTTCCTTTACCCGGAATGCTGTTCCTCTGCTCCCACCCGCTGATTCTGCACGTGGAATCTGAGTCATGTTCAAGGCAGACTCCGTTGTGGCTTTCCAGGGCTCTCTCTCCATCTCTGTTGGGGTCAATCAGGCATTGTTTGCCTCAGGCTTCCTGCTTGCCATTGCGGTTAGTTGTCTAACTCACATACACACTAGATTGTGAGTTCTTTGAAGGCAGATGAAGGGAGATGAAGCAAAGTGGGTTAATTTGGGTTAAAATCTCAGCTCACCCACTTAACATGTGATCATAGGCAAACTACTGAACATTTCTAAACTTCAGTTTTTTGTCTGGATGGGAAAATAATATCTGCCTCCTAGAATTGTCATGAGGAATAATGAATAGTAGAGTACACTTCTAACTTGGTGCCTAACAAATATTAAATGCTCAGTAGAGACTGATTGTCTCCTCCCATCCTACTTAGAAGCTCCTACGGTCTTAATTCTGTGCTTTGCGCAGAGGACATGTCCAGTAATTGCATGATGAATAAAATGAGTGGCTGGACTGAGTCATGTCTACTCTGGAACCATGGGATATCCAAGTCAGACGGGTCCTTAGAGATCATTTGATTTACTCCTTTATTTTACATTTCCTAAAACAGCTCCTGAGAGGGCACATGATGTATGAAAGGTCACTGGGGAGAGTTTTAATTCACGTGCAAGTCTCCCATTCCTAGGCTAGCATTCAGAACATTCCTGTAATGTTGGCTGGTCTCTTGGGGCTGCTGGGCATGGACACGGCCAGTGCAGATCCTGAGTGGAGATGTGGATCCTTTGTTAGAATCCTGCATCTTCACACTCCTCTGCTCACCTTTCCCTCTTTTCCTGCTGCTACAAATACCTAATCTTTAGGGAGTTCAACACTGCTTCCCAAGAGGGGAGGAAGCTGCTCATTTGCCTGGCTCTTCAGGGAGGCAGGGCACCGATACCAGGTCAAGGCTGCTCCCGGAGAAGGTTGTCTTCCGTGCCGCACATCTCCTCTTCTGCACCCTTGCCTTTGGTGTCATCTCCCTCCTGTCCTCACATCCCCTCTCCTCATGCGCTCCCTCTACTCTCTCAGCCTTCCTCACCCTGCTTAAGCATCCTATACTTTAAATTTTGTTCAGGGAAACCTGGTGTGATGATTAGGCTAATGTGTCAACTCAGCCAGGTAATGGTGCCCAGTTTGGTCAAGCAAGTAACTGGGCTAATTATAATACCAGGTCATTTAAAGCACTTTAATTATCAGTGAATTGATTGCATAGACGGCTGATTACATCTACAATCAGCTGAGAAGACTGCCATCAGCAATGAGTGACGTCTTATCCAATCAGTTGAAGACCTTAAAGGGAGAAGTGATTTCAGCATTCAGAGAGAGAATACCCGTCTCTACTTCAGACAGCCAGCTTCTCCTGGGGAACTCAACAAGGACCCTCACTGGAGCCCCTGGCTTGCAGCCTGCCCTACAGAATTTGGGCTTGTGCATCCCCATGGTCATGTGAAACCATTTTATAAAATCTCATACTATTTACAGGTATCTCCTGTTAGTTCTGTTTCCCTAGAGATCCCTGACTAATAAATACATCAGATATGTTGTTTCCCCCGCACATTGTTTGCACTTGCTGCCTGCTCTCTGTGTCTGTTCATTGTGTTTTCTCTGTGTCTGCTTGTCTTCTTTTTTTTAGGAGGAACCAGGAACCAAACCTGAGACCTCCTACATTGGAGGGAGGTGCCCAATCACTTGAGCCATCTCTGCTTTCTGCTTGTTGTGTCTCCTCATTGCATCATCTTGTTGCATCAGCTCACTATGCCAGCCCATTGCATCAGCTCATCTTCTTTAGGAGGCACCAGGAACCCAACCTGGGACCTCTCGTTGTAGGCAGGTGCCCAACCACTTGAGCCACATCCACTTCCCTCTTTTCACTCTCTAGACAAACTCCTTTGAAGAACACCATTTGTTGAAGAGACTATCCTGCCCCAGTGGTGTGGACTTGGTAGGCTTGTCAAGTATCAATTGGCCATAGAGATACCTTACTCCCTGGTTGAAGAATTTCGACTTCTGTGAGAAGGGTTTGGGAGGCCAGCACTCTAAAACCACATTATCTGGATTTTATTTTAGGTATCAAACCAGAGCAGAATGCTCACATTTAGGAGCCTAGAGGATCAGAGTGAAAAATGAACCTTAGACTCCATCCTGCCCCTTGAGTCCAACTCGCAGAGAAGAAACTAAAACCCTTTGAAGTCAGGTAGCTCTTTCCATTCCACACAGCCAAGGAAATAACCCATGAGGAAACAGAAAAGAAGTACTTTGCACAAAACTTTGTGTTAGCAAAAAATTAGGAAGCATTCCACTTACTGAGCAAGGGACAGCTAAGCCAACTGAGGGCATCAAGATGACGGAACCTCTCCAACCACTGAGTGTGACTCTTGGGAACTGGCTCACTGTATGACAGAGGGTCAGAAATGACGAGAAAGGAAGAATCAGAACCCAGTGTAATATGCTTACCAAGATTTTGCCTGTTCCATTGCATACATTTTTATATTTCTTTGAAAAATAACTATCTTTTTCATATTGTTAATATACATACATTCAGAGATTTGGGGAAATCATAAAAGTATAGATATGGTTATAATAAAATTATCCTTTAGCCTACCCTCCCCAAATAGCACTATTTGTCTTTTGGTGCTTTTCTTTTCAATTGTTGTGGTTGTTTTTCCCAATAAGTGTATACGAGTCTATCCTGTCTTTTGCATTTAATACTATAACATTATATAGGAAATGTGTACACACTGCCCATTGTTTATTGGGGTGGATTTCCAGGTATAGATATAATGATACAAAATGAATGAAGGTCTTAAATGCTCTTGACACTGACATGAGTTTACAAGGGCCAGAAGTGAATATGGAGGGATATGAGTGGGCATTCCACTTACCATGTTCTTATTTTCTGTGAAGTTCTTTGTGCACAAACTTTGAAATGATGATCTTGAGAACAAATCACAGTAAATGACTCCATTTAGTTATGAGAGAGAGTGTTGCGGAGAGAGAGGGAAAATAAGAATGAGAACTGCCCAGCACTGCTGGGAACCCTCAAATACTGGGAAAGCTGGTATAGAAGTGAGTGTTCTGAGTTCTAGGGTGGGGCAGAAGAGCTCTTGCGGATGAGAGAAGGTTGTTGGGAAGATTTTGTACACCCCTAAGTTCCTGGGAGCTGGGCTGTTTCAACAGTTGGAGTTCAAAGACTGAACAGGGTGGTGCCAGGCAAAGCCTTGGCTTGCTGATAACTTGCCCTCTAACTGACCTTGAACGTGTGACTTCTCTGAAAATGAAGGGGTGGGACCAGATAATTCTTAGGCTCTCTCCAGCTCTGTAGGTCTATAGTTTGAGAGCTCCAGGCATTTGGGGAAAGACAAGCGGCAGGAGCTGGTTTGTAATTGACCCCAGCCCCCTTTCTTTGGTGGCGCGTTTGTAATTTGGTGCCTGTAACAGCCCTGGGCTGGCACGGGGAATCAGCAGTGTGGTTAGCATAACGTGGGATTTCCCCCCTTAGCTTTACCAAAATCGATGGCCCTTGGGGGAAACCTTTCTTCCTTTCCACCCACAGAGGCTCCGTTGCTTGCACATCTTTCCCTGTTCTATAAGAGGTAGGTGATGTTGCCAGCCCCCTTTATTTTGGGCTTTTTTGCATCTTAACTGGCTCCTCTCGAAATCAGGGGTTAAACCCCTGTGAGTCATGTAAGAGAAAGAGATACAGGAGTCAGAAACAGTGCTTCAGTTAGGACATGGTTTTGGTTGCTCTAATAAAGATGCAAAATAACAGTGGAATAAACAAAATTAAAAGTTTGCTTTTCTCCCACATTCAGTCTAGCTATAAGTAGCCCAGGCTGTTAAGGCAGCACTCCTTTTCAACGTTGCTAGAGGCCCAGGTTCTTTCTCTTGTTGCTCTCCCATCTAAAATGACTCACCCCCCAAGTCCCTGTTTCTGCCTGTGGGACGGAGGAAGAGAAGAAGGGAAGTGCTCTCCCGTCTTTTCTGGAAATTACCTGGAGCTCCTCTGTGATACAGCTACTCAGATGCTATTGGCCAGAATTTTATCACATGACTACATGGTCCCCTGCAGAGGAATCTGGGAAATGCAGTCTTTTCAGCTGCTAAAAATTGAGGCTCTCTTCCTATGAGAGAGAATAGGTGAACTGAATTTGGAGGAAAATTGGTAATCTCTGTAAAATAACAACAACAACAACAACAAAACAGGTCTTCAAATCCCAAGCTTTAATGCTCTAAATAGCAGTAACAGCTTATTAAAATGGTTTGTCGGATTGAGGGCCACTAAAATAGGTTGAACCTAACTTCCTCTTCTTTACAACCCTCTCAGCCTTCTGACCTTTCTCTCCATACAGCAAATCTTGAAGGACCAGCTTTCAGACTGCTGGTAGGTTAGCAAGTCTCTCCCTGAAGGATTGAGAACAGATTTGGAATTGCAGGCCCTTCCTTGGGTTTTTAAGAACCAATAATGTCCAATTCCGTAGATGTTTATCTTAATATACAACCACAGACTACTTACAAATGGGCTCCTGAATTAGACAAGGGTTATCAGAACATGGTATTTGTAAACCCAAATTAGCACATTCCTTGAGTGTACTTAGAGTCATGAAACCAATGTTGTACTAAAATGCCTGGCTCCTTTGAAATGCTTGGCAGTGTTGCAAGCTCCTACCGTGCCCACCTGTATAAATAGCTGGAATTCCTAAAGTCTTCAGTAAGTACTTTGCCCTCAGTGTCATCTTGAGTTAGCTCTGGTTTCCAATTACTGCTGTTCCTGTTTGTTATTTATAAATCGCTATGAGTTTAGCTGCATCATTATTGATTTAGTTTGTTGTGGGTTGTTTGGTTAACCACAGTGTATATCTATTTGCACATTTGAGGCCTATAATTTTTCATTAACTAGTGTATCTTAAAGTGTCATTTTGGACAACTTGTATTGGTGGCTTGTTAAAGTGCAGATTCCTGAGCTCTTACCCAGAACTGAATCAAAATCTCCTGGAATGGGCCCCAGAATAAGTGTCTCTGTGCCAGTGAGAACCTTTGAACAAGTCTCTAATGTGTTTGCATAGTGTTTCAAAAGCAAAACTCCTAGACCCTTTTTGCTAAATCAGCTGTACACATAATTCCCCAAATCTGCTTATATAGGGATGGGTTGCCCGTGGATTTATTCCATTTAAACATCTGGCAATGCACTCTCACAGCAAGGGAAAGGGTGCTCCTTTTATCAAACCAAACTGTGCCTGAGCGTCCTTCAGGAAGTATGTACAGGTGATGCATATGTGCCCCTCTCTTATTCATTGTTTTCCCACTGTCACGTGGGCACAAGGGGTGTCAGGGTGTGTGTGTGAGGAGTTTCTGGGCCAGCCAAGGTCAGAAACCACTGCCCGAGACACCGAGGAGCATAGCAGACCCTATGGTACCGCCCACTAGAGAAACTGTTTTAAAGAAGGAACGTGGGAGCAAAGACGAGGAGGGGACCTGAGTCTTCATTGACGGAGGAGGAGAAAGTGTCAAAGCCCACAAGGTCAAGGCTGGAGTCTGAGCTGAAAACGGACTGGGAGGATTTCGTGACTGCGGGGGGCCCTCTGGGGAGCAGCTGTGGAGAGTGAGAGGCGCCTTCCTCTCCATCCCTGCCCTGTGCGCCGGGGGAGGGCGCGGGTTCCAGGGCCCCAGTGGGCCCTTTATCCAGCACCCTCAGCTCTGACTGGGGCACCATTGTGTCCTGGGTGTGCCTCACGGCCTCTTAGTGACGGGCCCGTTGTCCAAGATGGGCCCGAGGCTGGTCCGGGCCTGCGCCCATGTATTATGCATCAGCGACTTAGACAAAGCGTCTGTGTGTGGGAGTGGGGGCGGGCCCGGCTCCCCACAGAGTCCTGTTTACCAGGCACTGGACGCCGAGGGCATGGTGGGCGGGGTGGGAGGGAGCGGTACCCACAGGAGAGGGCTCTTAAGAGGGGGCCTCAGAGAGGAGAGAGGCTCGGGCGCGCCGCCTTCTGGGCTGAAGCTCCCTGGGGACAGCCAGGGGTACAGTGCCTCCATCTCCTGGGGCCCCCAGGCCGGCGCACAATGCACTGCTGGGTCCTAAACAGGGGCCCCCCACTTAACCCCAACCCCGATCGGCCAGTGACCCTCTGTGGCACCTGTGCTGTGGCATGAGTGCGCCCGACACCCTGGAGACCTAGTGAGAGTGGACAGTCGGCCATTCCCCCTGCACTGGGAGCTGTTGAGGGGGGCAGCTCGGTCTTGCTCGTCTCCGTACCCACTGGCCCTGGGCCCAGCGCAGGCAACCACTCAGGAGACTTTTGTGGATCTGAGAGGGGGTTAGCAAACCTAGACGCACAGCCCGTCCTCCCAGATGCTTCCTGCCTCACGCTTCACCCGCGTGAGGAACGGCCCTTCATAGCACACCCACTGGGGGCCAGGCCTCCCCGGTGGTCGACTGGTCGACCGCCGGCTTCCTCCTCCCGGCAGCCTGCGCAGCGGGAGCCCTCGTGGTGGAAGCGCCCGGCTCAGGTTGGTGAGTAATTGCCCCAGGACAGACTCTGCAGCCTGTGCTTTCTAGTGAACGGTAACGCTGAGCTGAGCGTGATTGGGTGGTTGTTGCGAGGCATGGCTAATCAGAATCCTTCTGAAGCCTTTTCCTGATAATGCGCTTGACTCTTCCCTGTCACCCCAGATTCTGACATGGATTAATGTCGGGGAAGAAGGGTTAAGAATCTTGGGCGGGATGTGTATAGCTTGAAAAATCCCCAGCTGTCCTAGTTCCTGCTCAGACAGGTATTTAGCCTTCTTTTTAGTTTTATTTATAGATTTCAGGACTTTTCTGTGATCTAACAGAAGAGGAAGGCCTTGTTCAAGTCATCCAGCCTCGTCCAGGGTCCCTCGCCTCCTTGCCTGCTAGCCTTTCTGCCCCACTACACTCCCTTGCAAAGCAGGCGCTGCCCTAAATCCAGATTCAAGCCAAACGCTGGCTCTGCGGGCGCTGGTGCTGGGCTCGCCGAGCACAGCGCTAATGAACCCGAGGCTGTGACTGTGTCCGTGTCGGCATGCGGGCGTGTGGGGATCCACGCGGCTCATCTGCGAGCCTCGCCATGTGCTCGGGCCCAGGCTGCAGAGGGGCCCCGGATCTGGGTTCTGCCTCTGGGTGCTCTCGTCGGGGAGACAGGAAGGCCCACAAGGACCGATTACACTGTGCTGCACTGCCCTGGGCTCTGAAATAAGACTCATGCAGGCAGGCTAATTCCAGCTTCATGGGTCAGAGAAGGCTTTGGGAATTGGAAAGCAGGACATAGAGTAGGAAAGTCTGAGGGGCGAGTGCCCTGTGTACATGTGTGCATGCATGCATGTGTATATGAATAAGTAGGTGTGCCTATGTGTATGCCCGTGTGTGCATGTGTGCACACGTGCGTGTTTGTGTATGTGCATAAGCAGGTGTACTTGAGTGTGTGCAGGTATGTGTGTGTTACGTGCATGCATGCATGTGTATGCGTACATGTGTGTGAGGATATATGTCTGAATGTACAAGTGTGTACGGTGTGTGCTTGTGTGTGTATGCATGTGTGCGTGTTTATTCTCAGCAAGGTCTCTGGTACTAGGTAACAGGTAGAGGGCTAAAAAGGTAAAGAGGAGGAAAAAGGGTATAGGTAAAGGGCTGAAAGGGCAAAATAAGGCAAAGGGGTAAAGAGATGGGATCCAGTCTGGGAAGGATTTTGAGTGTTGGGCTGGGTGGTCAGCCTTTGTTCTTACAGCAGGGGGACATGAAGGTGTTAGAGCAGAAGAGGATATGGTCAGGGGTGTTCCGATTTTTATTTGGAAGAAAACTCTGAGGATGAAATAAAGGGTTTCGAGGCAAAAGGGGATGGCAAGGAGCTAATGTTTATCAAACACTTTCTAGGACCGTAACTTACTTTGTCTCATTTAATCCTCCCGAGGACCGTGTATGCGGAGCGCAGTAACCCCAGGTATCAGATGAGGAAATGAGACCCTGACGGTTATGAAAATGGCCCAGGAATTGTTGGGCCTGAGAGTGACAGCCAAGTGTTCTGAGTCCAGGCTTTCCACTGGCACCCCCTCCCTCTGGCTCTGCGAGGCAGGACAGGGTGTGCACCTGACAGAGGGGGCTCTGGGGAGCAGGCACCGGGGATGGGCAGGAACCGAGAGGAAGACGGAGCAGTGGACGAGAAGGCAGGTGTGTAGGCCACAGTGGCCTCCTGTCTCAGCAGGTCCTGGAGCTGGTCCTCGTCGCCACCTCTCGCTCTTGAAAGTTTCGTTCCATGCTTTCCCAGGCACTTTTCTGTTGAATGTGTCCTTTGTCTTTCCCTCACGGTTGGTCTAGGAACCGAGGGACTGGAATCTAGTCCCGGCTCTGCCACTGGCTTGCTTGGTGACCTTGAGCAAGTCACTTCCCCTCACTGGACCCCATGTTCAGAGTCCTATCTATAAAATGAAGAGTAGGACTGGAGGGACTCCTGGCCTTTCCTTGCTGTGTTCTCTGCGGTGGGGTGGGTGATGCTGGCACCAACAGTCCCTCAAGAGGAGGGCCTGGGTAAGCAGGGCCCAAGCCATGCTGTGCTCGTCTGCCCACATTAACAGCCTCACTGTTGGAATCCCCATCGGGTGGCTGCCTTCACTGTCTCTCCTCAAGGTGGATCCTGTGTCTGGAGGGATGCCTCACGAATTAGAGCTGAGTATGGTGATTCACAGTTGACTCTTAGGCACCCAGAACACCCGAAGAAGCACACAAATATTTAGTGAACACCTCCTATATGCCAGGCTTTGTGCTAAGTGCTGGGGACACAGAGGTAAACCAAACTTAGTCCCTGCACCCCAAGAACCCACTGTTAATGCTGTGGTTTTCAGACTTCTTTTGGCCAAAACCCCTAGAAAGAAAATCATGTTATGATTATATAAATGAAATAAAATTTTAAAAAACCATGTGCGTTAATATTATTTTAATATTGTTTTAATCTTCTCTGCTCTGTTTAAGTTTTCTTTTAAATTCTGATAACAACCTGCTCCTTTGGTTTCACTACCTAATAGTAGGAAGTAACCCCCACTGTGAGAAACACTGATTGCATACAAATTATGTGTCGTGGGGAAAGAGTGCCAGGAATGGGCTATTTTGGTAGGGAAAATCAGGGAAGGCTCACAATTGAAGTTCAAGTGGCACTTGAGCTGGGTCCAGATGAGTGATCGAATTTCAGTAAACTGAGAGTCTCCCAGATTGATAAAACAGCACAAGCAAAGGCAAGGAGGTTTGAGAGTGTACGACCCTAGACAGCTAGCAGTGATGTGTCTGGCACGTGAGAAACATTTTCAGTTGTCCGTTCAATTCTCATAAGAATTCTATGAGACGAGGACTCTATATCTTCATTTTATGGGTGAGAAAACTGAGACTAAAAGAAGTTACATACCTTTCCCAGGGTAACATGGCTAATAAGTGATGGGGCCAGAATTTGAACTCAGGTAGTTTCCTCATGATGGACCATAAAACTATTTAAGGACCAGTTCCTGGGGATGCTGGAATATAAGCTTGAAGAGTTTAAATTTTATTTATAGGTGAGAGGGAAGCCTTGTCCATTTTTGAGAAAGGGAAGTCCTATGAACATTTTTTGGGGGGAAGATCACAGTGGCATTAGTGTAGAAGATGAGTTCAGGTAGAGGCAAGAACATCTGTTAGGAGACAGAGGCAACATCTTCCTGCCCATGTCAGCAGCGCCAGAGACCATCACATCATAGGAATGTGGCTGAGGTTGCTGTTGGTATATTACACACTAATGAGAATAAGAGGAGAATGAATCGTGTTTCCCTTTTTACTCTGGGTGCTAGGAAACTCAGAGCTCCAGTGTGGCACTCTTCCAAGAAGCATTCAGGAGCCATTTGTGTACTTACGCTGTCTTGTCTTCGTTCTCCTACCTTCATTTTCTTTTTGTCTGGATTTTATCACTTATTTTTTTCATTTCATTTTTCATTTTTATATTTCATAAAAAAATGTACACATTTTGGCACAATGCCTTAGAGCAGACTTTAAATAAAATACAAGTAAAACCACTGAAGTGGCTGGAGGACACTTTTTCGCTAGCAAGATTGGAAACTTCTGGAGGACTGAGTCTTACCATCTCCTAGGGCTTCTGTCCCTGAATTGGGGGTCAGGTGAGTATATCACATAGATGTAAACCTTAGCTCGTCAGAGCCAGAAAGTGCCCGAAGGTTCTCCACTCCCTCTGTTGTTCAAAGGGTGGACGTGGACCACCAGTGGCGCCCACCACAGTTTCAGTGGGGCCTGGATGAACATGATTTGGTTTGTCACATTTATTTCATGTGTATTAGGAAAAAAATGTAACCAGCACATCAAACCAGTCATGTCACAGACGTTAGTGCTTAGAATGGGGCTCAAGCAGATATTTGAATTTTAGAAAGAGTCAATTTAAAGAAAAAGTTAAATACTATGAGCCATGTGCCAGGAGTGGTACACGAATTATGGAGTTTGAAAAACCCTTGATTCAGCTCAGCTCCTCATCTGACAAATGATGAATCTGAAGCCCCAAAATTAGAGCGCTTATCTGTGCGTCTTATAGGTACTTTTAAGCCACAGGAGTTAAAAGGGGCCTTCTCCTTCCAATCTTATTCAGAAGTCGGAGTTTAAGGATTGCTTGGCAAGAATTATCTGGCCCTGCATCTTGCTTTTGAATCGTTTTCATACTTTCCAAATGCCTTCTCTCTCTCTTTTTTTTTTTTTTTTTAATTTGCTCGTTCCCTTCTCATCCCAGCGCTGTACAGCAGACTGAGCAGGGATGATTAGTTTTCCTATTGTGGGTGAACAAACTAAGGCCCAGTGGTGCATGTGGGGGGGTAGGGGGTGGGGGCTGACCTCACCAGCCATCTGGGGCAGGACAATGGTTCGAATCCTTCCAGGCTTTAACACTGCGTTTCGGGCCGGGGCAGGCAGGGAGCCAGTTTCTGTGTTGAAAATCGCCAGTATTGGTAGACAAGTCAGGTGGGGTGAAAGCAGAGCAGTCTGCTGGCCGAGCGCCCCTTGGGAGCAGCGATGAATTTTACACTGCCCATTACCCGCCGCTCCACTTCCGGGAAGCCCTTACTTCGGAAGGAGCCACAGATGTGCTCCGCGCCTGCTGGGTGGGCTGCGGTACTCAGCTCCGGGCGGGCCACAGCAGCCGCACACGTTCTCGGCCACGTTACCGTCTAAGCCTTGCCAGCACGCCCCGGGCGGGGAGCCCCTTGGCCCTAAGGTAATTAAACCACAAGCAGTTACTGAGCATCTTTTAGGGGCCAGGCCATATGGTGGCGGCTGGAATAAAGGCACAAATGAATCCGACGCTGGCCGGGTCCCCAGGGACTCACAATCTGATTGGGGGAGCAGACACATAAACCACCAGCTGGAGAACGATGCAGTAAGTGCTAGAATGGAGGGGTGCACCCAGACTTACGGAAGAAGGATCCGAGAGGCTTCCCAGAGGAGAAGAGAAAGGGGCACTCCTGGCAAAGGCACCTGCCTGAGCAAAAGCCCCAAGGTGACCAGTTTGTCTGTGATACAGGGTTGAGGAAGGCGGTAGTAGGAGACAATGCTACGCGGGGGGTTGGGCTAGGATGCGGCTTGCAGGCCACATCCAAGCCAAAGTAATAGTCCAGTGCTGGCCGGGCTCCGCATTTGCTGAACCTGGAGACCAGTGCGCCTGCAGCAGAGGTGAGACGGTGCCTCTGGCTTCATGCCTCTGCCTTTCTCTATGGACATGTTACCCAGCGGGCTCCACCATCAAAGGGTGACGGCTGGGCTGGCGGGGGCCTTGCGAGAACCAATTAGGTTTGCTTTGGTTTACTTGTTGGTTTGTGCTAGGGAGGCAATGTGAATCAAGAGGACAGGCCTTGGAGCAAGACAGGCCTGGGTTCAAGTTCCAGCTCTGCTCTTCACCAGCCATGTGACCTTGGGCAAGTCATTTCACCTTCTGAGCTGAACTTTAAAGTCTTCCATCTTTGAAATAGAGATAAGGACCCCTTTCCTTTAGGAGTGAGAATTAAATGTGACCAAGTAGGAGGAGGACTTAGCACAGAGCCTGGTTTGTGGCGAGTGCTGCACTGCTCTCAGCAATGGTGACAACCAGTGCTTGGTCAGTGGTTGTGGGCCACGTGGAATAAGCATGGGTGGACACCCATGTGTTCTTGAGACCACCCACAGGGATGGTGTCTGTGACCACAGAGTGAGGATGTGAGGTTGAGTCGACTGGACTAGACTTTAATGAGGACTCTTGGTGCTGGGAGGGTTTGGGGTGGAGTGAACCTGTCGTTCACTCTGAGTTAGAAAGGATTCTCAAGGTGTCACACGGTTCATTCTGAACCCAATATGTGAATCTCACTTCTGACACCTGCTCCTAGTGGCTGTCTAATTTCTGCTTAATTGCTTCCAGTGATGGAGAACTCACCACTTGCCAACACAGCCCACTCTGTTGTTGGACATCACTCACTACTCATTAGAAACAAAGGCAGCTCGCCCCTATGGAGTGCCCTCGGAGTCATACGCTGCAGCTCAACGCTTAGGTCCTTCATTCGTAAGTATTTGCTGAGCAGGAAGCAAGGCTCTGTCCTCACGGAGTTTACACTTTTGCTTACCGTATCTCACAACACCCCTGTGAGATAGGCAGGGCAGGGATTGGGATTATTTACATTTAACAGACAGAAATTGAGGATGGCGGTGGTGCTGGAGCATAGTTATGGAGCCTAGAATGTGTCAAGTGTTTTATATACTCGTGGCACCTAATCTTCACATCAACCCTACAGGGTCAGCGGGTCAGCACTGTTATCATCCCCATTTTACAGAGGGGGAAACTGAGGCTCAGAGAAATGATGCTGCTTGCTTCAGGTCACACAGCAAGGAAGTGGCCCAGCTCTTTTAACCTCCATCGAGGCCCCGGGACTTACCGAGCAGGGGAATATTCTAGTAATGGATGGTGCGAGGGCAGCTCAGTACTGTGAATGTGATTAACCCCACTGAACTGTGTGCCTGGGAGTGGCTGAGAGGGAAAGGTTATATGGCATATATGTTTCCACAACTGAAAAAAAGAAGAGGAATAAAGAGACAATGACAAATGCAACACATGATCCTGAACAGACTCTAATTATGGAGGAGAAAAGGCCCCGAAAGACTTTATTAAAACATGAAAAATTGGAAACGGACTTTGGCCCAGTGGTTAGGGCGTCCGTCTACCATATGGGAGGTCCGCGGTTCAGACCCCGGGCCTCCTTGACCCGTGTGGAGCTGGCCCATGCGCAGCGGTGATGCGCGCAAGGAGTGCCGTGCCACGCAGGGGTGTCCCCCGCGTGGGGGAGCCCCACACGCAAGGAGTGCACCCATAAGGAGAGCCGCCCAGCGCGAAGGAGGGAGCAGCCTGCCCAGGAATGGCGCCGCCCACACTTCCCGTGCCGCTGCCGACAACAGAAGCGGACAAAGAAACAAGACGCAGCAAAAAGACACAGAAAACAGACAACCGGAGGAGGGGAGGGGAGGGGAATTAAATAAATGAAAATAAATCTTTAAAAAATAAAATAAAAAATAAAACATGAAAAATTGGAATACATACCAAAAGCTTTATATCAAGTTAATGTTCTTGAACTTGGTAACTGTGCTTCAGGTGGTTACATAAGTGAATATCCTTGTTCTTAAGAAATGTACATGAGAGTATTATGTGTTCAAGGAACAAGATGTTGATGTATTCAACCTACTCTCAAATGTTTAGAAAATAGGTAGGTAGGTAGATAGAATGAGACAGCAAATGTGGCTAAATGTTAAAATTATATCTGGGTATCTGGGTGGGGTATTTTGGAATTCTGTCTGAATTTTGCATTATTTTTGCAAGTGTCCTGTAAGTTTGAAATTCTTTCAAAATAAAAAGTTTAAGGAAAAAAATAATAAAGCTACTTGCCTGGCTTAAATGAGATAATCCATGTCAGGATGTTCTAGAAGCTTGAAGCACTGTAAGGGCAGTGTTGGGTACTAGACTCAGTAGTGAACGCAGCGAAGCAGACTTGGCCCAATGGTTAGGGCGTCCGCCTACCACATGGGAGGTCTGCGGTTCAAACCCTGGGGAGCTGCGTAGAGCTGGCCCATGCGCAGTGCTGATGCGCGCAAGGAGTGCTGTGCCATACAGGGGTGTCCCCCGCATAGGGAAGCCCCACGTGCAAGGAGTGCGCCCCGTAAGGAGACCGCCCAGCGCGAAAGAAAGTGCAGCCTGCCCAGGAATGGCACCGTACACACGGAGAGCTGACACAAGATGACGCAACAAAAAGAAACACAGATTCCCGGTGCTGCTGATAAGGATAGAAGTGGTCACAGAAGCACACACAGCGAATGGACAGAGAGAGCAGACAACTGGGGGGCGGGGTGGGGGGGAAGGGGAAAGAAATAAATAAAAAATAAATCTTAAAAAAAAGTGAACACAGCGAGTATTTTAAAAAAAAGTGAACGCATTGAGTAGCACAAGTGATAATGATGATAAGCAGAGCCTCAGAGTCTTAGAGGCACATCTACCATGTGTTCCCCAGCATGGAACTATTAGGGGCCACTGCCTCTAGGGCCTAAAACTGATTTGCAATATATCTCACATTTCACTGTGCACTTGAATCACCTGAGTAGCTTTTCAAACAGGCAGCCCCTCGGGCTCCAGAGATTCTCTCTCAGTGGGCCTGGAGCAGGGCAGGGATCTCTCTCTGTTTTTAACTCCCAGGCTAGTGGTCAAGGCCACAGCTGCCCCGGGGCCTGGGGCATTATGGGACAAGCAGCAATGTGCCCAGGGACTCTTCCTCTGCACCTCGTGGCTGTTCCCGGGGGTCCCTGCAGTGGCTGCCCACCGCTGCCCACCGCTGCCCGCCCCTGCCCATCGCTGCCCATCACTGCCCACTGCTGCCCACCACTGCCCACCGCTGCCCACCGCTGCCCACCGCCATGACTGAGGGGCCCTGGTCTCCTCACTGCACCAGACAAGGTTTAGGAATCTCTAAACTTGAAGCTTTCCCACATTTTCTTTTATGCATCTTTCTGTGTCTAGGACCTGGACAAATTTTTTTGAGGTAATTTTTATTTTATTGAGGTATTCAGGTTTATTGAGGTATAATTTACATGCAGTGAAAGTCATTCCTTTTAGTGTATATTTCTTTGTGTTTTGACAAACACAGAGGTCCTATAACCACCACCAGACACACAGTATAGAGTGTGTTCATCACCTCTCAACATTCCCTCCTGCCTATTTGTAATCAACCCTTCCTCCCACCCCAGTCCCTGCCACCACTGATCTCAGTCCCGATAGTTTTGTCTTTTCCTGAATGTCATCCAAATGGCATTATATAGTATGTAGCCTTTTGCAGTCAAATGCTCTATTTTTAAAATTTTATTTTATTGTTTAATTTATTCTCCCCCTTCCCCTCCTCCCACCCTGCTGTTTTTGCAGTCTGTGTTGCCTTCCCTTCTCATTTTTTCTCCTCTAAGATTCACCAGGATTTGATCCTGGAGACCTCTGATGGGGAGAGAGTTTCCCTGTCAATTGTGCCACCTCAGTTCCTTAGGTAGCCTTTTGAATCTGGTCTTTTTTCACTCTGCCTAGTGCATTTGAGATTCATTCAGGTTGTGTGTCAGTAATGTGTTCTTTTTTATTGCTCAATAGTCTTCCATTGTATGGATGTACCACTGTTTATCTTCTTGGAGTAATTTAATTATTCCCATCTTTCATCCAGAAATGCTATCTGGAAAGAAATCCAATTTGATTAACACATAGATCTTTCTGTACTGGTTGCTTCAAAAGTTAAAGTAGACTCATTAATTCAGCATTTTTAAAAATTACCCACTATGTACCTCTACCGGGGCATGTAGTATAGATCTTGCAGGTCTCAGACAAGAACCACCGTGAGGGAGGAGGCCTGGGGGTGACTGGAGCGTCCCAGGCCCCTTCAGAAGGAGCAGCGCCCTGAGCAGCCAGATGATTCCTGATTTTTCAAGAAGAAAGAAACCCGGATTTTTATGGAAAGTATCCGTATGTGTATGTGTTTTTTTTTAATGTTGGCAACTAATTCAGAACATTTTTCATCACTGTTCTGGACCTCGAACCTGACATCTGTGGCCAGATTTTATCCTTGGCTCTCGCCCTCTGGCTGATGCTATGCAAGTGCGGGGAATGCAGACGAGGCAGGATTCTTGCCCCTGAGGAAATCATGTGCTAGTGGGAGGAACCAGACCAACAAGTACACTTGCTGGTAAGGACTCCAGAAGGGGGGTGAAAAGATAGTACCATACACACGGGCTGCCCCGGAAAATTGGGAAAGGCTTCCCAGATGAGGTGACCTTGAGGTGAGTCTTGACGAATGGGTAGGAGTTTGTCTACCACATGGAATGTGCCACCCAGAAGGAGCAGCATGGACAGTGTATGAAGGCACAGAAGTGCCTGTTTCCTGCAGAGCAGGGCAGGCCAGTGAGGATGGGTAGGCATTTGGTACACAATAGTTGCTTCATTAAAAGTTTCTTTCATTAATTGGAGCCTGAGATGTGTTTTCATACCAGGAAGTCCCCGCTGCCCCTGCGCTGTTTTGCTCTTCTAACGTACACCTCGGAAGGCCTGCCTGTCCACTGTCCTGGAAGCCTTGCTGTGCCCTTGGGTGGACACGTTGGGGCCTTCTCTCCAGCAGCTGCCTCCTTGCCCTTGGAAGCCCAGGGTTCTGAGACCCTCTGTCCCTCCCCGCCCAGACATGCTCAGAAGATATGAAGGTGCACAAGGGCCCTGCAAGTGAAATCGTCAAAGCCGAGCTCCCTGGGAAGGATGGAAAACCAAATTCACAAAAAGGCAAATAATGTGAAATAGAAGCAATCACCAGGGAGTTCAAATCGGGACGTGAAGACTTAAGGATGGAAGCACTAACGGGGGGGTTTAAGACTACTCCAGGCTCTCCTTCGTGTTCCGCAGCCGCCTCCGGCAGGAGGTGGGGTCTAGCACCGCGTGTGTTGTAGTGTGGACGGGTTGAGTTTTACCTCCCCTGTAGCCTCTGGGGAAGGAATGATACGGACAGAAAGGGGAAGCCTGGATGATGCAGGGCTCCCAGCCTGTGAGAGAGGAGAGGAGGTAGAAGACAGGGCCAGGCAGCCCCCGGGAAGTACTACCTTTAGAGCAGCTGCTCTCAGTGCTCAGGGACGGGCGCTTTTCCCACCACAGCGCCCGGAAGGGCTCGGATACACAGTTCTCCACGGAGAACTGGCAGATGGCCAATAAGCACATGAAAAGCCGCTCAGCAGCATTAGCCATTAGGGAAATGCCAATCAGGATCACAGTGCAGGACTAGTTCCAACCCAGTAGGGTATTATTTAAAAACAGAAGTTAGCAAGTGCTGGCGAGGATGTGGAGGAATGGGAACCCTTTTACATTTGTTTCTGGGAATGTGAAATGGTTCAGCCACTGAGAAAAAACGTTTTGGCAGTTCCTCAGCAGTTAAACATGGGATTACCATATTCTGCTCCTAAGTATTTCTTCAAAAGAATTGAAAACAGTTATTCAAACAGATACTTGTACACCAGTGTCACAGCAGCATTATTCACTGTAGCTCCAAGGTGAAAAAACTCATGTCCATCAACAAATGAATAGATAAACAAAATGTGGTATATGCCCACAATGGAATATTATTCAGCTATAAAAATGCAGTTTTGATACATGTACAACATGGATGAACCTTGACATCATGTTGAGTAAAATAATCTAGAAGCAAAATGGCAAATATTGTGTGATTGTACTTATTATGAAATACCTAGAATATGCAAATTAATGGAGACAGGAAGTAGATTACAGGTTATCAGGGGCTGGGTGTAGGGCTGGAAATGGGGAGTTATTGTTGAATTGGTACAGAGTTTCTCTTTGGGGTAATACTAAGTTTTGGTAATGCAGGGGTTCTTAACAAGGGGTCAGTGAGCTCAAACTGAAATTTAAGAAAACATTCTTGTGGGGATGTATTGGTACCAGTATGATAAATTTATTAACTAATACACAGTATAGTGTGGACTTTACGTAAAGGGTCCGTGGTTTTCACTTGACTGGCAAAGGAGTCCGTGGAACAAAAAGGTTAAGAACCCCTGTGGTAATGGATGGTGTATTAGTCAGGGTTCTCTAGGGAAACAGAATCAACAAGGGATATCTATCTGTCAATAGTAAGAGTCTCTCACGCAGCCGCGGGGATGCACAAGTCCAGGTTCCGCAGGCAGCCCGAAACCAGGGGCTCCAGGGAAAGTCCAGTGAAGGTTCTTGACGAGTTCTGGGAGATGATGGCTATCCAAAGATGAGCTGGGAAATTCTCTCTCAATGCTGGAATCACTTCCCCTTTTAAGGAGTTCAACTGGTTGGGTTGTCACTCATCGCTGATGGCAATCTCCCTGACTGATGTAATCAGCTATCTATGATTTACCACTGCAGTAAAGTCAATGGTGACTAAAGACCATAAATGCCCTTGTATGACAGTTAGTGCAGTGCTTGCTTGACCAAACAATTACCTGGCCCAGTTGATGCAATAGCCTAGCCATCACAGATGGTGATGATCGTAGCACAACATTGCAAATGTAATTAATACCACTGATTTATAAAGTAAAAAATAGTTTAAATGGGAAATTTTGTGTTATATAATGTTACCAAATAAAAATAATTTTTTAAAAATCTACAGGTGCCCCAGTCCATCATCAACAATTCCATTTCATCAGCTGGGGAGTAGTCCAGGTGTCAGTATTTACAAAAAATAAGAGCCCCCCCAGGTGAACTGAAGGTGCGGCAAGGGCTGAGAACCACTACCTTAGGAGTGGCAGGCAGGCTGCCCATCTTAAGGGGAAGTCATGTGTTTGAAGAGCAGTTGGGGGCCAAGTGTCATTCAGCCTCTCACAGTTACTGGGAGGCGGCAGGAGCGCGGCCCGAGCACAGGCTCATGAGCCAGGCTCCTAAGCTTCTGCCAGTCAGTTCATTTGTGTCAGCTCCTTCCAGCGGCACTGAAGCAGGGTTATTCGTGCTTAACTCCTTCAATTTTCTTTTACTTGTTTATTTGTTTTACTCTGTTGTGTTTGTTCATTATTATTTTTATCCTGTGCTGGTCTCATTTGGAGGATTCAGAGATGACTAGACATAGAATTCCCAAGGAGTTTAGGGGAGCCCTTGGACATGGGAAAAGCCAGAACCAGAGGGCAGGGCAGCTTATCCTAAATGCCCTGTGAGTGGTGTGACAGGACGTCAAGTGCAGGTGAGGTCCCCAAGAAGAAAGGGTGTGTGTCGGTGAGGGGGGGCAGGGAAGTTCATGGGGGGCTGTGGGGGTCCTGGGGCTGCTGGGAGAAATGGGGAGGATTCCAGGACACAGAGAGAGGGCAGGTGTCCCCCCTATTTGGGGGGCAGGTGTCCCCCCTGTTTGGGGGTTGGAAAGCGGAGGTAACCCCGTGCCCAGGAGAATGAGGGGAGTCTGGCCACAGCCTAATGCCTCAAGGGCAGAGAAGCGGTGATTCAGCAGGAGTTGCTGTACGGAGCTTGGTCTTTACCTGCAGGTGGGATGGGTGATGTGAGTAGCAGGTGTGCAGGTTGCAGGGGGCCCTGGATGGGCCGGGCTCAGCCCCGGCATGAGGGGATATCGGGGCGCTGGCCTGAAGTGGAAGGAGCGGGAGTTGCCCCATGATCCCTCACATGCAGCTGGGCCCTGCACATCATTCCCCTTCCAGGCCAACCTGGGAGTCTCCCCAGCCACACAGCTGCTCTGCACTGACGAGGTCAGAGATGAGAGGCCCAAAGCAGGAGAGCTTTGTACCCCATTCGTTCACTCATTCATTCATTCATTCCCCTGAGAATTATTCAGTAAGCCTCTGCTGCGTGAAAGGTCCTATACAAGGTACAGGTATTATAGATGTGGTCCCTGCTTTCCAGAAGCCTTTAGTCCAAGGGACATTAGGCCTCTTTATGCTATGCTTGCAAAACAAGGCCTGGGCTGGGCTGGAAATATGTGTTCTGGGGGCAGAGGGAGGGAAGGGTTGATCTGACTGGGAAATCTGGAAAGGCTTCCTGGAGGAAGTGACATTTGTACTTGGTCATTTGCTGAGCTGAGACTTACAGAGGCAGCCTCGACCCTCTCCACCTGCTTCCCCACCCCACAGATCCACCCAGGCCACAGGGATCGCCTCCGTCCTGCCCAAACATCCCAGCACCTCCCCTCCTCTGAGCCCTTCTGTCGCAGTCTGGCTGACTTGCTGAGAGTCTGGTGCGCCGGTCCAGGTGAGGCTCTGTACCAGGGGAGTTTACTCTTTCCTCCTTACCGATGTCTTTCCAAACTGGAAACGCAGCAGGGAGCCTTTTAGAAAGAGTGCGAACTCTTTCCCCCATCAGCGAAGTGCAGCAGCCGTGATGCTGGAGGAAAGGAGAAAGGCAAAGGAGGGCAGCTTACCTTCAGTGGTCCTTTGCGTGCATTAGTAATCATGATGACTGGCGCTCAGTGCTAGTTCTGCATTGACATAATGACCACACATTCACTGCCTTCGGTGGGCCAAGCACTTAGTGTGCATTTTATTCCCTTTCATTCTCACGTTGGCTACAGAGAGGCCCCATGGCCTAGCAGTTAAGCACACCACTTCTGAAACTAGGCAGCCTGTGTTTGAGCCCCTGCTCTGCCTCTTCTTCCCTTGGTGATCTTGGACAAGTTAATTAACCTCCGTGCCTCAGTTTCCCCCTCTCTAATAAGGGGAAGATGGTAGCATCTACCTCATTGGGCTGCCCTGAGGATTGAGTAGGTTATATTTGTGAAGTGCTTAGAACAGCGCCTGACGCACAGCCAGTGCAACACGCAAATACATTAAAACCTGCATTATCTACTTTATACACAAGGAAGCAGGAAGAACAAAATAGCTACGTGTAATAAGCACATAGCTATGTGCCAGGTAATGTTATAAGCATTTTACATGCATTTTGGGTTTGTTTAATCCCTACATCAGCCCGATGAGGAAGCCCCACTTTGACAGACAAGTGGGACGCTGAGAAGTAAAACGACTCGTCCATGGCCAGATCCGGTGTGTGGGAGAGAGAAGTTTCTCACCCAGCCCACACACCCACCTCCAGAGTCTGCCATTTCCCCTGCTTCGGGGGCCACCCGCTCCCGCCACTCGTTCCCTGAGCCTTCCCTGTTGGCCTCTGGGAGCAAGGCACCCTCACACGGAAGGCAGCCTTCTGGGAGGAAACCCTCGAGTACACTGTGTGATGAGCAGGCGGGAGAGCCGGGGAGAGGGAGGATGAGGATGTGGGAGGGGATGCCGGGTCTGCTGGGACAGCTGCGCCTCACCCCCTGCAGGCAGGGAGGAAGGAATTGTATGGGGCTGCAGAGCTCCTATGCCCTAAGCCCATCTTGGTAAAGAAGAGCACGATGGTCACACCAGCAAGGAGGTCTGGGTGAGCTGCAGGCTTAGGCTGGGGAGTGCTAAGTGGGTCTTGGGGTTTTCTAAAGAGGAGTGACAAGCTGGGCTTCTCCACATAGAAATTTCTGGAAAAGCATTTAGGTCAGAAACATGGGAGGATGACTGGATTGACGCCATGCAGGGCTGCCGTGTACAGTTGTGCAAGTCGTGCCCTGTGCAAGGGCACCTGGTAGAGGGGCAAGTGGGGTGAAATCCACCCCCCAAGCTGTGGGCCCTGGCATGGAGCTGGGCCTGCCCAGAGAAAGAGGCATCTCCTCCTCTTCCCACAAAAGCACCCAGTGTTCCCGACTGAAGGGGGTGAGTAGAGAGACTTTACCTACAGAGGTGAGTCTGCGGAGACTAGACAGTGCCTGGGGTTGGCCCTTGAGGAACCACAGCTTTGATTTTCAGAGTGACCCAGAAACCCCGAAGCAGAGCTAAGCGCTGAGCAGCTACCAGGGCTTTATAACGTGGCTCTGAAATTGACAGGGCACCAGCAGAGGGTCGGTGACCAGAGTGCCCAGCTCTGCGGGCACCAGATCATGAGGATCTGGATGAGGATGTGGGAGATGCTAATTAACCCTGTGACCCCAGCTCGCTGTGGAGGCCAGGAGGTTGGGCCCTGGAATCAGGGGTGTATGTGTGTGTGTGTGTGTTGGATCTAAGTGGACAGCATGGGGAGAGGCACTTCAGGAGAAGGAGAACTTCAGGAGCCGGGAACCCAAAGGGACAGCAGGTGCGTGCCCGGCCGGAGGCACTGCCTTCCCGGCAGAGTAGCCTGATGACCGTGTTTGGTCACCCAGCTTTGCCGTTTTGTTGGAAGGGAAAACGAAGGGTGCTGGTGTTTGCTGAATGCACCCCAGGCTCTGTGCCAGATGCTTTACACATATTACCTCATTTTAATCTCCACCCTCTTCCTCATGGTTTCTGTAATAATGACAGCATTCAGTGGGATCAAGAAAAAAGGGGGAGAAATCTTTCAAGGCTTAGCAGGGTTGCTGGCCCCGGCATGTGTGGGGTGGTTGAGCAGGAACAGGCACACCTGTGGGGTGATGATCGCTTTTGCCCCCCAGTGGTCACCATTATCCCCCTGAGCTGGGCAACTATGCTAGGAATCTGCATCAGCCCACCCCAGGGCACTCTGGTGAGGGATGAGAAAAAAGCTGGAAAGGAAATCGAGAGGCCTTGGGTTCGTCGCCCTCTGGTAGCAGCCAGCCAGCTGGGCTGGGCGGGGCTGATGGGCTATCTGGGCCGCCTTGCATTCTCTAGGCTCTTGGCTGTGGGGGAAAGGCCCTGAGACAGAAGTCCTGGAGACAGATCATGGGCAGTGTCACAAGTTTAAGACGGTTCGTACCTGGTCCCTGTTCTTCAGCTGCGATGCTTTTAACTGGCAATAACAACAAAACGCCAACCAAGAGTGGCTTAAACTGTAGGCGTATTCATGGTGTACTTAACAGGATGTCAAGAGGGAGGAAGTGCTCAGGTTGGTTTTGTGGCTGAAGCATTAAGCCTTTTTCTGTCCTGCTGGTCTACCTCCTTATGTTGGCCTTTTGATCTTGGGCTTGGCACCTCATGGGCACAAGATGGCTGCCCTAACCCCTGGCTGTACATCCTTAACTGCAAACAAAGGCAGGAAGGAGAGAATCAGCCAATCAGCTAAGAAAGAGCCCCTCGATCATATGTCTTTTCTTTTATGAGCAAGAAAAAAATGTTTCTCACGAGCCCTGCAGCAAACACCTTCTTGTGTCTCATTGGCCAGAACTGGGTCATGGGGTCTTTCCTAAGTGTGAGGGATGCCGGGACAGCGAGTATCCTGCCTTTTCAGGCTGCGTAGTGGAGATGGGTGAGGTGAAAGTAGAAATAGGTGGTATGTATGCAATCGACAGCATCTACCACATCTCCCTTCTCCACGCGCTTGCCCCCTGCAACCAGGAAACACTCTAACGGCAGAGGCAAGGAGCAGTTCTGAAGGCGTGCTTGACTCTTCCTCCTCCCCAGTAAATCTGATGGCTTCCCCCGAAATTAGCTGTTGATGTCTGTTGTATGCAGAGCACTCTGAGGGAGCTTGAGGATAGAAACCGTCCTGAGAAGTAGGTTGTTATGCCCAATTGTTACAGATGAAAACACAAGTGCCAAAACATTGATTAACTTGTCCAAAGTGGGTCAGGTACACTCTGTCCGGTCCAGGGAGGTCAGTCTGAGTCAGTAACTTAGACTTGCGATGTAAAGGCTGAGAGTCGTGGGTAATTTGGCCTCTGCATGAAGATTCCAACAGATTCATCTTTCAGAGCTCCTCCCCTGCTGGCTCTTTTCCAGAACGGCACCTGGAGATATAGATGGGGCCTGGGGACCTCAGGCGTGGGGAAGGGGCCTCGGCTCTATGCTGGTCCTCAGACGTGTCCCGGCCGATGTCCCCCGGGGCATGCCTGTTCTGTCCCGTCCCAGACACTCTGTGGGCATCTGGAGTCTGCAGCTGGCAAACTTGTCCATTTACCCTTGGCCATGAAGCCAGAGCCCATCTCCAGCTGGACATTGCTGGCCTTGCAGATCACTCCACATGTCACTGCTGGCTTTGTCCCAGGCCCAAATGGCTCCCCACAGCCTCCTGTGTGGTTGCCTTGCCCCTCACCATGGCAGCTTCATGCTGGCTGTGCCTCCCAGACCCTCCTCCGGCCTCCTCAGGGGTGTGCGGGGACTGCTGGGTTCTCTCCATCGGCCAAGAGCTGGGGGAGGCTTGGAGCGCACGCCAGGCCCCCGCTGTCTGGCCCTGCCCCCCGCTGTCTTCATCTGCGGGACTACCGCTTATTTGGCGCTAGGCCATCCTGAAGTGCGTTCTCTCTCCTTCCAGAATCCCAAGCAGGAAGCTGTACAGAAACCCCTCTGCCCTCGGCACCACTCTCACCCTACCCAGTACATTCCCTCCTAAGGTTTTGGCCCCAAGCAGGGGAAGTGAGGACACACATCTGGACACCGGCTTCCCTTCTCGTTCCCCCAGATCTTCAGGCTGCAAGAGGCAGGCGTTCCCTTCTTCTGTGTCTAACCAGGGCCCCTCTATGGTCACATCAACCAGGCCACACTCTTCATTTGCTTGCCAGGGGAGACAGGAGTTTAGAAAAATCTTTCTCTCTCAATCAGTCTGACTTTTAAGACTCATGTGTTGCTGCAAAATCCTATTTTGGATCTCAGAACCTGATTTTCTTTTTTAGATTCCTGCTTTAACATTCCTAACTCTCGAGGTAAATGAATTCCCTTCAGAAGAACAGAGGGTAGGAACTAGGAAACGCAGGAGTAAAGCATGCTGATAGATACTTTTAAAATAAAAATGATCTTCTTTACACTTCCCTCTCTCCTCTTGCCCACTTTGCCTCTCTCGGCTCAGAGGCCAGCTTGCTCCCGCCTCTGCCCCTGCCACCACCAGCTCCTGTTTAAATCGTCCGGGGGAGGAGCCGATTGGTTTAGCCAGGCACCACCGAGTGGGTCACTCTTACTGGGCAGGGCTGTGGAGCCGAGCCCCGAGCAGGCTGTGGATTGGCTGCCCACGAGGCAGGGGCCCAGCCCCGGGGGGCTGGTGGGACACAACACGGCCCCCTAGAGAGGGGCCGCATCCCTTGTGAGTGTGGGGCGGCAGAGGCTGGGATAAGGAAGCTGCTGGCCGAAGAGCCAGGAAGACTCCCCTCTTCCTGCCGGGTCCTAAATTAACTACTAGGTTCTTTTCACCAGGCAGCAAGTGAAAGGCGGAGAAGAGCAGGAGACAGACACCACACAGAAGCTTTTTCAAACAATAATCCTTTATTTCCTCAGTTACATTAAATGTAATCAGAAAGTTCCTGCTCTAGTTTCTAGACCCTGAGCTTATGAGGCCCTTTGAATTGTTTCCAGAGTCCAGGAGGAAAGGGTGACTCCGTTATGCACACAAACACACAATACACACACATTTGGGGGAACAGGGTGACAAAGAGTTTTTTTGACTATATATATATATTTTTTAATATATATTTTTTATTCATTTTTGAAAGATACATGAATCACACAAAATGTTACATTAAAAATATTAGAGATTCCCATATACCCCCTTCCCACAACCCCCCACTCCTCCCACATGAACAACTTCTTTCATTAGTGTGGTACATTCATTGTATTTGATGAGTACATTTTGGAGTATGCTATGCAGCATGGATTATAGTTTACGTAGTAGTTTATACTCTCCCCAAGTCCATTCAGTGGTTATGGCAGGATATATAATGTCCTGCATCTGGCCCTGCAATGTCATTCAGGACAACTCCAAGTCCTGAAAATGCCCTCATATCACACCTCCTTTTCCCTCTCCCTGAATTCAACAATTACTGGGCCACTGTCTCCACATCAATAGTATAATTTCTTCCATTGCTAGAGTCACAATAACTATATAGTAGAATACTAGTAAGTCCACTCTAATTCATATTTTATTCCTCTATCCTGAGGACCCTGGGATGGCGATGTCCAATCCACCTCTCAATTGAGAGGGGGCTTCAGTCCCACATGGCTGATGGATGGGACTCTCGTGCCCATAGCTGTAGACTCCCTTGGATCCCTGGTGTGGTGGTTGACCATTCTCACCTCCCCATCAACTGACCTGGGTAAGTTGTAGGTACTACAGTACTGCTGAGGCTCAGGGCCCAGCTGGCACATGGACAGCCCAGAGATTCAAGTCTCCTGAGCAGACACCAAGGCCAGCGCCAACCACAGGATCAATAAAAAGGACAGAAGAGGCATGTGTAGAGAAGTCACATCTGAGCCCAACTCCGTCACATTCAGGAGCACAAATTCCAAAGTAGGGCCCACTGGCAAGACACCAAACTCCAGAGCCATCTGTCATGACCGTAGGACCTGGGTGTCTCGATAGCCTTCAGGAGCACCACTACCTGGGGTTGTATCTACTTTGGCTGTCTCTGAGATCCTGCTGAGATGTGCATAAGCGTGACCCCTCTGATGACCTTCTGACTCATTTTGAAGTCTTTAGCCATATAAACTCATTTCTCTTTACCATTTCCCCCTTTTAGTCAAGGTCTTCTGGTTGCAGCACCAGCCATGCTTAGTAGTAATCCCTCGGCGCCAGGGAGGCTTATCCCCAACTGCCCTCTTTTATATACAAGATAATTAATAGTAATGTGAAGATTTGTGGCTTTTCCCTTCTCACTTGGGCATTGAGAGATTGGCTTCCTCTATGCTCTAAACATAGATACTACAGCTGACCATTCTCCCCTTCTATGCCTGCCCTGGTTGTAACTTAGATATTAATAAATTACCTCCTAGGAAGGGGGAGGCCCAATCTTTGTGACCACATTCCCCCAAGGACAGTTCACCTTGTTCTACATTATCAGGTGCCAGAGCCCAAGGCATGGTCTTATGATCCCCTAGCTACAGGGACCAATGCAGGACCCCAGGGCCAGAGGAGAGGCAGCAGACTTCTCTGAGGAGGCCCGTGGGACTGTTCCTGTGGCCCCATTCCCAGCAAGCACACTTGGCATGTTATTTTAGGAGAGTCGTTGACAGGAAACCCTCTCAACCAAACCTAGGTCTGCATTGCAAATGCTGGGAGCCCTACGGTGCCCTGGAATCCCAGAGGGGAAGGAGACTTACATGGCAGGAGCATCCACCGTGTGTCAGGAGCTGGGCTAGACCTGAACATGTGGTCCCAGATCAGCCTGAGAGACAGGCCAGGGAGAGGGCCTCAGAGGTGAGGCATCTTGGTGGCGGCAGCTGTGCCTGGTGTTTCCGCCCGCTCAGCCTTCTGTGAAACATTTTTAACCAGGGGGCCAGAAGGAGGGTATGAGGAGTAGAAATGAGTGGAAAGAGAACCAGAAGTCCTGGGCCGAATTCCACCAGCCCTTACTGAGCCCTTAGTGTATGCACGATCTTGTGCGTGGTAGTCTAGGAATACAGAATACAGCTCTTGAGAATGTGAGGTCCAGCTCTTTTTGGGGCTCACTGCATCTTAGGGTGGTTGTCAAGGGCAAATGAGATCACCTAAAGTACTTTTTAGTATACAAATTGCTTTACATGGTGTTTTGTTTTGATTTTTTGAGGTACCAGGGCCAGGGATTGAACCCAGGACCTTGTATGTGGGAAGCCAGTGCTCAACCACTGAGCCACATTGACTCCCCTGAGTTGGTTTTTTCATTTGTTTGCTTGTGGTTTGTTTTTTGTTTTTTAGGAAGCACCAGGAACTGAACCTGGGGCCTCCCGTGTGGGAAGCAGACACTCAACTGCTTGAACCACATCCACTCCCTTTACATAGTGTTTCAGTTTGCTAAAAGCTGCCCGAAGCAAAATACCAGAATTGGTTGGCTTTTACAAGGCTTTTACAATGGGTGGTTACTGACTTGCACACATACAGTTCTGAGGCCGTGAAGGTGCCCAAATCAAAGCCGCAGCAAGCAGTCATTTTCTCTCCCAAGACCAAAGACGGCAGCTGGTGATCCTGGTCTCCTCTCTCACCTGGCAAAGCACGTGGTGGCATCCGCTGGGGCTCTCCTTCCCTCAGACTTCCTTGCCTTCAGCTTCCTGCTTTGTGACTTTCTCTCTTCTTCTATGTTCCGCTGATTTCAGCTTCCAGCTTCTGGGGCTTTCTCTCTTAGCTTCTGGGGGTTTCTTTCTGTGCTCCTGTGATTTTCTCTCCATATTCATCCAGAAAGAGGATTAAGACTCCTACTTAAGTAACCTAATCAAAAGGCCCTTAACTGAGTAATCTCATCAAAAGGTCCCTCTACAGTGGGTTCACACCCACAGAAATGGATTAGCTTGAAGGACTTGATTTTCTGGGGTTCACCCAGCTTTGAACTGTCACACATAGTAATATTTGTATAACAGTTCACAGTCCACAAAGTACTTTCACAATGTGTCTTTATTTCATTCGATCCTCAAAACTCTCCTTGGAAAGAATATATGAATTATATCCATTGGGCAAATGAGAACTTGAGACTCCGAGAGGCAAAGGGACTTGTGGAAGGTGACAGAGCTAGGAATGACCTGGCCAGGATTCAAACCTTGGGCTCCAGATGGCCCAGTGCTCCTCACACTATGGCTCAGAGACTAATGCCTGGTTCTGGACCAGCAGTATCAGCATCACCTGGCAACTTGTTAGAAATGCATATTCTTAGGAGTCAGAAACTCTGGGTACAAGCCAAAGTTTGAGGAGCACTGAAGTAGAGCAGTATTTCTCAGCTTAGACAAAACTACCTGAGGGGGGGAGGGGGCAGCCTGGAATTCTGCAACTTTGCATTTCTTATGCACTCCCACGTGATCCAGGGCTGTAGGTCCCCAGGCTGAGCTTTGAATAGCAAAATTCCTAAGCAGGAACCACCTGAGTAGCTCCTTAAAATGTAGGATCCCAGGCCACTCCCTGAGTGTGATTCCTAGGCCTCCAGTAAGGACTTGAAACCTGCATTTCCACACACAACTCAGGTGCTTCTGAGGCAGGTGACCTGGGGTTCACAGCCTGAGGATCCTTCCTCTGGAGCTGGAGTTTGCAGGCGGTCCAGCCAAGCCTCATTCTCCAAGGTTTCCCCTTCCACTCCCAACCCGTCCTGAATTGCCACCTGATCTCCTTCCAGACTGTGGCTAAAGAGGGTGCGAGCGGGCGGCCATCCCTGAGCCAGTGGGGCCCTCTGTGCCTCGGAATAGGTAAGAGTCTGGCATAGGCCAGGCTCAGGGGCTGCAAACAGTTGGGCCTGCGTTCAGATCCACCTCCCCAACCCCGCCTTGGCAGAGGAATGCAGAACGCAGCGCTGGGGTGAAGGTTGGGTGCTTCCCCGAGTGGGGCTTGGGGGAGGGAGGCGGCTCTGCCACTACCTGCCTCAGGCATCCCACCTGGTCTGCCTGCAGGAGCACCACACCCTATACCCCAGGGCTTGCCTTGTGAACCCGGAGTCAAGTGACTGCGCTGTGTGACCTCGGACAAGTCCCTTCCCTTCCCTGGGCCTTGATCTGTGAAATGAGAAACTGGATTCTAGTAGCCTCACAGCTCCAAGTGCTGTGGCTCCATGAAAGCCTTGCTGTGTCAGGGCCACCTGGAAGATAAGGTTGCCCGGGGGGAGGGGGGGCAGGCGGACATTTCCTTCTCTAGGCTTTCCGCCCAGGCAGGATGTCACTGATTGGGCATCTGGCCCTGTGGGCAGGGGATGTAATCAGGGAGCACAGAGGGGGCTTTTGGAGATATGGGGGGCGGGGCAGTCATCTGGCCTCAATACCCTTTGTAGGACAGCGAGTTACCGGCTGAGCCAGCTGGACTGCGGGTGTCTGGCATCCCAGGCCAAGGGTCTCGCCCTGTGCCGGCGCTTCCCAAACTGGGTTCCGTGCAGCCCCGGGGTTCCTCAGCGAAATCCCAGGGCTTACTGGCACTCCCAGCTTCCTTCTCAAATGCACATGGCTTTGATTTTGCCTGACGTACATTTTCGAGTTCTAAGTAATATTTTATTTAGAGAAAGGTTTGTCCTGCTATAAAGAAGGGGACCCCGGTGCCTTTATTTGACAGAGGAAACTGAAACTTAGCGTCCCCAGGGAAGCACCACCCAGGCTGGCTGGAGTCTCAGGACCCCGGGCTGAGTCCTCCTGCTCCCTCCCGTCTGGAAATGTGCCCGTGTCCTTCCTGTGGGCCTGCCTGGGCTCAGGAAAGCAGAGCTGCTCGGTGGTCGAGGGGGTCCCGGCAACCTGACACCGCTCCCGGTCCCGCAGTGTCAGTGTCGTGGGCGAGCAACCCCGAGGTACTGGTGACAGGACTCCTCCCGGGCGGGGGGTGGCACCATTTGCGAAGCCCCTTCCCCCTGTGTTGTCACATCCGCCCTCGGCTGGGCTCCAGGACGCAGGAGCGGCTGACGACCTATTTCACAGAAGAGGACACAGAGCCTGCAGGAGGAAGGGGCTGTGTCCCAGGTCCCACAGCTGGTGGCCCACACGAGACTTAACCCCCCAGGCTTTCTCTGAAGGCACCTGGCCAGGGAGTGGCTCTCCCATAGATCCCAGGGAACAGCCTCCCAAGAACACGTGCCCAGCAGCCACCAGAGCAGATCTGAGAGGTGTCCTGGTGTCCCCAGCTGGCCCGCTCTCCCCGGGGTGCTTCCTCTTGGCTCTTTCATGCAGGTGCAGCCATGGGTGCTCCCACCCCGTTCCCCCCCCCCCCCACCGAGCCAGAGGCAAGGAAAAAAGTATGTTCCAGTTAAAGGACCGCATCATCATCTAGAAAACCTGCCTGCTGGCCACGGGAAATCATTTTCAGGATCCGAGGACAGGATAGTTTGCGTCCATGTGGAGTATGCAGAGGGATTATCTCAGAGGAGCAGGCCAGCCTCCGTTTCTTGAGAGGCTACAGGGGCCATTCAGACATGAAGGGATTAGTTCTTCCTTCCCCGTCCTCCCCCTCTCAGGGCCCGTGAGTCGGGATGGCCCTGGGCCTGGGGAGAAGCCCCCAGGGAGAAGCCCCCAGGGAGCAGGCCGGGCAGCTGTGGGTGCAGCCAGAGCCCAGGCCCTCTCCATTCCTCATCCCAACCCTCAGCCCCGTGCAACCCAGCCTGCTGCTCCTCTGGGCAGAGCCTGGCCACCTCGAGTAAACACTTGATTCTTTGAGACAGGAATCTTCCCTTTTAGGAGAGGGGGAGGATAGAACTAGTGTTTGGCAAATACCCACCTTACCAGACCCTTTGCATTTGGTCCCTTCATAGCATTTAGTGAGCTGGGTAATAGTATTGCAGGTAAGGAAATAGATGCTCAGAGAGGCTGAGTAACTAGTCTAAGGTCACACAGCTAACAAGTAGCAGAGCCAAGATAGAAAGCTTTGGATTCTGACTCCCAAAACCCTGCTTATCATGCAGTTTCTTAAAACTTTATGTAGTGCCCTGAATTATATGGAGCAAGTGGGGAGAGAAAACAGTTGGGGTGGAGAGTCTGAAGGAAGAAGAGGTGGATATTATATTGGAAAGAATAATAGGCTAAGAGTCAGACGTTCTTGACTGAAATCATGGCTCTTCTGCTTTTAAACCTTGTGACTTTGGGCAACTCTCCTAACTTCTCAGAGCCTCAAATTAGTCACATGTTTATTTTATTTTATTATTATTTTTTTAGGGGGTACCAGGGATTGAACCAGGGCCTCGTGCATGTAAAGCAGGCGCTCAACCACTGAGCTCAACATCTGTTCCGCAGCTTTATATTTTAAATGGGACTGTAGTATCTGCTCAGCTCTGCCCACTGCATAGTTGGGGGGTTGGGCGAGGTGGTGTCTGGGAGGGTCCGTGGCTGTGGGTGGCTCTGTCGGAAGCAAGGGGCAGGCGCTGGACTCCGACACCTTGGTGACAAGGAGCATGGAGGAGCAGGGTCCCTGTGCCTGGCAGGAAGAACACAGCAGGGGAAGGGCTAACAGGGAGAGGGGGAGGATGAACCTCTCAACCTGTAAACAAAACTCAGGACCCAGGAGCAGCTGCGTCCGAGGAGCCAGTAGATCGCGCCCGCCGTGGCTGTTGTCCTCCCACCACGCTGAGGGCTTATTCCCCCAGAGTCACGGTGGCTGGGCCTGGGGACGAGGTGGAGGGTGTGCAAGGGCCAGGGGACCCGGGTGGTCTGGTACCTTACGATCTAATAGCTGGAGAGGGAAAGCGCACATAACTACGCTTCACGTACCTGGCCGGCCATGAAGCAGCTCTACGGGACGGCCTGTGAGGAGACGGAACTTTCCAGGTGACGGCCATCGTCACTCAGCGTCACCGCAACCCGGCCAGGGAGGCATGGCGACCCCTGTTTTAGGGAGGAGGGTGCCTGGCAAGGGTGGCGGGAACAGAATTCCTGCCCCTGGCCCTCTGATTCCAAAGCTTGTATTTTCGCTCAACATAATGGCTTTATAGCAAACAAAAGAACTTTCAGGTTTGGGGGCTTGACAATCATCTAGTTCCATCCATTGCTCCATGATGTCCTTGACCAGAAGTCCTCCACCTGAATCTTGAATTCCCCAGGGCCTGGGAGATCACTGTCTATCAAGGCAAATTCCCTTTTCACCTCAGGCAGCTCTCACCACTGAGGAAGTCCTTACCTTCAGGGCACGCAAAACGTCTTGTGCTCAGCAGTCCTGAAAGGCTCAGAGTGTATGCCCCTTCTCACTGGACCCACCCAGCAGGGAGAGCCACTGGGATCTGAGCAGGGTGTAGGGGACAAAGAGCAAAAGGACAGATTTTCAGGCCACCTCTTGCTGCCCCCCCCATCTTCCTTTGAGGTCTGGGCAGCTCCTCCCGTCCCAGGCCTCGGCCCCCTGCCTCTGGCAGAGCTGGGAGGAGTCTTCTCTGATCCCTGCCTGCACGTCCTGCAGCTGACCGCAGCATGAAGTCAGCCCCTTAGGAACGGAGGGCAAAAGCTCAGGCCTCCAGGCTGCAGATCCCGGCTCTGGCTGCAATGTGCGCTGGCACCTGACCAGGGCCTCGTTCCCCCTCCGAGCAGCCCCCCGCTTCGGCCAGCCCAGCCCTCCGGGTCCCCAGCCCTGCCGGGCCCGCTCCCTCTGTGCAGCTGTTCTCTCTGCCCTCTCTTCTCGCCAACCACAGTCAAGTGATTAATCATGGGATGTCTTTAATCTCAATCCAATTAAAGCCTTTAGAGCTGACTCCGAAAGTTCCCGGGGGATACAGGAGTGACTTCCATGAAGCCACCAGGCAACATTTTATAACATGGCAGTCTTGGTCTCTTCAAATAAGCAAATGCCATTTTCAAAAAATAGATGATGAGTGTGTTCTAGGTTAAAGAAGGCAAAAGAGATCACATCCGAATGCGACACATGAACCTTTGATTGGATCCGGGTTCAAAAAGAAAAGAGCTGTAGACCAGCAGAGGCAGCGGCTGGAGGCGTAGCCTGTGCCTATCTCCCACCTGCCCCAGGGCTCTTCCCCCCTTTCCCCTCCACCTCTTCCTCATCCTCTTCCCACCTGCTCCACGGTGGCCTGAGGCCTGCGGTTTTTGGCTTTCACCCCCACCAGTGACCAAAGACTTGACTCAAAGTCCAGCTCCCCAGGGCATTGCTCTTTGCAGACACTGGTGTCGTTAAAGGTGGATTAAATATCACTCTTATCATCTGGCTACTTATGCATGGAAAGGAAGTTGGCGGTATCATCGGAAGGAAAGAATCATTTAAGAAGACGCACAAGGAAAATGGTGCATGTACAAACATCTCAGAAGGAAATTGTCCAGAGAGAACCATCACTTTGGCTGGACCCACTACTACCGTCTTTAAAGCCTTTACTGTGATCACTGACACACTGGAAGAGGACCTCAGCAGCTCTGTGACTAATAGCACAGCTGCCAGTAGATCCCCAGTCACCCTGAGGCTGGTGGCCCCTGCTAGGAAAGGTGGTTGCAAGACCAAGGAAACATGAGAGTGCATGGGTGCAGGTCCAGGTGGCACAGGATACGCTCCCCAACTCAGCTGAACAGACCATCACCTTGGCTGGCATTCCACAGTCCATCACTGAGTGTGTCTCAGTGTGAGATCTGTGTGGTCATGTTGGAGACTCTCTGCCCGCCCCCTCCAAGGGCATGGTCATCCCACATTGGCCCAAGTTGTCCAGTTCTCCAGTCATCTTTGCAGGCGGTCTGGCCTATACCATTCAAGGACAGTAGGCCATTCCACAACCAGATTTGACCAAGCTGCACCAGTTGACGATGCAACAGTCTTATCTTCCAATGACATAATGGCAACACTGGACTCAGTGCAGGTTTAGATGTATCTGCTCAGGCTACTTTTCATGAACTTACCATTCCAAATGATTTAATTGGCTGCATAGTCAGGCATCAAGACACCAAAGTCAATGAGATCATCATATGTCTGGGGTGCAGATCAAAATTGGAAACCCAGTGGAAGGATCTACTGGTAGGCAGGTTGCCATCACTGGATCTGCTGCCAGCATTAGCCTGACTCGATATCTTACCAATGCCAGGCTTTCCTCAGAGACAGGTGGCATGGGAAGCAAATCCATCCGTCATCCCTTTCTGCTGTTTGCCCCCACCCAAAACCCATCTGTGTAGTTTCTGAACAGTAAGCAATTTTCAGGTTTTAAATAGTTCATAAATTTTCAGTTTCTATACACTTTATCATCCACTCATGATTTTTTAATTAAAGCCTTTTAATTCCTTTTTCTGTTCAGCTATTAATGCTGAGATCCATATTTAGTTTTGTAAGTATCTCCCTGTTTTGTTTGTGTATGTGCGTGTGGTTTTTTTGTTTTGTCTTTGTTTTTCACTCATGAATTTGTTTTGTTTGTCATGGAAATGTGAGAGTAGAATATTAACACATTTCAGTTTAGTTCTGTACTGTCAGGAACTTTTCAAAAAAAATTAAAAGATGAACTGGAAATTAAAAAAAAAAAATACCTGTAAAAGACATTTTGGAGAAATGCAACTATGGACTGGTATTAGATAATATCAAGGAATTGTTCAGTTTCTTAGATATGATCGTGGTGATGTGTTTATATAGGAAATTGTCCTCTTTCATCAGGAAGGTTCAGGGTCATGATATTTGCAACTCTCTTTCAAATGATTCTGCCAGAGAAAAGAGAAAGGAATACACACACACATAGAAAGAGAGAATGCAAATATACAAAATATTACCACTTGTTAATCTAAGTAGCAGACAGTCATTTCACCATTCTTTCAACTTTTTTTGTAGGTTGAAATATTTCATAATAAAAAGTTGGAGAAAACTCTTGCATTCCTCAAAAACTATGTTGTGGACCCCAAGAGCTAAAGGACAGGTTCAACTCGACCCTGAGCTTGCTAACTGTCTGAGCTTCGTCCAAGCCTCTGCCTCCCCATAATGCAGAATAGGGTTATTTACAGATATTCTACCTCCTGGAAGCTTGCAAGGACTGACGAATGTGTGCCAGTGCCTGGAGCTTTGTCACTGTCCTCCTCCCTGAAGTTCACCCTGATCCCTGCCCTCCTTCCCTGACCTCTTGTTCCTGTAGAACTGACTGGCTATATGGTCCACTCGTCACTAAGTTCCAGTTGGCTTGCTTTACTGTAACCTTCTCAGGCCTTGGTTTCATCGCCTCCATTAGCTTGTAAGAGACATTAGAGCAGGGCCTGGGTCTGATGCTTTCCAGGCACAGCTCCTTGGGCCACATGAGAGCAGCAATGCTATCTTTCCTTGAATAGGATCTTACACATACCTTATCTCATTTGGATTCTTAAAACAATCACATAAAATTAAAAACAATAATTCTCATTTTAGAGATGGGGCAACTGATGCTCAGAGAGGCAAAGTGCCTTTCCCAAGGCTAGTGGGAGTCAGAAAGGGAAGTGGCACCCAGGACTACAGGCTCTTGTTTCAGTGCTCTGCCTCTGCACTGTCACAAACCCTCACTCATGGGTTAGTGTTGGGTGCAGCTGAAGGCCCAGTGATGCGGAGCCATTGATCGGCAAGGCCTCCTGGCCTCCCTCCCCCTGGCCCTTCCAAAGGTCCTGCAGACAGAACGTTCATCAAGATCCAGTCTCAACCCACCAGTCAACACGGAGAGGCTGGCCCTGGGCTCACTGAGAAAACCCTTGCAAAGAACCTCTCCAATCTTCCCAGTTAGCAGGCCCGAGCCCTACATTGTTCTAGGGCCTGCCCAGGCCCATCCCAGGAGGAATGCTTACTGGAGAACATGCCTGCTGAGTGCAGATCCCAAGCCCAAGAGCTGTGGTGCCTGAAAGAATGCAACTTCTGGTTCAGTAGTGCTAATCGGGCTGTGGGGGCAACCACGGGATGTGTGAACGGCCATTCAGGAATGCAGGACTTCTGGGAAGAGATGGACTAGAAAGACGCAAGGCTCTCTTCTCTCCCTGAAAAATAACTAGAGGACAGGTAGAAATGGACTGGGGAAAAAAAGTCTTCTAGGGTTTAGGATACCAGGGAAAGGCTAGACACCACCCAGAAGAGAGAGGGACAGAAGAAAAGAATCACGACAGCAAAACTGAGTTAAAAGCCGTGGCTGCTACTGCCAGAGCCCTCCCCACACTAAAGACACTTTTGCATCCTCAGGCCTCCAGGCTGGCAGCAACTACAGACAAAGGGAGCCCCAGGGATTCCCCTCCCCAGGGATCCACCTTGCCAGGACTCAAAACTCTGGTCTCCTGTGTCCCACTAGCCCTTCCAGGCTGGGAGAGGCCATGCCATAGTTTGTTCTGAGAGACAGCATGGGACTAACGAGATCCAACCCTCTCTACTGACCGGGACTGATTGTTGAGAACGCACCTCCATAGAAAAGGATGTGAAGGGGACTCAGCCTAAGGCTAATTTAGCTTTTGACCCACAGATTTGGTCTGCTATGTCCCATGAGCCCTTCCAGGCTGGGTGGGCCATGCCTGTGTTTGCTTGGGGGGCCAGCTCGAGAATAAGAGATCCCAGACTGTTTGTTGAGGATGCAGAGGGGAGTGGAATTATTTCCTACCCAGGAAAAGGGAGGAGGCTGCCTGCAAAGGCTGGAGAACTATCTCTGAGAAAGTTTGAATTGCAAGGCTCTTAGCCTCCGAGCAGGATCCTCTGTCACACTTATCCGGTCCATGTCACAGCAAACACACTCAGACCAGGCATTGAACTGAGAGGACTGCCAAAGCACACCATCTTCTGGCAGATGAAAGAAGTACATGTAAGGAAATTAAAAGTAAATAGAGGATTTTTCCAGCCTTTATAGCACTCCTCAACAAGACCCTAGGAAGTGGGTCTGCAACCCATTACTGGGTCCAGGGCCTGGTTTTGAGCAACTGCAGGGACAATCCTAAAGACCCAGAACAGATTGAACCAAGAATCAAAGAACAGCAGTAACACGCAGACTCCAGACACTAAATCCCTATGAAAGAAAGAGAAATTGGGCATCAGAGTAAACTCACCATCCTAATCAGATGCCTAGATAGCAGCAAAAAATTATGAGCCATACAAAAAAATGGGAAGACAGGGCCCAAGGAAAGGAATATATCAAAGCCCCAGAATAGATGCAGGATTTGAGACATAATTAATGAAATGCACACAAATTTCCAAAATCAAATTGAGTTGAAAGACAATATGGCTAAGGACATAAACAACATCAAGAAAACACTGAGCAATCACAAAGAAGAATTTGAAAACCTGAATTGAAAAGAAACAGACCTGATGGGAATGAAAGGCACATTAAGTGAAAGAAGTGGATTTGGCTCAACTAATAGAACATCCGCCTACCACATGGGAGGTCCAGGGTTCAAACCCAGGGCCTCCTGACCTGTGTGGTGAGCTGGCCCTCACGCAGTGCTGATGAGTGCAAGGAGTGCCCTGCCACACAGGGGAGTCCCATGCTCAAGGAGTGCTCCCTATAAGGAGAGCCGCCCCGTGCAAAAAAAAGCGCAGATGATGCAACAAAACCATATGAGAAAAGCAAAAACAAAAACACATTAGAAGCATACAGCAGAAGACTCACAAGATAGAAGAAAGAATAAGTGATACTGAAAACAGCTGAATTGAAGAGAGAAAATAACAGAGAAAAAAATGGAGCAGGGGCTCAGGGAGTTGAATGACAACATGAAGCACAACAAAATACGTGTCATGGGAGTTTGAGAAGGAGAAGAGAAGGGAAAAGGGATAGAAAGAGTATTTGAGGAAATAATAGCTAAAAATCTCCCAACTTTCATGAAAGAAATTAACTTACATGTCCCAGAAGCACAGCATATGCCAATCAGAATAAATCTGAATAGACCTACTCCAAGAAACATACTACTCAGAATGTCAAATGTCAAAGATAAAGAAAAAATTCTAAGAGCAGCAAGGGAAAAGCAAACCATCACATACAAGGGATACCCAGAAAGACTTAGTGTGGATTTCTCATCAGAAACCATGGAGGCAAGAAGACAGTGGTGTGATACAATTAGGATACCGAAAGAGAAAAATTGGCAACCAAGAATTCTTTATGCAAAACTGTCCTTCAAATATGAAAGTGAGTATAAACTATTCACAAACAAACAGAAACTAAGCGAGTTTGTAAAAAGAATCCATCTTTGCAGGAAATATTAAAGGAAGCCTTAAAGCCTGAAAGAAAAAGACAGGAGAGAGAGGCTTGGAGGAGAGTATAGAAGAAAGAATAGCACAAAGGATAACAAAAAGAGTAAAAGACAAATGAAAATATGACATGACATATGAAAACCAAAGAAGAAAATGGTGGAAGCAAGTAATGCATTTACAGTAATATCATGGAATGTGAATGGATTAAAGTCCCCTATCAAAAGATATAGGTTGACAGAATGAATAAAAAAACAGGAGCTATCCATATCTAGCTTACAAGAGACTCACCTTAGACCCAGGGATAAAAACCAGCTGAGAGTGAAAGGTTGGAAAAAGATATTCCACACAAATAGTAACCAAAAAAGAGCAGGGGTAGCGATACCAATATGGGACAAAACAGACTTTAAATGCTAATAAGATATAGAAGGCCATTGTATATTAATAAAAGAGATACTCCACCAGGAAGATACAGCGGTCATAAGTATCTATGCAGGCCAGAGCACCCCAAAATACATGAGACAAATTCTGGCAAAACTGAAGGGAGAAATAGACATCTCTACAACAGTTGTTGGAGACTTTAACACACCACTCACATCATTAGACAGAACAACTAGATAGAACATCAACAAGGAAACAGAGAACTTGAACAATATGATAAATGAGTTAGACCTAACAGACATATACAGAACATTGCACCCAAACTCAGCAGGTTGTGCATTCTTCTCAAGTGCCCAAGGATCTTTCTTCAGGATAGACCATATGTTAGGACACAATAGAACTCTCAATAAATATTAAAAGATTAAAATTATACAAAGCACCTTCTCAGATCATAGTGGAATGAAACTGGAAATCAATAATAGAAAGGAGAGTGGTAAATTCACAAATGAGGCTAAACAGCACACTCAAATATCAGTGGGTCAAAGAAGAAATGGTAAGTGAAATCAGTAAATATATTGAGACAAATGAAAATGAGAATACAACTTATCAAAATTTATGGACTACAGCAAAGGCAGTCTTGTGAGGGAAATTTGTAGCCCTAAATGCCTATATTAAAAAAGAAGAAAGAGCTAAAAGCAAAGATCTAATGAACAACTGGAGAAACTAGAAAAAGAACAGCAAAACAATCCCAAAGCAAACAGAGGAAAGAAATAATAAAGATTAAAACAGAAATAAATGAAATTGAGAACAACAACAAAAAATAGAGAATAATCAACAAAACCAAAAGCTAGTTTTTTGAGAGGATCAAAAAAATTGGCAAACCCCTAGCTAGGCTAACAAAGAAAAAAAGAGAGAAGATGCAAATAAATACAGTCAGAAATGAAAGGGGGAAAGTGAGAACTGACCCCACAGAAATAAAAAGGACCATAAAAGGATACTATGAGTAAATGTATGCCAACAAACTAGACAAACTAGATGAAATGGACAAATTCCTTGACATTCAAAAACAACCTACACTGGTGCTACAAGAAATACAAGGACTTAACAAACCAATCACATTTAAAGAGTTTGAATCCATCATCAAAAATCTCCCAACAAAGAAAAGTCCAGGACCAAATGGCTTTACAGGTAAATTCTGCCAGGTATTTCAAAAAGAATTAACACCAATCCAGTTTAAACTCTTCCAAAAAAATTGAAAAGGAGGGAAAATTACCCTACACACTTTATGAAGCCAACATCACCCTAATATCAAAGCCAGATAAAGACACTACAAGCAAAGAAAATTACAAACCAGTCTTTCTAATGACCATAGATGCAAAAATTCTTAACAAAATACTTGCAAATTTAATCCACTAGCATATTAAAAGACTGATACATCACAACCAAGTGGGATTTATTCCTGGTACGCAAGCCTAGTTCAGCGTAAGAAAAATCAATGAATGTAATACACCACATTAACAAATTTAAGGAAAAACCCACATGACCATCTCAATCAATGCAGAAAAGGCATTTGATAAAATCAGCATCCTTTCTTGATAAAAACATTTAGAAAGATAGGAATAGAAGGAAAATTCCTCAGTATGGTAAAAGGCATATGTGAAAAACCCAAAGCTAACATTGTGCTCAATAGGAAAAGGTTGAAAGCTTTCCTGTTAATATCAAGAGCAAGACAAGGATGCTCACTGTAACCATTGTTATTCAGCATTGTACTAGAAGTTCTAGCTAGAACAATTAGATAAGTAAAAAAATTAAAGGCATCCAAATAGGAAAAGAGAAAGTAAAACTCTTACTGTTTGCAGATGACATGATCCTATATTTAGAAAATTCTGAAATGTCTATGACAAAGCTACTGAGTTCAGTAAAGTGACAGGATACGAGATCAACACACAAAAATTAGTAATATTTTTGTACACTAGTATTAAACAATCTGAGGAGGAAATCTGGGGGGAAATTCCATTTATAATAGCAACAAAAAGATTCAAATACCTAGGAATCAATTTAACCAAAGAAGTTCAGGACTTAATGCAGAAAACGTAAAAGCAATGCTAAAAGAAATCAATGAAGACCTAAACAAATGTAAAGACATTCCATGTTCATGGATTGGAAGACTAAATATTGTGAAGATGTCAGTCCTACCCAAACTGTTTTATAGATTCAATGCAATACCAATCAAAATTCCAAAAGTCTACTTTACAGAAATAGAAAAGGCAATTACTAAATTCATCTGGAAGGTAAAGTACACCCAAATGCCAAAAGTATTCTAAAAATTAAGAGCAACATGGGAGGAATTTCACTGCCTGACCTTGAAACATATTATAAAGCTACTGTGGTCAAAACAGCATATTACTGGCATAAATATAGATGCAGTAGTTAGTGGAATAGAATTGAGAGTCCAGAAATAAACCCTCACCTTTACAGCCAACTGGGTTTTGACAAACCTACCACATCCATGTTAATGGAACAAAACAGTCTCTTAAACAAATGGTGCTGGAAAAACTGGATATCTATAACCAAAAGAATGAAAGAGACCCCTCTCTCACTTCCTATACCAGAATCAACTCAAAATCGATCAAAGACCTAAAAATAAAAGCCTAGACCATAAAACTACTAGAAGAAAATGTAGGGAAACACCCTAAAAACTTGTGGTAGGTGGTCGTTTCTTGGGCCTTAAACACAAAGCATGAGCAACAAAAGAAAAAATAGATAAATGAAACCTCCTCATAATTTAACACTTTTCACCTCATAGGTCTTTGTCAAAAGAATGAAAGGACAGCTGACTCAATGGGAGAAAATATTTAGAAATTACATGTCTGATAAGGTTTTAATATCCATGATATATAAAGAGATGTTATAACTCAACAATAAAAAGACAAACTACTCAATTAAAAACTGGGCAAAAGACTTGAATAGACATTTGTCCAAAAAAGAAGTACAAATAGCAAAAAAACACATGAAAAAATGTTCAACATCACTACTGATTAGGGAAATGCAAATAAAAAGTACAATGATATGTCATTTCACACCTATCAGAATGGCCACTATTAAAAAGACAGAGAACTACGAGTGTTGGAGAGGATGTGGAGAGATAGGAACACTGATTCACTGTTGCTGGGAATGTAGAGTGGTACCATCACTGTGGAGGACTGTGTGGCAGTTCCTACAGAAGTTGAACATAGATTTGTCACATGACCCTGCAATACCACTACTGGGCATATACCCAGAAGAACTGAGAGCGGTGGCATGAACAGACATCTGCACACAGATATTTATAGTAGCATTATTCACAATTGCCAAAAGTTAGAAACAACACAAAAGTTAGAAACAACAAGTGTCCATCAGCTGATGAATGGATAAACTGTGGTATAGTCATACAATGGAGTATTATGCCACTGTAAGAAGAAATGAAGTCCTAGCATATGAAAACACCGATGAACCTGGAGGATATTATGTTGAGTGAAGCAAGTCAGACACAAAAGGACAAATACTGTGTGATTGCACCACTATTGCACTACTATGAACTAAATACATTGTGTAAAATATTGTATGATTACATTTATATAAAATGTAAATATAAATCAATTTATGAAGATGAGATTAGATTAGTGGTTATGTAGGGCTGGTGAAAGCATGCTAAGAGGTATGAAGTTTTTCCTTTTGGAGTAATGAAATGGTCCTAAAATTTTTTGTGGTGATGAATGTGCAGCATTGTGATTATACTAAAAGCCATTAATTATACACTTTGGATAGATGGTATGGTATGTGAATATATCTCAGTAAAACTGCTCAATAAATAAATAATTGTGCAAGAATAGCCAGAAATAGCAGCTATGTATAGCAGGAGAAACAGAGAGAGATCGAAGGGTGAAGAATTTTCTTGTTTACTTGTTTGTTTTTCATTTGTTATTATTGAAATAATGAAAATGCTTTAATAATGATTGAAGTGATGAATGTACAACTATGTGAGTATGCCAACTACCATTGACTATACACTTTGGATGCATTGTTTGCTTTATTAATATGTACTAATAAAATTGATTTGTTTAAAAAAAAAGAATGCAGGCTTGCCCATCAGGTGCCAATCTTTCACCACAGATGCCTCTTTCCTGTGTCTGCACCCTGAGGAGTGGGGAGCTGAGGAGATGAGGGAAAGAGGAGGAAGGAGCAGAGAGGTGGAGGAATCAGAAAAAGCAGGGGCAAGGGGAGGGGGAGCAGCGAGATGGAGGAGGAAGAGCTGAAATCAGATGGGGAAAGGGACACAGGGACGCTGGGCACCGAGGGCTCCCAGGGACGTCGTGCAGAGGGTGCTGGGGAGCCCGTCAGGTTGGCCCAGATGTGTCGGGAGCTCTGGGATCTGAAGTCTCCCAAGAGTTCCTGTGTTGCTGCCCTATCAGGGTGGGCTCAGGCTGGGGTTGGGTGGGCAGTGGAAAGCCAGCCCTACCCTGCAGCCTCATACTCTGCTGTAGTAAGTGGGCATCGCTGAGGGGTGTCATGTGCCATGCTGGGTGCTTCCCGGGCAGCATGGCTTTGGGGGAATGGCAATGATTATTCTGCATTATGTACAAGCAGGTGGAGGTAGCACAGGGGCTTGTTCGCCCAAATCCCACAGCTAGTACGCAGCAGAGGTAGAACTTGAATCCAGGTCTACGTGGCTGCTGGTCCAGTGCCCATTGCCGGTCCCCTCACCTCCGCACCGCCTTCCCCTGAGACCTGCAGAGGGAAGGCTGCCCTGGGGGATGCAAGCTCAGTCTCTAAACAGGCCTCGTTCAGGCTGCCTGGGGGCCCAGCCACGGGCGGGGTGAGGACAGAGAGAACGTCCCTCTCACCAGGCTCGGGCTAGGAAGAGGTTCCCCAGGGCCTTGTGATCCTCTGGAGGCTTAACTGTCCCTGTCTGTGTCCCCATCAGGCTGGGCTACCTTCAGGGACCAGGCGCCCAGCAGGTCTCCCCGTGGCTCCCCATCTGGGATGCCGAGATGAGCACAAACCAGCCTCCAGTCCTGCTCAGAAGGCCCTGGCGTAGCTTCCTGCCACCAAATGACGAGCCCTTGGGAAGAGAGAGGCGTTGACAAGGTCTGGACAGGGAGTGGAGCCCGTGGTCCAGAGGCCCCGCCCCGGTCGCTGTGGGCGCTGGAGGTCAGATTTGAGTCATGTTATGAAGGCTAAGGTTTGCCTGAGCTGAGAAGAGGCGAGAAGGCCTTCCAGGCAGAGGAATTACACCCACAAGAAAGAGGAGTTGGAGTGAGCAATCCCACCACTTCCTTTTTTGTGGAAATGTGGAATCTAGAATGTTCTACCTGGAAGAGACAGAGCGATTCCTAGCATTCCCATCATAGACTGAATTTTTGCCAAGTCTGTGTACCACTCGTACTAAATTTACCTAATATTTTTCTTTGAATTGGTTCACTTTTTTTTTCTAACGTGGCCTTATTAGCAATAATATCTGTGAAACCATGGATTTGGCATGCAAGTTATGTTTTTCCTAATGCACATTAAATAAACACATGACTATTAAAATTAAAACTTCATCTCTGTACCACGAAAAATACCTTTGAGTATACCCCGTGGGATTCCACTTGGGGAATTGCTGACGTAACCTGATGAGAAGCCAGACGCCCAGAGGGGGAAGGGGCTTGCCTGAGCTCACAGCCAGGAGTGGCCACACAAGTGTCCCATCCAGTGGCCTTGCCTCTCCAGCAGGACTTTGTCTTGAACAGCCTTGAGCAAAACTCAGCAGAGAAAGGGGAAGGCAGGCTGGAAAGGAGAGCAGCGTGGGCAAAGGCTGGGAGATAAGGAGGAGCAGAGAATGGGGAAAAGGAGGTGGAGGGTGGGACGGGGTCCCGCTGGGTAGAGGGTGCGTTGGGGGCCCAGCTGGGGTGGAGAGGGGGTCAGGGCCCCCGCTGGGTGGCTTTGGGTTACAGAGAAGAAGCAACTGGAGAGGTAGGGTAGGACTCAGAGAGGGCTGGGAAGGGGATTTGCCTGAAGGTGAGGAAACTTTCTGGGGTTCTCCTCACTGGATTCTGAACTTCCTTCTCCAGTGAAGAGGCCATTGTGGCTTAGCACCTGGCTGTATTTAAATCAAATGCTAAGTTTTGTTTTTGGTCAAATTCCTAAGGGAAGAGTTGGTTATCTTGATTCCTTGTTAGTGTTTTCTTTTTGTTTTGCCTCCTTTGGAAACTTCATGTTAAGAAAATAGCTTTTGGGTCAAAATGGTTAGCCTGTAGCCTCTGGCGGGAGGCTGGATGGTATTCAAAAATGGTACTGGAGTGCTGCAGGGTTCAATAAACTAGGGTTAATGCAATGCCATAGCCAAGACGAAGATGTGAAATAAGCCCTAAGAAGGCTTCCTGAGGGGAGGTGGTGGCTCAAGCAATTGACCTCCAGTTTAGCATATGGAGCCCCGGGCTTAGATCCCCGGGACCTCCTGGTAAAAAAAAAAAAGGTGTCCCCGACCTGCACAGAATGGAGAGGTGCAGGCCCTGGCTTGGCGAAGTGATGCACCAAAAGGACGACGACACAACCAGATGGGGGGAAGAGGCTTCCTGAGAACCTTTTTAATGACAGCATAAAGAGAGCACTGGGTCTGATCATGGAGCAGCAGATCTTGCCTAAAGAGCAGTGGGCAAAATACGAGGAGGATAAATTCTACCTTGTACCATATCTGAAAGAAGTTAATCAGGAAAGAAAAGAAAGAGAAGAATGGACAAAGGTATAATCATGTTGAAACTGTGAATGCAGCTGTCCTCTAAGTATTTTTTATGAAGTTGGTAAAACTTAACGTGTACAATTTAAGGACTATTTGGACTGTAAATGTATTACTTTAAACCTTTTTTATCCACCCCCACTTGTAGCATTTTGCTTGCTGTCTGCTCTGTGTCCATTTGCTGTGTGATCTTCTATGTCTGTATTTATTTTTATCTACTCCCCACCCCCCAGCTTGCAGCTTGCTTGCTGTCTGCTCTCTGTGTCCATTTGCTGTGTGCTCTTCCGTGTTTTTCGCTTGTCTCCTTTTTTCGTTGTGCCACCTTGTTGAGTCAGCTCTCCACGGCACTTGCAGGCAAGCCTGCCTTCACAAGGAGACCCCGGGACGCGAACCCAGGGCCTCCCATATGGTAGACGGGAGCCCAACTGATTGAACCACAGCCGCTTCCCTGTAAATGTATTACTTTAAACACATATCAATTGTAATCATTGTTGGAGTTTATGAATTCTAAACGTTATAAAAATCTTAAAAAAAAAAAAAACTTAGCTTGGTCCTTTCTGTCTGGAGATGGAGTGGGAGGCTCAGTGCACATCAGGAGATTTGGCAGGAAGGGGAGATGATAGATAAGGGCCAAGCCTACCAGGCAAGAAGCATATTAACTTTAAAAGCACGTCCTGAGCCCCGGCCTGGGCCCTTGCACGTGGCTCCTCCCTGTAGGATGGGCGTCTGCCAGGCCAGGGCACCTCGCGGGCTCGCGCTGTGATGGCGGTCTTTGTAGGGCTTCCGGAAGGAGCCTCCATCCTCCAGCGCCGCCGGGATCCCTCGCGGTTGAGCCTCCACCCTCCACCCACCCCCACGCGCACGTCTGTGTTCTCACTGTGCCTAGCACCGGGCGGGCCTGCAGTAGGTGCAGCAAAACATCTGCTCGCCAGTTTGTTGCTTAGAGCCTGTGCAGCGATGGCGGGGGGTGGGGTGTGAGTGAACAGGGCCCCAACTCTATTCTCTAGAACAGGGGCTCTCACACTTCACTGTATATCTCACTCACTGGGCAGGCAGGAGGACCTGGATTCAAACACTGATTTCAGGGTCCCTGCTCTCAAAATAACGGATTTGGGACATCTGGACTGGGACCCAGGAATCTGCATTTCTGCAGACCTTCCCCACCCCAAATGCTTTTGACAGAGGTGATCTCTGGCCACACATTGCTCTAAAGAGTAATCTGGCATGTGAGAGTCTCAGCTTTACAGCCAGGAGACCTGTGTTCATGGCCCTGCTCATTAGCTGTGTGGCCTTGGACAAGGTACTTAACTGCTCTGCGCCTGATGATGGTGGTGATGACGACAATGATAATACTCAGGACTCAGAGATTTCTGAGGACGTCCTTGTGGATTAGAAACCCTGGAGAGAATCAGGGAGGGGGTTGGGAATAGGCGGTCCTTTGCCTTCTGGCGCATAGGGGGATCCCTGCCCTAACTGGCGGTGGTGCGGGCCCCCTGTGGACATGCAGCCCCTCTGCCGGCACCCCTGACTGAGCACAGCCGCTGATTCTCAGGAAGGAGCCCATACACACTGTTGGTTTGTGGCAGCCTGGCAAGCTCCTTGGTGTTGAAGGGACCCTACGAGCCTTCTAGAAGGTGGGATGGGTGTGTGTGCCAAGAGCTGGAAATCTGTGAATGCCCATATGCCAGTCTTTGCTCTTATAGGACTTTATTAAACGAGTGATCATCTATCCCAGGGCTGGGTCCACAGTGGGTCCTGAATTCTTGGAGGCTCCTTCCCTCTTGCCCCTTCCCAGAGGCGGGCACCAGGGTTTGCTCGCTCCTGTGTGCAGAGGAGCAGCTCCACTCCCCCAGCTCAGGCCCTCCATGGAGCAGTGACCAGCCTGACCGTGCTCTCTCCTGGCTCCTCGCAGATGTCCTGGCGTCCGCAGTACCGCAGCTCCAAGTTTCGGAATGTCTACGGGAAGGTGGCCAACCGGGAGCACTGCTTCGATGGCATCCCCATCACCAAGAACGTGCATGATAACCATTTCTGTGCCGTCAATGCCCGCTTCCTGGCCATCGTCACTGAGAGCGCTGGAGGCGGCGCCTTCCTCGTCATCCCTTTGGAGCAGGTAGGAGGTCCCACGTCTCCCCAGAGAGAGGCCCTCCTTGGTCGCTCCTTCCTGGGCATGTCGTCCTTATTTCACTCTGTGTTCCCTGCCAGCCACTTTATACTTCCTCATCAGGGGTCAGTTGCTTTGCCTTTCCCATGGTTATCCTGAGAGTCACCAGAATGAGTGCAGACCTGGGATCCAGGTGACCTTGCCCGAAGGTGTGCACTTGGACAAATCACTTGCCTCAGTGTATGTCAGGGTTCCTTTAACTCATGGGATTGCAACACATCCACCCGGTGCAGCTCTACAATTCTGCATCCTGGATGTCCTTTTGGTCTGGAGCCAAAAGGGGTGAAAACCCAGCCATAAGTGTATTGGGCATCTGCAAAAATGGCACACGTTTTTTTAAAAAATTACAAGCTCTCCACTGACAATACTGGAAATAATTTACGTTCTCCCTCATCTCCTTAGCCCCTTTACTCCCTAGCCCCTCCTCCCACCTCATAGCTAAAGGTTTACCCCCTTTGTGGCTGCTTATGTGAATATAGCAAATTAAATCTGCAAAGCCTGGATCATGAAATTTTTAAGCTGTAATCATTCAGGCAAAGTCCCAGGAGGCCTGTGGGAGGTCACGCGCCTCAAGGTAAGTGTGCCTGTCAGTCCTGCCCCGTGACGCCTGAGTTCCCCCCTCCCTGCCTGACTCATCCCCACTCCCACCCTCTGCCAAACCACTCGGGGGAGGAGGAGGTACGTGGAAGGAAGCCTTGGTTCTCGAAATTCACCGTCAGCTGGTGGTGGAGGACGGATTTTTCCAGTCTCTCCTACCCACAATCGGGGAGTGCAGATTTGGAAGAGCCTCCAGCCAGCTCCTCCTTTCCACTGAAGGGGCAGCTGCCTGACAGTGAGACAGAGCCTGACGCTTCCGGTCGGAGGAGCAGGGCGCTGGGCGGCAGGAGGTGTGGGTTCTGGTTGGGCTCTGCCGCTTGCTGGCTGGGTGATGTTGGTGTGTCATGTCACTGTCCCCCCCTTATTTTCCTGTACTGGTAAAAGGAGGAAGGAGGGTAACAAAGCCTCTTCTGCCTACATCCACAGTGTTGGCATTGAGTAGGATAATGGACAGGAAAGCTCTCTGTAAAGGACATGACACGTTGAAGATCTTTGGTTACTTTCTTGGGAAAGTTGTCAGTTCGGCTGTATTTACCTTGCAAATGCCTGCAGCAGCCCTAACATATCTGGGGGTTTCTGAAATGTAGCCTGCCTCCCCTCCTGAACCAGATGGCTCAGCTTTCTGTCTCCCTCAGGGACGAGCTTGCTCCTTCCTTAGCAAGCCTGCAGAGCTCCAGAAACATGCGGGCCGGTTCTCACCAGGGCCCAGGCCCGCTGCGGCACCCTGCCATGCTCCACTTTGTGGCTTGCAGAGGTCCTCAGTCAGTGCTTCACACCATGACAAAAACCAGTTCCAGATGGATTCAAGATCTAAATATTAATAGCCAAAAAGGAAAAGCTGTAAGTGTATTGGAGGGAAATGGAGAATAAGGAAAGGTTTCCTAAGCAAGACAGGAATCCCAAAAACCACAAAGGAAATGATTAATAGATTTTAAAATGTTTTAGAAAAAAAAGTTTCTGTGCTGCAATGATACACTTCAAACAAAATGAAAATATAAGCTATTCACTTGAGTACAATATTTGCTATGTATAACAAAAGATTCGTGTCCAGAATATGTAAAGAGTTCCAGAAAAACCAATAAGAAAAAGAACCCAACAGAAAAATGAATACGCCATTCACAGAAAAGAAAATATATCTTTTAACCTAATAAATAGGTAAAGATTTAAGAGCAATAATATTGCCAAAAGCTTGGAAGAACAGGCACTCCAATACACTCTTGGTGAGATGTAAACGGGGACAGCTCTTTTGGAAGTAACTTGGCAGTATCTATTAACATGTAAAGCTGCATAGCCACTGGCCTGTCAATTATGCTTCTAGGAATCTATTCTACAGAAATTTTCTCAAGTGCATTAAAAAAGAAATGCTTGTAGCATTTTTTAGTATACATGATTTTCACAGCATTTTTATAACAGAGAAAAACTAGAAACAATTTGCAGGTCAATCAATAAGGAAAGGGGCAAACAAATTAGGGGACATGCATACAGAGCAATACTAGGCAGTCATTAAATCTGCTGGTGTAGAGCAATTGCTCTTGAACTTCACAGTCTCAGGATTGCTTTCACTCTTGAAAGTTATTGAGGGCCCCAACAAGCTTTTATTTACATAACTGGGCTATGTTTATTGATATTTAGTGTATTTGAAGTAAAAATGAAGGAATTTTAAAAATGTTTATTAATTCATTTAAAACGACAATAATAAACTCATTTTGTGTTCTCATAAAAATACGTTTTCATGAAAATAACAAGTATTTCCCCCCCAAAAAAAATTAGTGAGAAGAATGGTATTGTTTTACACTTTTGCAAATCTCTCTGATTTCTAACTGATTAGAAGACAGCTGGATTCTCATATCTGCTTCTGCATTCCATCTGTTGTAATATCAAACATTATGCAGCCTCTGAAAGAATCCATTGTACAGTCATGAGAGAATGAAAATTAAACAGGCAAATAACATCTTAGTATTATTGTGAAAATAGTTTTGACCTGATGGACCCCCTGGAAAGGTCCTGGGATCTTCAGGGGTCTCCAGAACCATTGATGTAGAGGACTATTTAATGATAGAAAACTATTTACGACGTACTATTAAATGGGGGGGGGGGAAAAGGTAAAATATAATTAATCCCATTAAAAATACCTGCCTATCTCTCTGGAAAAGATTGAAAGAATATCCACCTAAGTTAAATCACGTGGTTAACCTGCTGCCCTCCCATCAGTTGGCTCTCTTTTATATACTAGGACCTTTGTGTACTGGGAATAATCCTGTTATGTATGCAAATATTTTATATTTTCTCCCAGAGTACCGTGTACTGGGAATAATCCTGTTATGTATGCAAATATTTTATATTTTCTCCCAGAGTACCGTGTAAATATGAGCTCAGAGTACAAAATCCAGCCTTCCAGACTGAGGTGTTGTAGCGAGGAAGTGGGCATGGGGAGGAGTTTGGATGCAAGGGGAGCATGGGGTGGACACCGGAGTGAGCGGCCCCTTGGGTCCCGAGCAGGACCTGGCCGGCTGGGACCTGGTGGAGCTGGGTCCTGTCCCCCAAGAAGGGCTGTTTAGGAAGCAAGACAACTCCCGCCCTCCCCTGCGGGCTCAGGCTGTGTGCAGGGCCAGCCTACAGGCGTGGGACTGGCGGGGGAGGTGGGGCAGGTGAAGTTGACAAGCAATAATACGGCTGAATTCAGAATCTGGCAGAGATGTGCTGTTTCACAGTGGTCTTTGTTCCAGGAAAGAGGTTATAGCCCCCCCCCCCAAAAAAAAAAAAAAAACCAAACAAACAGTTTCCTATGTTATTTAGTACAAGCCAGAAATGACTTTGGCCATTTCCTGGTGACTCTGAACTGTTGAACTGTGGCTTCAAGTCTTAGTTTCGGGCTGTGCCACGTGGCGTGAACGAGCTGGTGGCGGCATCCATGGCAGCCACACCCAGGTCCCAGGCGACTATCCTGAGCAGCAAGTAGAAATCATATCTGCTTCCGTAGTTCTTTTCTAAACTTTCCCCTCTACTATCAGAGGATCCTCCTCATTCCTTTCTTGCTTCTATTAAGACATTTAGGCCGGAAGAGAACAGCCCTGAATCCCTGCCCCAAGGCCCGGCCTTCTGAGGGAGCCTTAGACTTCTTGGGAGCTTGCCTCCCCTTGTTCAGTTTCCCTCAAAGCTTGTGATATTTGAGATGTCAGTATTTGTAATGAAAACCTCTTCTCCAGGGTGGGAAGCGATGCCCACAACAACTACAAACAGCAATAATAGTTCTTTGCCCTAGTAGAGCGCTCTATTTCCAACAAACCCTGTCTTAATTGATCCTTTCCCTTGGTAGGTGGAGCGGTCCCCATTTCATAGCTGGGGAACCTGAGGCAGCAGAGAGGGGCACACAGCTGGTCAGTGTGGGAGCAGGACCTGAAGCCAGTTCGTGGATTTCCGAAGCCACAACTCCTTCCACTGCCCGGTGACACTAGCGAGCGTTTAGGCTGAGGCTGGCCGGTGGATCTGGGAGTGGATTGGTCTCCCTGCTCTTGTTCAGGGTGCTTTTGTGAAGGCCAGGGTCTGCTTTTTCCCTAGTTAACATTCAGCTGCCAGCTCCCACTTCTCTGGAGTGGAATCTTAAGCTGCAGATGGGAGAGCAATCAGCACCCTGATTGCCTGGCACAGCTGGAGGGGCCTTATGAATATTCCAGGGACCAGGCTCTGTGCCCAGAGCCCCGATTAACCACTTGGGCCCCCCAGGTGCCCCACCCCTCTCCTACTGCACTCCACCAGGGCGCCTGCCCCCAAATCCAGGGCTGGAGGCATGCAGTCCCACATGCCTGAGCTTTAGCCAGCTACCCAGTGTCTCAGCCAGCACCTGGTAGAAGGAAGGAAACCTGGCCAGGACATCAGGAGTGTGGGTTTTCCCTGTAACCCAGTGATTTCCAACCCAGCTGCACACTAGAATCATCTGGTAAGTTTTTGAGGGTCCAACAGACCTGCCACAGTTGAATCTCACCTCAAGTCCCATTACAGAAGGCACAATCGTTCTCCCCATTTTACAGATGAAGAAACCAAGGTTCAGAGAAGTCAAGTGGCTCCTTCAAGACTGCACAGGGAAGCAGACTTGGCCCAGTGGTTAGGGCATCCGTCTACCACATGGGAGGTCCACAGTTCAAACCCCGGGCCTCCTTGACCCGTGTGGAGCTGGCCTACACGCAGTGCTGATGCACTCAAGGAGTGCTGTGCCACACAGGGGTGTCCCCACATAGGGAGCCCTACGCTCAAGGGGTACACCCTGTAAGGAGAGCCGCCCAGCGTGAAAAAGAAAGTGCAGCCTGCCCAGGAATGGTGCTGCACACGGAGAGCTGACACACAAGATGATGCAACAAAAAGAAACACAGATTCCCATGCCACTGACAACAACAGAAGTGGACAAAGAACACACAGCAAATGGACACAGAGAGCAGACAATGGGGATGGGGGAAGGAGAGAGAAATAAAAGAAAAAAAGACTGCACAGCACACAAGTGACAGAGCCAGAATTCAAACCCAGGACTCTCCCTGTTAAATCTCTGGATTGTTGCTTCCTCATCTACAAAACAGGAACACAAAGATCTGCCCTGCCTACCTCAGAAAGAGCTAGGGCGGGGCATTGCCATAGGCATGCTTGGGTTACTGCCATTTCAATGTCTCCAAGGATTTACTTGATTGATGCACTGATGCCACACTTGTCCATCTGTTCTGGGAGCCAGAAGAGCAGACGTTTCCTAGATGGCAGTAAGAGAGGATGCGGAGAATCCGTGCAAGAGCAGGAGACCTTGCTGAAGCCTCCTCTCTGAAGGAATGAGTGGATAAATGAGTGAAGGTGGTAGCAATTCCAGTTAGCAAGGAGAGAAGGGGAGAGGGGTGCTGGAGGGGGGGACCAGACAAGATAGCATCATTCATTCCTCCTGGGTACACCCAGCACCATTCCAGGCTCCGGGGACCGAAATAACGCCAGGCCCAGGCTCTCAGAGGCCCAGTGGGCCTCCCATTTGGTGGGCCCAGGTAAGTGGGAGTTCCCTGAGAGGGTCCTGCCAGTGTCTTGCTCAAGGAACCAGTTCCGTGTCCTGTGAGGAGAGCTTTTGAGCATGCCGGGCTCACCTGCTCCCTGAAGCAATTAAAAATGATGGGATACGATTACATGTTCCAGAAACGAGAGTCCCTGGTAGATTTATGTGCAGATTTAGCTACATATAATTCAGGTAGACTAGAAACTCAGCGTTAGAGCAGCTGCCTGATTCTGGGCTTGGGCTCCCGGGGTTAATGGGGGTATTTCCTACCCCTTTGGGCAAACCCTCAGCCTCACCTTCCTCCCACGACACAAGTTCTCTCCCAGGCTCCACCTGGCAGCAGAACAGTTCCCCCTTGGCCTCTGGGGCTGGGGTGCTGCATGCTCTTCTCCCCACCAAATCTGTGTGGCCTCTTCTCATTTCTAGTTCTGGTCTGCGGGGGTGGGAGTCTAACCAGTGCTGGACAATTGCCCAGGTTTGCCCAGCCCTGCAGGGGTAGGGGGTGAAGGCAGGTTGGAACAGGAATGCTGGTAAAAATCCACAAGGCATCTCAGTGATGAGAGCAGAAACCTGGATCAGGAGAGCGGCACCAACGGTGGCTAAGAGCTGAGGCTCTGGAAGCAAACAGACCTGGCTTAAATCTCTGCCTTTGCCACTTAGGTGCTGGGTGACCTTGGGTGAGTCACTTAACCTTCCCGTGCCCCAGTTTCCCCTTGTGCAGAATGATGAGGTTGAACCACATGACCTCTCAGGTTCATTTTAGCTCTCACCTTTCTGTTTTACTACCATCTCTCTTGACACACATCCTCATCAGTGTGCTGGCCGGCGCTGTGCAGAGTATAAGAATGGCTCCTCCTCGTCCATCGAGGCCCAGCTCAAACGCTATCAGCTCTGCAAAGGCTTCCCCATCCCAAAATCCATCCAGAGGCATTTCATGCCTGTCATTTTTGGAGCACTTTCTATATGTTTTCTTATTTTCTAGGTGGCTTATCTAGCCATCCATCCAATAAATGTTTATTGAGCACCTACTATGTTTCCGTCAGTTCCAGTGCTGGGGATGCAGTGGTAGTAAAAAAGGAGACCCTGTGTCTGCCTGAATTTTCAGTCCGGTTAGCTGCCTCCCTTGTGCTGAGAGCCCCGAGCCAGGGAGCAAATCTGATTTGCACAGGGTCTGGTATACAGTAGGCGCTCCACAAGGGTACATTGGGCTGACACAAGGCCATCTTCCCCTAGCTAGGGTTCTCTCTTGGCTCATCTGGCAGCCCCTCCCCTCCAGGCAGCAGGAGGATTGACACCCTGCAGGGGCTGCATCCCCAGATCACGTCCTTAGGTTGCCTTTGCCGGACCCCGCTGCTCTGACCCTGGAGTCAGACCATTTAGCTCCCCAGCTCAGAGCATGTTAGAGACTTAATATTAAACACAGAAAAAGCAAGTGCCCGGCACAGGGCTGGGGTTTGCAAGACACCAGACTTCCTTGCTCACAAAAAGCCTTTGCTTCCATTCCAGATTTCAGCAACCCCCTAGCACCATCACCCCCCACAGTCAGCACTGCGACCCTCAAACCTTCTCTCCCTGCCGAGAAAAAAGCCCCACATCTTCGTTGCTGCTCCCCTTTGCAGCAAGGTTTCCCCCTCTCTGGGGGGATTTCTGAGTCTTTTCTAAATCCATTTTTCAGATCTTTGCTCAATCGCTCTTTGTTCTTCAAGCTGCCTTGCTTGGTGCAATTTGCATCTCAAAGCTGGTGACAGAATGTACAGTAAGTGACTTCGGGAAAGGAGGGAGAATGAGCTCTGAAAGAGGGAGAAGTTACAACTTTATTCCATTTGTCTGAGGCCTCAAGATTGACAGCCTTGCTTTTTGTTTTTCCCTTTTTTGGAAGAATGACTGCTTATTTTTTGAGAAAAGCGTTTCAGTATTGAAGGGCAAGCCCTTCAGCAGAAATGGAAGTGTTGCTCCATTGATTTTATTTCAGGGTTTCAGGATGGGGTGGGAGGCGGGTAGAGGGGCCCAGGGAGGCAGCCTGGTTGGTGGGCGGGGAGGTCAAAGCATCCATCCCTCTGCCTCTGGCCAAGGCCTCAGCTGAGCTGTCTCCCAGGCTCCAACAGGGCTGAAATAACAGCGCCTGGTTCACGAGGGCTCTGGGAACTCAGGCCATAGCATGGGTGGGCAGACAGGGGCAGGGGGAGAGATCCTGGGCCCTGCCTCTGCCCAGAGACACCTGCCTGGCTTGCAAATCAGTTTGCCCGTCCGCTTGATCTGCTACCCATTTCCCTTTAGAGGCCCAGAGCCTCCTCTACTTTGGGAATCCTAGCTCCATCCCTTACTAGGTACGAACCTGGGCGTGTAACCTCACCTATTTGCAGAATAGTAACGGTACCCGTTTCTCAGGGTGCTGTCTACAGCACCTAACACCTAGTCTGGAGCATGGGGTGTGCTCAGGACATAGGAGCTGAGGAAATGCCTGCCACTTTGGCCCATCCCCTCCCCTTCTCTGGCCCTCCCATGCCCCAGACATAGCCCTGGACTTTGGTGGGCTCCAAAGCCCTGCAGGAGGGAGACTTGTCCTTGACCTTCTCGCTACTGTCACCTTTGCCTGATGCAGTCCTGAGTGCTCCCAGCCATCAGCCCCAACCCAGCCTGGGGGGAGGCACCCAGAATCAAGCCATTCATACCCAAAAGGGAAGTGGAGCAGGGTGTCTGCTATATATAGAATGTCCCTATACCAGGTTGAGTGTCTAGGAGTGGGGGAATTGGGGGAGGAGACTGGGCCTGCTTTGGAGCCTCTGAAGTCAGCCTGCCGGCTAAACTGCAAGTTAAGTATAAGTTAAGTACAAGTTAAGGCACTACAGCAAGTGCTCAATAAGTCCTAGCTAAAATGATTCCAGTATTATAACCACCATACTAAGATCCAGGTTGATGGGGAGGGTGGAAAGTTGTTGGGAAATGGGGACAGGGACACTCTGAAATCTAGCTGGCTCAGATGCAAGGCTCAGGCCCATTAATTTGAGATTCTGCTGGGCCCAGACCTCTTGGGCACTCTATGCTCTGAGTGGCCCTGTGGCCACCTAGTACTCACGGGCAACCCCTTCCCTTTTCCCACTTCCCAGTGCCCCAATTCCAGTCTCACACTGACACAACAGAGGTCAAGGGGACTCCACAGATCACATATTCCAAGGACCTCGTTTTACCCGTGTCAAATCTTGGCCCCAAAGAGGATAAGTGACTTATCCAAGGTTGCTCAGTGTAGCAGTTTGGTATAGTTATGAATTCCAAAAATAGATATTGAGTTATGTTTGTAATCTGGTCTGTACCTGGGTGTGATTAAATTATGATAAGGGCTTTGATTGGGTCACATCGGTAGGATGTTGAGTCCCTACCCCCCAAGGGGTGGGGACTTACAGATAAAAGGCATGGCATAGGACAGAGTTGGGGGTTTTTGATGTTGGAGTTTTGATGCTGGAGTTTGATGCTGAAGCCTTAAGCTGGAGCCCTGGGAAGTAAGCTCACAGTGGAAAGAGAAGCCAGCCCCAGGAAGAGAGGAACCCTGAGCCCAGGAAGAAGCCAGCCCCAGGAAGAGAGGAACCCTGAGCCCAGGAAGAAGCAAGCCCTGGGAAGAGAGGAACCCTGAACCCAGGAAGAAGCAAGACCCTGGAAGGGAGGAACCCAGGAAGCCTGAACCCTCACAGACGTCAGCAGCCATCTCGCTCTAACATGTGAAAATAGACTCTGGTGAGGGAAGGAACTTACGCTTTATGGCCTGGTATCTGTAAGCTCCTATCCCAAGTAAATACCCTTTATAAAAACCAATTTCTGGTATTTTGCATCAGCACCCCTTGGGCTGCCTAATACACCCAGGATGCCTGGATACCTTCCCAGGAACCTTTGCACTCAGCCACTTCTCCAAGTTGGAGATTAAATCTGTTAAGTGTTGGTGAGGACAATGGCTCTCCTCTACGGAGGGAAAATGCTAGGATGAGATTTAAGATCAAACTCTTGATACCCACAGGAATGTGTTGCTCAGGGAGGAATTCCAGGTGGCGGGGAGATCTGCTCCCCCAGGGCAGCCACCCCACGCCACTCAGAGAGGCCGGGTGGACGGAGACTGGCCAGGCTGGCGGCTCTGAGTCCGTCCCTTTCAGCATCCCTCCTCACAGGGCTCGTGGAATCTCATGGCTTCAGGGAACAAGGGTGATGCAGGCCCAGGAGGCGGGTGGGGAGTGGAACTAAGGTGGCCTGGCTTGTGTCAGAAAATCTCCCGGGGGGCTGATGGGGCCTGGAGACCCTGGCCCAGACCCTTACTCCCTGGCCCTCCTTGTGGTAGTTTCCAGAACAATGACCACCATGGCTGAGAAACTCCAGGCCCGACTTAGGCCTTAGGGCAGTTTCCATTTTTGGATCTCAGACCTAAGCCTGAGGTCCCCACCCCCCAATCCAAGGCTCTTAAAGGGCCAGGTCACTGATGGGGTGGCTTGGGGGTGGGGGAGTGTCACAGCATTCACAGCCTCTTAAAACAAGAGACTGCTCTGCAGCTTCAGCAGCACAGAGAACTTGCCTGTTTTCCCCTCTTCTGTCCTACTCAGCCAAGACCTCGATTTTAGTTGCTAAGCAACTTCTGCCTGAGTTTCCAAGGGAGCTGTCAGGTGAACATAGGAGTGGGAAGTTAGGGGTGGCAGTGCATTTCATAGATGGGGACACTGAGGCCCAGAGAGGGCAAGGGACTTGGTTAAGGTTGCACAGCTAGTTAGCACTTCTGGAACCAGAATTGTGAGATCTCAGTTCTGAGAGTCTACCCATATCTCGCTGCTTTCACAAGCTCCCGGGTCCCAGATTATGGAGCAGCAAATGCTTCTGGGTCCCATTGTACTCACCCCACCCCCACCAAGAGAAGCCACCAGAGAGCAGCCACCGGAGGGACTGTCCCATCCACCCAGACAGCGAGGCAGTAGGCGCCGTGATCAGGCAAGCGGGCTCTGGCACCTGTCAGCCAGATTCACGTCCCAGCCCTGCCTTCACCTGCCCCGTGCTCTGGGCAAGGGACCTGTCTGTCCCCATTTTCCTCACCTGCAAAATGAGAGAAATGCTGTCCCAGCCTTGTGAGACTGTTCGAGATTTCAGGAAGGTGTCCCCTAAAGCCCGGGAAGGCGCCTGGCGCGGAGCGAGCCTCTCCGTGCGCGTGGGCTCCCGTGACCCTGACCTGCTGGGCCCACGCGCACCCCTCCTCACCTGGGCGCCAGCCCCCGCCTCGCTCCTGCATCTCAAGGGGGTTCACCTTCATTTCGTGAGGTCACAGAGCGAGCACAAACGTTTCAAACCTTCGTTTTTAACACAACAGTCTGTTTGAATAAAACTGGTTCTCAGTTTTTTGGGAGTGAGGGGTAAGGGCCATTTGGCACTTGGGTCAGTTTATAATGCGTTGTGGAATGCATTATAAATGAAAGCTTATGCATACATAAAATAATTACAGAAGAAGCCAACCAGAATGAAGTACAGTTATCAAAATGTATACCAGAATTGTGCTGTAGCAGCGTATGCGCTTTTATATTAAGGCATGAAATGACATCAAGTGGAGGAGCTACTCGCTACGATAATTTCAAAGTAGTGATGAGCGTGCGCGACATTGTGAGACGACAGTAACAGGGTGATGCGCGTGGAAATATCTGTGAGGTCTACCGATGAAAATGTTATAGGTTCAGCTAATGCTACCAGGGCTTGTCTACATTTATAAATAAAAGAAATATTAAATTTCAACTAGAGATGGGTTGCAGGGTGTAACCCAGTGGTTGAGTGCCTGCTTCACACGTGCAGGGTCCCGGGTTCTATGCCTGGTCCCTCCTTAAAAAAAAAATTTCAGCTAGAGGTAAGTGAAAATAAAGACAATCTTTCTCCTGTCTGAGCTCACAGACTTCCTGAAGGGGTCTGGAGAGCCAACTTAAGGACCTGTGAAGAAAAGTTTCAGGCAGAATACCATTGTGTAAAAGCAGGGCAAGCAGGCCTGTTCTGGCTGAAGCTTGGTGGAGAGAGGGAAATGCAGCCTGCTTCAGCGCCCCCTCACCCCTGTGGGGCACCCAACAATCTTGAGTTTCACTGGAAGTCGGGAGGCCTGACTTTTCTGCCTGGCTCTTTGGGAACTTGGACAAGTCCCTTTGCCTTTCTGGGCCTCGGTTTCCCCATCTGGAAAATGAGGGGTTGGACCCATTGTTCCCTGAGTCTTGTCCAGCTCCGACATCCTGGGCGTCTGCAGTTCCCTCCCCTGGGGGCAAAGGCCTCAGAAGTGGGGGTCTGCAGGAGCGCTGGACCAGAGAGAGGGAACAGCTGGGGCCAAGCTGGCCAGGTCCCAATTGTTGAAGGGAGGAGGAGGAGGAGCTGCATGGTGCTCTCCAAAGCGACAGCTGGGTGAGCCTGGCGGGGGGCCTCATCCCTCGCCTGCCATCTGTGCCTCCTTCCTGCACCGGCCGGTTGGGGGGGGAGGGCAGATGGGCCCAGGCCAGCAGGCAACCTGGGTGGAAGGGGGCGGGGCTGGCCGAGAAAGCTGGGAAGAGCTGGGAGCTTACTCTTGGGTGCTTAACCCTTTCCACCCTCCCTTTTCCCTCCCTGGCCTTGTAGAATCCTGGAGAGAAGACACGGGATGGAGGTTACACAGTACTGTTAGGCTACTCAGTCCAGTTAGGCTACCTAATGACTTTGTGACCTCGGGCAAGTGACCTAATCTCTCTGAGGTTCACTTTCCTCCTCTGTTCAATAGACATCATTCCTAAGAGCTACCTCTAGGGAGTGGAACACGGTTTAGATGACACCGTGTAGGGGAAGTGTCCCAGCACAGCGCTGACGGTGGTGACACTTCCCTGTGGCAGCCATGCTTTAATAAGCTCATCAAGAGAGGGCTCGTCCTGGGACCGTCCAATGCCCTGCCGGTTGGCACATGACAAGGAGGCTGTCGTGAGGCCCCGGGCAAAGGTCTGTCTGTCCCCTAGGCACAGGGGACTTTACAGCAGGCTTATTCCTCTCTGTGCCTTTGCCCCAGCTCTCCCCTCCCTGTGGATGGTCCTTCCTCACCAATTGCATATGCAAATTCCTACCCCTTTCAAATAAGGTATCTTTTTATGAATATGTTTATTTTTAGATAGGCAAAACCTCCACATAGTTCAAACTTCAAAAGCAGTCAAAGTACATACAGTGAAACATTTGCCTTTCATGCCTGTCTTCCCAGAAGCCTCCTTCAGGAGGAAGTTTCTCAAGTGTCTTTCACAAAGTAATCTATGTACATAACAAAATATAAATATAAGGACATCCTTTTTATGTAAAAGAGGGCACACTACCTACATTGTTTTCTCCAAACTTTCTTTGCTTTTTTCATGTAGTTATGTATCTTGAGATATTTCCTTTTCAAATATAGAGTTTCCTCATCCATTTTTGCAGCTACACAACCTTCCAGTGTTTGGATGTCCCAAAATTTGTAGAGCCATATTTTGTCTACTGATGGCCATTTAGATTATTTCCTATCTAAAAACTTTCACTGTCGCAAACAGGGCCGCAGAGAATAATTGTGAACATGCCCAGTTTCACTTGTGTGCAGGCATTTCTGTAGAAGAGTCCCTGGGAGTTGAGTCCATGGTTCAAGAAGTCTGTACTTTCTTCCAGAAAAGAAAACACACACACACACTCATATACACATAGGAGAAGCTGACACTGTAGTAAGCAAAGATGGGTTAAGCTGTACGCAGAAACAAACAAACATAAAAAAAATTGATAAATTAGACTTCATCAAAATTAAAAAGTTTGGCTCATCAAAAGATACCATTAAGAAAATGAAAAGACAAGCCACAGACAAGGGGAACTTATTTGCAATGCATATAGCTGACAAAGCACTGTCATAATATATAATATATAAGCAAATTCTTAAGTGAGCAAAAGACTTGAATGGGCTGGCACTGGTTGAAAGAAGGTATCCAAATGGCCAATAAGCCTGTGAAAGGGTGCTACTTTCTCAAGTAGTTTCAATTAGCATTTTCAGTAAGAAAGTGTTGAAAATCTCTTTATATGCTTAAGATCTATTTGCATTTCCTTTTTGTGTGAATTGTCTAGCTATATCCTTTGCCTGTCATTGCTTACCAGGAAAATGCACATTGAAGCAATGAATTCCAACTACAAACCCACCAAAATGGCCAAAATTCGAAAGGCTGACCATGATTAGTGCCATTAAGGATGAGAAGCCACTGCAATTCTCATAAGCTCGTATGGCCACTTTGCACAACTGTTGGGTGGTGTCTAATAAAATTGAACCCTGTGCCCACACATCCCATGCCTAGGTTCATACCTAAGAGAAATGAGTGCATATGCCCACCAAAAGGCTTGTATAAGACTGTTCGTAGCCACTTTATTCATCATAGCCCCAAAGTAGAAACAATCCAGATATCCATCAGCATGATAAATTGTGGTGGATTCATAAAATGGAATACTACACAGCAATAAAAGCAAATGAAAATAACAAAAACAAAGACAAAAATGAAAGAAGAAAAAAAAATGTACTGATATGCTCAGATGAGCCTTTCAAACATGTTGAGTAAAAGAAGCCAAACACAAAATAGTACATGCTGTATGACTCCACTTAAGTGAAATGTTAAGAAAAAGCGAAATTGGTCTGTGTTGATGGAAGCCAGAATAGTGGTTGGATTTTGGATGGGCATGAGGAAACTTTCTAGGGCGAGGGAACTGTTCTATATCTTAATTGTGGTGGTAGTTATGAAGCAGGCTAGTAAGACCGGAAACTAATGGACAGATCTGGAACCTGGCAGAGAGTCCACGTGGACATCAGTAACCCCCAAGATGGCTGCTGGAAGACCCCATCCCCAGGATTCTGCTATCCAGAACAGACTTTTTCTGGATGCAAGGAAAAGCCCCGGATGTTCCCTAGGGACTTAATCAATCAAAACAGCAAACAGCTGGAACCCCTCTCCCGCCATCAGCAAAGGGGTGGAATAATTAATAGTTTATAAAGCAAACCATGAGACCTGAGCGCTCTCACCCCGCTCTCTTGCCTCTGGACCTGTTCCTGTCCTCTGTGTGCCGCCCTCCCCATTTTTCCTCTGCCATGTGGCCACACAAGTAAACCTGGGGATTTATAACCTTCAATGGGGAATTGTAGCTTGTAAATCAGCCCTCTTTATCCCTTTTCACCCCCTTCCTCTCTACCTGGGACCCCTGCTCTGCTATTTTCTGTTATTTTCTCCCATTTCTGTTCCCTCCCTACCTGAATAAATTACTGACCTAACTCACCCAGCATCCTCTTGAAATTCATTTCTGCAGCATAGCCAAGAACCTAGATAAAATCCAGTAACAGTTACATGAGTGTATACATATGTTAAAGTGTATCCAGCTGTACATTTAAGACCTGTGTATTTTATTGGATATAAATATACCTTAATTTAAAAATTCCAATTAGGAGAGAACAGGTATGTGTTTTGAAATGGCGATAGTGACAAAATTGTCTTCCATTGCGTTTATAGCACATAACACTCTCACTAGCAATTTATAAGCATATCTATTCCCTTGCCTCCTTAAAAATGCAGTGTTATCAGACTTTTTAAATTATTTCCGCCAAGTTGATAGGTGTAAAACTTTCTCAGAGAATTTTCAGTTAGCATTTTTATTAAAATGAGATTGAAATTTCTTTATATGTTTATGATCTAGTTGCATTTCCTTTTTGAGTGAGTTGCCTATCCATACCCTTTACCTATTCTCTATTAAGTCATTGATCTTTTTCTTATTGATTTAAGAAATCCTTTATATTTTAAGGAAATTAGCCCTTTGTTTGGGGTATGAGTTGCAGATATACTTTTGGTGCTTTTCTCAATGCAGATTTCTTCTTGTAAATTTCAAGTAATTAATTTACAAGTATTTTCTTGTATGACTTCTGGATCTTAGGCCAAAGTTAGAAAGACCTCTTCTTCTCTAGAGGTTATGAAATAATCTTCCCACCAGATCTTCTATTATTTTCACAATTTCATTTTTATGTGTAGAAACTTTGATACATTTGAAGTTTATCATCTTTTCAAGATAGCTACCCAGTTTCTTAATACCATTTAGTGAGTAATCCATCTTCCCCCCACTGATATGAGATCCAATCTTTATTACATACTGCATTTCTATATATATTTGAGTTTATTTATGAACTTTCTGTTTCTTTTCTATTAATCTCTTTCTATTCATGTACCAGTTACTAAGGCTTTATGACATGTTTTAATATCAGTAGGACTAGTCCCCACTCATTATTGTCTTTTCTCAGATCTTCAATGGCCCTTCTTATTTGTTTATTTTAGTATTTACCTTTAGTATTTAACTGTTTATGTACCAAAAATTCCTTTAGTTATTTTTATTGGGATTATGTTAAAAATTAAAGAGAATAGACAGCCTTATGATGCTGAGTCAAATGATCCATGAACATAATTTACTTGTTCTATTCTTTTTTTTTAAGATGTTATTTTTTGTTTTATTTCTCTCCCCTGCTCCGCACCCCACCCCCCAGTTGTCTGCTCTCTGTGACCATTTGCTGTATGTACTTCTGTGCCCACTTGTATTCTTATCAGTGGCATCCAGAATCTGTGTCTCTTTTTGTTGCATCATCATGGTGTGTCAGCTCTCTGTGTGTGCAGTGCCACTCCTGGGCAGGCTGCACTTTTTTCGTGCTGGGCAGCTCTCCTTATGGGGCGCACTCCTTGAGCATGGGGCTCCCCTACACATGGGACACCCCTGCGTAGCACAGCACTCCTTGTGCACATCAGCACCGTGCATGGGCCAGCTCATCACATGGGTCAGGAGACCCTGAGTTTGAACCTTGGACATCCCATGTGGTAGGCGGATGCTCTATCCCTTGAGCCAAATCCACTTCCCTGTATTCTTTTTTTTTATATCCTTTAGTAGTGTGTTAAAATTTTCTTCATACCATTCTCATACATTTCTTTTTACATGCATTCATAGTATTTATCTTTTTTGTGGTTATTGTAAATGGGGCACTTTTCCATTATATCTTACTGTTTGCATATTTGAAAGCCATTGTTTTCTGTATGCTAATTTTTATCTCATTGTGTTGTTAAATTTGCTAATTGTTTATAGTAGTTTTTCAGTGGTTTCTCTGGGGATACTATCTTATCATTTGCAAATAGTAATCATGTTACCTCTTCATTTATTAATTTTATACTTTTAGTATCTTTCTTCTTCTAATTGCATTGGCTAGTACCTCCAGGAAAGTGCTTACTAATAGTGGTGTCTTGTTCTTTATTCTGATGGCAATACCTTAATTGTTTACCCATTAAACGCTTTGGGTTGTAAAAGATAGATTTTCCCCCCAGCATTTTATTATTAAACTTTACAAACATATTGCAAAGTTTAAAGGGTTTTGCAATGAATTCCACCTAGATTCTACCATTAACTGCTTACTATACTTGCCAGTTCTGGCTGCCCCCATCTGTTTGAGTGGGGAAGGGGACTTACTATAAAGAATCCTTGGGGACAGGACCTGGCACATGGCAAGTGTGCAGCGGACGCTCAATTTGACAAACGCCGAAAGTGAAGTCCAGGCGGCTTAGTGCCCTGCTCAGAGTGTCACCTGGAACTCAGAATCAGAGCAGGAGCCCAGCTTTTAAAGCAGGGGGGTGGGGGGTGGGCATGCTCAGGTGAACAGAAGAGGACAGCCTCCCCCACCCCCTCTGTTCCCAACTTCTAAAGGACCCAGGGCGGGGATGGTGGCATTTCCACAAGACAATCTCTTTCCTGGCAGCTGGTGGGAATTTCCTTTCCATCTTTCTTTCTCTATCTCCTGCTCTTGCCCAGCTGACCCCTCCTGGCAGGGTCCCAGGCAAAGAAAGGGAAGTGGCCTTAGAAGGTGCTTCCCTTCTCCCAAATGAGCCCTTCCTGGACAGCTGGAGTGGGGCAGCAGAAGGAGGGGGCGTGGGGAGTGGAGTGGGGTGTCAATGTTGGGGGACAGGTAAGGAAGGAGCCAAGGGAACTTTGTACCTTTCCCAGCCAGGTGGTAGACGGTTGCGTTTTTAATCTATAATATTGCCATCGCCTCCTCACCAGGTAGGACCGTCGCAGTCTATTTTCTCACCTTTTCCTGATACTAAAATCTGGGCTCCTAGAAGCCAAGGACCATGTCCATTCACCTTCCCATTCCCAGCAACCAATGCGGGGTCAGCATGCTGGATGGAAATCTCTTGGGATGGGGAAGCCTTTTGAGGCACAAGTGGTGATGAGTCTTGGCCAAGTCCCAAGTCTGCCTGACTCTAGAGCTTTAAACTGAAGACCCCGGGTGAGGGTGTGGTAGAGGGACCCTGTGGACAAGACAGAGGCTTCCTGCAGGTCCCAGCCCCACCGCTGGCAGCCTTCCCTCCAGGGGGAGAGCACACTGGTTGGGTGTCTGGGACCAGCATCCAGCGAATTGGGAGTCAGGAAACCAGGTTTGCACTGTGCTTCCCTCCACACCACTTACCCCTTCTCAGCCTCAGCTGCCCCTTCTGTGAGATGGAGAGAGCACAGACGATGGGGTAATGTGGGCATTGCATCATGCTGGAGGAATGCAGAAAAAGCTAGTTCTTTATTTGTGGGGAGGGAGCTGCTGGAAAGGGAGGGCTACAGACCAGTTAGCCCCATCACGTGACAGAGTTAGAATACTTGGCCATGAAGATCGCAAGCTTCAGGACTCTGAAATCTGACACAGCTGGTATCTAGTTGAGTTAAAAGACCCTAAAGCCTTGGTTTTCTTATTTATAAATGGTGGGGTAATAAATCCTATCTCACGGAACAATAATGACTCACATTGATTGAACATGCACAATAGGCGAGGGACTGTTGGAAACACTTCACATACCTGGCCTCGTGGAGTGCTCACAGCAACCCTATGAAACTGGGGCTGCCCCATTTCACAGATGAGAAAGTGGGAGTGCAGGAAAGTTATGAAACACAGCTAGAAAGTGATAAGACCAGAATAAAACAGGAAGATACAGGCCAAGAGGTTAGCATAGTGTAATACCTGACACATAGCAAGCCTCAGCCAGGAGGACAGCCTGGCCATGACCCCAAGTGCCCAGACCTGGCATTCTGCAGGAGTAGGGTACACACCCTCTGAATTGTGCAACCAATATACAGTAGACAAGGGGGGCTCTGTTCTCTGGAGCTTTGTGAACCAGTCAGGGAGACAAACAGTAAATAAGTAAACAAGATAGTAAATAAGATTTTTCAGACAGTGGTAAGTGCTATGAGAAAAAGGCAAAAATTCAGGATGGTGAAAGGGACTTGGAAGGGTATGTATTAGATTAAATGGTGAAGAAAGACATCTCTGAAAACCTTAATGAGAAGGAGCCAACCATGTAAAGATCGCAGGGAAGGGGATCAGATGTAGCTCAGTGGTTGAGTGCTTGTTTCCCATGTACGAGGTCCTGGGTTCAATCCCTGGTACCTAGGGAAGAGGATGTGGCGCAACTGATAGAGCATCCGCCTACCACATGGAGGTCCAGGGTTCAAACCCAGGGCCTCCTGGCACATGTGATGAGCTGGCCCACGTGCAGTGCTGTTGTGTGCAATGATTGCCCTGCCACGCAGGGTGTCCCCCGCATAGGGGAGCCCTACAGCCAAGAGTGTACCCCATAAGAGGAGTTGCAAAAAAAGGGCAGCCTTCCCAGGAGTGGCACCACACACACACAGAGCTGACACAGCAAGATGACACAACAAAAAGAGACACAGTTCCAGGTGCCACTGACAAAAATACAAGCGGACACAGAAGAACACATAGCGAATGGACACAGAGAGCAGACAACTGGGGGGGAGGGAGAGGGAGAGGGAGATAAATAAATAAAAATAAAATCTTAAAAAAAAAATCTGTGCTATCTACTTAAAAAAAAAAAAAGGGCATGGAAGAGTGCCTTCGGAAAAGGGAGTAGCATGTGCTAAGGCCCAAGGCAGGGAATAAGGCCCATATTGGCAGAGCACTGTGGGTGAGCAGAAGAGCAGTGGGGCTTGCAGTTGGAGAGATAGACAGGGATAGATTACCCAAAACTTGGAGACCATAGTGAGGAGTTTGGATTTTCTTTGAGGTGTGGTGGGATGCCACTGGGGTTTTCAAGCTCAAGATCACCTCTTACTTGAGCTAAACAAAGAAATAGCAGTAATAATAAATCTCTTAGAAAGCCTGAAACAGGGCTTGACTTTGAAAAATAGGGCACCTGTTCACACTTGACCACGGTTTATTTACCATGCCGGGGTGAAACTGAGCTTAGGGCTTTCATCTTTCAGGACTTACCTGGGCAGCTTTGCCAACCTAAAAATGGGCAGGTTCCCCATGGAAATTATAACAGACCCTCTCTTTAGCCAGAGACATGGGCATGAAGACTGCGGTTTACATGAACAAAGACAGGGGGTAGATTTTCTGACCTGATGGGTGGGTTCTCTGAAGGAAATCACAATAGTTTGCATAAACACAGACACCTGGAGTATGTGGGGCCAGGAGAGTTTACAGGTAGGAGAGAGATCATTGCTGTGATTTTTAAAAAATATATTGTTATTACAGAAGTTGTGAACTTACAAAACAATCATGCACATGTATAAACTTCCCTTACAACAACCCTTCACCAACACACCACACCATTGTAGAACATTTTTACAGATTATGAGATAATATCATCAGACTATTAACCACTACCTATGGCCCGCAGTGTACATTTGGCATGTTTTTTCCATTCGTCCCTATTACTAACATAGTATGACTTTGGCATTGATGCAAGAATATTGCAGTATTGCTGTTAACCACAGTCCATAGGTTACGTTAATGGTATTTTTCCCATGCTTCGCCACATTCCCACTACCCTGCAATAGGGACATGCATCCATTCTAGTTCACAGAAGGACATTCTGCTGTTTGTACTCTTAACCACAATTCTTACCCACCTTCGGGTTCACTATGTTATTCAGTCCCTAGGTTATTCTCTAGCTTTCTTTCAACTGACATTTACATCCCTAGACTACCCTTCTCAGCCACAATCCCATATATAGACCAGCTGCTGCTCAGTATAAGGTGTTACCATCAACTCTATCCATTTCCACACATTTACAGTCAAGTTAATTAAAACTTCTACAGAAATTAAGCATCAGTAGTCCTTCTCAGCCCTCCTCTTATCTCCTAATAACTTATACTCTAGGTTTTAACTCCATGCATTAATTCTTCTTATTTATTTTGTATTAGTGAGACCATGCAATATTTGTCCTTTTGGTTTTTTTTTGTTTTTGTTTTTTAAAAAGATTTATTTCTTTCTCTCCCTTTCCCCCACCCCCACCCCCACCCCAGTTGTTGTCAGCGGCACAGGAATCTGTGTTTCTTTTCCTTGCGTCTTCTTGTGTCAGCTCTCCGTGTGGGCGGCACTTTCTTTCACACTGGGCGGCTCTCCTTACGGGGCACACTCCTTGCGCGTGGGGCTCCCCTACGCGGGGGACACCCCTGCATGGCAGGGCATTCCTTGCGCGCATCAGCGCTGCGCATGGCCAGCTCCACACGGGTCAAGGAGGCCCGGGGTTTGAACCGTGGACCTCCCATGTGGTAGATGGACGCCCTAATCACTGGGCCAAGTCCACCGCCCATATTTGTCCTTTTGTACCTGGCTTATTTTACTTAGCATAATGTCTTCAAGATTCATCCATGCTATCATATGTGTCCCAATTTCATTTCTTCTTATTGCAGCATAGTATTTCATCATATGTATATATCACATTTTCTTTATCCATTCATTGGTTGATAGACACTTGTGTTGTTCCCATCTTTTGGCAATTGTGAACAATGCAGCTATGAACATCAGTGTGCAGATGTCTGTTCGTGTCACGGTTTTCAGTTCTTCTGGATATATTCCTAGAAGAGGAATTGCTGGATCATATGGCAGTTCTATATTTAGCTTCCTGAGGAACCTCCATACTGTCTTGTACAGAGGCTGCAACGTTTTACAATCCCACCAGCAGTAAAGGAAAGTTTTATTTCTCCATATCCTCTTCAGCATTTATTATTTTATGATTATTTAATAATGGCCATTTTGTGTGGTGTGAGATGATACCTCATTGTCATTTTGATTTGCATTTCCCTAATAGCTAATGATATTGAACATTTTTTTCATGTGCTTTTTGGCCATTTGTTTTTCCTCTGGAGAAATGTCTGTTTAAGTCTTTGTCTATTTTTAAATTGGATTTTTTAAATTGTTGAGTTGTTTGATCTTCTTATATAGAATGAAAATCAAATTCTTTTCAGATATGTGGTTTCCAAATATTTTCTCCCATTGAGTGGGCTGCACTTTCACCTTCTTGATGAAGTCCTTTGAATCAAAAAGTGTTTCAGTTTGCTCATGCTTTCAGTGTAAGGTTTAAGAATGCAGCACCTACCACCAAGTCTTGAAGATGTTTTTCTGCATTTTCTTCTGAAGACTTTATGGTTCTAGCTTTTATATTAATATTTAGGTCTTTGATCCATTTCGAGTTAATTTTTTATAAGGTGTGAAATAGGGGTCCTCTTTCTTTCTTTTGGCTGTGGATATCCAGCTCTCAGCACCATTTTTTAAATAGACTGTTCTGCTGGATGGGTTTGACAGGCTTGTCAAAAATCACTTGACCAAAGATGTAATGGTCTGCTTCTTAACCATTAATTCGGTTCCATTGGTCTATGTGTCTATCTTTATGCCAGTACCATGTGTTTTTACCACTGTAGCTAGGTGATATGATTTAAAGTTTGGAAGGGAGATTCCTCCAACTTTGCTTTTCCTTTGTAAGATGTTTCTGGCTATTTGGGGTCCCTTTTCCTTCCAAATAAATTTGATAATTGTGTTTTCCATCTGTTTAAAAACTGCTTGTAGAATTTTTATTGGGATTGCATTGAATGTGTATACCAATTTGGGTAGAATTGGTATTTTAATGATATTTCATCTTCCAATCCATGAGAATGGAATGTTCCTCCAGTTGTTTAGGTTTTTAAAAATTACTTTTAGTAATGCATTGTAGTTCTCTTAATACAATTGCTTTACACCCTTAGTTAAGTTTGTTCTTAAAATTTGAATCTTTTAGTCACTGTTGTAAATGGAATTTTTTTCTGACTTCCTCCTCAGATTGCGCATTACTACTATGTAGAAACACCACTGATTTTTGTGTGTTGATCTTGTATCCTGACACTCTACTGAAATTGTTTATTAGCTCCAACAGCTTTGTTATAATTTTGGGGGGACTTTCTAAGTATAAGATCATATCATCTGCAAATAGCAAACATTTTACTTCTTCCTTTCTAATTTGAATGACTTTTATTTCTTTTTCTTGCCTGATTGCTCTAGCTTGAATCTCTAGCGCTATATTGAACAATAGTGATGACTGTGGGCATCCTTATCTTATCCCAGATCTCAGTAGGAAAGCTTTCAGTCTTTCATCATTGAGTACAATGCCAGCTGTGGGTTTTGCATACATGACCTTTTCATGTTGAGAAAGTTTCCTTCAATTCCTATTTTTTGTAGTATTTTTATCCAGAAAGGATGCTGTGTTTTGTCAAATGCCTTTTCTGTATCAATCAATATCATGGATTTTTCTTCTCTGATTTGTTAATTTGGTGTATCATGCTAATTGATTTTCTAGTGTTGAACCACCCTTGCATGCCTGGTATAAAATCATGATCAATAATTCTTTTAATGTGTTGTTGGATTTGATTAGCAAGTATTTTTTTGAGGATTTCTGCATCCATATTCATTAGAAAAATGGGTCTGTAATTTTCTTTTTTCATAATATCTTTACCTGGTTTTGGTATTAGGATGATATTGGCTATATAGAATGAGTTTGGTAGCATTCCTTCCTGTTCAATTTTTTGGAAGAGCTTGAGTAAGATTGGTATTAAATCTTTGAATGCTTAGTAGAACTCACCTGTGAAACTGTCTGGTCCTGGGCTTTTTATTTTGGGGGGTTGTTTTGATGACTATTTCAAAATCCTTAACTGTGATTGGTTTGTTGAGGTCTTCTATTTCTTCTAGAGTCAGTGTAGGTTGTTCACACATTCCTAGGAATTTCTCTATTTCATTGACATTGTCTAGATTTTTTTGTGTACAGTTGTTCATAATATCCTTTTTTGTTTTTTGTTTTTGTTTTTGTTTTTCCAGGAGTCACTAGGAACCAATCCTGGGACCTCCCATGTAGGAGGCAGACATTCAACTGCTTGAGCCACATCTGCTCCCCATAGTATCCTCTTATGATCTCCCTTATTTCTGTGGAGTTGTTGTAATGTCCCCATTTTCATTTTATATTTTAATTTTTTGCATCTTCTCTCTTTTTATCTTTGTCTGTCTAGCTATTGGTTTGTCAATTTTGTTAATTTTCTTGGAGAACCAACTTTTGGTTTTGTTAATTCTATTGTTTTTTTTTGTGTTTTTTTGGTTCTCAATTTCATTTATTACCATTCTGATCTATGTTATTTCATTATTTCTCCTTGCTTTGAGAATAGTGTGCTGTTCTTTTTTTAGTTCCTCCAGCTGTGTAGTTAGGTCATAATTTTAGCCCTTTCTTCTTTTTTAATGTAAGCATTTGGGGCTATAAATTAGCCTCTCAGCACTGCGTTCACTGCATCCCATAGGTTCTGATATATTGTGGTCTCGTTTTCATTATCTTGAGATATTTATTGGTTTCTCCCGCAATTTCTTCTTTGACCCATTAATTATTTGAGTGTGTTGTTAAATCTCCATATATTTGTGAATTTTCCCTTTTTCTGCTTCTTATTGATTTCTAACTTTATTCCATTATGATCAGAGAAAGTGCTTTGTATAGTTTCAATCTTGAATTTACTGACATCTGCTTCGTGATCTAACATGTGGTCTATCCTAGAGAAAGATCCATGAGAAAGTGTATCCTGCTGTTTTGGGGTGCATATGTCTATTAGGCTTAGTCCATTCATCATATTACTCAAGCTCACTGTTTCTTTATTGATCCTCTGCCCAGATGTTCTATCTAATGCTGAGAGTGATGTGTTGAAGTCTCCAACTATTATTGTAGAGATATCCATTTCTCCTCTCAGTTTTGCCAGTGTTTGCCTTATGTATCCTGAGGCATCCTTGTTAGGTGCATATACATATATGATTGTTATTTCTTCTTGGTGAATTGCCCCTTTTATTAATATTTAATGTCCTTCCTTGTATCTAATAACAGTTGTGCTTTTAAAATATATTTCAGCCCATATAAGTATAGCTACTCCAGTTTTTTGTTTTTGTTTTCATTTTTTTGTTACTGCATGCATGGAATATTTTTGCAACCTTTCACTTTCAATCTATAGGTATCTGTGAGAGTCTAAGATGAGTGTTTTGTAGATAGCATATAGATGGCTCATATTTTCTTTTCCATTCCACCAGCCTGTGTCTTTTGATTGAGGAGCTTAATCCATTAATATTTAATGTTATTCATTCTAAAGGCAGTTCTTATTTCACCCATTTTGACCTTTGAAATTTATCTGCCATATTTTATTTTCACCACTCTTTTGACACTTTCAGTTACATTTACTGATATAATCTTCATTTCTAGACTCTCTTCCAAGCCTCTCTCTCCTGTCTCTTCAGGCTGTAACTCTCCCTTTACTATTTCCAGCAAAGCTTGTCTCTTGGTTACGAACTCTCTCAGTTTCTGTTTATCTGTGAATATTCTAAACTTGCCCTAATTTCTGAAAGATAATTTCACTGGATATAAGATTCTTGGCTGGCAGTTTTTCGCTTGCAATATATTAAATATATTATGCCACTTCCTTCCTGCTTCCATGTTTCTGATGCAAAATCAGCACTTAATTTTATTGGGTATCCTTTATATCTTTTTAAAAAAGATTTATTTATTTATTTTTATTCTCTCCCCTCCTCCCCCTGCGTTGTCTGCTCTCTGTGTCCATTTGCTGTGTGTTCTTCTATGTTTGCTTGCACCCCTGTCAGTGGCACCAGGAATGTGTCTCTTCTTGTTACGTCATCTTGCTGCATCAGCTCTCCATGTGTGCAGCACCACTTCTGGGCAGGCTACACTTTTTTCACACAGGGTTGCTCTACTTGCATGGTGTACTCCTTGCACGTTGGGCTCCCCTTTGTGGGGGACACCCCTGCATGGCATGGCACTCCTTGCATAGCACTACATGTGGGCCAGCTCACCAAACAGGTTCAGAGGCCCTGGGTTTAAACCCTGGACCTCCCATATGATAGGCAGACATGCTATCAGTTGAGCCAAATCCACTTACCCCCTTATATCTTATGCATCACTTTTTTCTTGCTGCTTTCAGAATTCTTTCTGTCTTTGTCATTTGACATTCTGATTAGTATGTATCTTTGAATTGTTCTGTTCAGATTTATTCAGATGAGAGTACATTGTGCTTCTTGGACGCAGACACCTATGTCCTTCAATAGGGTTATTTCTTCAAATATTCTTCAAATGTTTCTTCAAATATTTCTTCTGCCCCTTTTTACATGTTTGCATGTCTCTTGCTGTCATTTAGTTCCCTGAGACCCTGTTCAATTTTTTCCATTCTTTTCATCTGTTCTTTTGTGTGTTTGCTTTCAGAGACCATGTCCTTAAGTTCACCAATCCTTTCTTCTGTCTTCTCAAATCTGCTGTCCAGTGCATATTTAATTTCATTTATTGTGCCTTTCATTCCCATAAGATCTGCTATTTTCCTATGTAGGCTTTCAAATTCTTCTTTCTGTTCAACTGTCTTCTTAATATACTCAATCTCTTTAGCCATCTCATTGAATTTATTAAGGAGATTTTTTTTTGGACATCTATGATTAGCTGTCTCAAGTATTTTAAGTCATCTGGAGGCTTATCTTGTTCCTTTGACTGGACCATATATTCCTGTTTCTTGGTACATAATTTTTTGTTGGTGTCTTGGTATCTGGCTTACTAGATGTGTTTATTCTGGGCAGTTTCTTTCTTTAGTTTTGGGCTTTCTTGCCCTTTTTCCCCTGTTGATTGTGTAGTAGGAGCTGAGGATGTAGTTGGTACTGTAAACTGTGGAGGCTGATGCTGCCCACGTTGCCCTGGGGACCAATGAAGCTTCTCCCACCTTTCTCCTCTGCCAGGGGTAGGGACAGAGCCACAGCCAAGTGTAATAATTCAAGCCATGCAGGCCAAGGCCATCTGTAGTTGCCTGGAGAGACTGATGAAGCTTCATGCCCCTTCCTTCTGCCCTTTAGGGAATGGGGATGGAAGCACAGGTGCCCAACAGTTCAGTCCATGTAGGCCAAAAGTTCCTGTCATGCCCAGAGAGGCTGAGGAAACACCAGCCCCCTCCTATCCTGTTGGGGGGTGGGGTGGATCCACAGGCATCCAACAGTTCAGCTCCTGTAGGCCGAAAGTACTTTCCATTGTCTGCAGAGGCTAAGGAAACACTAGCCCCTCCTTCCCTATTAGGTGGTGAGGCTGGGCCCACAGGTGCCCAATAGTCCAGTCTGTGCAGGCCAAAAGTGTGTGCTGTTGCCCAGAAAGGCTGAGGAAATGCCAGCCCCCTCCTATCCTATTTGAGGGTGGGGATGGAGCTACAGATGTCCAACTATTCAATCTGTGTGGGCCAAAAGCACTGCAGTTACCCAGATAGGCTGGGGAAACACCACCTCCCTCTTGTCCTATTGGGGGTGGGAGTGGAGCCACAGGTTCCCAACAGTCGAGTTTGTGCAGGTCAAAAGCACCTGCAATTGCCCAGATTAGCTGAGGAAACACCAGTGCCCTTCTGTCCTACGGGGGAGAGGACAGGGGTGGAGATGGAATTGAAAGCACTCAGCAAACGTGTTTGTGAGGGCCAAAGTTGCCTACAGTTTCCCAGAGATGCTGAGGAAAAACAACTGCCCTCCTATCATATTGAGGGGCAGGGATGGAGCTACAGGTGTCCAAGTATCCAGTCTGTGCTGGCCAAAAGCACCTGCAGTTGCCCAGAGAGACTGATGCAGGTTCCCCCATCTTCTTCCCTGCTGGAGGTGGGGCTGGGGACTAGACTAGGGCTGCAATCTGATCTAGGTGGAAAGAAGCCAGTCCCTACTGTCACTGTGAATTTCCATCAGCCCCACTTCCCCTCATGGCAGGGGCAGAGTTAAAATGGTAGCTACAAGCCTCTTTCTGACTTGGACAGGTCCAGACTTTAGCTGTCCTTAGGGTTATACTTTAGCCTGCCGAATTTACTAATCAGTAGCTAAAGTTGGTGGCCAATCATCTTTTCCTCTCCCATTTTTGGGAAATGGAGCTTCCTACTCCAGCCACAGAATAGCTCCCAAGGCGGCTTTTGCCGCCAGTGAAGGATGCACAACAGCCTCTGTGGCATGGAGTGCTCTACTCATGAATCTTCACTGCAGATGGGCAGTCTCCTCCCATTCTTTCAAGGATGTTGCAGGATGCTCTTCTGGTCTCCTGGGCCCCCCAAACAGGTGCGTTAGATAGCTCTGAGTGATTACTAACTGCCCTGTAGCATGAGCTGACTCTAGGAGCTCCTTACTTTGCTGCCATCTTGCCCCTCCCCCTGTGACTAATTGAGTTTGGGGCTTTCACTGGATGCCCAAAGCACTGGGCAAGCCTGGCCTCAACCTAGGTATGATTTATGCACCTGGGCTTCAGAAATAAGTTTGACCTTACTGAAGAGATCAATCCAAAGGTCATTTTGAGGCTCAACAAAGAATTCACTGACAGTTTCCTGCTAATGAAAAGATTGTTGGTAAAGAACTAGAGGTGGACCAAGAAGACAAAGTGGGGAAACGGACTTTGGCCCAGTGGTTAGGGCGTCCGTCTACCATATGGGAGGTCCGCGGTTCAAACCCCGGGCCTCCTTGACCCGTGTGGAGCTGGCCATGCGCAGCGCTGATGCGCGCAAGGAGTGCCCTGCCACGCAAGGGTGTCCCCCGTGTGGGGGAGCCCCACGCGCAAGGAGTGCGCCCATGAGGAGAGCTGCCCAGCGTGAAAAGAAAGAGCAGCCTGCCCAGGAATGACGCCGCCCACACTTCCCGTGCCGCTGACGACAACAGAAGCGGACAAAGAAACAAGACGCAGCAAATAGACACCAAGAACAGACAACCAGGGGAGGGGGGGAAATTAAATAAATAAATAAATCTTTAAAAAAAAAAAAAAAAAGAAGACAAAGTGGACATATTAAAATCATTAGTTTTTAAAGATGAATCAAAAGTAGAAGGGCTAGTGTGGCAAAGAGTTAATATTTCTAATATGCAAAGAGCTCTTTTAAATCAATAAGGAAAAAACAGCTCCTTAAAAAAAAAAAGTTGAGTAATCAGGTAGTTCACAAAGAAATGCAAATGTCCAATAAGCAAATGAAGATATAATCAATCTTACTAGGCATCAAAAGACTTGCACATGAAAACAATGAGATATTATTTTTCATCTACAAAGAAGCAAAAATTTTAAATTAAAATATTCTGTGCTGTGAAGGGTGTGGGGAAGTGGTCATTCTCTTGAGCTGCTGATGGGAATACAAATTAGAACAACCTTTCTGAAAGGCATTTAAAAAAAAATTTTTTTTTAAAGAGGTACCAGTAATCAAACCTGGAGCTTCGTAAATCTACTCCTGGCATTTAAAAATTTAAAATAACAAAAGCATTTTTTTTTTCAGTGCAGACCTGCTAATGGCAATTTCATTTATAGGAATTTATCCCTTAAAAAATGTCTAAATGTGTGCAGAGATTCAGGTAAACTGGTGTTTACTGAGCCTTTTTCAAGTATTGAAAAATTACAACAACCTATGGTTCTGAAAGTTGGGGTTTGGTTCAGATACTATGGTACAGCCAAAATAGTGATATTTGAGAATATGTAATGGCACAGGAGAAGGGAAAAAAACCTCTAGCTGGGTATAAACAGAGCAAGAACGTTCACCAGAAAGTGAGAGTATTTATCCCTCATCTATGTTTCTCAAATTTCCTACTTTTTTTTAATTATTTTTTTTTTACTAGAGAAGTTGTAGTTTTACAGAACAATCATGCATAAAATAAAGGTTCCTGTATTCCACCCTATTATTAACACCCTGCTTTGGTGCAATATATTTGTTTCAATTGATGAAAGCAATTTAATAATTGTGCTATTGACTATAATCCATGGTTTAACTATGAGTTCACTTGTTGTGTAGTTCCGTAGATTTTTATTCTAGTTAGTAACATATGTATAAACTAAAGTTCCCCCTTTTAATCATATTCAATTATATAATTCAGTGCTGTTAATTATATTCACAATGTTGTGCTACCATCACCACCATCCCTTACCAAAATTTTTCCATTGTCCAAAATAGAAACTCTGTACATTTTAAGCCTAACTCCCTATTCTCTTTTTTTTTTAACTACTTTTTTTTTTTTAAGCAAGAAGGGAATTCATAAAATGTCTGGGGTTGGAGCCTACAGTGGGGACTTAGGAAAATTGGTGGATCAGGTCCACTCCTCTTTGGCTATTGGGCCTCACCCACATGGCTTACCTACTCTATGCCTTAGTTTCCCTTATGAAAATCTGAGATGATAGTGCCTGTCCTACCTCCCTCACAACAAAGGGTTTGAAAATATATCTGTATTCATTTTCTACTGTTGCATAACAAGTTACCCCAAAACTTAGCTGGGTGGTTCTGGCTGCAGGCCCTTCCTGGCTTACAGTGTAAGCTGTCAGCTGGGGCTGCAGTCATCAGAAGGCTCGACTGGGGCAACATTTCTTCCAAGTTCACTCACCCACCTGGGCCTCTGCTTAGGCCATCCTCACTCAATGCAGCTGGGGTCCCCCCAAGAGAGGGACCCAAGAAAGAACAAGAGAGCCCAAGGCGAAAGCCGCAGTCTTTCATGACCTCAGAAGTGACATGCCATCACTTCTGCCACGTGCTACTGGTCACATAGGCCTGTGCTGGTGTGACGTCGGGGGACCCCTGGGGGCCGTATGGGAGGCTGCCCGCCGCAACTCCCTGGTGTGAAAGAGCTTTCGAGGTGCAGGGTGTGTTCGGAGCGCTGTGGCCCCTCAACATTTAGACTACGCCCAACGTTGTATGATGGGAGCGCAGAGGGAGAGTGAAAAGGTGAAGGACCTATATCATCGGCTTATTCGCCGAGGGCAGCGTGGGGGCAACTTACACGAAAATAATAGTGATTATTGCTGGAGGTTGTAGAACAACTTGGCGACCTGGAGTTGGTTGTGGGAGGGACAGTACTTGTACTTTTTTCATGTTGTTTTAAAATTTTTCTTCTTTGAATATGTGTGAATTTTGAAACTGGGGAAAGATTTTTAAATCAAAACTATCTAAGGTCAGTGAGTTCCTCTGAGTCTCAAGAAAACCCACAAGCGATGCAGTGACCCAGTTCAGGAGTGAGACGAAAAGTGCCGTGGACCCAGGGAGGATCCTGGTCCAGGTCAGAGGAGCTGGGGAGGCGGAGGGCAGTGAAACGAAGCAAGGCAGGAAATCTGACCCTCCAGGTTACTGAGCCTCCTGGCCCTCCCCTTGCTGCCGGGGGGCAGGCACCACGTTCGTGGTGGGACGGGAGAGGCGGGAGCGCCCTGACCTGCCAACAGCCACCCCCCGGGGCAGCTTGGATCAGAGGTGCTGACGGGGGTGTCAGGGTGGCCTGGTCTAAAGACGAGCTCAGGTGGAGGTGGCGTGAGGAGCAGCAGCCTGGAGAATCCACACCCCAAGGGAAGGGGCAGCAGGCTGAAGAGTGGAAGGCGGTGGTGGCAGGAGGGCCGGCAGCGCTGCGGCTGCAGGGACCTGAGCCAAGGGGTAGAGGGGTTGTCTCCCCTCTTCTCCCCTGCAGCCTAACTGTGAAAGGTCACTGGGGGTGCTCAGAATTTATCAGGGCCCTCCCTGTTGTCTAATAGATAAGAAAAAAGACCCAGAGGAGGAAAGCGTTTGTCCAGAGTCACACTACACTGCGGGTGGCCAGTTGGGAAAAGGACTCCACCTTCCAAGAGCTAGTAAATTAAAAAGTGGTTGACTTTCTGTGCGACTCCAGAAGCAGAACTAGATGCTTATAGTGAGTGCTAAAAGAAGGCAGGTGTTTTTTCCAGGAGGCACATTCTCACCTCAATATAAGGAGGAGTTTTCTGGTGAACAGGATACAGTAGTGAGCCGTATGAAGCGGGGAGCATCCAAGCCAACGCACTCGGAGGAGCCGTTCGGCTAAATTCCGTCCTTCATGCTGAAATTCTGGATGGGGCTGAGCACAGCGGCCGCCGCCCTCTGCTGGTGGCTTGGCAGTAGTGCAGCTTCCCTCGCTGCCGTCCTCCCGCCGAGCCTGGCTTTCCAAATAGGAGCCAAGGATTTGGGTCTGAGCTTCTGAGAGGGAGGGGGAGATGTCCTCTGCGCAGGCGTGCCAGGAGGGCGGGCGAGGTCACAGAGCACCCCATCAGGGTCTGACATTGCGTGAAGCTGTGAAGCCCCCGCAGGTGACTGGTGTGTGACCTGTGCCCAGCACTGCTGTCATCTCAGGGTGACCACTACACCCTTCCAGTGAGCAGAGGCCCCAGGACCGACAGGGCCGGGGTTGGGCACTGCCCTGAGTGTCCAGAGACCTGGGCGTAGCCTGGGCATAGCCATCACCCACTTACTCACAGGTGACCTCAAGGACGTGCCATCCTCTCTCTAGGCTCACACTGACCGAGAGAGGCTCACACAGCCAGAGAGAGGCTCTGGCTCTCCTCTGGGGGACACAGTGTGAAGAACACCAGTCTCAAAGATACCCAGTGGCCTAATCAGGCAGGGTCTGAAATCCATAGTTTGTAATGACCCCAGATACCTTATTCCCTCTTTCTTATTTCCTCCCCTCCACCCTTTTCACTAGTGTCCTCATGTTCTTACCCCTCAAATCTGCCTTCAGGAAAGTTCCCCAAGGCCCATTAACAATGAGTTGGCAATGACTGAAAATATCTCTTACTATGCCCTCCTCAGTGGTATTTATATGTTCATAGCAGCAAAGTCTAGCATCAAAGGAATGCATCCCTAACGGTGGGATTTCAGGTATCAGCCAACTGGAGAGTCACACAGATCCTTTTATTTTTTTATTTTTTAAAAGATTTATTTATTTATTTAATTTCCCCCCCTCCCCTGGTTGTCTGTTCTTGGTGTCTATTTGCTGCGTCTTGTTTCTTTGTCCGCTTCTGTTGTCATCAGCGGCTCGGGAAGTGTGGGCGGCGCCATTCCTGGGCAGGCTGCTCTTTCTTTTCACGCTGGGCGGCTTTCCTCACGGGCGCACTCCTTGCGCGTGGGGCTCCCCCACGCGGGGGACACCCTGCGTGGCACGGCACTCCTTGCACGCATCAGCGCTGCGCATGGCCAGCTCCACACGGGTCAAGGAGGCCCGGGGTTTGAACCACGGACCTCCCATATGGTAGACGGACGCCCTAACTACTGGGCCAAAGTCCATTTCCAACACAGATCCTTTTATAAGGCAGCCATACCTTAGAGTCAAGAAAGAAGGAGGAGGTCTTCCCCCTCCCTTTTGTGCTGGGCAGATCACAGGCTGGAAGTACTGTACTGTGCTCAGCTCCGTGAGCCCCTTTTCTGAGGAAGGTGGCCATGATGGCAAAACCACTTGTGATCCAGCCTGACCTGCCGTGTTTGCACCCAGTCCCCCTCTGTGCTCTGGAATTCCCCTCCCGTCAGCTGCCTCCTGCTTTGCTGTCAGTCAGGATTCCACAGTAACTAAGGCGAGGCAAGAGCTTGTGTCCACTCCCCTTCTCTGGTCAGTTCAGCCTGTGGATCTGTCCTTTCTCTATCTCAGCTTCCCAGGGAGAGGGTAGGTCTCTGAGGGCAGGACTACGCCTTCGCCTTCGAGCCAGAGGAGTACCCTTGTGTCTAGAATGACCTGGGGGATGGGGGGTGGAGTCCTGGCTTCGAGGTTCAGCTCTGCCACTTCCTTGCTGCACCACCTTGAGCTCGTCCCTTAACCCTTTTGAACCTAAGTTCTCTCCTCAATAAAACAAGGGAAATAATACCTCCTGGAGGATGGTGAGAGTCAAATAAGTTGTTTATAAAGTGTTTTTAACCCATAAAACCAAAGTCATTAATAGAATGATATACTCACCCAGAGCCACTGCCAGACACCTTAGTACGCTTTGAAGTCTGTCTGACCACAGTGTGACCTTGGGCAAGTGATTTGTAAGATGGGATAATGAGTTAATAGAGCTCTGAAGTGCTTAGAAAACTAATGCCTGGTAGGTGATCAATAAATGTTAGTCATGAATTACATCTCCTGGAAGAGAGAATTCCTTCACTCAACAGTGATTTACTTAAACCCTACTATGTGCCAGGCACTGAGCGAAAGCCCTGGGGACCCAGCAGTGAACAGAACAGATAAAATTCCTTGCCCTCTTGGGGCCTACATTCTAGTGGGAGATACAGACGATAGAAGAAAATAAGTAAATTAGCGGATATAATAGAAGGTAATTAATGCTGGGAAGAAATCTAAGTCATGGAAGGGCACGGGCTTGTAGGAGGGTGGAGGACAGGTGCAAATGTGAGTGGTCAGGGAAGCGGGCTCACCTGAATTGGGTGTCCGTTCTGCTCCGTTCGGCTTGGTGTGTGGGGGCTGGGGGTGACCCCCACCTGTAGGGCTCACCTGACCGCCAGCCTCCACCCGCGTGGGGAGGGACACAGCCAAGAGAGCTGCTGCGAGCTGCGCGGGCTCTCCCGCTCCTCCTCGCCCACCTTGGGCTTAGACTTCTGAGAACCCACCTACCTGATGATCAGTTTCCTCAAGGGGCAGGGCTGAAGCGATGGAGGGCAAGGGGGCGGCTTTCCTAGCCAGGGTGCCGCTGTCTAGACCACCAGGTGTCAGATGTATTTTTCTCTGATCCCATGGCATCCCTGTGAGATGGGGGCTATTAGTCCAAGAAAATCACCGAGGCGGGACTTGAACCCAGGTCCCCCGTGGCGCTCGGGCTGCGGCAACCGTGGCTTCCACATGCCTGCCGCTGCTCTGTCTGATCCGGGCCCTCTGTACCATCGGGGAAGCTTGCTTAAAATGCTCGTTCCCCAGAGAGCCTGATGCTGCAGGTCTGGAGGCCGACAGGGCCGGCCTTTGACAGCGCCTCCAGGATTGTGAGCCAGGCCGAGACCCTGCATGGACGCTCTCCCCTCCTCCCTGCCTGCTCTCAGCCCTCCCTGTGCGTCTCCTCTCCCCTGCCCTCCAACTGAACCTCCTTGCAGTCCATGTTTACGGGGCCTGCTGCTGCTCACCCCCCTCCGACCCTGAGCAGAGTCCACCACACAGACAGTTCCAGAACCTCAGAGGTCCCGTTGTACTGACGCTGACAGTGAGGCCCAGACAGGGACAGAGCTCAAGGCACACAGCAGGTGGTGGAGCTGAGACCCTCCTTCTCAGCCGGTGGCTGAGGATCCAGGGGCCTTTCAGCCTGCAGAGGGAGAGCATTCCCACCGGGAGCCGAGGCGCGGCTTTTCCTGGAAAGGCCAGGCCAGGAGGGACCCTCGGGCACTCACACAGAAGAATTTGGGGATTTGCTTGGAAAGCCAAAGGTTATTGGGGAGCCAAATTTCAAGGCCCCCGTGGGCAGGAAGGAAAGACTTGTCCCAGCCCCAGGCCTTGGACACTTTGCTGGGAGACGGTCCACGCCAGGCCAGCCCCTGTCTCCCTCGCCAGCGAAACGAGCCTGCTGCGCAGGAGGGGCCACTCTCGCTGCTCAGCCCTGTCTGTCTCCCACCACGCCCTCCCCGCCTGCTCCTGCACCCATGGCTGGGGAGCGAGGGCCTCCCTACTGTCCTGTCAAGGGCAACGCCTGGTCCCTGCTCCCCTGGCGCAGCTGGCAGCGTCTGCAGCTGCAGGAAACCGGGAGGCTCGACTGGGCTGGGGGTTTCCAACCCTTCCCGAGCAGAGCTCAGGCCTGTGAAAATCCCCTGCTCCTGGGGTCTAGAGACCCAGCCCCTTAGCCCCAGGGCTGACCCTGCCCTTTTATAAATGACGTGAGCCCCCCTTTCTAACCTAAATGTCCCCTCCTGGGGCCTAAAGTGATCTTGCCACCCCCAGGAGAGTTGCACAACACCCCGTGCCTCTGGCCACCCTGGGTGAGTTGGACCCCTTCCCACCCAGTGTGGGAATTGCTTGAGCCAGTGCTGCCTCAGGCAAAGAGCCAGATTTGGGGTTCTGGGGGTAAAGAAGCCCAATTACTCTGCTGATGGGAACAATCTCCACCCTCCCGCACACAGAGCCCCCAAAAGGCAGTTCTGTGACCACTGCATAATAGTGGGAAAAGGCAGCCACTGGGAGTGTCCCAGGGGTCGGCAGGTGGGGACAGCCTTGGCCGAGCTCAGAGCAGCCCACACGGTCCACCCCCGGGAGCTGCACACCCACAGGCGTGGCACACCCAGCCTTCACTGCTGCCCCCGCAGTGCGCAATGCGCGGCTGGCCTCATGTCCCATTTATGGAGTAAACATTGGAGTAGAAAAGGCAGCCCAGGTCACGGGACAGATAATGAGTGCCTAGAAGCAGGTGCAGCTGTAGCAGGAACGTGCTCACCACCCCTCCTCCTCGGGCAGCCCAGCTCTGCTTGGTCATAGGAGGCCTCAGGGTTGAGGCGGTGTGGGGCCTTCCTGGAAACGTCTCATGCTTCTCATTCATTCATGCGTTTATACATTCAGTAAGTGTTTACTGAGAGTCTGCTCCATGCCCAGCAGTGTGCTAGGTGTTGGGGCTAGAGTGCTGGACAAAGCAGAATGTCACGGAGCTGACATTCAAGGCAGGGACCCCTTCTAATTCATCTTTGAGTGGCCAGTGCCCAGCCCAGAGGGTCCTTGTCTGTGCTGGATGAGCAGGTGGGTGAAGGTTCAGTTTATAAACAGAGACTGTCAGAGCTCACTACTTCGGAGTTCAGTTCCATTCAGCAGACGTTTTCCGGGCATGCGTGCCAGGGGCTGGGCTAGATCTGGGGTGGAAAGATGGATTAGACACATTCCTGCCCACAGACAGCTTCTGTCTGTGGGAGACAGAGCCTGGAGACACTGAGCACAGTACAGGAGAGGGTGTGGCCCTGAGGGCACGTGCAAAGCACAGGAGCAGGGGAGCAAAGCTCTCCCTTACTTTTCAGATGATACCAATGGCTGACATCGATTGAGTGTTTATTTGGTGCCAGGTGCTACACCGAAACTGAAGCCTGGGGGGAAGGAACTTGCTCAGTCACTCATCAGGATGAACAGAGTCCAAACTAAACCCTCAATTTCTAAAAGTACGATATGCTCCTTTTCTCAACCTCCCCCCCCCCCCCCAAGAACCAACTAGGAGATGGAACAGTGAGAAGGCTTGGGATGGAGTGGGGTGGGGTGGGGTGGCGTAGGGTGGGGGTGGGGTGGGGTGGAACATCTAAGGACTGGGCTGCTCACTTTCAATATACAGGAAGTTTTCAAGGTCACCAATATCCCAAGGTTAGTGACTGGAAGGTGGTGCAGCCTTTTCTCTGGCCTCTTAGATGACCTGATGGAACAGGGTCAAGGGTCTGAGCCAGAGGGCTCTGCCTTGCCCACAGATCTCAAGCATGCATTTGGGCAGCAACAACCCAGAGCTGCCCAGAACAACCCAGGGTCTTAATGGGGTCCGTACAAGGAAGATGAGGGCACAGAGTGTGCGTGCTCGTAAGGGATGGTGGGCTTTCTCAGTGGAGAATACCAGAGGCAAGGCAAGGAGAGGCCCAGCGTGGCGCGGTGTGGATGGTGCCCTGTGATCCATCCCCACTGCTGGCAGGAGTGGGATCGTCTGAGCCCTGGATATAGACTAACATTGTGTTTGGATCCAGAAAGCTAAGAAGCATTTCCTATACATCTTAGGTTTCATTTGGGTCCCATTCTCTGCTGGGAACCTCGTCCATGTTTATCTCATTTAGGAATAAGGTGCGGATAATCTCTTTGGGAAAACAAAATCAACACGTGAAATAAAGCAGATAATAAAAGACAGTGCTAAATTGAGAAGCAGGGTGGCATCATAGTTAGGCTCAGATAATTACACACCACATGAACGGTGTCTGCGCGAGCGGTACAGTGCATAACCTATAAAACTATACAGGGAGCCTTGATTAGGTCCACAGTTTATGGCATCATTAATTTATCTAAAATTTACTGAGGACCTACCATGTGCCAGGCACAGTTTCAGGCACTGGGGTTATGGCAGGGAACAAGACAGAAGTCAGACAGATCTAGGCTTGGCTTGTAACTTGATTTCAATTTCACTGAGCCTCAGTGTCCTCATCTGTAAAATGGACACAACAATGAGTACTTCATAAGGTCATCATGATGAATAATTGAAATAACACTTGGTCTGACACATGGAAGAACCTCAGTAAATGGTTTCCCATATTATCTAAATAGTGGGTTATGGGGAGAAAGGCTTGTGAAAACTGAGGGAACAGGGGGATCACAAGGAATTAGGGGCATCTGAGCAGGAGCAGGAGTCAGGTAGCTCTGGAAGGATGGGTAAGGTTTTCAGAGGCCCAAAGGAACCTCCCACAGCACACAGTGGGAAACCCCCAAATTGGGAAGGGAACTTGGCTGCCCAATGGCCAAAAGAATCCTACAAATGGCTGCAAGTGCTGTAGAAGATTCTGGACGGATTGCACAACCAAAGCTGTGGTTCCAGAAGACCAAGAACAAAGAGAGCAATTAGAGGGCTGCCAGAGGACCCCAGGGGAGCTGTGGGCTTGGTGGACATGGAGAGGAAGGGACAGGTGTGAAGGCGTTTGTGGGGATTTGCTTTCCAGAGGCCTCCAGGAATCCTCTGTAAATGCAGAGCTACTCAGAGGCTTAGCCAGGGGCTCCGGATGCTACCAGCTAGGAGGGCCCGAGGCAATCACGAGGCTCCAGGCTGCCACTGCACCTTCACCTCATTTGCCCATTCTGATCCACTGGTCAGGGCTCCTGAGACACTGCACCGAGAGGGATCCCAAGTCCCGGGGTGGGGTGGGGGGGTGCGCAGTGGGCAAAAGATGCTGTGGTGGATGAGCAATGACTGCTGTAGGTGCAGAAGCCACAAGAGGTGCCAGTGCGGCATGGATTTATCATCTCTGTGCCTGGACCAGGAGAAGCTGGGACCCAGAGAGGCAAAGGGACTAGTTCAAAGGCACACAGCCAGTGAGCAGCAGAGCTGCTGGAAGCCCACATCCCCTGACTCCCAGACTGTTGCTCTATGCCCCGTAACAGACTCTCCCCAAATCCCAGGTGGGCTGGACAGCAGCAATAACCCTAAATGAGTTTCCTTTCAGGCTGCAGGACATGGATGTTGGGGGGAGTTCAGGAATGGCTTTGGTGGAAAGGTCTCCCCCTCTCTCCTCCTTCCCTGGGCCAGATGGCAGGGGGAAAGAGGGAATTTTTTTTTAAAGATTTATTTTATTTATTTCTCTCCCCTTCCTCCCCCCGCCCCCAGTTGTCTGCTCTCTTATGTCCATTTGCTGTGTGTTCTTCTGTGTCCCCTTGCATTCTTGTCAGGCACAGGTGGCACTGGGAATCTGTGTCTCATTTTTGTTGCATCATCTGCTATGTCAGCTCTCCATGTGTGCGACCCCAATCCTGGGCAGGCTGCCCTTTTTGCACGGGAGGCTCTCCTTGCGGGGCGCACTCCTTGCGCGTGGGGCTCCCCTACACGGGAGACACCCCCGCGTGGCAGGACACTCCTTGCGTGCATCGGCACTGCACATGGGCCAGCTCACCATGCAGGCCAGGAGGCCCTGGGTTTGAACACTAGACCTGCTGTATGGTAGGCAAATGCTCTTTATCAGCTGAGCCACATCCGCTTCCTATGGAAAGAGGGATTTTTATACGTGTGGCAGCAGCCACTGACAATCACAAGAGGGGTCAGGAGGGTGCTCTATGGAGATGGCCCCTGAGACAGGGCCAGTCCTTGGGGCCAAAAGGCCACGAGCTGGCCTGGGACCCAGCCCCTGGGCTCAGCTGAGTCCCACCACTTTAGGGTCACCCTCACCTACCTCCGCTCCCCCGGGCAGCTCCCATTTGGCCTGGATTCCCACTCCAGGTTGTAAAGAAAAGCCTGTAGGTGGGACCTGAGGACGGAGGCCTCTTTGGGGCCAGCAGGTAGGAAGAGGCTGAAGAACCTAGAGTCAGTCCCACAGTGGGCTAGGCCCCCGTCCCCCAGGGCTCCCACCTGCTCAGAGAAAATGGCTCTGCGGGGGGCGGAGAGGAGATGCCAGCACTAGTGATCACAGCCTGGAGAGGGCACAGGCACTCCTTTTCTGTTTTGGTTTTCTGCCTGGACTAGAAAATTTTTTTTCTACTCATTGTAAGACAAATAGAACTAAGGCTCGTCCACAGTTTGCATAGATGACCCACACTTCTTGCCAATTCTTCCACATTTCCAACAGTTAATAAAACTTTGCACCCCCTGGCCCCCTACGGGGGGATATTGGAATATAACGGTGGGAGTGGGTGCTGGGACGCCTCCTCCCTCCGCCGCTCCCCGCCCCAGCACGCTAGGCCACCCGCCCCCACCTCCCTGCCTGCAGGGGCCGCGCCACCTCCAGAGGGAGGCAGCAGGGTCCGGGCGGGTTCTGGCCACCACGCCGCCACCTCTGGGATGCAGGACCTCGGACAAGGTCTTCACTGTGTCTAGCCTCAGGTGTCCTACCTGTGTGTCGGGGGACGAGGGGCTTGCGCTCAGCCGCCCACCTGTACTGTGAGAAGGGGGTGGAGGGCCCCTCCCAGGGGTGTCAGCTCTGTGGCGGGATCAGCGTGGAGGGGGCTGAAGCGCGAGCTTCCTGGTGGGGTGGAGAGAGAACGAGATCTGGAGTTGGGAGCCTTGGGTGAACTTCTTGGCCCGGTGATTTTAAACAAACCCCACAGCTTCTCTGAAGCTTACTTTTCACCTGGATGAAATGACGCCTACAAAGATGTTTGTAAAAACTCCCCTGGCGGCCTGTTGGGGGACTGCACCACATTCCCGTTCATTCTTACAGAGAGAGACACAGCTCAGGAAGGGTTCGAATAAATTGGCTTGTGAGGGGGTCATTCTAGATCTTGGGGCCCAGAGGCGTCAGCATCTCAGAGGGCTGTGCTCCAGCAGTCACCTCTCGGGGACGTGCTCCCCGGGATGGGGACCCTCTCTGCCCCTTCTCAGGCCCCGAGGCTCCCCTAAGCAGAGCAGAGCTCTTGCCTGCGGTATTTGCCTGGCTCTTCTGGGCCCTGCTGGAATCGTTCTGCATTACCTTCGGTGGCTCCCCATTGCCCGTGGGTAAAGTCTAGATTCCTTCCCAAGGCCAGGGACTTCCCGAACAGGCTGGTCCAGGCCTTCCTGTCTGGCCTCATATCTCTCCACACACTGGGCTTTCACAGAACGCCCAGGCCGTGTAGATGCTGGTCCTTCTGGCTGGGGAGCATCTCTCCACCCCCTCCCCACCTTCACTTGGCTGGGTGCTGTCAACCCTTTGGGTCTTTGGCACCTCAAAAGTCTTTTGTGACATCCAGGTCTGAAGCACTTGCCCCTTCTCCGTCTCTCCCAGTCCCCCGTGGCACGGCTGCCCTGTGCTACAGTTGTCCTTCCCTGACAGACTGGAGCAACCAGGGCAAAAGCCCACACTCCCCTCCCAGGACACGCCCTCAGAAGCCCCACCCACCACCTTCCACGCAGGTTTGCCAGGCACAGGAAACTTGGAGTTTTCTTACTCTTTTATGTGTTTTAGCACATAGTTTCATTTTTTTGGAAGACCAATAATCAGGAAACTACAATGACAAGAACTCTGAGTTCTTCCAAGAGTGGTGGGAGTCCCTGGGTCTTAGCGTCCCCGGGCAGCCGCCTCCCCCGGCACACAGCCATACCCACTAATACACACCCACACACTTCTACACACCCACACACACTCATACACACCTCCACACTCATACACACCCATACACATATACACTCACACACTCATGCACACCCATACACACCCACACACCCATACACACATACACTCACACTCATACACATGCACACCCATACACACCCACACATACTCATACACACCCACACACTTATACACACCCACACTCACGCACACTCATACCTCCACACTCATATACACCCATACACACGTACACTCACACACACTCATACACACCCCCACATACTCGTACACTCACACACACACTCATACACACCCCCACATACTCGTACACTCACACAGACACACTGTGTAGGACCAGGACCTTCTCCTGGGAAAAGACACCATCTAAGACCAAGGACAAATGTGGCCCCACACCTCCTCTTCCAGGAGCATGGGAGAAGGGGATGTGTCCCCAAGAGCTGAAACACCAGGAGAAAGAGAAATCCATTCTCCTCCTTTCCAAACAAACGAGCATCCCCCCAACACACCCAGCGGGGCCCTCTCTTAACGCCCCTACTCCAGCATACACGTGTACACACACACACAGACACCAGGAATTTTAACTGGAGAACAAAACAAAAGAAAACAAATCCTTTTCCATCTTGAAAAACACAAAGCTGAAATAATGAGGGAAGAAATCAAAACAGGAAGTCGGGAAGCTTTCTGAAGTTTCACTTGAGTTTCTGCCAGGGTAACTAATTTTAGAACAATCACAACCTCTATCACACACTCTGACCTTTAATTTCAAATCTACTCCCAAAGCCCACCCCCAGATCCAGAACCTCTCAAAGTCAGAAGAGTAGGACCCAGAATTATCTCCCAGCATGGGAAAGAGAACACCTGTGCGTTCACTGGACGAATATTGTCAGGGCACAAGGATGGGTGCATACAGACGGGAAGAGGGGTCCAGCATGAGCAAATACCTAGAGCTGGCAAGCCGCGAGTGACAATCGCCATCCACCCATTCATCCGACTTGAATTCTTGCTATGAGCCAGGCATGTGTGAGGACCTGGGATGTCTCAGTCAAGGTCACAGCCTCATGGTGCTCACAGCCAGGTGGGAGGAATGACCAGGAGCCAAAGGTCATCCAGGATGGCATGAGCCTTGGGGTGGGGATGTACAGGTGTACGTACAGTCCTATGGATGTTCAGGACAGTGGGGTGAGCATCTAACAGGAGGTCAAGCTGGGCTCCAGTGGCTCAGATGCCTGAATAAGGAGTCTAGCTTTAGAGTCTGGGCAACAGGGGGCTGTTGAAGATTTTGGAGCAGGAGAGTTACTGAAGCAGAGCTGTACTCTGGGAAAATCAGGCAACAGTATGTGAAATGGATCGAAGAAAGAAATAAAAAGGGAAGACACTAGAATCAAGGGGCCAATCAGTGGGCTCACTTCAGAAATCCTGCAGAACAATCTCTGAGCTCTAGAGTGAGTAAGTGCCTCCCCCCAAAATAGGTCTCCTAGCAGCCTCCTGAGAGTCCGTAGACCTGGGGATAGTAGACCTCTGGGCCAGGCGGCTTTCTCTAAAGGTCCATATGCCCCTTGGTGACCTGGGAGGCGTAATGGGCTAACCCATTATCCCCCAAGGTCCCCCTTAGGCTTTTGCTTCATGGATGAACTGGCCTAGGAGAGCAGGGTCCTGGCGTAGGGAATGTGAGACAAGTAAGTTTTGATTGTGGTACGGGGAGGGTAAGACCAGAGTCAGAGGCCTGCACTGTGATGGCGAAAGAGAAGCTGGTACAGGTGTGCATATGAATGTGAGTGTGTATAGTGTGTGTGCACATGGCAGCCACTGGGAAATAGGGCACAGCCTGGGGTGGGGGCACCCTGCACGTGGACGAGAGCCTAAAGATGGCCACCCGTGTTTCGGAACATGAGCCACCCCACCCCTGCCCGGCTGGGAAGGCTGTGGCGTCTGTGGCCACGGCAGTGCCAGAGCCCTGAGCCTGCACACACCCAAGTCCTGGCTCTCTCGGCCAGGTGGTGTGACCAGGGGGGAGTTTCCACATCTGTCAATCACATCTTCCCTGGGCAATATTAAATAAGATAACATCTGTGCAAGTGCTTTGCAAAGGGTCAAGGGCTGTGCAAATGGGAAGGGGCCAGGGCTTTGGGAGGAGGCCGAGGCGCCCGTTTTAAAATGACAGTTCATTTAATATTAACTTCCACCCACAGAAGAGAGAGCAGGCAGCAAGCAGCCTAATGGGGTGGTCTGGGAGGTATGGGCGGCCCGGGGGGGAGGGAATGCGGCGCGCAGTCGGCCCTTAGGGCGCCGTCCTTCCAGGGCGGTGGTGTCCACTGCCACCCGTTCTCCAGGTAGCACGGCACCTGCTGAGATTGAATCTTCCTATTTGCTTTACCTGTGGTTTCTGCAGATGAGCCTGCATTCAGTGTGCAATTAATGTTTTTCACTGCTCACCCCTCTCAACAGTTACGACTGACCCTGCCTTAGAATGAACGAGTATTTCAAGTGCTTCCCTGGGGCAGGAGACTCAGACCCCAGGGGCCCGCGCAGCCTGTGGGGCGCTGGTTCCCAAACCCAGATGCACCAACCAGGGAGTCACTTGGGGATCTTTAAAAGATACTCAAGCCTGACTCCCACCTCCCACTGATGATTGTGATTTAATTAATATGGCGTGCAACCTGGGCACTGGGATTTTTTAAACTTCTCAGGCATACTCATGGCTTAGGGCTGCTGTAACAAAGCACGGCACACAGGCATCTAAAACAACAGAAACTTATTGCCTTGGTTCTGGAGGCCAGAAATCCAAAACCAAGGTGTCAGCAAGTAGGCTCCTCCCAAAGGTTCCGAGGGAGACTGTCCCGTGCCTCTTTCTAGCCACTGGCGGTGCCTCTCTCCAGCCCCTCGTGGTGACAGGCGGTCTTGGGCGCTCCTTGGCTCGCAGCTGCGTCACTCCGGTCTTCGCCTGTGTCATCGTCAGATAGCATTCTCCCAGAACGTGTTTGTGTCTCTGTCCAAATCTCCCTCGTCCTTTCTCTAATGGGATTTGGGGTCTACCCTAATCCAGCCTGGCAACATCTTAAACTGATCCCATCTGCAGAGACCGTATTTCCAAATAAGGTCACAGACACAGGCTGGGGAGTGGGGAGAGTTAGGACTTGAACGTATTTTTTTTGAAAGACACAATTCAACCCACAACCCCAGGTGATTCTAATATGCAACAAAGTTTAGAGCAGAGGTCCTTAACCAGGAGTCCATGAACTTGAATTGAAATTCAAAGAGACATTATTCTCGTGGGGACGTGTTGGTGCGGGTGTGATGTATTTATTAAATAACACACAGTCTAGTGTGGACTTAGTAAGGGCTCTGTGGTTTTCACCTGACTGGCAGAGGGGTCCGTGGAACAAAAAAGCTTAAGAACCCCTGGTTTAGGGGAAGGGAAGAGTCTGAGAAAGGAAGAGGGAGGGAAGTAGGGGTCCTCAAGAATAAGTTTAAAGGGCTTCACAATTAAATTGCCAACCAGCCCCCCTGGTGGAACCCCACCAGGAATTTTCGAGGTTCTACTGATGTCTGCTGACTTTCTCCCCTAATTTACCAGGTGTCCTGCCCACATTCTAAAATAGGAAGGCAGCACGGCCTAGGTGCTGCCAGGCCAATGGAGCCGAGCACAAATCCCGGCTCCTTGCTTCTAGCCACAGAACCTTTGACAAGTCACTTCCTGGAGCTCAGTTTTCTCATCCATAAAATAGATTGTTACTTGTTGGTTATAAGGGTTTAATAAAAGGTCTTAGAGTTGTTACAAGGATTAAATGAAATAATGTATATAAATTGCTTAGCACAAGACCCAGTGCTTGTAAGCGTTTGTCAAAATGGTCTTTTTTTTCTCTCCCCTTCCCCCCCTGCCCCCCATTATCTGCTCTCTTGTGTCCATTCACTGTGTGTTCTTCTGTGTCAGCTTGCATTCTCAGCAGCACTAGGAATCTGTGTCTCTTTTTGTTGTGTCATCTTTTTTTTTTTAAGATTTATTTATTTATTTTATTTCTCTCCCCTCCCCGCCACCCACCCCAGTTGTCTGTTCTCTGTGTCTACTTGCTACGTACGTGTTCTTCTTTGTCCGCTTCTGTTGTCAGTGGCACGGTAATCTATGTTTCTTTTTGTTGCGTCATCTTGTTGTGTCAGCTCTCCGTGTGTGTGCAGCCCCATTCCTGGGCAGGCTGCACTTTCTTTTGTACCAGACGGCTCTCCTTATGGGGTGCACTCCTTGCGCATGGGGCTCCCCTATGCAGGGACACCCCTGCCTGGCACAGCACTCCTTGCGAGTATCAGCACTGCGCATGGGCCAGCTCCACACGGGTCAAGGAGGCCCGGGATTTGAACCACGGACCTCCCATGTGGTAGACGGACACCCTAACCACTGGGCCAAGTCCGTTTCCCTGTTGTGTCATCTTGCTGCGCCAGCTCTCCTGGGCAGCCTGCACTTTTTTTCACACAGGGCGGCTCTCCTTGCAGGGTGCACTCCTTGAACATGGGACTCCCCTACGCAGGGAACACCCCTGCATGGCACAACACTCCTTACGTGCAGCAGCACTGCGCATGGGCCAGCTCACCCCATGGGCCAGGAGGCCCTGGGTTCAAACTCTGGACCTCCTATATGGTAGGCGGACGCTCTATCAGTTGAGCCACATCCACTTCCCTCAAATGATCTTTTATTATCATCTGTCTTAGTTTGCGAAAAGCTGCCAGGAGCAATATACCAGAAATGGGTTGGCTTTTGTAATGGGAATTTATTAGGTTGAAAGCTTACAGATCTGGGAACAGATGTGGCTCAAGCAGTTGAGCACCTACCTCCCACACGGGAATTCCCAGGTTCCATTCCCAGTGCCTCCTCCTGAAAAAAAACAAAAACAAACAACAGGCAAAAAAAACACAGGGAAGCCTATGTGGCTCAGTAGTTGAACACCAGCTTTCCATATACAAGATCCCAGGTCCAATCTGTAAAAGTTTACAGTTCTGAGGCTGAAAATGTCTAAATCAAGGCATCGTCAGAGATGCTTTCTCACCAAAGGTCAGCTGCTGGCCTCCCTGGACTCCTGCCACGTGGCAAGGCACAATGGCAGTTCCACAGGTCTGTGTCCCTGCCTCCTCTTCCATGCTCATGTTTCCTGGAGTCAGCTGTGGGCGATCAGACATGTGGCTCGTCTCCTCCAGCTTCTCGGGGTTTCCCTGTCTCTGTATATCTCTGCTTCCACTCCTCCATTTAGAGCGGACCCAGACCCACCCCGAGTCACGCCTCATGGAAGCAATCCAGTCAAAGCCCCCCAGCTGAATCCAGTCCAACCAAAGCGTCCCACACCCGCGGGAATGGATTAGCTCCGAGAACGTGATTGTTTCTGAGGTCTACAGAAACCTTCAGATTGTCACATCGTTGTTACCTATTTTACTAGTAGTGGAAATGCATCCCCTGAACTAGCTGACAGAATTCAAGGGCCTTTCATACAGTGGGCGTCACGTGGACCCTCGTATTCTACCTTAATATGCCTGGAAGCACAGCACTTGGTTGGTTGCAGGTGTGCCTTGCTTTAAACAGTAAAAAGGGCAGCCACAAAGAAGGAAAAGGGTTTTAGACCAGGGTCTGGAAATCTGTGAGCCCCAGAGAGGGAAGGATCATGTTCAAGGTCACTCAGCCGGTGAGTGCCGGAACCGGACCTAGAAACCCTATCTCCTGCTGAAAGAGCCTGTCCTTTCTGCCTCACTAAGCTGATTTCCCTAGTAAGAAAATATTTTGCTTCTGTGTACAAAATTCAACTCTGCAGCGATTGGAGAGTCGAAGAAGCTGAAGCTGCAATGCAGGTTGTTTTGCAAATATTTCGTCATTGGGTTCAGATAAAGCCTGGGTGTGGGCCCCTGCCGGTCCTCTGGGCAGCTGCTGTATTAGCTGCACCGATTGTCACCCCACCTGTCAGTCAACCTTTCCCAAGTTCCAAGGAAGAGCCTGGTCACGCCGCCCGTGGCATGTGTGCCCTCGCACACACACGCTGAAACCCACTCTCAGTCAATCAGTGAATCTTAGAATTTTATTCAGTTTCAAGGATCTTATTTCCCCAAAACCATTCATGTGGTAACAAGGGAGTAAAGAAGCCTGTATGAGCAAATATTAGTTTTGTCCCATGAAAGCTTCTGAAACATGTAAATCTTGTAGACACCAGTCTGCCTTTCATTCCTTTAAGACTTATTTCCCTGAAACCAAAGAGAAATTTTTCAAAGCCATGGGGTATATATTTTTAAAATAATATTTATCTTTTAAGTAAAAATTTTAAGTGTTCCTTATGAAAGATGTGGAAACTACCAATAACAATCCGACCAGCTGGAGATTGCTACAATTAACTTTTTGGTGTATTTTCTTGTGGATTGTGTGTTTTTAAAAAATAGAATAGGAACCTTTTATATTTTTTAATGTAGCATTTTGTGTGATCTATGTTATCTTTTAAAAAAAGGATCATAAAAAAAGATAAAAAAAAATAGAATAGGTATCATTTTGTATATATAGCTTAATTCTGACTGTTTTACTAAACTTCAGATTCCCATGCCATTATTTGGGTCTTTGAAAATATGCTTTTAAATGACCTCACGATATTCCATTATACTGCTGTACCGTAGTTCATTTTGGCAGCACCCCCTCGCTGCTCATTTATTATATTGTTCTCTGTTATAAATAGCGTGGCTGGTGAATGTCTTAGTGTGTTTCTCTGCTGGTTTCCCCTAAAGTGAAATTCTTGGTCAAAGGCTTTGACCGTTTTAAAGGTTTGTGAGTGATCCTGTCGACCTCCGGGAAGTCGCTCCCACGCCCTGCCCCTCAGCTGCAGGCTCGTTTTTGAGAAGATGTGGGGTGTGCGACAGGGACGAGGCCGCGCCCACGGTGGGGGGAAGATCTCTCTGAGGCTTATGGCCCTTCTGAGAACCGGACCTCGCCCCCCACCCCGCCCCACTCCACGCAGCAAGGGCTCTGCTCCAACGCTGCTGTGGCTCAAGCTCTCTTGGAGGTCTGAGGACCAAACAGCAGGTTAGACCCCAGGACCCCTGAGAACCCTGCCCCTGGGACGGTGGTGCAAACTCAGCAGTGACTCTAAAGTAAGGGAACCATTGAAAACACTTAGTTATGCCCTTTGGAGCCTCTAGTCCTCCCTTTCCTCAGTTGTAACTGAGGGTTATTTTGAGGATTCATTTACATTACTCTTCAGGGTGTGCATTATTACAACTATGTAAATATTATACATGATTTGTTGTGTACGGTGGTTACGTTAGTTTTCACAGGCATCTTTTTTCCCCTGGAGTCAATACTTGCATTTTTTTATTAGAGAAGTTGTGTGATTACAGAACGACCATGTGTAACATATACAGGATTTCCATACCTCACCCCACCACCAGCACTCGCATTGATGTGGAACATTGGTTACAATGGATGATAGCACCTTTTAAAATAATTGTACCATTTTTAAACAGTAGTTAACTTTGTTACAGTTGAAACATTATGAAAATCGTCCTATCATGCATTATTTATATTCAGTGTTTTTTTTGTTGTTTTTTTTTGCCTGATGTCTTACAATCCACAACTTGACTATAAGCTGAGTGCCAAAAGCTTATAGTCAAATTCTCTTTTTAACAATGAAATTCTTCTTTCAAACAAAATTTGATGTGGAACCCTACTATAGAAAGCAGGAAAATCAGAGCTGCCCTTTTGAAAGGGGTCCTTCCCTTTGGGGCTGTCATGTATAGCCAAGCGCAGCTGCAGGGATCACTAGTCACATAAATCACAATGTGATTCAATCATAAAAATCATAGTTACACAGCCCACTGGGGCGTACATCCATTGTGGGAAGAGAGGCCTACCCGGGAGTGCACACTGTATCAGGATCATTTTCTGCTTTAAAAAAAAAAAAAAAAAGGCTGTTCCCAATGTTTCACAACAATGCAAGGTGTTGGTGGTGGGGTGATATGTGGGAGCCCTGTGTGATGATGTATTAGGCAGCCCAAGGGGTGCTGATGCAAAATACCAGAAATCTTTTGGTTTTAATAAAGGGTGTTTATTTGAGGTAGAAGCTTACAGATACCAGGCCATAAAGCGTAAGTTCCTTCTCTCACCAAAGTCTATTTCCACGTGTTGGAACAAGATGGCTGCCGACGTCTGCGAGGGTTCAGGCTTCCTGGGTTCCTCCCTTCCAGGGTCTTGCTTCTCTCTGGGTTTAAGGTTCCTTTCTTCCTTCTCTTTCCTCTGTGTGCTTACTTCCCAAGGCGCCAGCTTAAGACTTCAGCATCAAACTCCGACATCAAAACTCCAACATTAAGAACCCTCAACTCGGTCCTTCACCATGCCTGTTATCTGTGAGTCTCTACCCACCAAGGGGTGGGGACTCAACGCCCTAATGATGTGGCCCAATCAAAGCCCTAATCATAATTAATCACCCCCAGGTACAGACCAGATTACAAATATAATCCAATATCTATTTTTGGAATTCATCACCATATCAAACTGCTACAGATGATATGGATGTTTGTTTTCTAAGTTCACAACTTTGACTATACACTTGTTATTTATGTAAAAAAAGTCACTTGGGAAAAATGTTTTACAAAATACTTTGCATGGAAGTTCTACTTGCAAATATGAGAAAGTGATTCTTAAGAAAAAAAAAGAAGGCCTATTCCCTTCCCCACTGCCAGCCTCTAGCCTCCTTCCTCCTCCCCATTCTGAGCAGTTTCCACTGATGTTGCCTAACCTGTCCTTCCTGTGCACCACCCACAGGCTGCCGGCCAGAAGCTGCTGTTTTTTAGCTGATGGCCACCAACTGACTGATTTGGTGCCCTCAGATTTACCTGGGCTGGGCTGGACTGGGTGCCAAAAGCTTAATGCTGACAACTTTGCTCAGAAAACACTCAAATGTAGCCTCTGGGATCAGATGTCAGGATGGCTCCATCAGAGAGTAAGCGAGCTGTGGAAGCTCTTGGAAAGGCAGAGCTGGAAGGAGGAGCTGGCCAACCATCAACAGTGGGGTGTAGAAGTCTTGGCTTTGGGAGCCACAGGTGTGTGGGAGTCCCAGCTTTGCTTTCAACTGGGTGAACTTGGGCAAGTTGCTTAACCTCCTTGCAACGTCATTTCCTCATACTTGCTTCCCAGAGTTGTGAGGGTTAAAGAAAATAATGTGAAACCTTAATAAATTCCCAGGGCCACATGTGGCTTAGTGTCATTTAGAGGCTCAGAAAAAATAGCCCAACAGTGCAAAAGTAATTGAAAAAGATATTCCAATCCTAATTGTTTCCCTCACAGGCTCTCAAAGGGGATCCCATTCATAACTGATAGCAACACCCCAAATCTCTGTCCATTCTCGTTTTCCCACAGCATACATTGTCAGTGAAGCTCTCTGGGGTCCATCCTCTGTGACTTTTTTTTTCTTTCTCTGCCTGATTCCTCACCCTCCATGCCACTGTCGTTCTCCAGGCCCATTTTTCTCTACCCATCCCACCATCGCTGCACAAACGATCAAAAGATCTGGAAATGAGCTGATAGAGATGCAGTCAAGAAGAGGGTGGAGAAGGAGTTAGGGGCAGGAGACACACTCAGAACTAGCTCTTGCAGCACACTGGTGAAGTGTTACGCACACAGAGCAGGGGCTTGCCAGAAACTGATTCTCTTCCTTCTTATTATTCAGATGAGGGAACTAAAGGGAGATAAGGTAGGACTTGCCCAAGAGATGACCACCTACCCACTATAAACAGATGGACAGTGGCTGGGATAAAACCTCCTTGCCTTCTTTCCTCCAAATCCCCAAAAACCTCGTGTTCAAAAGACCTGAGAGGTGGAGCTGCAGCCACTGCCCACCATCACCCTCCCCTCCCTGCCGTCTTTGTAACAACTAAATGTGGAGTCACCCTTTCCTTCCCTCTACACACATCCTTCGTTCCTCTCTTTTCTGGACTCCTTTCCCCTCCCAGGATGTCTTCCAGGTCACGGATGAGCACCTACTGCATGCCAGGGCTGGAAGGAGCTGGAGGTTCAGAGACCAGGAAGATACAGAGCCTCAGTTGCTCACAGACTAATAGAAACAGACCGTGGCTCTGCATGATTGTGCAATAATAATGGAGGGGAGCTCCGAATGCTAGGGGGGCACAGAAGAGAGCATTTAACCCCCTGAGGGATCGGAGAATACCTCCCAGAGGAGGTTTTATCTAACCTGAATGATGGTAATTGCTGAACATTTGCTATGTGATCATCTCCACACTTAGCACTTTACTAAGCATATTCGCTTGTTTAATTTCACAAAAATGCTAATTTGTTTGTTAGCTTTGTTTTGAAAAATCAGGAAGCTGAGGCTCAAAGAAGTTTATTGACTTTCGCAAGGACGTGTAAGTAAAATGTGGTAGAGCTGTGGTTCAAACGCAGGCCTGTGTGACTCCAGAAACTACACTTTCATCTGCAGGGCACCGGTCACCATGTGCAAGGGACCAAAAGGTGAACGAGATATTGGCCTCAGCAACCTTGACCAATCTGCTTGAAAAGCACAGAAAAAAGGTTATCCTTTCAGGGCCGCCACAGTCCCAAACTCATCCCTGTCTCCCTCCCTCTTCTCTGCAGACGGGCAGGATTGAGCCCAACTACCCCAAGGTCTGCGGTCACCAGGGCAACGTGCTGGACATCAAGTGGAACCCCTTCATCGACAACATCATTGCCTCGTGCTCAGAGGACTCGTCGGTGAGTGGGAGGGTGGGAGGCGGGCCCACGCTCCTCCCTGCTACCTGCGGAGGCCTTCTTTCCAGCTCTCCCCTCCCGCACCCCTCTCTGCCTTCTTCCTAGTCTCTTTTTCATCCTTCCAGCTAGCCCTAGGAGAGGAAGGAAGGAAGTTAGTTAGGAACCAGACCAAGGAAACAACCCATGGAGTGTCTTGGCAGATCTTATGCCTTTAGCATGATTGAGTTTGAAGGTGTTGATTTTGTAGGTGAGAATTAAACAAACAAAAAAACTCTGTGAGACTTAGCACTCACCTGTGCTCTTGAAAGGAGAAGGATAGGAGGAAGAATTCAGACAAGAAGGAAGGAAATGGGCAAACCATGAAGAAAAGAGCTCCTTGAGGGCCCGATGTGGTAAATGTCACATCTGGTTTTGTCCTCCATGAGCTGTGGAGATCTGCCTTTCAGTCAGGCCACAAGGTTCTATCGAAGGCTTACCAGCATGGCCTGGGGACAGACAGGTCATAGTCTCCCACAATACTGGAGCTGGAAGGGACTTCAGAGCTTGTGTTATCTTTGTGTGTCTCTCTCTTCATAGACTGGGCTGTGAGAGCCTGAGAACAGGGTCCATGGCCCGTTTGGCTCTGAGTCCCCAGCAACCAGCACAGAGTCTGGTACCTAGTAAGTGCTTAATAGGTGTTGTATGGGATGGATGGTTGGATTCCTAGATGAATGTCTGGATGGATGGATGGATGGATAATGAGTAGATAGATTAATAAATGGAAGGAAGGATGACTGAATGATGGGAGAATGGATAAATGGATGGAAATGAAAGGATGAATGAAGAAAAAGTTAGAGGAATGAATGCATGAGGAGTAGATATATGGCCCAACTAATTATCAAAAAGAGAGAGAGAAGATGGAGAAAGATTTGCAGTAAATTGTCTCCATCATTTAATAAAGTTGGGGGCAGGGTCACCTGCCACAGTCCCTGATACATGAACAGAGATGAGGAGGGGCTAGGAGAGTGGGGTGGGCTTGACCAGTTCCTGAGGGTCGAAGCCCTAAGTCAATGGAGAGGATTCCTGAGAGCTCTGGTGGCAGTGAGGGCTGGGCCCGTGTGAGCAGAGTGAGCAATAACTTGTGATGAACAAGGTCCAGCAGATTTGGGTATTTTCTCCAGCAGCCCCTGAACAAAGCAGGGCCAGTGATCAGGGATCGGGACATAGAAAATCAGAGCTGCAGACGCCTGGGCACAAGGCAGCGGAGCCCAGAAAGGCGAAGAAGCCCAGGAAAGAGCTGGTTGCTTCCTGGTCTGGGAACAAGGCAGATGGAGCTGGTGGGGAATGGAGGGCCCAGTGGTCCGTGGGGGAGAAGAGTGGGATCAGACGGGAAGAGGGCACGTGAAAAGTGGAGGTGCTCCCCATCCTTCTCTGCTGGATGCCACAAGCCCAAGAAGCAATGCCAGCAGCCCATGGCTGGCTCTGTCCCTGCCTGCTGGGGTGTCAAGTGGCCTTCACTAGCCAGCAGGGAGCTGACGGCCCCGACCCTCCGGAGCTCCTCCGCCGCTCTGGACTGGGTGCCTAACGTCCCTTTAGCCCTCATGCCACCCCAAGCTGAGGGGCAGGGGCGGGTCAGTGGCCCCAGGCCACACAGCGAGGACCTAGGGGGCCAGTGCTTTCCCTGGGCTGCTGGCTCCACGCCTGAGCTCGTCCTGCTCCCAAAGGTCCGTAGTCACGCGAATCAGCACAGCCCGCTCCTGTCTGTGCCCCCCGCCCTCAGGGAGCTGCTGGGTGGAGAAGGGCAGTGCCCCTCTTGATGTGGGCTAGGAGACCTCAGGCCAGGGCCCTCAGGATGCCCGACCCACCCGACTCCACCTCAGGCAGACACTTCCTCAGCCTGAGTCGGAGCGCGTCGTCGGCCCTGCCGGCCCTGCCCGGGTCTAGCTTCGCACCTTCTTTCGCCTGGTAGTCGGGTGCTTCACGCTCTGGGACCCCGGCTAAGGGACCAGACACCCACAGCGTGTTCAGGGAAAGCAGAAGGCACCAAGCGGCCCTGTTCAGTTTCACGCACTGATGGAGGGGCCACGATGTGCCTGGCCCCCTCCGGGCTGCTGGGGTCCAAGGAGAGCTGGGCTGTGGGGACCCTAGACCTGGGGTTGAAGTGCAGCCTCACCAGTGGGTTGCCTCGGTCTTCCTCATCTTTGACACAGTAGTAATAACAGTAATGAACGGCCCCCTCGGGCACTGGCTGGGAGGAGGAAAGGAGTCTGTGCCTAGCACTCTGCCTGGGGCCTCGTTCGTCCCCTTCTGGAAATGCCTCCAGCCTAGCCAGAGGCGGAGCCCAAAATGCGGTGCAGAATGAGGTCACTGCCAAGGTCAGACAAAGGCTGTGCATGGGGAGGAGAGAGCAGGTCATTTAACCACGGTGCAGGGAGCTTCCGAAGAAGTGATACCTGAGCTGGACCCTGCGGGAGAAGCAGCACTTTGCGGGGCAGGAAGAGGGCTTAAGGAATCCCAGGAAGAGGCACGGGCGGAGGCCTGGAGGGAGAGGATGTGGCTACGGTGTGTCTGGAAAGTGGAGTCACGTGGGGAGGCTGGAGCCCTAACGTGGTGGTCAGTGAGGGGAGCGGGTGGGCGGGAGCAAGCTGCGAAGGGAGGTGGGGACGGGAAAGAGAAGGCTTGGGACGCCAGGGGGAGCAGTTGGACTTGAAGCAAGACAAGTGCTTCCCCCAGCCACCTGCAGGCTGGGACCCCATGGGGCACACACGGGACCCAGAAGGGACTGTGTGAGAGACACTGTCCACGCTCCGGGGGACCGGGGAAGGGGAGCTCGTGAGGCTGGAGGGGTCCCGGCAGGCCTTAGGGAGGAGGGGGCCAAGCTGGCCGGAAGGCCGAGAGGCGGGGCAGCACCCGGGAGGGGCTGCTGCTTGGGGTGAACGAAGGGGTGGGGTGCCAGGCTTTGCTGGGTTTGGGGAGACAGGAAGGGAGGGGCTGGGCCTGGGATGCTGATCCAGAGGAAGGACGTTAGGTCTCCTCTCTAGAGAGGAACCAGCTCGAGCTCTGGTGCCAGGGCAGCTGCCCAGAAGCAGCAGCTGGGAAGCCCACACCCCTCCCCGGCCTCCGGCCCGAGGACCTGGGCATGGGAGCCAGGAGGGCCCTGAGGTGGAGCCCGGCCCCTCAGGAAGGGAGGGCACCCTGAGGCCCGGGGAGCATCTTGGCCGAGGTTTTGGGGAAGGAGGTGGTGCAGGCAGGGCGGAAGCCCGGGTGCCCTGACACCCCGCCCGTGCTCGTCACACCGCACCAGCCGTGCCATTTTCCATGCGAGGAAACTGAGGCTGAGAGCTGTGAAGCATCTGACAGTTCAGATCCGTCAAACACTCAATATTTGCATCACAGCATCTTCTTTGGGCAAGGCCTGGGCACTGGGGCACCCAGAGGGGGCTTCCCTACCAGGGGCCTGGGTAGGGATCAGTTCACAAAGGAAATGGAGCCTGCAGCTTCCAGGGTGGGGGTGGCATGTGTCCACTTCGGGTGCGGCCAGGGCTCTTCTAACTGCCCTTGCCACCTCTGTCACCGCGCCTCTGAGGCAGGCCTTGGACCGCCACCCTCCCTCCACCCACTCCGGCCCAAAAGGCCAACTTACTGTACCAATCGCGACCTCCAGAGCCAGAGCTCAGTCACACACCTACCTCATGCTGGACACCGTGTGACACCCCAGGGGCCCTAGGGGGCCCCATTTGGGAGTTGGGCCAGCTGAGGCCCAGTGGGCAGCTAGTCACCGCAGGTCTGGTTCCGCTTCTCCTGGTAGTGTGCACACTGCCTCACGATCAGAGGCCACTGAAGGAACCAGAGAGCCCCGCACCAGCTCTTTCCCGAATCCCCCATATTCTCAGTGAAATCCATCCCCCGTCTCCCTCAGGCTCGGCCTCCCATCCCCCAAGAGCAGGAGGGGTCCTCCGAGTCTAACTCCATCCCCCGGGGATCCAGTAGAACGTCCCCAAGGGGCTCCCATCCTGAGGAAGGGGTGGGGGCCGTAACTCTCCCTGGCATCTGGCAGAATCCAGTTCTTTCTGCTGCTGGGTGATGTCACCTATTGTTGAAAGGCTCTGCTTTTTATAGCTCCTGCCGCAGCTAGAGAGGGTGCAGGCGGCAGGGAAGGGCGCTGTCGGTTTCCAAGCCTTCCCTCCTGTGCTCCCAGCCCTTCTCCGGGAGCCAGCAGCCACGGAGGGAGAGGTTTTTTGACATCTCAAGGAGAGGGAGAGATGATGCCAGGGAGGCGGGCGAGGGAGGCGGGCCCCTCTCCCTGGCAGGCCTAGCTCAGCATCTTTCCTTCGCCTTCTAGTCAGGCTCCTCCATCCATCTGCCCACCCCACCCCCTGGCGAGGCCGCCCCTCCCAGAGGAGCTGGGAGTGGGATGGGGCAGGATGTCAGCCCTGCTGGAAGCAGCCAGAAGCCACCCACCACCCTGCCTCCTCCCCTCCAGGCTCCAGAACCAATACCTCGTGGAGCTGGAAGGGAGCAATGCAGTCATTTTAGAGATAAGAGGGCCGTTGCCCAGAGAGGCCTCTCAGGTAGGACCTGTTGGCAGTGGAGGAACTGGCAGTGTGGCTCAGTGGTTAGGCGGCCAGGTGCAGGAGCCCACAGGCTTGAGTTCAAAGCCTGGCTCTGCTGGCTTCCAGCACTGTGATCTTGGACATATCTCTGCCTCTCTGGACACCAGTTCCCCTGCTGTAAAGTGGGGTTGTCATGAGAACTACATGAAAGTAGAAGTGTTTTGTATCTACTAAGCATCCCATAAAGATTAACTTTTCTCTCCTATTCTTATTTTACAAGTGGGAACCAAAGAGTTCAAAGAACTTGCCCCAGTAAGAGATGGCCAGAGAGCTGGGGGTCAGAACCGGGCTCCGAGTCCAGTGCTCGTTCCACTATCTCTCATTCTTTGGTCACTGAGTGCCCAAATAGGCCCCTCCATCACTGGCTCCAAAAAAAAACAAAAAAAAAAAAAACTCAGCTGAAAGCAGGATGGACAGACCTCAGAATCCAGGGGAGTGATCCCCACCCTCCCAAGTCCCTTCTGCAAATGAGGATGAAAGAGGCAAATTCCCACCTGTCCAGCCCACCCCTAGCCAGAGTAAGAATGGCCTGCTGTCCCAGGTCGGGGGCAAGGCATTGTTAAAACTGCTGACAGTAGGAGGGCTTGTGGGCTTCTAGGCTTCCTCCATTTGCTCATCCACTCAACAAGTGTGTCTTTGGCTCTTACTATGTGCCAGACACTGGTCCAGGTGCTGGGGATACAGCACTGAATTAAAAGACCCTACCCTTGCATCATGGAGTTGACCATTCAAGGAGAGCCTGGCAGTTGTCTATGCCCCCAGGAGGGTGATTTCTAAAGTCCTGGGGCCAGGGAGCTGCTCTCTTACCTGGGATAGAAAAGCAAAAGGATAGATCACTTGCTCTCCAGGCTGATGGGTCAGATCCAGGGCAAGGAAGAAATTGGGCAGGGACCACAGGGTCAGAAGAGGGGGAAGAGGGTGGTTCACCAGATTCAAATTCTACTTTTGAGTTTGAAACTCAGATCCACCACTTCCTAACTGTGTACCCTGGGCAAGTTTCCTAACCTCTTGTGTCTCATTTCCTTATCTCTATAAGGGCAATTATTAGTAACAATAATATCATCATCATCATAATAGATAGCACTTAGCTGGCTCCAGCTCTCCTGAGTTTGAAATGATGTGTTTCCTATGGGGAAGCAGAGTAAGAGGTCAGAAGACATCAACACTAAGGTAGAACTTTGAGATTCTACCTTTTGTTTAGGTGTGTGACAAAAAATTCAATTTCTATTTGTAAACAGAATAATTGACAAGAAAGGGGGAAGAGGGGTTCATGCCTTGTTTCTAGAGGGCAGAAACCCTAACATACTTTCCTGTTGCTCCCCCCACAGTACCCTAAATAGAATTTTTTAAAGTAGGGCCTGGAAAGCAGATGTGGCTCAAGAGATTGTGCTCCTGCCTACCACGTGGGAGGTCCTGAGTTCAGTTCCCTGTGCCTCCCAAAGGTGAGCAAGACAGCAAGCTGACAGGACTGGCAGGCACAGCAAGCTGGCCAAGATGATGCAGCAAGAGACACAAGGAGGAAAACATAGACACACAGCAAAGCAGGAGTGGAAGTAGCTCAAGTGATTAGGAACTTCCCTCCCACATCAGAGGTCCCAGGTTCGGTCCCCAGTGCTTCCTAGAAAAACAAGGAAGATAAACAGACACAGCAAGTACAAACAATAAGGGGGTGGGGATAAATAAATAAAATCATTTAAAAAAAAGGGAAGAAGATGTGGCTCAAGTGATTAGACTCTGGTCTATCATATGGGAGGCCCGAGGTTCAATTTCCAGGGTCTCCTGGTAAAGGCAGATCAGCCCGCACCAGAGAACTGGTTGCTGGTGGCCCGCCCTACAGAGAGCTGGCACAGCAAGAGGATGCAACAAAGGGAGACACAGAGAGACAATGAGAGATGCAGCAGACCAAGCAATTGTGCCTCTCTCCTACACTGGAATAGGTTCCCAGTGCCTTCTAAAGAGAAAGATGAGAAGAAAAGACAAACAGACATGGAAGAACACGTGGCGAATGGACACAGAGAGCAGGCAGTGAGTGCAAACAATGGCAGGGGGGTCTGGATTAAAAAAAAAAGTAGGTGCTAACAAGTTGGACTCCAGCTTTCTTTCAGCTGCTTTGGCCCACTTTGAACTCCAACTCCTCCTCTGAGCTCCTATATGCAGACAGTACTATTTGTTGTAGCCATGTAACAAGTGGATTCTTCTAAACTGAGCATTCTTTCCAATAGGGACCATGTTGTCAGAGGGTCTGACTAGCCCTCACTGGGCCCTAGCCTCCAGTCATTAGCAGCTATGACCTTCAATGTGTCAGAAAGCAGAGAGCCAGCCAGATATTTCCATGATCACATCATCCTTTTAAAGAGGAAAGTTGTGTTGCATTCCATAAAATGGAGATAAACCTCATACTTCATATACTGACTATAGCCACAAAGTGCACATGAAAAATGTAACTTTTGACCTATATAAAACTTGCGTGTAATCCTCAATTAATATTAGGTAAGCATCTTTGAGGATTGTTAAGAACTTGGTAATCTTCTGGTTTTTTATATTTTTTCTGTATTTCATCTTCATAGCACCTCTGTTGCACAGGTATAATTATCCTTACAAATGAGAGGACTGAGGCTGAGAGAGGCTGTAACTTGGCCAAAGTCTCACAGCAAATAAGGTCCCAGCCTAGATCTGGACCAAACGTCAGACTGCAAAGCTCTTGTTTGTTGGCCAGTAGCTCCCTCCCCTGTGAGTACGGACACTGGCCTTATTAATTGACCTTATCGGCCACCTTGCCTCACCGTGTCTGCACCTGTCTTCTGTCTCCCCCACAAGTCTGTGAGGTCCTTGAGGCCAAGAACTGTCCCCTGGTGTCTAAAATGTGTGACTCAGGGGAGGCTGACTTTTTGGCCTGAATGTGGCTGAGTGAAATGGGGCTCTGGCTTGGGGACCTGTAAAGGAACAGACCCAGACACAGCTGACTTGCTGTGCAGAGCACTTTTGCCACTTTCCCCCACCCCTTCCTTCCAGAAACCCAGTTAGGCAAACCCAGTTGGGGTTTTTGTTAAATTGAAGTAAGCTCCCAGAGCAACCTCTGGGCAGATCCATGGTGCCCTTCCCACACCCCATCCACTCTGTTTTCAATAAATCTCTTCAATATTAAGGGGCCCAGATCCTTTTTCATGGCTGCTTTGTCCCACTCTGAACTCTAGCTCTGTAGTACATGAATCAAGCAGAGTTCAGTCCCCTCCCCACAGCAGTGTATTCAGTGATGTCAAAGGCAGAGAAGTTTGATACTCTGATGTGAAGATGAGAAAACGGAGGCCCAAGGAGGGAGGGTAACTGCTATCAAATGGGAATAAGGCCAGAAACCTCTCTTCCTCTACACGGGACAATTTCATTCAGTTCCCCCAAGCCTTGTCTGGGACCCTACACCTTACAATTATTGCCAAAAACAGCTCTTTCAGCTCTTTCCTGCAGCTCTTCACTCCTCAGAGCTCTGGAGCTGACATACAGACACAACCTGCAGCCAGCACCGTGGCTCAGCCTCCTAGGGGCCTCTTAGCTCCTAGACTGCACTGTCACCCCAACAAATCAGCTCGTGTGAACAGAAGTCTATAGACCAGGGGTTCTCAACAGTTTTTGTTCCATGGACCCCTTTGCCAGTCAGGTGAAAACTACAGACACCCCAGAATGTAGTGGCAGATAGTTTTATGACACTTAACATCAGCATGTGTTTAAATTAGATTTTACGATTATTCATAATAACATTGGGAAGCAGATGTAGCTCAAGCAATTGGGCTCCTGTCTACCATATAAGAGGTCCAGGGTTTGATGCCCAGGGCCTTCTGGCAAAGACAAGCTGTCCCGTGTGGTGAGCTGGCCCACGCGGAATGCTGACCTGCGCAGAGTGCTGCCTTATGCAGGAGTGCTGGCCCATGCGGAGAACTGGTGCAGCAAGATAACAAAAAGAGACACAGGAGAGACAATAAGAGACACAGCAGATCAGGGGGCTGAGGTGGCGCAAGAGAATGATTGCCTCTCTCCCACTCCTGAAGGTCCCAGGATCAGTTCCCAGAGCCGCCTAATGAGAATACAAGCAGACACAGAAGAACACACAGCGAATGTGTGGGGGGGATGGGGGGATGGGAATATATAAATCATTTTTTTTATTACATTTTACAACTCTCATAATTTCAATACCTGATAACATGGCACAGTTTTTTTTTAATTTTATTTACTTTGTAATAATATTACATTAAAAAAATATATATATGAGGTCCCATTGAACCCTACCCCCCCACCCCACCTCTCCCCCCCCCGTCAGCAACACTCCCTCCCATCATCATGACACAGCAACATGGCACAGTTTAACATCTATCCAAATGGTCATTTTCAGCACACATTTAGAAATTTGAGTTTTCCCACTAAGTCATAAAACCATCCCTGCCATCCTTACCAACCTTTTTGTGGGTGGTTATCCACTGCACTCAGAACACACCACACCAAAATAAAAAGCATACTAAGGCCACACTATACTATGTATTATTTAATAAACCTATCACACCCATACCAACACATCCCCACAAGAATAACATTTTTTTTTTTTTAATTTTCAATTCCAGCTCACAGACTCCGTGAAATCTTTCCAGGGACCCATGGGCCCCTGGTTAAGAAGTCCTGCTGGAGACCCACAAGGAGTCTCTAAAGCCCCATCCGGTTTAACCTATCCACCTCCAGAAGGTGTCTCTTCATTTCCTAGACAGGGAGCCTGCACCTTAGAGGGGTTAACTGGCTTGTCCAAAGACACCCAGATAGTGTGAGGGGACTGGAGTGTGGGCAGAGCTGCACCCCACAGCTTCCCATGTGCCCGTCCCTTGATCCAGCACGTGGCATAACCCAGGGACCCCTCGGTTATCTGTGACTAAGGAAAGTTGGGTTGTTCTGGAAAGGGTGTTTTCTGAGACTCTGGGCCAAGCAGGGCTTCTCTGGGGCTCTGCTGACAAGGGGTGACACACAGCCTCTGGCCTCATCAGCCGCTCTGCCAACCCGCTCCACACCACCCAAGCTCACTGTCTGCAGTTTCTACCCCTGCGCCTGGCCCATACCTGCTGATCATTTTTCTCCTCACCCCACCACACACGTCTAATCTCAACCTGTCCTTTCAAATGTGGCTCGAGCATCACCTCTTCTGAGGTGCAGTTTTAGATTCATAGGTAGAGAAGCCTCAGATTCTGTTGGTGAAAAGTGGGACAGCTTTTGGAGACAATTTTACAGTAGCTATAAAAAATGGAACACATCTAGGTACCTGTCCTACAGGAGCACTCACACCCATGCACAGCCTTGTGTTGCAAGGATGTTCATCCTAGAATAACTTGTAATAGTGAAAAAATCAGGCAGAACCCAGGTGTCCATATTAGGGAGTGATTAAATCCATCACGGCACAGTCAGACAATGGCTGTCTCTGTGGCCTCTAAAAGGATGAGGTCGAGCCACACGCAGCGGTGTGGAAAGATGCCCACGATCCGTTGTCACATGAGAAAAGCAAGTTGCAGAACGTGTATAATGGCATTCCTTTCGGGTAACGAGAGAAAGGGGGCTGTATGTGTGTGTCTGTGTCCGCCTTTGTGTGTCTAACGCAAACAGCCTCCCTCACTTCAAGGGTCACCTTCCTCTAGTACGGGTGGGGACAGGAGGCCTATGTCTTGCTGGTGACTTCTGAGCCATCTCCTCACACCCCCTCCCCACCCTTTGCAGCGCAGGCCTCCTCTCTGATGGCTGATCCGCCTGCTCGGGCTGCCAAGGGACCTGCTGGGCCCCTGTTATGTCACCTCCCTCCCGCCGTGCCCACCACCACACAGGGCTGTGTGGGCATGTCGGGCTTCACTTTAGGGCTGGGCAGTGGAAAGGATCGCAGTGAGGACAGGAAACCATTTTAACTGTTCCCTATGTGTAAACTTGGTCTCACACAGGCTTTTGAAGCTGATTTAAGGAAACTGAGAATGGTGCTCCTGAGGGTGACTCCAAACCCCTCATTGAATCTGCGTTTCTTACCCTGAAACCTCTCGCGTCTACATGTCCATGAGCTGGGTCTTCCAGCGAATAGTGTGGGAAATAACCGTTTGTACCGTCTAAGAAGCAGGCACCAAGAAGGAAGCTCTCAAGGGGATTGCCCAGTTCCTCGCCTTGCCCCCGTGTCTTCAGGACTGCCTTTGGCTTACTTTAAATGTGTTTTCCATGTTTATTCATGGCTTTCAGAATTATAAGAGAATGTCTAATAGTATTGAGATGACTTTCTAAATTAAATTATTCCCCTAATATTGGGCTCTTAGAGTGTTTCTAAACTTTCCATATAAATTATGGTGCAATGAACATCTTCAAGCATGGAATTTTTTGCTTATATTGAATTTTAAGAGTGAAATTACTGAATCAAAGAGAATAATAGAAATGTCTTTATGGTTCCTGCTTAAAGATTGCCAGATTGCTTCCAAAAAAGTTACTGTGATTTGGAATACACCATACCGATTAAACATATGAGCTCCAATTATAATCTTGCCGACACTGGCTCTTATTTATTTATTTTTTCAGTTGGCTATTTTAGTAGATTATAAACGGTATTTCAAACTGTTTTTCCTGTTTTTCTCCTTACTAGCATGGGTGGAGTTCAGATATTCAAAAGGTTTGTTTTAAAGCTGTCCTAAATTGTAGTCACATGTCCTCTTTCCTCTCCACCCAGTTAGAATATAATAGATTATATTAATGATAATAACAGCAAGAAGTATAATTCCTTAAGGCTTTAAAGCATTTTACAGTTTACAAATTTTTACAACCAGAATCTCACTTTATCCTTATAACCCGCCAGTAGTTCAATCAGGACAAGGATTTTTGTTCCCATTTTTTAAACAAAACAGCTTAGTCTGGTAAATGGCAGAATCACAGGCCTGCCCTTAATTCCTGCTCGGGTCTCTAACTCCTGGTTGTGGATCTAGGGAAGAGAAGGGAGGGTGTTGGGTGCAGCGATTCATGCTTCAGTTTTATTGTTTGCCCCTGTTCTTTGAAAAAAAAAAATGACCTTCTAGACAGAGTATGTATGGTTTGAGTAATGGAAACTCTCCAGGGCTAGTGGAAGTAACCACCGGGTTATTCAAGGATTATGGAGAAACTGCTGAAGCTCTCTTTCTCTTTCTCTTTCTGGGGCCACATGGTCTCTCTCCTCTGCTTCTCTCTGAGTGTCTGTTCCATCCTCCTCTCTGCAGATCATCTTTTTCTGCTTCTTTATCATCATCCACAAGGCTGAAAATAGCGGCTGCAGCCAGGCTCTGCCATCCTTTCGGTTCAGACCCCAGCGTCTAAAATTAGAGTCTCTGTTTTAGTTCCTCCTCTCTCAGGAGAGCCTCTGGGTCCCCAGCCTCCCAGATGAGTTTCTTTGTGCTCAGGTGTCCATCCTGTGTTGGGGAGGGAGTGGGGGACAAGGCCAGGTGGTACAGAGGAGCTGAGGCTAAAGAGAGTAGAAGGAAGGCAGATTCTCTTAGAAGGTGTGTTGGTGGGAAGCAAAGACAGGCTTTTTAACATACCACCGCTGCCAAAAGCAGCTACAGTGCCTGCTCCTCCCAGCCTGGAGAGACCAATAATAATAGTTCCCAGGTCTGCAGAGGCATCTCAGAGAAAACCCTCCCAAGGGCAAGAGGTGATGGTCTCCTTCCCACCTCACTCTGGAGCCCCCTCCTTCCTGCCCACCCCCAGACCCCGCTCAGGCTCTGCCCCCCGCCTGGGGTCTGCAGAAGAGAGCCGCTGGGGAGCCTCCTGGCCCTGCCCCCGCCTAGGTCCTCCACCCCTTGCAGGTGCGCATCTGGGAGATCCCCGAGGGCGGGCTGAAGCGGAACCTGACCGAGGCGCTCCTGGATCTGCACGGGCACAGCCGGCGCGTGGGACTGGTCGAGTGGCACCCCACCACCAACAACATCCTCTTCAGCGCCGGCTACGACTACAAGGTGCGCGGGCCGGGCGGCAGCTGTGGTCCGAGAGAGCTCAGCGGAGAGGGATAGAGAGAGAGAAGCGGCCTTTGGGGAGCCCCTGGGGAGCAATGGCATTTTCCTAAGCATGTAAACCAATGTTGACATTCGTTCATTCACTCATTCATTCATTCACTCATTCATGGCCCATGATCTCGTGTGCACCGCTTCCTGGGGTGCAGCTTTCCAGCCTCTGCAGAGGCCAGGGGCCTTCTCTGGCAGCTGGTAGACTTAAGGAGAATGCCGTGCTCCACACCCACGCCTCTGCTGGTCACTTCTTAACCAAGAAGTGCCCTCCTGGTGGGAAAAAGGAGCAACCAGTGCTGCTGGTGGGAAGGAAGTAGAGCCCCCGCCCTCACCCCCAGGTAAGCCCTCCAAAAAGGTGCACCGGTGGCCAGGAGCTGGCCAGAAATGTGTATCCTTCCTGCTAGTCATGGAAACTGAGCCTGGGCTGGTGCTGATTAGAGGACTGTGTGACAGGGACGCATCTGCCTTTCGACAAAGAATTCAGTGGCGCGCCCGGGCCCTGCGGGCACGTCTCCCCCAGGGCCGGGGGGGGGGGGGGCCCGCCGGGGACAGATGCCCCACGCCCGCGGCAATGGGGCTGACGGCCTCCCGCGTGGCTGCCCCCGCAGGTCCTCATCTGGAACCTGGACGTGGGCGAGCCAGTGAAGATGATCGACTGCCACGCGGACGTGATCCTCTGCATGTCCTTCAACACGGACGGCAGCCTGCTCACCACCACGTGCAAGGACAAGAAGCTGCGCGTGATCGAGCCGCGCTCCGGCCGCGTTCTGCAGGTGGAGGCGCACGTTTCAGAGGGAGGATGGTGCTGAGCCGGGGCTCGCGGGCCTGGCGGCAAGGGCTGTGCCGGCCCCTCTCCCACGCTCCTCACCCAGACCTGTTGACCAGGCGGTCTGTTCCAGGCCTGTCCAGGCTCTGGGAATCCCTCCTTGTTCTGGGCATGGAAGGGCCTCAGTGCACCCCAGATGGGATACTTCTGGCCTGCCCAGGGGGCCAAACCGGTGGCACCTTTAAGCACCTGGGTCCCTGGGTGTTAACTGGGCCCAGCATGGGCACAGGAGGAGGGGAATTTGGCCTCCGTGCCCAGCCCCCGCGTGGGATGAACCAGGGAGAAATGCCTTGGAGTACCATGCCCGGGAAGACCCTGAGTGGGGAGGTTGATGGTGAACTGAACTCCATTTTTGGTCTTTGAATCTCCTGGGTCTTGGGTGTGAGAAAAGGGTTAGGTGCCCCTGGGAGTAAGAAATCAACATTCCTCGTGCACCGACTGTGTGCTGGTCATGGGACTAGGCGGCATGGGAAATTTGAGGTTTGTTTCCCTCATAGAAAAGACTGATGCTTGACCTGGATGTATGTATCTTGGAGAAGAGTCCAATATTGCAAGACCAGAAAGTTGTCTATTAGTAGCAGTAATAATAATAATAACCAGAGTTATTAGCATCACTAGTGTTAAGCAACATTTACTTCCAGCGCAGCTCTGGGGCGTGCACTGCGCTAGGGGCCCTGCGTTAGCTCACTGAATCCTCACGGGGCCCGTAACAAGGTACTGTCACTCTTCCCACTCTGGAGGGGAACCCTGAGCCTGAGAGGTTTAAAGACTTGGCCCAGATCACACAATTGCAGGAGAAGCTAGAATTCAAATCCTGGCAGTTGGACTCCAGAGCCCATTGTTAGCAGGAAAGATGTTAGAGCACAGAGGACGCAGTCCCCGCTCACAGGTGTGGACACAGAGATGGGGCCGAGCCACTCCTCCTGGGTCCCACCGTTTGGGCGGAGCTGGAACTCCAGTCCAGAGCAAGTGACGCCAGGCTGGGCCTCTGCACCGCTCCACCAGCCTCCGTTCAGCCTGGGAAGGGCCGTGGCGTGTTAGGCAGGGAGGACGTGGAAGCGTCACTGAGGGGCAGCTCAGTCAAGGAGTGTCCTGATGAAGGGGGCGTCAAGCAGGGGACGGGGGGCAGGCCCTTGGCCTCCTGAGCCTCCATCTCGTCCTCCTCCTCGCGGGGGTAACGACACCTCTGGGAGACCTCACCACGAGCACTGAGGGCCTGCACAGCGCCGCCCATGCCAGGCCTTGGCCACCGGCCTCCCCGTCCCTCCGGGCTCGGCCTCTCCGGGAAGCGCCGAGGGCCCTGGCCTCCTGGTTCCCGGGGCTCCCTTGCTCCAGCGGCCCTGCCTCACCCTGCGCGCTCTGTCCCCGCCAGGAGGCCAACTGCAAAAACCACAGGGTGAACCGCGTGGTGTTCCTGGGCAACATGAAGCGCCTGCTCACGACGGGGGTCTCCAGGTGGAACACGAGGCAGATCGCCCTCTGGGACCAGGTCAGCTCCGGGGACCCCCAGGGAGTCGGGGCGGCGGGCAGGGCGCGCTGGAAGGAAGGGAGCAGGCGGCCTGCACTGGAGCCCGTGGGGCCTCTGCCTCCGCGTACAGGCCGAGAGCGGGATGGGGTGTGTGTTCTGGGGTCTCCCCAGGCCATGATCCCGGTCCTGGCTGAGGTGAGATCCCGGGGAGGGGAAGAGCTAGGCTGAGGCAGGTGCCGGAGGAGTGAACCAAGTGATAGCGCCTCAGAAGGGCGGCAGCCCAGCCTCCCAGGGGGGCAGATAAGCTGGGGCTTGGGCGTGGCCGCACATGCCTGGCCCCGCTGGCCTTTCCACCCTGAGCACAGGCGGCTCCTCACTGAGGCCTCCCAGCACCCACTGAGGCCTCCCAGCACCCACTGAGGCCTCCCAGCACCCACCGGCAGCGTTTCCACCCTGGGGGTGGTTATAGAGCTTGGTTCCCGGCAGACCCTCTTCTCCCATCTACATACCTCTGCACCCTTGCTCCAGGCAATCTACGGCCTCCAGCCAGGCTGGGGAGCTCCTGGCTGGGTCTACAGGGTGGTGGGGGCTGGTGACCTGTCTGCTCCCACCTACCTCCTCCCCCAGAGCAGAGGCCCAGGCCAGGGAGCAGGCCCTGGTGCGGGAAGGGCCCTCATCTCCCTGGGTGACCCCAGGCAAGGCTGCTTTCCCCATCAGTCCAACCAGGCGATTGGACAGAGGCATTCACCAAGGTCCTTCCAGATACAAACGCTTTTTCAAACAGCTGAGAGGCCAGCAGAGCAGAAGTGGGAGTGGAGTAAAGGAGGGGCACGAGGGGCTGCCTGCTGGGTTTTGGCTAAAGGAAAGGAGGCTCCAATGGCCTCTGGAGGTCTTTTCCTCGGCAAGTCAGGAGCCCGGACCCAAGTGCCCAGGCCCTGACAGCATCAGCAGTGGGGCAGGCGGAGGCCTCAGGAGAAGGTGTTCAGGGACGGAAGGGCTTCCGGGGACAATGCTTCGCCGCGCCCACAAGGCGTTACACCTGCCTCTGCCAGAGCTGGGAGCTGAGCTCCAGAGAGAGGCAGAGACTTACACATAGAGAGTCGCGGGGATGGGGAGGGGGCACTGGAACGTCCCCCGCCTCCTGTTTGCAGGGCCCTCGCCACTGCCCTGTGCTGCACCCTACCACCCCATAGGACAGGTATTTTTTTTTAAACATCTGAGCTGTATCTTCCCACAACGGGGGCACTGTGAGCTTTGCCGGGGTTGAGGCCGATGCCCCTCCCCTCCTGCAGGAGGACCTGTCCATGCCCCTGATCGAGGAGGAAATTGATGGGCTGTCCGGGCTCCTGTTTCCCTTCTACGACGCCGACACACATATGCTCTACCTGGCTGGAAAGGTAGGGAGAGAGAAGGGATGGGGGCAGGCTGAGGGACCCCCTGCCCCCTTGTGCCCAGGCTCCCCTCCCAACCTCTAAGGAGAGCCAGCCTCACTGCTCTGTCCTTTCCCTGACCCTCCCACACACCCTCTTGCGTCTAAGCCTACCCTTCTCACCCAGGGGTCAGTGCCTGAGCATTCCTGAAGAGGGAGGTGAAGTGGGGTTTGAAAGTGCAAATCAAGCCTGAAGTTGGCAGGACAGTGGCTGAGGATGGAAGCCGAGGCACCTGCCAGTAGGTCTTTGGTGCCTATGACCTTGTTCGTCAGAAAGGCTGTCTGTACACAGCCCCCATGTCCACCTTCCTCCCAGTCGCTTCCCTGCGGCAGGTCCATCGTGGCTCTGGACGCCAGCCCTCCCTGGTCTCCTGACCAGCTCCGAGGCACCGTGGAGCTCTTGCGCAGAGCCTGGTTCCGGGCCGCCTGGCCCTCCCTTCTCACCTCCCTCTCTCCTCGGCCCCAGGGCGATGGGAACATCCGGTACTATGAGATCAGCACTGAGAAGCCCTTCCTGAGTTACCTCATGGAGTTCCGCTCCCCAGCCCCGCAGAAGGGCCTAGGTAAGGGGTTCAAGGCTGCTGCGGCCCGTCCTGTGCCCGCCCAGGTGGCACTGCCTGGAGCCTCATCGCTCGCCGCGGGGAGCGCAGGGAAGCGGGACGCGCGGAGGCGCACTCCTCTGTTCCAGGCCCGGCTGGGCCACTCCTTAGCTGGGCAGACTTGGATAAGTGGCCGCACCCTGCGCAGCCTCAGTGTCCTCGTCTGTAAAGTGGGGAGAATCCGACCTGCCCCTCCTGCCCTTCACTAGGTTATTGTGAAGCTCAGGCAAGGTAAAGTGCATGTCAGCCCGACAGCTGGTCCAAATCCACTGTGGTCCAGGTGAAAAACTGAAGCCCAGCGAGCAAAGCGCCGTGCCCGGGTCACAGGGCAAGCTAGTGTCTGAGCTGGGGTGGGAAGCAGGCGGCAGGCCCAGCTCAGCCTCGCCCACCATGCCAGACGCCCTGGGTCCGTGGAACCCAGGGTCCGAAGGGGGTCCTGGGCGAGAAGGGATCATCCCTGGGTCCCTCCAGACTCCCGCTCAGTCTATGACCACTGTCCCCCAGCACCTCACTCACTGCTGCGGCCTGTGGCTGGCTGCCTCGTGCTCACATCGCAATGGCGAGGAGTGAGGCGTGGGTACAAGCATCCTCTGTGAGCGGCCAGGCACAGGGTGGGGGTTAGAAATAGTGCCCTGGTCAGGAGCTCAGACCCTGCAGCCAGGCCGCCTGGAGCTCAGTCCCAGACCTCCCACTTACCAGCTGTGTGACCTTAGGCAGGTCACTCCACCTCTCTGTGCTTCTGTTGCCTCATCTGTTAAATGGGGCTGTGAAGAGTATTCCTCACAGGGTTGTGAGAATTAAATGAGTTAATATTTGGGAAGTGTTCAGAAAAGTACATGGGACATAATAAACACTATGTGTTTATGTAATAAACACTATGTTTATTACAGTCAAGGAACTTTTCAATAAAAATACCTACAAATGCACGGGTTTTCAGAGAGGAGGTTTTGAAGCTAAGGATTGATGTGATTTCTGGAGTGGAGATTTGCTCCCAGCAGACAGACCTGCAAAACATCTGCAGACCTTGGCCATTTCTCCTGCCCTCTCCCCCATTAGTGATAGCAGCTACCATTTAATGAGCTCTTCTTACTCCTAAATTTAGTCATTCAACAGCATTTATTGGGTATCCACTCCTTGTGAGGCTCTCTGCTAGGTCCTGGGAATACAGTGGTAAATAAAATATAACAAGTCTCATTCTTGTGGGGCTTACACTCCACTGTGGAGAAGACAGAATATAAACAAATAAATAAAATATTGGATGATAGTAAGTTCTAGGCAGAGAACCAAAATGGGTCCTGGAAGCCAGAGAGACTGGGGCCTATTTTAGATCAGGTAGTCAGGGAAGACCACACTGTAGAGGCGGCATTGAAGCTGAGATCTGACAGCAAGAAAGGAAGAGAGCAGTCCCAGCAGGAGAACAGTTAGTGCAAGGCCCTGTGGCCAGTATGGCCCGGCACAGCATAGTTTCTGTAACATAGTGGGATATAAGGAGAATGTTAGGAGATGAAGTTGGAGAGGTGAGTAGGGGCTGGATCCAGGAGAAGAAGTTTGGATTTTCTTGGGGACCGATTGGAGGGTTTTCTTTTTTTTGGGGGGGGGGAGTTGATGGGACAAGATGATGACATGATGTGATCTGAAGTGTTGTTTAACGATCACTCTGGCTTCTGCAGAGAGGCTGGACCTCGGAAGGGTGGGGCGGAGGCAGAGAGATCCGTGAGGAGGCTGTTGTGGTCTTCCAAGCCAGGGAGGATGGTAATGGGAGCCAGCGAGGGGAAGCGGAGAAAAGTATGAATCTAGGAAAAGTTTCAAAAGTAGAGCCAGGTGCACCCCTAAGGTATGGGATGGGCAGCGGGGCTGGCGAGGGAGAGGGAGGAAGTAAAGATGGCCGTCCCCTGTTCTTGTCGCCGGGGTGTTGTTGAGCGATTACCATGAGCCATGTGCTTTCATGTATCTATCGGCTCAATCCTCCTGCAGACCACTGACGTAGGGAATGGTGCTCCCAACTGACAGATGGGAAAACAGAGGTTCAGAGAGGCTAAGAAACTCACCCCAGGCGGGACGGGAGCTGCTAAGTAGCAGAGTCAGAATTCACACCCAGGTCTGCGGCCCCACATGCCATTTTAACCATTACGCCAGCCCTGCAGCCCTGGGGACACCTTTGTCTGAACAGCAGCCTTCCGGAGCAGGAGAAAGTTAACTTACATTCACCTCCTTACATTCACCTCCGGGGGAAAGAAACTATTGTGCAATGCACCTCATGGGGCCGGGCAGTACATGAGCATCTTTTGCACTCAGTCCCTTGACATTTGGGGCGGGGCTGCTCCTGTCCTCTTCTAACCAGCTCCCAGAGTTAGAGATTGGCCCAGGGACTCCCAGTCAGAAAGAGGGGCTGAGTCAAAACACACTGGCTCAGCCTGACCCCAGAACGGGTCTGAACACCACCGCACCACCTGCTGGGTAGGTGTGGGGGTGGCAGCTGTTAGGAGCGTTGTGTGTGGGGCACACAGATGACACATGCACACGCTGTGAGTCCTGAGAAGCCGCACGTAGAACAGTGATCTTGGTCCACATATAAACCTCTGGGGTGTGTGGGGAACAGTTTCTCCCTCTTTTCTCTCCGAGGATCAGGGACATTGAGGCGCAGGGAAGCCGGTTTATGCCAGAAGGTGGCAGGCTCTGAGGCCCTGCCCCTGCCTCCGTCTGTGCCCTTAGGCAAGCCCCACTCTCTCTGACCCTTAGGAGCCTCCTCTGTAAAAGGAGTGGGCTGCTCTTGAGGATATCTGCAGTATCTCCCAGTTCTAAACGGCCCAACTTAAAGAATGCACCTTGAGGTGGCAGGCCTGGCTGAGGGACTGCCTTGAGAAGTTATCAAAGACAGAGCTTGTTTCTGCTGCCTCCCAGTGGGCCATTGCCCCCAGACAGAAGTACCTATCCCCTCCGCCTTCTCCTGGCTGGGAGCATCGGGGAAGAGGGGGGGCGTCCTGGGACCCTGCAGGAGCCCTGCCTGTCTGTCCACAGGGGTCATGCCCAAGCACGGGCTGGATGTGTCGGCCTGCGAGGTGTTCCGCTTCTACAAGCTGGTGACACTCAAGGGCCTGATTGAGCCCATCTCCATGATCGTGCCCCGGAGGGTGAGTTCCGGGGGGCTGGGCTCCAAAGGGACCCTCTCCATGGAAACCTGGCTTGTTTGCACTGACTGTGAGCTGGAGGGAGGAGCCCACGAAAAGGGAGGCCCTGTGGCCTGGGCTCTTTAGGCCCAATTTGGGGTGTGGGGGACCTTCTGAGATGGGCACAGTTTGGCTTGCTAAGAAAAGAAGAGTGGGAATTACCAGCAGGAGTGCAAAGGCTTGGAAGCAGCAAGGCGGGGAGCATGGGTAGAGGTTAGCGGGAGAACCCCACAGGAGAGCAGGGGTGTTCTCAGCAGCCCGCCCCCCAGCTGTCTCTTCTTCTGCTTCCCCTACTGCAGTCGGATTCCTACCAGGAAGACATTTACCCCATGACGCCAGGAACAGAGCCTGCCCTGACCCCCGATGAATGGCTGGGAGGCATCAACAGAGGTACCACAAGGGCCAGACCTCACAGAACCTTGACTGGGGGCAGAGCTGTCCTAGGCCAGGGGCTCCAGGTTCCTTCACCACAAACAGCCCAGCCCCAGTGTCACGTGGGCAGGTCTCTTCTCTGCTCCTGGACTGAGGTTCCCCATCTTTAAAGACAAGGGTTGGACCAGATGACCCGGAAGTGGCCTCCAGTCTGCCATGGTGGCATTTGAGGCCTCCTCTTTGCAGAGCTGGATTTGGCCATGTGGCATGAAGGTCATCCCAGGCCACCATCCCCTCCCCTGCCCTTCCCTCCTCCTGGATCCAAAATCCTGAGTAAAGCTTTTCTTCTTTCTTTTTTTTTTTTCAAATTAAAATGGATTAAAACTAAAATTTTTATGGAGAAAAAGCACAACCTGCCCTGGGGTCATTAGAAATCAAAGCAAAGACATGTAACCTGGGCTCCATCACTCACCATCTGTATGACCTTAGCCAAGTTACTGGACCTCTCTAATCCTCAGTTTCCTCATCTGTAAAGTGCTACCTCCTTCACAGGATCACAAAGATTAAGTGAGATACTCCATGTAAAGGACAAGCATCATGCCTGGCACCTGCTAACTACTCAGTACATTAGCTACTGCTGGTCATCCTCCTCCTCCTCATCATCATCATCATGTCAGAGCCAAGAACAGTGTCAGAGACCAAGTAGAACAGCGGTTCTCACCTCGGGACAGGAGCAGAAAGGGGAAGAAGCAAGTTGGGAGAACCAGCTTGAGATGCTCAGTGGAGTGGTTGAGATAGAATTCCACAAAACAAATTCAGTTTTATAAATTTTGTATTATATAAACTATGTAAAGGCATGTGAAGCATCACTTTGGAGATGATGAAACTGAGCCCCCCAAGTTATCACGACTCCCCTGTGTTCACTCGGGGTGTCGGTGGGCAGTCCCAGCTCCCAGCCCCCAGGCTGGTGGACCACATGTGACATCACTCTGCTCTAGCCCAGGCATGGCCCAGTCTTTGCCCTAAAATCAGCAGATCTTTGCTTTGAAGCTGCCCTATGGTTTCCTGACTTTGTCTGTTAGGGAAACAATCACAACATGTGAAGTGTTGTTTATAAAGAGAATGTCAGCCTCCTGCTCCCTCTCCTGCCTTCAGGCAGAACAGCCTCTGATCTCGGCTGGAGACAGGAGCAGCGCTCTATTCCCATCCCAGCACCTGGATGGCAGAGAGTTTCAGGTGTGTGCCAGCACACTTATTTCTCCGTATTAGAACCTTATCCTTTCTTACATTGAGCCTACTCGATTAATAGGGAAGACATCTCCCTCTGTCCCTCCCCCAACCTCCACACCAGGTGTTGAGAAAACCAAGAGATATTGGGAATGGAAACTGGTGAGGCTTTGAACATGGGCATTGGTAGACCTGGAGGTGTCTGAGTAGGAGCAAGAAGAGTCCGCCAAGCTGACGGCCCCAAAAGTGTTTCATGCACCATCCCCAGGGCCCACATCGTCTGCTTCCCACCCCCACTCCCAAGAATCCCAAGGTCACATACAGGAGTCAGATGGCTGTCCAACCTTCAGATCTTAGAATTTTATTGACCTCATAATGCCCATTGGGCATCATGGGAACAAGCAAAGCAACATCTCTGGAGCAGCCAAGTAAAAGGTTTTTCACACACTTCCACACTTTCCAGTCTATCCCAAGCCTAGCCGAGCTCAAGCCACCATGTCATTACAACAACCCGTATCTTGTAATAATCATTGTTACCAGGAGCAGTGGGAGGCAGAAGCTTATGTTCAGAAGTATTGGTGTTGGGGTCTTATCAGTGTCTTATCTTCTTCTTGGGTTCTGTTGGCATCTGTAGCACCACTCATCAGAACAGGCACCCAGGGGCTCCTGCCATTATGGTACCAAGGAGCCCAGCTCCCAATGCCCAAACCCCAAGATTATGTGAATGCTGAGAATTCCAACTCTATCTGGCCATTCCCAGTTACAGCAGAACCTAAAGACTGCAACCCTTGCCTTCAGCCTAGCTCACCCCATTTCCCCTTGCCTATTCTCCTGTTTAAACTTCCCCTCACACTTGTCAGACTATCAAGGCTGATGTGAATGAAAGGCACCTTTGCTTGACTAGTCCATCAACTGTCTGAGAACATTTCCCTTGCTTTTATTAGATCCAGTGCTGATGTCTTTGAAAGAAGGTTATAAGAAGTCCTCCAAAATGGTATTTAAAGCTCCCATCAAAGAAAAGAAGAGCGTTGTGGTCAACGGAATAGATTTATTAGAAAATGTCCCACCCAGGACAGAGAATGAGGTAAGGGATGTAAGTTATTGCTTCCACAGGCCCTGGAAGAGCGAGACCTTTACATTTCAATTACGGGCTTCAGGCCTTTAGGCCAGCTCCATTCGGGGGCATTTTTCTTTCTGTGACAAATACCATAAGTAGCCTGCTATTGGCTTCCGTTGCCTCTGACCCCCATAAATAGAGGCTGGGGGTATCAGAGTGATACTGGTGCCCCCCCCTCACATACACACACACACCGAAACCTCAAATTCACTAGCCCACAGAGTGAGGTGTCTCCTCACAAATCCGTTTCAGAACGCTACTGTCATTTGGTGTTGGAGCAGTTATAAATTCCTGCCTAACAGGGAAGCACGGCCTCGTGCATCACAGCACTGCCGTCGGCCCTGGCACGGCGGCAGTGGTGGAGGCTGACGATTTCCTGTCTTTGTGGAAGAGCTGGGTGTTTATGAAAGTGCTCTTTGCACCATTTGGAAGGGGCACCGCTTATTCAAGGGTAACTGTAGCTGGGCCTTGTCCATGCCTCCTGTCGGCTCCTCCTTCCAACCCACAACCCCAGCCATGGTGCAAACACAGTTCAGTTCAGCCAGGATTCCCAGGATGCTTGCCATGTGGCAGGCACTAGGGTTGATGATGCCAAACTAGAGGTGACTACAGGACCCACCTGCACTTTATCCTGGTTCTGCCGTGCCCTAGCTGTGACTGAGCACATTTCCTGCTCTTTCTAAATCCATTTCCTCATTATAAAATGGGGATACAAAGTGTTGTGAGCATTAAAGAGATAACCCATGCATGTCTAGCACTCTTCCTGGTTTGTATTAAGTGCTCAAAGAGACTGACTGTATTAGCCACCTATGGCTGCATAATAAATTACTCCAAAACTTAGTGGCTTAAACCCACAAACATTATCTCACAGTTTCTGTGGTTGCCTCTGGCTCACGTTCTCTCAAAAGTTTTCTCTTAAAGTTGTCAGGGCCGCAGTCACATCTGAAGAAGTCACAACTGAGGAAGGGTCTGCTTTCAGGCTCACTCACGTGATTGCGGGTTGGACTGAGTCCCCTGCAGGTTGTCAGGCTGAGGGCCTCAGTCCCTCGTGGGTTGTGAGCCAGTGGCTGCCTTCAGCTCCTGGCCCATGGATCTCCCCATAGGATAGCTCCCCCACGGCAGCCGGGCTTCACCAGAGTGAGTGAGCAAGAGAGCAAGAGGAGGTGCCCACGGTAGAAGCCACAGTGGTTTTTTTTCAAACTTATCTTGGAAGTGATAGCCCATCACTTCTGCCATATCCTGTCCATTAGAGCAAATCCATAGGTCCAGCCCTAGGTGGAACAAGAACTCAAGGGGAAGGTACTACACGAAGGTGTTACTACCAGAAGGCAGGCTCCTTGAGAACCATCCTGGAGACTGCCTGCCACACCCATTTATGATTATCGTTATTATTAATAAAAATAAGACAGTTTTTTATCTTTAGGATCTCACAGTTTTAAAGGGGAGATGGACAGGTAAACTAATAATTGCCATAAATTATGTTTGCATGCTCTTCTAGAGGGCTGCTAGTTTCAGAGCAGGATGAAATCATGGGATGAATGGGATTTTCTTCAAAATAATCCTCACAGAGGGTGGCACAGGGGAAGTGGGTGGGAGTAGAAGTGAAGCAGGAAAGGTCAAATGGGTACTTGGGGGTTCATGGTGCTATTCTTTCTACTTTTGTTTATATTTGATATTTTTCAGTTAAAAAAAATTTTTTTTTAAGTGCCTAGAGAAGGTAGAGGTACCTGGGCTGTGATAATGCCACTGAGCCTGGGGGTGGAGAAGGTAGGGTTAAATAGTAGTTCTTAGAGTAACATTTAGCTACAGACTTGTCTGTACGAATTAGAACTGAGAACCTGGAAGAAAGTTTAAAAGAGCCTGCTGACTCTTATTTTACCCACAATTTTAATCTTATTTGTGTAGTTTTGTACCTCCTGCCAGATTGGATGCAACCAATTAGAAGGTGGGGCTGATAAAGGTGACACATTGATCTAAGTGTGAAGAGACAAGTGAGAGCTTGACACTGAGGGGGAGGTATGGTTGCATGACTCTGTAGATTTACTGAAAATCATTGATTAAATGAGTAATGGTGCACTTTACAGTATGTGAATTATACCTCAATGGAGCAGTTAAAAAAAAATAACAGAAACCATAATAAAAAATAAAAAATTTCTAAAAAAGGAAGCAGATATAGCTCAAGTGGTTGAGCACCTGCTTCCCATGTATGAGGTCCCAGGTTCAATCCCCAGTACCTCCTAAAAGCAAAAAAAAAAAAAAAAAAAAACAACTCTCATTGCGGAGCAGATATAGCTCAGTGATTGAGTGCCTGCTTCCCGTGTATGTAGTTCTGGGTTCAATCCCCATTACCTCCTAAAAAACAATAATAAAAATCTTTAAAAAATAAAAACATTAAAAATAGACCAAAAAATTTGGAAAGAAATCTTGAGAATTCAGAAAGCACAGGAGAGTGTAGGGTCATTTAGTGTACGCATGAACAGCACAATGTCTCCCTGACCAGATATAACAGGGATTGGTAGTTAGTTAATTAAAAAAAAAAAAAAATCAAAGGAGGAAATCATTTTTAAAAAACTATATACTTCATAAGCATATATACTTTAAAACCTTATATTTTCATAAACTTAAAGTTAATCTGAGAGCAAACTCTAGTGTCTACAATGTTTACCCCAATCTTTTTTTAAAGACTGGTTTATTGAAGCGTAATTTACAGACCATAAATTTCATCCTGTATAGTGAATAGTTCCACAGGTTTTGACAAGCACATACAGTCATGTAAACACTATCACAAAATCGAGATGTAGAATATTCCCCAATCATTTATGGTTATATCGACCACACCTAATTCAGCAGCAATATTTTTTGAGAGAGTCACCTTTATCAAGATTTTTCAAGGTATTCAGCTTAGTTTTTATAAAATCAGCAACTCTCTGTATTCATATTTCATCAGTGTATATCATACTTAATTAGGCTTTGCAATTACAGTAACAAATGCCACTCACACTAGGAAGTTTTAGAACAAACACAACAGACTCTTGGTAACACCCAAGTAGATGAGTAGCCTGCTGGTTTCCAGGGCCCAGCGTTCCGTGGGCATCTTGCAGTATGTTTTACAGAAGGAATGGAGAGGCTAGGCAACCCAGAGACTCAGCTAAGTAGAGGTCTGCCGAGGTATCTAGACTTTGGCCATGCCCACCCCAGTAAAAAGGTGGCATTCCCATCATTCCCATGAAAGTGCAAAATGTGGTTTTCCCATGGCAGTCCCATGTGATCAGGAAACAAAGCTAGTTTCTATTTGGTATCCTAAGGATGCAAAACATTTCAAAACTTTCCATCCAGGGTGGGAAGGGAAAATGTTAAGTTTAGACCCAGAAAGGGGTAAGTGTGGGATATTTGGAAAACTGGCCCCATGAGAGAAGGATTTGGTATCCTAAGGATGCAAAACATTTCAAAAGCTTTCCATCCAGGGTGGGAAGGGAAAATGTTAGGTTTAGACCCAGAAAGGGGTAAGTGTGGGATATTTGGAAAACTGGCCCATGAGAGATCACTCCTTCTTCAGGTCTGCATGGGCTGGAGCTTTGTTTTTTCCCTCCCTCTCAGGGGAAAGTGGGAGCCAGGGGCCGAGTCTGGAGAAGGGGGAGGTGCTAGGAGTCACCTAGGAAGCTCAAATGGAGCCACTGGTGGTGACTGGGGAGAGATGGGCAGTGCCTGAACAGCGAGGGCACGGCGGGAGGGTCTGGATTCACTGGGAACTCGCCTTCTCACCTGCTCTCTCCACCGCCCCCTCTCGTCATCCACCCCAGCTCCTCCGAATGTTCTTCCGGCAGCAGGACGAGATTCGGCGGTTGAAAGAGGAGCTGGCCCAGAAGGACATCCGCATTCGGCAGCTACAGCTGGAACTGAAAAACTTGCGCAACAGCCCCAAGAGCCATTAGCGCCCGGGTGGGCTGTGCTCTACGCCGATCTCTCCTTGTTTCTACTCGTCCCTTAACTCCCCCATTATCCAGTGATCCCAGAGACAGAGCCAGGCCTGGAGCCAGGGGCCAGCCTGAGGACCCCACCTACCACCTCCAGAACTGGAAGCCAACTTTTGACCTCTTGGCCTCATGCTAATACAAGACCCCAACCTCTCCTGGAGAGCCAAGCTGGCAGCCCCTTCACCCGCCACCCCAGGAGCCCGGGCTTCCTCTCAGCTGGGCGAAGACCACGGATTCCCGAGGAGCTTCCCTCCGTGGACCAGGGATCCCAGCTAGACTTAGAACTTGAACTTTCCCCCTGCAGAGGGGGCTGCCAGGGCATCTTAGCCCTGCTCACAGGAGCTCACAGCATCACTGGGGGCACCACAAAGTAAGGGTTGGGTTTGCAAGCCTGGGCTGACGGTCCCCCTCCCCTCCCCCCCCACCTCCTCTTTTCTCTCAGCAGCCCTGGAAGCCTGATTAGCCTGACAAAAGGGTTGCGAGCAGCCCAGCTCCTTTCTGTCTCCAGTTCCACCTCTCTTGTCTTCAGGGAATTAAGAGGATTGCTCACCAAGCCCGTAATGACCCCCTGCCTTCCCCTGATCCTCTTCAGGGCTCTTGTGCACCCTTTTCCCTTTGAATTCGTGAGGCCAGCAGGGTAGGGATTAGTGTCCCCATTTTACAAATGACGAGCAGAGCTTTGCAATGGGGAAGTGACTTACCAAATCAGCAGGTGAACAGGGCACTGGGTTCCAGGACCCCGTGTCCAGACCCTGAGGCCAGGGCCCTTCCCACCTCATCAAGATGCCAACCCCATGTGGGCTTCTCCAGGGCTCCAGTCTCCATGGAGAATGAGAGCCTCTCCGAGCATCTGCCCAACACCAGTAGTGCCCAACGTGCCATACTACCCGGCTAAGGTGCCCCACTCTCAGTGCCCCTAGACCCTCTGCTCTCCTCTTCCGGTGGACTCCCTCTGAGATGAGGCCCCTTCCTCCTGGAAGCTGAGGCTGAGAAGGGTGGAGCTCGGCCCTGGGGAAGGCAGAGCAGGGGCCTGGCCTCTTACGGGGCGCCTCAGTGTGTCTCTCTACCGCCCTCTCCGCCACTTGCAGCCTTAGACCACTTAGAATGACCGCAGCCCCATGCTTCGGTAAAGCACTTTAAAGTTTACACAGTTCTTGGACACATAGGATCTCATTTGAGCCTCATGTCTGCCCTAGGAAGTAGGAGCGTCCTCTCACTTTTGCAGATGAGAAAACTGCGCCAAGTGCCCAAGACCACCCAACTCTTCGAGACGCCACATTTCATTTGATCGACACGCTTCTTTTATTTTCTTCTTTTCTCCCTTCACTTCCCAGTCCTCACACAGGGTCCATGAACACCTAGCAGAACAGAAAAGAAATCACAACTTGGGGGTGGGATCTGGCCAGGGAGTCAAGAAATGGGGGTCCACTTCCTCTCTCCCATTAGGTAGGATCTACTGAACACATTTTATTCCAAACTCCGACTTCCCCATGGCTACCTTGCAGAACATCCTGTCCCCAAAAGCAGGGGCCACCCAAGCCCCTCCGGTGGAGCCGGGCAGGGGAAAGCCTCCTCCACCCCCTTGGGTTTTTCCTCTAGGAACCTTCTGCCCCAACAACCAGCTAAAGCAGGGTCTCCTCCCCGCTCCCCCCACGGCTAGGCAGTGTCAGCTCTCATCTCCTCCTCCTCGCACCTCTTAAGCTTTTTTGTTTCTTCCCCCATTGACCTTTGTGGTCTTCTGTGATTATTTATGCTGCCTCCCAAGGATAGAATTGAAATAAAATGTTTTCAACTTATCACACCTTGGCATGGCCATCTCATTTACCTCTGGGTGGTTCCTGCTTTTGGTCACCACAGTATCTTCCTGGCCAGCTCCTCAGCCAAAGCTCCTTTGCACTTCTGGAAGGACAACCCATATCTACTTCTGCTGACATAATTTCATACTTTCATTCAACTACAGCAAGGCTTCTCCGCACTGGTTCTATTGATATTTTGGGCCTGATCATTCTTTGGGGGAGTGGGAGGGCAAGGGCTGTCCTTTGCATTTTAGGATATTTAACAGCATCCCTGGCCTCTACCCACCAGATGCCTGTAACACACACACACTTTTTGACAACCAAAAATGACCCCAAACATGGCCAGATGTCTCCTGAGTGTCAAAAATCGCCCCCAGGTGAGAACCACTGCTTTATGGTTATTCAGTAGGTACCTGCTCAGACCCCAGCCCTGTACAGGGGACTATGGGAGGCCATTGCTTTGCTTTGGACTGGTGCCTCCTAGTTTACAAAGCGATAATACATGTATTTGACTTCACAGCAGCTCTAGGTGGTAGGTTCTATTATTATTCCTATTTTCAAGGTGAGCAGTCAAGCCAAGAGTGGTGACCAGTTCAAGATCACTCAGCTCAGGTGGTGGGGGAGACACATAGGGATGTGAATTTTTGGAGTCTAGAGCCAGAGGAGTTGCTTGCTCCCAGTCCCCAGCCAGACTCAGCGCTGAGTGGAGACTGTTCTGGAGGATGGTTGGGCCCATAACGAAACAAGGGATGTTGAGCAGTGCGTGCCAGGCCACGAAGATACCTCCATTCTCTCACCAAGCTGGGGTCATGTTGCAGAAGAGTTGTGCGATTACAAAGCAAACAGGCATGTAATAGTGTAAACACCACAGGAAACTCAGAAGAGCCAGAGGAAATCAATGAGCATGTTAGGAAAGAGAGCTGGCGAGGAAACGATAAAGGGCTTGGAGCAGTGGGCAGGACACATGTACCCCAGAGGCCCAGCTCTGTACCCGACTGGCTTGGGTAATTCACTTCCCCTCACTGGACCTCATTTTTTCAATCTATAGAATAAGGGGATGGGACTCTTCTCTAGTCTTTTCCTGGTCCAACATCGTAAGTTTCCATCATACCAGCAGTTGGGAGGTTGGGACAAGCCCCCAAGACCACCCATTGTCTAGCATGAGTGGTGTAGACAACTATATAGGAAGGGAAGCAGGAGGATGACCTTCTACAGGGCTGAGGTGCAGAGACTTGCTTTTAGCCAAACATGAATTTGAACAAAGACACCCCAACAATTTCTGCTCTAGATCAATTCACAAAGCCCTAGGCTTGAAATAAATGATAAGGTTATTTTAAGACTGGCTTTCTCCTCGGATGCTGGGGAAGATGGAACTGGTTGCCTAACTGAGGCTCCTCCCCGCACCTCTGTCACACTTAACCCCCATTTCTGAGCCCAACTGGGTAGCTCTTTAATCCATTACTCAGTATGGTAAACTGCCTAAGGTCAAGATCAAACTTGATTTTCCCCCAGTGGCCCATTTTCCCAATGACATTGAATAACTCGTCACTTCCCCACTGGTTGGTTATACATTCTTTAGTTCTTCATGCACTAGGATATATTACATGCCTAGCCTGTACACTGACGTTTCTGCCAATACGACCAAGTCGGCCACATTGTTTTAATTATTGTAAATACGGAAGAAAGCAAGTTGCTCGTGGCTCTTCGAACTCATTCCCACTGCCATGCTCCCCTCAAGGAGCTTGCTCCCTTCTCTTCTCCTGGCAAGAAAATGTGAGGTTAAACTCAAGACCCTGAGGAATGGGTGTAGCTCAGTGGTTTGAGCACCTGCTTCCCACATACAAAGTCCCAGGATTCAATTCCCAGTATCTCCCATTTAAAAAAAAAAAAAATTCAAGACCCTTCATCTCTGTAGAGAGATGCCTAATGACCCTGTCATCAGCAAGGCATGGCTAGAAATCCTTGTCCCCACCCCTTGACACTTAATTGGATTCTCAGCTCAATTGATCAGACACTGACAGCTGGACCTTCTCAGGACTGGGTGCTGGGGAACTGGAGATGAGAAAGACCCAGGCCTGCCCTTGAGCAGCTCCAACCAGTGGCCTACCTCTGGGCACCATGCCACATAACGGGACCCGGAGCCGCTGGAGGCTGGAATGAGCTTCACCCGTTGGCTAGATTCAGCCTGGAGTGGGCAGTGTAATAGAATCTGCTGACTCCCGGGTTTTCTTTCAGCCAGCCTCCTGAGATCCCAAGATCTTGGGAATTTTTAGACTCTCTCCTGGCCCTGGGCAAACATCCCAGACTGCCAGTGGACCGTGCAGAACGTGGCTGCTGCTTCTGTGGGAAGTGACCTCATATTAGAAACCCCAGCACCACAAGGCTCCTCCCCTCCCCTGCCCCTGCCAGCCTTCCTGCCCTGGCAGGGCTGTGGTGAGGAAGCTGCCTGGAGCAGGAGCAGACACTCACCTTGGCCGCAGGAAGCATTACCAGATCCCTTTCCCCCCAAGTCCACCAGCCCAGGGACCACAGGCCTGTGTCAGAGGGAGGGGAAGAGGCCCCTCTCTGGGATGTTGGCAGGAGCTCCTTGTTCTCTGTGTATTTGTGTTTCCTATTTGGGAACAACCTGCAGCTTGTCTTCCGTTGGAATTTTAATTTGTTAACAAGCTCAGATGGGTCAGCCTTACTCAGCGAGAAGGTGAGCAGCGACAGGGCTGTGTCAGAGTCCAGGAAGCTCCTGTCCCAGAGTCCCTCCACCACACCTGGCCTGTCTCACCCCCTGGAATCCCTGCCTTAGCAGGCAGCCCCTGCAGGTGAAGCACTGCCGTCTCCAGAGCCCTCTTCAAATATAAATACCCTTGGGACTGGGGTGCTGGGGTGGATTAGATGAACAGATTCAGGGAAGGGAGAGTGAGGACAATGAAAAAGAGTGGGTGGGAGGAGGTATGTGGGGACACAGGACAGAGATCTTGGAATCCAAGGTTAATTAAGAGACCAGGAAGTTTGCTAGAAACTTGAATCCAGCCAGCAGGTGGCAGCTTATGGCCTTCCTATCAAGCCCTTTTTTTTCCTCACTGGGTTCCTTCTACCTTCCACCCCACCCCAGAATTCCTTTTCTAACACCCAGGCAATCCAGGGCCTCGTGGCAAAGCAGGCACACAGAACAGGCAGGATCTAAAACGCCCCAAGTGTAGGAGAAGGGCAGCTCAGGGAGGCAGCCAGGTGCTCCTGCACTCCAGGGGTCAGTGCCTCCAAAGGGCAGCCAAGGAGGCCCTCAGCCTCCTTCCCCTCCGAGGGAGCAGTGCTGCTGCCCAGCTGTCCACGTTCCTTGAAGAGTTAGAGGCCTGGCCTGGGTTCTCCTCCAGACCTGCTCTGTGACCTTGAGCAGTTTTGCCAAGGAGCAGTGACCGGGAGGGGCCGTTTCTGCCTGGAGAGTCTGCAGTTCAGTGAGGCAGAGAGAGGGGCAGGCAGCCAGGCCAGGCCTGAGTCAGTGCCCTCTGCTGCTGGGGTGGTCACCGCCCGGCTCCAGCCCAGGCAGTCTCCAAGAAGTTAGAGGAGAGGCTTCTGCTTCCCAGGCATGAATACAGGGTGCAGGGGAAGAGAGGCCAGGGCCAGACCGGGAAGTCCTGAGCCCTTCCCCAGGGAGGCTGGACTCCACTCAGGGCAGCCCAGGAAGGGCTTGAAGCAGGAATGGGCAACTTTCCTCTGGCCACCGCCAGGGCAGTGCTGAAGCACGAAAACCAGGTGAGGGCTGGTGGGCTCAAGGTCAAGACTGGGCATGGGACATGCTTGGACTGGGACAGTGGTCATGGGATGCCCAGAAGAGGGCAAATGTAAGAGAAGGTGCTGGGACAAGGAATTCACACTCCCAGTCATAGAAGGGAGGAGATGTCAGTTGACCTCCTGAGAATGCAACCAGAACGTGGAGGGTGATGGGGCATCCCACAAAGGTGGGGATGGCATTCTACCCCTCTCTTACAAACAACCCCTCCAAGAAGGGGCCTAGGACAGGGCCGCCTGCAGCCTGCTTAGCAAACGCCCTTTGGCTGGTTGACAGAGGAAGGGTGGGTCTTGGAAAACATGCTGGGTCATTTTATCAGCAAAAGACTTGGCTGTTCCTTAGGACTCCCCGCCAGTGTGATATGAAAGCCTCCCACTCCCCCAGGGGTCTCCCACCCAAACTTATCCACACCTGCCAGCAGGATACCTGAAATTCACACACCTGTCCATCCTTCAGGCTAAGTCATGTATGAAGATAATACAGATAGGTTTTTCTTTCTATCTCTGTACCCATTAGGAAATTCGAGACAGTTTTCATTTAAAAATTATTTCATCAATATTTATCAAGTACCTTTTCTGTATCAGGTATTGTATAAGATGCTGGGACTAAAGAAATAGGACATGGTTCTTGCTCTTAAAGACTTCCCAGTCTTATTTTTAATTAAAACTCACATGCAATCCAGAAAGGAATATCTGGAATGACTGAACTGATTTAACAGCTAGTATCTCAGGGGAATGGGAAGATACATTCTATGCTTTTTTAATGGCTGCATTTTTCTACAATAAATAATGTTTTTCAATAAAAGAGGAAGGTATTTCTCATTTTAAACATGTGTAAAAGGTTAATGTTTGCCACCATTTTCCCTCGGGACAGAATCTTAGGCTTGTCTGCTCAGGCCCCTGGGATGGATGCTGGGGCTTTTCCTCCCATGCCACCACTGCTGCTCTGGACCAGAAGGGAGGACTGTTCATATGGGTAACTGGTTGGGTGAACAGACCGGTGTCTGACCAGGGGTCACTTCTGTTGGAACTTGACAAGCGGGCTGCTGATGGGAGGTCCCCAGCTCCACCTGCTGAGGTGCACAGCTCACGTGGACCTTGACACAGGCCAAGGTGGCTATGGATGCTCAGCAGGCAGGGCCTTGGCTGATGCGCTTGACGCTGACTCTGCCTTAGCTGGTCCTTCCCCCTGGCCTCCTCCCACTGCACCGCTGGAAGTCCCAATATCTTGCCTGGGGGGTGGGGAGGGGCTACATACGCACTGCATTCCCAATCTGCTGCTTATGGCATAAACCCTGTGAGCTGCTTTCTCTGGAGTTAAGCCCTTTCTTTTCTCAAGTCTTCAAATCAAAAGTCTTGGCTGTCAGGGCTCCTTGTTGTCTCAGCAACGAATTTTTGAAAATCTGCTTAGAAGCTCAAAAGTTGAATATTGACTTATTTAAGCACTGATTTTTGTAACTTTTTTTTTGTTTTCTATTTTTTTATTCATTTGATTTTTGTATTCTTGCTATCAGATTCTTAATCCTTCCTCGAGCACTGAATACCTCTGACTCTACTGGGGTGGTGAGTAGGTACCTCAGGGACTACAAAATCAACAATTGTTATCATTTCCAAAATTCACCTCCGCCACCCACCCTGGATCATTGAAATTGTTAAAGAAATTGAAACCATATGGAATGGAGGGATTTTAATGATTACATGAAACTGGAGAACGGTATTTTTTTTCTTTTTTCTTTTTTTGCTAACACTATATTAGGTGTGAGTGATATAAAACTGATTGAGATACATACTCATTGGCCTTGGGAGCTTAAGGTCTACTGAGGGAGGGAGGTAGATATGTGAATCAGTAATTACAATACCATGTCATAAGTACTACATGAGAGCCATATGTAGGAGTAATCGAAACACAGAAAATAGAGGCAAGTCCTTAGTAATCTGAGTCCTTGAAGTGAAAGCAGTTTTCCATCATAGAAGGACAAAGTCAGTTTAGGGAGAAGGGACAGGATGCTCAAAGTCGAGGAAAAGGGAGATGGCGCAGTGTAGGAGGGATGATGAGGGGCCTTGAATGGCTGAAGCCAAGGTTGACCAGTGGGCAGTCTATGAAGGGCCTTATCTTTGGGCTATTTATTTAGAATGCACTGTCTTCGGCAACGGAAAGTCTCATTTTTAAGCTTTTTAAGCACCTGAATGATATGATCAGATCAATGGGAAGAACAGAGAAAGCCTAAGGGTGAGAAGGCTAGTTAGGAGCTCCTGAGAGTACCCAGGTGAGATATGAGGGGCCTGAATTGGGAGGTGGGGAATGGGGGTGCAGTATAAAATAAAAATTATAAATAAAAATTACACTCCACATTACAGAGAAATTAAAAAACAATTATTCTTAATAGGTCATGAAGTCAATTTGGTACGTCCCAATTGGCATTTTTTAAGGGAAAATAATGGAATAGAAAAGAAATATTAGTATGCATCACACGAAATAAGGGTAAATATCTGGGTATGAAATTATTACAGAATTTTACATGTGTGTACTTCTGTATGTATGTGTGTGTGGTGTATGTACAAGATGCATGGTATAATATGTATTTCTCACCACAGGTGACAGTCAAGGAAGTTTGAAAGCCACTGATCTAGAAAGAGTTCATGGCACAAAGTTAAGAGTCATTGCTGATAAGATTCCCAGGAGAGACTGAATCCTTGCGTAGCTGTCAGGGATGGCTCCTCAGAAGATGATGGGGTTGGAAATGGCCTTAAAGAGGATAGGGTATGGATGAGGGAAGAGGAGAGGAAAAGGTGTCCCATGGCAGAAAGAGCCTTGAGCGGTGGGTCCCACAGCTGTCCTGCTGGATTTGTTAGAGCCCTTCATAACAGCCTCAAGATGGTTATCTTGGGAAGGTAACATTTCAGTCTCAATCACAGCAACAGCATCTGCTGACTACTCATCTTTTCCTCCAGCACTATATAAAACCTATCTGCCTAATAAATGGTGTCTCTTTTGACCTTCAACACAGGACACCAAGTTCATTCTCACACAGTGCACTTGACTAACAAACAAGGGGCAGTCTCTATTTTCATAAAAATTCCCAGGAGGAAGACTTCAATAAGCTAAGACCTGGGTTCATGTTCTAGTTTGGAAATTCATTCATCCAGTCACTGAGCACATTCTAAACCCCATTTTGCCCATCCATTAAAAGGAGCTAATCAGAACCACCCCAACCTTGGGAGTACCAACTCCAATGAGACAAGGGTACAAACATTAAGTTACCAGGAGTGCCCTCTGGTTACACTTTCCATTGGCCCAAAGACCCAATTAATGTCAGATTTCCCATAGAACAAGCTCAGTTTGACAAACTTGCCTTTGGCATTTCAGATGAGAGAGTTATTATTTAATCAGCTGGCCCCAGAATTCCTTTTCTAGGGAAGTAAGTGTTTTTGTTAAGGAAAATACCTTGATAGGCCCCTTGAGGGTAGAAAGTGAGGCACTGGGTTTCCTCCCTGGGTTGGGAGGAAAAAACAAAGACAGCTAAATAGCTCCACCTAAGAAATGAACAAGAATATGGCAATGAGGAAAAAGGAAAGGCAAGCAATGTGGTGAGAGGGTAAAGCCCTAGAGGTGGGAATAGTAGTGAAACTTTTTACGAACAGGGAAATCTAAGATTTAATTTTAAATTATCCAGACCGTGATTCTACAATCCAATCCTTCTCTCCAATGTAATCCACTCCCCAAATTTCCAATAAACATCTATTACACTAAGTTGCCTTGTGGGAATAGGGTCAGGAGGCACTCAGGTGAATGAATTTTGTGAACCTTTGGAGCAATTACGGGATGGAGATAAAGGTGTAGCCACAAGACAGCAAAGAAGGAAATTTAGAGCCAGAGTTGATGAAGAAACATAAACCCAAGGAATTCACAGAAATCATGGAGACAGGCATGGGACTTCCCCTATTTTGCAAAGTAAAGTTCAAACCATTATATGTAGTATTGAGGTGTTAGGATTACCCCAGTATAGGATTATTCCAGTAGACATCCAACATCTTTGACTATCCAATTCTTGTCTATTATCAGGATAAACATTTCCTTCAGCCTTCTCTCTGGTTGAATTCAATGTTGCCTACTGTTGGTTGAACTTCAGCCATAACTTAATCAATTAGACAGGAGAAAACACATCAGCATTTTTCTTCTCTTTTCTGCCAGCATCCTGACCAGTATATACTCTGGGCAGAACTAACCTAATACAAATGGGTAATTCCCTTATGATAATAATCCTTAGTATCTTTTCATATTTTCTTCACCATTTTATCTCATTAGACACTGGATCTTCAATATAACCCTATGAAGTGGGACAGGCATGGATTATCAACCCCATGTTACTGAAAAGGAAACCAAAGCCCAAACAATCAAAAAATGAAATTTGGATTGAGCGCGAGAGATCATCTCTGACCTTAAGGAACATATAGTCTAATTGAAGAGATAAGATATAAACACATGAAAATTTAAATATAGCATTAAAGAAATAGCAATAAATATAAAAATAAATCTTTTAAGGCAGAGCACAATTAATTGTTGGAAGGATGAAAGAGATTGCAAACCATTCAAAATCAAAGTTGGGTGAGCTCTTCCTCCTCATGAGCCTACCCACTTCTTTCCATATCCATAGCACCCCCAAGACCATCACTGTTTCCACTTGGGTTACAGCAGGCTCCTACCTGTTCCCTCTGACTCCAGGCTGTCCCTCTCATCAGTTCTCTACCCAGCCACCAGAGAGATCTTTTTAACATGCCAGTCTGATCATGTCATTTCCTCATTTAAACGCTTTATGGCTCCCAGCTTCCTTCATCTAAAGTAGAAATTCTTTAAACTCATCTATAAGCTTTCCTGACCTCACCCTCCTGTCTCTCAGGCTTCATCTCTTGTCATTTGCTGCCTGAAACTCTCTGCTCTTTATGAATCTACTTTTTGTTCATTTTCCTGTTTCCTAAACAGTTTTTCCAGGGACTCCCTTGCCTCCTGGCCTCTACACTCTGTTCCTGCTGTTTGACTCACTCCTGCCCACTCTCTTGGTCTAGCTAGTTTCTTCTTACACCTTCAGCTCTCAAATTCAATGTCACCTCCCAAGGCAGGCCCTTCCTTCCCATCACTAGAAGAGGTTATGACCCTACTGTTCCCATAGCATCCTTGACTTCCCATCCAAACACTCATCACACTTCACAGTCATTACTTATTTGTCTGTTTTTTCCAAGAGTGAGAAGGCAACTTTGTAGGCTCATTGAGGATGAACCATGCGTGTCTTGTCCACCTTGTATCCAGCACCTGGCGTAGTCACAGACACTCAATATGTGTGTATTGAGTTTTTGAAACATGATTGAATGTTGTAGAAATTCAGAAGAAACAAGAGATTGTTATAGGCTGAGGAGGTCAGGAAAAACTTTGGTAGAGGAAGGGGTAGGGTAGGACCTGAATGACAAGTAGAGAAACTTCCACAGTCACCCAAAGTATGGATGATAAGACGAGGTGATAAAACCATGGCTCCTGGCTACCAACCCAAGAAGCAACTATGATGTAGAGGAAAGAGCAATGAACTACACGACAGAAGAGCAGGACTCTAGTCCAGCCTTAACACCTCACTGTATAACTTTTTCCTTCTCCCCTCCCCTCTCCCTCTCCTCCCCTTCCCTCCCCTCCTGCTTCTCTCCCCTCGCCCTTCCCTTGCCCTGTTGTTTTTTTGCTGTCTGTGTCCATTCGCTCTGTGATCTTCTGTGTCTATTTCTCTCTTTTTTTGGTCTTCTTGTTATTCTCCTCTAGGATTCACTGGGATTTGATCCTGGGGACCTCTGATGTGGAGAGAGGTTCCCTGTCACTTGTGCCACCTCAGTTCCTGGTTTCTGTTGCGCCTCACCTTCACTTGCCCCTTCATCTCTCTTGTTGCAGCATCATCTTGCTGCATGACTCACTTGAGCAGGCACTGGCTTGCTGCGTGGGCACACTTTTTTTTTTACCAGGAGACCCCAGGGATCAAACCTGGGTCCTCCCATATGGTAGGCAAAAGCCCAGTCACCTGAGCCACATCCTCTTCCCTCACTGTATGACTTTGAGCATGTCATTTGACCTCTCTGAGGCTCAAGCTCCTCATCTGTAAAATGGAGCCTCTATACCTACCTAGAGGGATTTCTGTGAGATTTAGTGATGTCCTGAATATGGAGGTCCCCAGCAAAAAGTAGATCTCTATCAAACACATGTAGATTTGTTTTCAGCCACACAGCTTCCCTATCCAAGACTTCCCAAAGCACTGGCTGTAAGGCAGCCTGAGAAAAGCCTGCATCTTTAAACCCAATACCCTGACCTGGAGCAAAGCTGCTCTAACCAGCCTGATCACTCAAGAAGGGCTAGGTCACTGGACTGTCCACCTGGGCAACAACAGACAGCGCCCAGAACCGTCCTCCTACTTCAGGACCCCAGGCTCTGGAACTTACCACCACCCAGAACCAACAACTTAAAGGCATTTGCCTCCCACCAAGGAGCAATCTCTCTTTCTCTATTAATTTTTGGGTAGGGTAAAGAAGATTATTATTTTCATTAAATTCTCAAGAAATTTAACTCTTCTTTTTAATCCCTTTGTCAGGTGGCAGGACTCCCAAGTACCCCCAACCACAGAATTTTTAAGTTCCAGGGCCGTGTCAGCACCCCCACTTCTCCAGGAGATTTCAGGTTATTTGGGGGATGTGATAGACTACATAATGGGTCCCCAAAGATATCCATGCCCTAATCCCTGCAGCCTGTGACCTCCGTATGTTACACAGCAAAAGGGAATCTGCAGATGTAATTAAGGTTATGGATCTTAAAGTTGGAAGATTATCCCTGATGATCGATGTGGGCCCCATCTAATCACATGAACCTTTAAAAGTGGCGAACTCATTTAAGCTGGGAGCAGAAAGATGCAGAAGAGGAGGTTAAAGAATCAGGGCTTGAGAAGTACTTCACTGTTGGAGGGGGACCACCTGGAAAGCCTGTGAGACAGAATGTGGGCAGCCTCTAGGAGCAAAGGCGGGTCCCCAATTGACAGTCACCAAGGAAACAGGAAGCCTGTCCTACAACTACAATTCTGAATTCTGCCTACAACTGAACTTTGCCTACAACCGAAATGAGCTTAGAAGAAATGGATTCCCCCCAGAGCCTCCAGGTAAGAGACCAAGCAGGCCAACACCTTGATTTTGGTCTTGCAAAACCCAGAGCAGAGAAACCAGCTGATCCTACCAACTGTTGACCTGCAGAACTATGAGCTAATAGATTTGTGTTGTTTTAAGCCACTGAGTTTGTGGAAATTTGTTTCTGCAGCTGTAGAGAACTAATACAGGGGAAACAGGGCCTGTGTGTTGGGGTCAAGGGTTTCAGAGGTGAGCCTAAACTGTCAGCGCTGTAAAATCCTGTAAGTCTGGACATGTCTGGAGGTCCATGAACAGAAAGACTGAAGGAGGGAGAATCATATTCTATGAAGGTCAGAAGAGCCTCTCCCAGGAGAGAGACCCAACCCACTTGCTTGATGCAAGGACCCAGTCCTGGTTGTGGGAACAGGAGACATGGAGGGCATTTACAGCTGGTGGGAGACAGGATGCAAGGCCCCTCTGTGGAACTTCTGGCCAATGACCTTAGGTCCACAGAGGACAAATGGGGAAGAGAAACATACTGAGTAAGAGCAAGAGCAAGAGCAAGGCTGACTAATTGCAGAGCACACACAAGACATCTGCCCCACCCCAGATTCCCTGAGCTAGTTTGGAGGGCCTGAAGGGGCTCTAGGATTCTTGCAATTCTGTGGGGAGAGGTTGAGTCAGATTGTTTTGTTAATGTTATTTATGACATAATTATACTCCCTGTCCCCCAAGCTGGTATGGCCTGCAGAAGCAGAGTGCCCCAAAGATCTATTAATCTCCAAGGGCAAAGAAAGAGGTTTCAAAGAGTCAGAAAGGAGGAGGTAGAGGCGGGGGGCGGTGGAAAGGGAGACGGCTTTGGTCAGCCACAGCCAGCACAAATCCTTCCTGCAATTACTTGTACAAGCTTCCTCGCCTTTCTGACCTTTAGTTTCCAAACCTGAAAAAACAGATGATATTATAACCTACTTCATAGGGAGTCATTAGGAAACAATAACAGGTTATACATGACAACTATTACAGTTATTGATCATCACAACCGCATGAGGAAAATTACATTTTATATTTTTCCAGATCACAGACCCACATTTCCCCCATTTTAACATCTGATATTGGGAAGACCAGTCTGTAGTCCGGAAGTAGTATCATTACCTACACTTGTGAAATCAGTGTCAGTGAGAAGGAAGAAAATTCCAAAGATGATAGTGGAGTGCCTTTAAAGAAAAGCTGCTTCTGCATTCACCTGATGGCACAGAGACAATCTTGCATAGAAAAACACAGACATGGATGACAGTGAGCCATGGAGATTTGGAAGAGTCAAACTCCAAATGCGGAAGAGATTTGGATAAACCATCCCCAATTTATCCTACTTATATTTTTCTTTTTCTTTTTTTTTTAAAGATTTATTTTTATTTATTTAATTCCCCTCCCCTCCCCCGGTTGTCTGTTTTCAGTGTCTTTTTTGTTGCATCTTGTTTCTTTGTCCGCTTCTGTTGTCGTCAGCGGCACGGGCAGTGTGGGCGGCGCCATTCCTCGGCAGGCTGCACTTTTTCTTTCGCACTGGGCGGTTCTTCTTACGGGTGCACTCCTTGCGCGTGGGGCTCCCCTACGCAGGGGACACCCCTGCGTGGCACGGCACTCCTTGCGCGCATCAGCACTGCACATGGGCCAGCTCCACACGGGTCAAGGAGGCCCGGGGTTTGAACCGCGGACCTCCCATGTGGTAGACGGACGCCCTAACCACTGGGCCAAAGTCCGTTTCCCTATTTTTCTTTTTCATGGTGCATGAGAGATATGTAATAAAAGAAAATCTATGTCTAAATAAGTCTAAAAGAGTACTTTCAGTAAGTAAAAATAAAAATAAAAACTATGAGTGCTAAAAAAGTGCTGATAAAATGCAAGAATTGTTTATTTTGCCCAACTGACTTCCAGGGAAATCGAGGTCTACAGAACATTTATAGTGTGATCAAGACCTTAGGGCAGTAAATAACAAAACCAAGAAGTGAAGGAAATAGTCTCAGGTCTACGATAGGTGCTTGCTTGATGTAGCTGGCCTCTATTAGCTATACCCCTAATCCTTCAGAGGGGGCATAAGCCCTTTACCCAACAAAGATCTATCTTCAGTTTTGCCCAGCGAGTGTGTTTGACATGAACACACACAATGTTCAAAATAGAGGAGCTGACTGAGAAAAGATATTATTCTGGAAAAAATAATAAAGATACTTGTAGGTCAAAGGCTGGGCTGGTTTGCTTGCAGGCCATTATAAAAGATGGAGGTTGCCTACACTCAGGATTTATCAACTGTGACGCCAATCCACTGTGTGCGCAGCATCCACCTGGCCTGCCTCCGCGTTGCCCCTACTGGGGCCATGAGGACCCAGTGTGAACCTGAAGCTCATGTTGTCTGCTGTGCCATGAGTAATAAAGTCATGTATCTCTGACCTTAATTCCTGAGTCTTCTTCCAACATGCATGAAACTGTGGTGGGCTAGCTTGTATCCTTGCAAGTAGGGTAATACTTTTTTTTTTACTTTTTATTTTGAAATAATTTCAAACTTACAGGGAAGTTGCAAAACTAATACAAAAATAATACACAGAACTCCAATGTAACCTCCACCCAGATACAAAGATTTACCAACTGTTAGCATTTCACCACATTTGTTATATCATTCTATCAATTTTTCTATCTATATCTATCATCTATTTTCTAAACATTTGAGAGTAGTTTGCATACACCATGTTCCTCTTACACTTAACATTTCAATGTACGTTTCCTGAGAACAAGGACACTCATTTATGTAACCACCTTAAGTGCAGCTATGAAGTTTAAGAAATTTAACACTGATAGAAAGCTTTTAGGTCTATATTTCATTTTCCTCAATTGTCCCAATGTCTTTTTGGGCATTTTCTCCTTCATTACTAGATCCAGACCAGGATCCTGTATTACATTTAATTGTCCCTGATAGTCTCTATTTTAAATTGTAGTAACATAAATAAAACAAAATTTCCAATCTCATCCACTCCCAAACAAAAAATTCATTGGCACTGATTGTGCTCACAATGTTTGTACTTCCATGGCTACCATCCTTTACTGAAACTCTTCCTTCACTGCAAACAGAAACTCTGCACCCTTTATGCACTAATTCCCTCTCCCCTTCTCCAACCCACTCCTGGTAAGCTGTACACTATTTTCTGTCTCTGTGAATTTGCATATTCTAATTATTTCACAGAAGTGGACTCATACAATAGCTGTCCTTTTGTATTTGGCTTATTTCATTCAACATGATATTTTTAATTCCATGGTATGAATAAACCATAGTTAGTTATCCATTCATCTGTTGATGGACACTTGGGTTGCTTGCATCATCTGACTATTGTGAATAACGCTGCTATGAACATTGGTATACAAATACTATCTGTTTGAGTCCTTGCTTTCAATTCTTTTGGGTATATACCTCAAAGTGAAATTGCTGAGTCATATAGTAGTTCCGTGTTTAACTTCTTGAAGAAGAACCGTGGAACTGCTTTCTGAGTGATGTTTTATACTATCATTTGGAGGTAGACCGTTGTATTAGTCACCCAAAAGGGTGCTGATGCAAAATAGCAGAAATCTGTTGGTGTCTATAAAAGGTATTTGTTTGGGGTAGAAGCTTACAGTTACCAGCAAAACATAAGTTACTTCCCCTCACCGAAGTCTTTTGCCACATGTTGAAGCAAGACGGCGGTTGAAATCTGCCAGGGTTCAGGCTTCCTTGGGTCCTCTCTTCCCAGGGTCATTTCTCTCCAGGTTCAACTCTGCTGTTTTCTCCACAGGGTCAGCTGTAGACTACGAGGCTCTCTAGGCTTTGCCTCTCTCCACAAGGCCAGCTGTAGACTATTAGGCAAACAGCTTGTTTCTCTTCTCAGGGTCTTCTCTCTTTCCTCAGGACCAAGCTTCTCTGTGTGCTTACTTCCCACTGCTCCAGCATTAAAACTCCAACTAATTCCTCTGCTCTGCCAGGTAATTTTAGCTGTGAATCCCTGCTCACTAAGGGGGCAGGGACTCAATGTCCTACTGATGTGACCCAGTCAAAGCCCTAATCATAATTTAATCATGCCCAGGTACAGACCAGTTTACAAACATAATCCAAATCTATTTTTGGAATTTATAAACCATATCAAACTGCTAAAACTGTGATAATTTAAAGATGCCTATGGTAAATGCTAAAGCAACCATTTAAAAAACTAAAATAGAGATATATAACTAAAAAGCCAAAAACAGAGATAAAATAAAATCATAAAAATATTTAATTAATGCAAAAGAAGGCAGAAAAAAATGGAAAAAGGAACAAAGAACAGATGGAACAAATTGAAAACAAATAGCAAGATGGTAGCTTTAAATGCAATTATATTCATAATTAGATTAAATATAAGTGACCTAAACTTTCTAATTAAAAGGCAGAGTTTGTTACACTGGTGAAGGCAAGCTAGCCTGTGCTGTAGAGAGCTGACAGCCTGTGCAGCAGAGACCAGTCTGCAGACCAGACGCAACAGGGAGATGGAGAGGAGAGACAGGGAGAGATGCAGCAGACCAGGGAGCTGAGGTGGCTTAAGCGACTGAGTGCCCCTCTCCCATGTCAGAGGTCCCAGGATCAGTTCCTGGTGCCTTCTAAAGAGAAGACAAGAGAAGACAAGCAGACACAGAAGAATGGACAGCAAATAGACACAGAGAGCAGAAGAGAGCAGAAAGCGAGCACGTGGGGGGGGGGGGGGGGGGGGGATAAAATAAATAAATAAATGCATAGATAGGTTAAAATTAAAAGGAGGAAGGAAGATATACCAAGCAAGTACTAAAGATAAAAAATCTGAATGGTTGTATCAATATTACCCAAAGTAAACATCAGGACAGGTATTATAACAAGTGATAATGACAGAAAGGCCAGTTCATCATGAAGACACAACTCAACACGCACGTACCTAATAACAGCACTTGAACAATTTTAGTCAAAGATTTCAACACTCTTTTCTCACTAACTGAATAGAACAAGTAGAGAGAAGATCAGTAAGTATATAAAATACTTGAACAAAACTAGTAAATAACTTCATCTAAAACACATTTATAAAACACTACAGTCAACAATGGCAGAATATACGTTCTCTTCAAGTCCATGGAACATTCACAAAGACAGAACACACGCTAGGCTGAAAACAATCTCAAGAAACGGGGAAGGCAGAGAGGCGGGAGCGGGGCGGTAGGCGGGGCCCCGCGGGGCCCGCGGGCGCCGCCTCGGGCTGGGCTCCGGGTGCCCCCAGCCGCAGCCTCTCGGCCTTGCCCGCCCGCCAGCGCCGCCTGCGCTTCCTGCCGCCGCTCTCTCCGCGAGGAACCCGAGCGCGTCGCCGTGGTGGCTCTACTCACTGCGGCCGCCGGCTTTTCCCGAGCCAAGAACGCATCCTGTCTTGCTCTTGCTGCCAGGCTTGCTAGTGCTACCTCTGCGTGTTTGAGAAACGTTTTGGCTCACCTGATACCTAAGGAAAAGACCAGAATTAAGTCCTTCAGGCAGCAACATGGCAAGACTGCAGCGGGCCAAATCACTATGGACATGATGTATGGTGGCATGAGAGGCATGAAGGGATTGGTAAATGAAACATCAGTTCTTGATCCTGATTAAGGCCAGAGACTGCTTCCCAGTGCTAAGGGTGGGGAGCCCCATGGCTCATTTTGGTTACTGGTAACTGGACAGATCCCAACAGAACAGTTATCTTGGCTCTCAAGAGTGGGCGAAGAGGGCAGCTCAGCCTTCCCTGTGGTCACCATGCTGGACAACTTTCCCACCAATCTGCACCCCATGCCTCAGTTCAGTGCAGCCATCGCTGCCCTCAACAGTGAAAGTAACTTTGCCTAAGCATATGTAGGTGTCAACTGACCCAAGTACTATGAGTTGATTTATGAAGACTATGTTTTTGATTGCAAAGCTACCTTGGGTTGCAGCAAAGATCTACTGGAACCTCTACCAAGAGGTAGAGGTTGGGGCCATTGACACTAAGCTGGACTGTCCCATAATTTCACTAGCTCGTTAGGCTATGCTAATGCTCAGTTCTCTGAGCTCATGTACATGTACCTCACCATCCACAGTGACCACAAGGGCAGCAACGTAAGTTCTCATACCAGTCACTTGGGGGGCAGTGCCCTTTCCAACCCCTACCTGGCCTTCACAGCAGCCATGAATGGGCTGGCAGGGCTCCTACAGGGACTGGCAAATCAAGACATGCTTGTCTGGCTGACACAACTACAGAAGGAAGTTGGCAAAGACGTGTCAGATGAGAAATTATGAGACTACCTCTCGAACACACTCAGCTCAGGACAGGTTGTCCCAGGCTATGGCCATGCACTACTAAGAAAGACTGATCTAGGATATGTCTTCAGCGAGAGTTTACTCTGAAATACCTGCCTAATGACCACATGTTGAAGCTGGTTGCTCAGTTGTGCAAGATTGTGCCCAATGCCCTCTTAGAGCAGAGCAAGGCCAAGGATCTCTGGCCCAGTGTAGATGCTCCCAGCAGAGTGCCGCTCCAGTACTGTTGCATAACACAGAGGAGTTACTACACAGTCCTCTTTGGAATGTCACTGGCAGTTGGAGTACTGGCACAGCTCATCTGGAGCCGAGCCCTAGGATTCCCTCTAGAGCAGGGGTTCTTAACCTATTTTGTTCCCTTGACCCCTTTGCCAGTCAGGTGAAAACCACTGACCCCTTCTCATAATGTAGCAGCAGATAATTTTATGACACTCAACATCAGAGGCCAGAGAAAATAAAGATAATAAGTTAATTTTTTTCAATTCAAGCTCACAGACCCCCTGAAATCTTTCCATAGACCCGTTGGGGTTCTGTGCACCCCTGGTTAAGAACCCCTGCTCTAGAGAGACCCAAGTCCATGAGCACAGATTATCTGATGATGATGTTTGTGGACTCTAAGTCAGAGTAAAACTGGAGATTGAGTGGAAACTGACTACTAGAAAGTGAGGAAACTTTAAAATATATATATGTGTGTGTGTATATATGTATTTTTTATATATATGTAAATATCTGTCTTTTATTTCAGGGAGCCTTTAAAAACTTAAGATTAAATTGTATCTGAGGCACTGATAAGTTTGAGGTTAAAATATAAATTAAGACTAAAAGATGAAAAGTGACTCCCTTTCCCCAAACCAGCTCCCTTCCTCTTCCTGGTAGGAGTTGCCCATCAACTGTAAGATGACTGGGATAATGCATGTGATATAAACCCCTGGTCGGTGGTCTTTCTCATTCATTTGGCTTTATAAGTGCTTACTGTGAACTAAGCTTTATACATCCACAAAAAACAAGCCACTACCCTCTGACATTGTTTTCTTCTCCTCTCTCTCTCTTTTGTGTGTGTGTGTGTTTTATATCTTCATGGTCTGGTCCCAGGGGTACTGTCACCTCTTTTTTGAACAGGGTAGTGATTTGAGATTGTACATGCTCCTTATTGAATATTTTGGTCCGGAGGCTGAGGGCATTAAAAATAGTATGCTTCCCTCTTCACCCCCTGCTATATGAAAATACCCCCTTATTTATCAAAGTCCTTTTCCTATCTCTTCTCCAAGAGCTCAAAGTGCAGGTTTTTAGTGACTCAGGATGTTTTACTGCCTTTTCCTTAAGAAAGGACCGAAATACACTCCTGCTGCCCCCTTCCTCCCTCACAACTCTGCCTGTGTTTGTGTGGAACCCCAATCCCCAAAGCCACACCGTTGAGATGGACATACTGTCTGTAGACCTCTGTAAACCCCTGGGTCACTGTCAAGTCATGTTACAGACTTCAGGTTGTTCTATGTAAAGTGCAAAATAAATGTTTTTATTTTTAAAAAAGAAATGTATAAGGATTGAAATACACATTATCTAAACATGATAGAATTAAATTATAAATAAAAAGAAAAATATTTGGAGAATATACAAATTTTTGTAACTTAAACAGTATATTTCTTCAAATCAAGTCAAGGGCTAAAGAAGAAATCACAAGGAAAAATAGAAAAATTTTATTTAATAGAATAAAAATGAAAATACCACAAACATAGCAGTGCTTAGAGGGAAATTTATAGTTTTAAATGCTTACAATGGAAAAGAAGAAATGTTTAAAAACAGTGTTCTTTTTGTGTGATCTGTTTATCTTTTTTTAAAAAAGACAATTAAAAAAAAAAAGAATTAGTAGGACCAAAAACAAAAACAGTGTTCTATTTTTACTGTAAGATAGGGGAAAAAAAGAACAAAATACACCCAAAGTAAGAAGGAAAGGGAAGCAGATGTGGCTTAACAGATAGAGCGTCCACCTACCATATAGGAGGTCCAAGGGTTCGATATCCAGGGACTCCTGGCTTGTGTGGTAAGCTGACCCACAAGCAGTGCTGCTGTGCACAAGGAGTGGCAGCACCTGTGTAAGGGTGCCCCCCACGCAAGGATTGGCCCCTGCACAAAGAGAGCTGCCTTGTGTGAAACTGCAGCCCACCCAGGAGTGGTGCAACACACACAGAGAGCTGACACAGCAAGATGACACAACAAAAAAGAGACACAGATCTCCAGTGCTGCCTGATGAGAATACAAGCAGACACAGAAGAACAAACGGAGAATGGACACAGAGGACAGAAAATGGGGTAGGGGTCGGGGGGGGGGGCGGAATAAATAAATCTTTTTTTAAAAAAAAAGGTAGGAAATCATAAAGAATAGAGTCAGTGACCTAAGACATGGACAAACACAAGGTTCAAACCCAGGGCCTCCTGACCCATGTGATGCGCTGGCCCACACGCAGTGCTGATGCACGCAACGAGTGCCATGCCATGTGGGGGTGTCCCACACGGAGGGGAGCCCCACACACAAGGAGTGCCCCCTGTAAGCAGAGCCACCCAGTGCAAAAAAAGTGCAGCCTGCCCAGGAATGTCACCACACACACGGAGAGCTGACGCAGCAAGATGATGCAACAAAAAGACACAGATTCCGGGTGCCGCTAACAAGAATACAAGTGGACACAGAAGAACACACAGCGAATGGACACAGAGAGCAGACAACTGGGGGGGGGGAGGGGAGAGAAATAAATAAAAGAAATGGACAAACAATTAAACTGGTGCAAAACAGATTCTTTGAAAAGATTTTAAAAGTTAATAAAACTATCTAGACTTAGCAAGAAAAAAAGGCTCAAATTAACAATGAAATGGGGGGAGTGGGTGTAGCTCAGTGCTTGAGTGCCTGCTTCCCATGTACAAAGTCCTGGGTTCAATCCCCAGTACCTCCTTAAAAAGTAAAAAAGAAAATCAGAAAGGAAACATTGCCACAGATACCAAAATATAATAAGTGAATATTATAAACTTATGTCTATTTTTTCTAAAACTTGGATGAAACAGACAAATTCCTTGAAAGATACACTGTCCCAAGTCTGACTCTAGAAGAAATAGAAGATGTGAACAGCCCTATATTTACTTAAAACATTGAATTTATAATAAAAAATCTTACCATAACACTCCAAAATCTTTGTTTTGCCGGTGAATTCTATAAAACATTTAAGAAAGAAATAATAACAAGTCTACAAACTTATTCAGAAAATAGAGAAGAGTATTTCTCAATACATTTTATGAAACCAGTATTTCCCTGATACCAAAACCAAAGATAATATAAAAAAGAAAATTCCATACCAATATACCTCATGAACATAGATGCAAAAGAGTCCTTCATAAAATTTTAGCAAATTGAATGCAGCAATATATAAAAATGATAATACATTATTACCAAGGGGGTTTTGTCCCAAGAATTCAAGGTTAATTTGATAATGTAAAGGAGACAAACCTTATGATCGTCTCGAAAAATGTAGACCCTGGGAGTGGATGTGGCTTAAGCAGTTGATTGCCCGCCTCCCACATGGGAGGTCCTGGTTTTGATTCCTGGTGACTCCTGAAAAAAAGAAAAAAATCAACAAGCAAAACAAACAAAAAAACCAACTCAGAGAAACCAATGTGGCTCAGTGGTTGAGCACCAGCTTCCCATATACAAGCTCCTGGGTTCAATCCCAGGCCCCCAGTACCTCAAAGAAAAAAAAAAAAATGTAGACAAAACATTTGACAGAATTCAACACTTATTCATGATTTTAAAAAACCCAAAACTCTCAGGAAAGTAGGAATAGTAGGAGACCTTCTTCTTCTGATAAAGGACATCTTAATGGTGAACGATGAATGCATTCTTCCAATGGTTGGGAACAAGGTAAGACATTCATTCTCACCACTTCTATTCAGAATTACACTGGACATCCTCTTCTGTGCAGTAATGTAAGGAAAAGAAATAAAAGGCTGCAAATTAAAACAGAATAAGTAAAGCTGTCTTTATTTCCAGATGATATGATAACACACATAGAAAGGAAATCCAAATGAATTTATTAAAAAGCTACTAGGACTACCAAGTGAGTTTATCAAGGTTATAGGACACAAGGTGACTACATGGAAATCTATTGTATTTTAAAATAATACCAACCAACAAATAAATAGAAAGTGAAGTGAAAAATCAATACTATTTACAATAGCATTAAAAACATGAAATATGTAGGGATAAATTTAATGATAGCTTTATAGGACATGTACACTGAAAACTACAAAACATTACTAAGAAAAATAAGAAAAGGCCTAAGTAAATGGAGAGATACATCATGTTCATGGACTGGGAAGACTCAATATTTTTAAGATACCAATTTTCCTCATATTGATTATAGATTCAATTCAAACCCAGTCAAAATCCCAGGAGGATCCTTTGATGAAATCAACAAGATGATTAAAAAAATATATGTGTGGAAATACAAAGGACTAGAATAGCCAAAACGATTTTGAAAAAGAACAAAGTACAAGGATTTCCACTATCTGATTTCAGTTTTTATTATAAACTTACAGTAAACTCAACAGCTGGTACTGGCATAAAGATAGACATATAGGGAAACAGATTTGGCCCGCCTACCACATGGGAGGTCCAAGGTTCAAACCCAGGGCCTCCTGACCCGTGTGATGAGCTGGCCCATGTGCAGTGCTGATGCTCACAAAGAGCGCCGTGCCACCCAGGGGTGTCCCCCACGTAGGGGAGCCCCACGTGCAAGGAGTCCGCCCCATAAGGAGAGCTGCCCAGCCCAAAAAAGGTGAAGCCTGCTCAGGAGTACCGCTGCACATATGGAGAGGTGACACAGCGAGATGACGTAACAAAAAGAGACACGGATTCCAGGTGCCACTGACAAGAATATGAAAGCGGACACAGAAGAACACACAGCGAATGGACACAGAGAGCAGACAACTGGGGGCAGGGGGTGGGGAAGGGGAGAGAAATAAATAAAAATTACTAAATCTTAAAAAAAAAGATAGACATATAAAGTGATAGAATTTAAGAGAGAATCCAGAAATAGGTTAACATACAAATGGCCAACCGATTTTCAGCAGAGGTGCCAAGGTAATTAATGATAAAAAGGATAATCATAATCTTTCAGTGAATGATGCTAGAGCAACTGGGCATCCATATGTAAAGGAATAGCCCTCAACCTTCACTTTATGCTATAGACAGAAATTAAGTCTGAATGGATAATAGCTAAAACTGTAAACCTTCTAGAAGAAACCAAAGGGAAAAATCTTTATGTCCTTGGGATGGGCAAAGCTTTCTTGTGACACCCAAGGCATAAACCGTAAGATAAATCTGATAAATTAGACATCATTAAAATTTAAAACTTAGGCTCTTTGAAAGATACCATTAAGAAAAATGAAAAGGCTAGCCAAAGAATGGGGGGGGGGAGGGGGAGGGAGTATTTACAATGCATGTATTAAAAGATTTATGTCCAGAATATATAGAAAACTCTTACAATTTAAATATAAGAGAATAATTTAAAAATGAGCAGAAGATTTAAACAGATTCTTCACAAAATAGAATATGAGTGACAATATTCCACATGAGGGGAGTGGATGTAGCTCAAGTAGTTGATTGAGCACCTGCTTCCCATGTATGAGGCCTCGGTTCAATCCCTGGTACCTCTTAAAAACAAAAACAAAACAGATAAACATACAAAGACAACAACTCTCATTGCGAATGGATGTAGCTCAGTGGTTGAGTGCCTGCTTCCCATGTACAAGCCTTGGTTAAGTCCCTGGTACTTCCTAAACAAACACATGAACATATGCTTAGCATGATGAGTCATTAAAGAGTGTGATACACTCATTTAAAGGATTAAAATTTAAAAGACTGAAAATTACTAAGTTGTTGAAAATGTGGTGCAACTGAAATTCTCATGCATTGCAGGTGGGTATGTAAAATGGTACAACCACTTTGGAAAATAGCTTGTTTGTTTCTTATAAACACACATTTGCTGTCCTGGGTATTTACTTAAGAGAAATGGAAACATATAACCACACAAAAGTCTTATATTATAAATGTTTAGAGCAGCTTTATTCATAATATTCCCGAAATGGAAACAACCCAAATGTCCATCAACAGGTGAAGAAATAAACAAATATTGGCATATCTATAAAATGGAATAGTGCTCAGCAAGAAAAAAGAACAGGGAAGAGGACTTGGCCCAATGGATAGGGCATCCGTCTATCACATGGGAGGTCTGTGGTTCAAACCCTGGGCCTCCCTGAACCATGTGGAGCTGGCCCACGCGCAGTGCTGATGGCGCGCAAGGGGTGCCCTGCCACGCAGGGGTGTCCCCCGCTTAGGGGAGCCCCACACGCAAGGAGTACGCCCATAAGGAGAGCCGCCCAGCGTGAAAGAAAGTGCAGCCTGCCCAGGAGTGGCACCGCACACATGGAGAGCTGATGCAGCAAGATGACCCAACAAAAAGAAACACAGATTCCCATGCTACTGACAACAACAGAAGCGGACAAAGAACATGCATTAAATGGACACAGAGAACAGACAACTTGGGGGGTGGGGCAGAGAAATAAATAAAATAAATCTTAAAAAAAAAAAGAATAAAGAACAAACTACTGGTTTATGGAGAAACATGGATGAATCTCAAAAGCATGCTGAGTGATAAAAGCCAGGCACAAAAGAGTATATGCTGTATGTTTCCATCTTCTGAAATTAATGAAAAGGCAAAACAAATATATAAGCAAATATGAGTTATGTATTGCAGCATAACAAATCTTAGTGGCTTAAAACTAGTTATTGGTTACCTCCCACATTTTAATTTGGTCATGATTACAAAAGAGGCTCAGTTGGTTGTTCTGGTTTAGGGTGTCTCACGAGGCAGCAATCACATTTCAGAAGGGCCAGTAGTTACCTAAAGGCTTGGCTCCAGAGTCTGGAGGACCCAAGTCCTAATAGGATCACTGATTTGCCCAGAAGTGCTGGCTGTTGGCAGGAGGCCTCAGTTCCTCTCTCTGTGACCTCTCCATAGGGCTGCTTGAGTGTCCTCATGCTATCCACTGCTTCCTCCACCACCAACTATCTAAGAGATCAAGTTGGAAGGCACACGGCTATTTAAGACCATACTTCAGAGTAATGCATGGCTATCGTCTCCTGGTCCACACACCAGTCCGATTCAAAGACGAGTCTACGCAAGGGTGTGATTACCAGAAGGCAAGAATCATTGGGGGCTGTTGTGGAGGCTGCTATCACAAATAACAAAAAGCAGATCATTGTTGCTGGTGAGGGGGAATGGGAAGAAGAATATTACATTCAGTGAAATGAGCCAGGCACAAAAGGCTACATACTGGACAATTCTATATATCCAGAAACTTAATTGCCTTCATTGTTAACTCTACCATCTAAGCCACTATAATCTCTTGTGGGGTTATTACAATAGTCTCTGGACTCTTCTCCACGTTTCTACCCTTGCCATACTACAGTCTATTCTCAAAATTGCAGCTAAAATAATCCTTCTAAAGTCTAAGTCAGATCATGCTATTCCTCTACTCAAAAACTTGTTGGGGAGCAGATACAGCTCAAGTGGTTGAGTGCCTGCTTCCCATCTACAAGGTCCCAGTTTCAATCCCCAGCCTAAGTACCTCAAAAACAAAAAACAACAACAACAACAAAAAAACATCTAATGGTTTCCCATTTCCCTCGAAGTGAAAACCCAAATCCTACAAGGTCCTATGTAATCAGGACCACATTTTCTCTCTGACATTCAATGACTCCTTAGTGTTTCTTGATTACAGCAGACACCCCCAACTTAGGACCATCGTACAGCGTTCTGCCTGGAACTCTCTTCCACCAGCTATCCACTTGAATAAATCCCTCACCTGTTTCAACTTTTACCTAAATCTTACTTCTCAATGAGGTCTATCCCATTTAATATTGCAACCTGCCTACATAGCCACTGCCACCTCAACCCTGCCATATTTGCTAACATCTACATCTTGTCACTGTCATATTCTTTATGCACCACATTCACTATATTCTACTTTTCCCCATACTACATATTCCCTTCTAAGCTATGATATGGTTTACTTATTTATTATGTTGTTTCTTGTCTGTCCCTCTCTATTAGAAGGCAAGCTTTGCAAAGGCAGCTTTCTTTCATTTACTATGTGCTTGGCACAAAGTAATCTATCAATAAATACAATATTGATTGAATGAAAGAATTAACAAATTAACAAATATGAAGAGTCCCTACAAATCAATAAGAAGAAACACTTTAATTGAAAAGCGAGATGCTATAAGAAATTAACATACCACAGAAAAGAAGCAGTTAATAAACATATGAAAGAATATGAAGCTTCATTAGTAACAGGGGAATAGAAATCAAGACCTCAATAAAATAGCATTTCACAGCCACTAGATTGGCAAGTAAAGAATATGAAATGTGGTAAAGGATATGATTCAATGGCAATTCTCATACACTGCTGGGGGTATAAATTGGTACAACCATTTGGCAAATAGTCATTTGCATGTAAAGTCCAATATTTCCAAAGTCTAGGCCAGTGGTTCTCATACTTTGTTGTGATTCAGAATCACCCATGAAACTTAGTTGAACAAACAAAACAAACAAACAAATAAAAAACCAGAGGCCCAGACCCTATGCCAATTCCATGAGCCTTTGCATTCCTTGTCAGCCTGCCAGGTGACTCTGAATTACACTTGAGAACCATCATTCTAGGCCCATCCCTCATTGTATAACCTACCAACGACTATTACAGATGTGCTCCAGGAAGCATGCACAAGATTGCTTGCTGGAGCAGTGTTTCTACTAGAAAAAAACAGGGAAATAACCTGCCTGTCCATCAACCAGAGACTGAACGGCAGAGTCATAAAGCTGAGTTAAAAAGCAGGTCTAGTCCTAACCTTTGCTCCCATGGACGTGAACCCATTTGTAAAGAGGATATTTGGAAATGTTATTTGCTAAGGTGAGACCAAACTGAATCAAACTGAATCCAAAATGACTGGAGTTCTTATAAGTAAAGGAAATGTGGACACAGTCAGGAGGAGACAAACGGGGAAAGAGATGGCCGTATGACAGAGGCAGAGATTGAGATACGGATTGCAGGCAAGCCACCACCCGAAAGCTACAGACTTCAGAGAAAGCACGATCTTGCCGACCATCTGATATTGGATTTGTACCCTCCAAAACTATGAGCAATAAATTCCTACTGTTTAAGTAAAAAAAAAAACAAATCTAAGGGAGTCCATGTAACTCAAGTAGTTGAGCCCCTGCTTTCCCTGCACTAGGCCCTGGGTTCAATCTCCTGTACCTCCCAAAAAAAAAAAAGTCTAGTATATCTACCTACCATGGGATAGCATTTTTATAGCGCTAACAACAACAACAAAAATAAAATTAAACAAGATACTATTTAGGATACATACATATAGCAAACACTACATACTAAAAAAGCAAAGAGAAAAACCACCAAATTTAGGATAATGGCGGGAAGGAAGGGAAAAGTGATAAGAGAGAAACAAAAAACCCTCAAAGTTATTGGTAATGTTCTCAATATTGGCCTGGGTGATGATTTATAGGTGTTGATTATTCATTGTTTATAAATAACATATGAGTTATATATAACACACAACTAAAATTAAATAAGTAAATTACATGAAACTTAAGAATCGTGTTCTTGGGGAAAGGGTATGAGTAGGGAATCACATTTCCTGAGTTGCAAAGAGGCTTCAATTGCACTGGCCATGCTTTCTTTCTTAAGCTGGGTGGTGAGTACAGGAATGTTCTCTAGTTATGGTTTATATGTTTTCTAAATTTAGTCTTCAGGGGGAAAAATGAGAGAGACATTGATAGTGCAAAGAATGGGACAGAAGGCTGATTGCCCTTCAGCAGGACCAAACTGAAAACACACCCCAGTGGGGTGAAAACAGCTTTGTAGTGGTCTTCACAGATACATGGCCCCATCAAGCGTATCCAGAGGTGGAACAACAGAGGCGGCCGTCATCAGGACTAGAGCTAGGAGGTGACGACCACGTCGGTGACAAGCACAAAATCAAATGTGAAAGTTGTTGGTTCTGGGGACCCCTGTGATGTTGACTCCAGGGAGTGAGGCAATCCAGGAAATTGGTAAAGATGGAGTCTAGGAAGTGGCGTTTTTGTTCCTGTTTAAAGCAGGGGAGGCAGACGTCCTTGTTGGACCTGCACAGGGACCTTGGTGAGCAAAGGGCTTGGAGAGAGGTGTGGAGCTTTGCAGGAGACACAAGGGCAGTGGAGAAAGAAGAAGAAAGACAGGGGTGATGCACCCTCTCTTGGGGAGGTGGTGAGGAGTAGTGATGGGGCTCCCCCTCCATAAGTGTATTCTTGAGATGACCCAGGGCCACAAGGCAGGCCCCTTCCGGGCTTCATATTTGCCTCTTTTCATCGTGAGAGAAGAATCACTGAAAAGAATAGACGTTTGGATACTTCTGTGAATAAGCGGGAGAAAATCAAGACACTTCAATTGAATAAGGACAAGAGCAAAAAGGAAACAAGACACAACTGCCAGTAGCAAATATCCACCGCTGAGGATGAGCACTGCTGGGAAAGATCTCAAAAGGAAGTGGCAAATTCTTCCTCGTTTTGCTCTAAAGCCCCTGAATACAGTGTAGAGCTTAGGGAACCCAGCCATGGGTAGACACTGCAGATCCCTCCGGCTGCTGAGGAGATGGGAGTTCACGGGTTTAAGGAACCATATCAGATCAAGAAGCCTCTCCCAGTCACCCACATACCAGGGAAGAACAGTGGGAAGGTGAGGCCAGGACAGGAAAGCTGCGGCCCCGAGTGTGGCGGTTCGCAGTTGTATGTACCCCCCAAAAAACATGTTCTTACATCTAATCTGTGGGTGTAAACCCATTGTAAGTAGGGCCTTTGATGAAGCTACTTCAGTGAAGGTGTGGACCGCCTCGTTCAGGATGGGTCTTAATCCTATTACTGGAGTCCTTTATAAACAGAATAAATACAGAGGGAGAGAGAGAAATATATATATATAGAGAGAGAGAGAGAGAGAAGCTGAAAGCAATGAAATCTGGAAGAGAAGGGAGAAACAAGCAGACGCCTCCGTGTGCCATGCCATGTGACAAGGATTGCTGGCAGCTGGTCTTCAGGAAGAAAGCATTGCCTTGATGATGCCTTGATTTGGACATTCTCACAGCCTCGAAATGTAAGCAAATGAATTCCCATTGTTTAAAGCCAACCCGTTTCATGCTATCTGATTTGAGCAGCCCAGGAAACTAAAACGCCAAGATACAGCAAACATCACATCTTAAAGATAAACAGGGAACAAGGAGGCAGAACCAACAGGATTTCTCCGAAAATGTTCCATACTCCAGAAAACTCAGAAGAACTGGAATGAAAATGGCAAAAAAAAAAAAATGGTGAGGCATGCTAAGGTGCACGAGGAAGGTGGGCTGAATGTCCTCAAGAAATATGAGTAGGACGATTAAAAATTTTTTTAATTAAAAGGCTTGAAAAATTAGGATCCCCAGATGGGAACTTCATCCTGGGCCTAAGGCTGGAGAGTGCTACAACTTTGTCCTTAAGAGGATCAGGTGTACTAAAATTGACATTTCCTGCGGAGAACCTCAGCAGTGCTCAGGTTCTTCATTAGAAGATGAAACATTAGTTCCTTTCTTCTCAGTTTTCCTGGTAGAGAACTGATTCCTTAACAATTCCCTTTATAAGATTTCAAATGACTTTCTCCAAAGTTCAGTGATTCTCCTCTTTCTAGAGAGCAGGTGGAGCTGTCTGTGCACCATCCCCCAGGACTTGCCAAGTGAGTAGGTCATGGTGTGTTCATAGTTGGAGGTGGGTTGTTGGAAGGCTGCTTCCCTCTTTGGCAGCTGCTCCTTGTACTGAAATCATCAGTGACTTTCTTCTCACTAGTGTGTTCAGGCCCTTTCTGCCCCGTTGGCCTGGACCGGACCTTTCAAAAAATGTATTCTATTTAGAATCATTCATAGCTTGTGTTTCCTGCTGTAAATATCTTAAGTTTTACTATAATTGGCAAGTGTTTAGAGAGAGATTCAAGGTAGTATGAGAAATTTCTAGGGAGTAAAAAAGAACTTAGAAATAGAGGAAACAATATCCAAAAGTGCTAAAAGAACTAAACTATTTTTGAATCATGTAAAGAATATTAGTATTTGATAAGTGACTTCAGTAGGTGATTGTGCTGAGCCATTTTCCAAATAATACAGTAGAACAGGTCAGTGCTATTAATCTCTGAATCTGAGATCCACAGTACCCTTTTATACCCAATCACTTCTTGGTGTTTCTGATGATGTCAGTACAGGGGTGAAGTAAAATTTTAGGTGTCAAGAACCCACGCCAATATGACCCCTGCTCTTAAAAACAGAATGTTCTTTGCAAAAGCAAGGTCATCATAAAAAAGATCCAACTAATTTGAAAGTATATTGTATTAGTCAGCCAAAGGGGTGCTGATGCAAAATACCAGAAATCTGTTGGCTTTTATAAGGGGTATTTATTTGGGGTAGGAGCTTACAGATACCAGGCCATTACTTCCCTCACCAAAGTCGATTTTCACGTGTAGGAGCAAGATGGCAGGGTCTTACTTCTCTCTGGGTTCAAGGTTCCTCTTTTCCCAGGGCTTGCTTCTTTTTGTGCTCAGAGTTGCTCTCTTCCTGGGGCTTGCTTCTGTTTCCTCTGTGAGCTTACTTCCCAGGGCTCCAGCTTAAGGCTTCAGCATCAAACTTTAACATCAAAAACCCTCAACTCTGTCCTTTGCCATACCTTTTATCTGTGAGTCCCCACCCTCCAAGGGTTGGAGACTCAATGCCCTAATGACGTGGCTCAATCAAAGCTCTAATCATAACTCAATTATACCCAGTAATAGACCAGATTACAAACATAACCCAATATCTATTTTTGGGATTCATAACCATATCAAACTGGTCCATATACAAAGTGAAGTCTCCCTTCCCCTACCCTTCTCTCACATCCAGGAGTAATTGGAGACAATATCCCTAGTAGTTTGATTATCCTTCCAGATCTTATAATATCCCTCTATCTATTGATATGCTGACATATCACATCTATTGAGAGCTACTCATTCTGTACAAGTTGCCCTACAGTATTCTTAAAAAAATTTTTTTAAACAGAGCAGTAAATCATGGTCATACTTCCATATTGGTCGATAAAGATTTACTTCATTCTTTATCATGGCTGCATTGTTTTCCACAGTATGGGTTTATAACAATATTAACTCACTTTGTGACATTAGGGTTCTCTAATATTTTTTCTATTTCAGAATAGTGTGTTTGTGTAACGGTTGAGAGCACAGGCTCAAGCCAGTCTGTTTGGGTCCAATCCTAGTTCTGCAGCTTATTGGCTTTCCTCTTTCTGGCTTCAGTTTCTAAATCTGTAAAATTGGCATAGCAGCCCCTAACTTGTAATGGAGTTGGGAGGATTAGAAGAGTTCACATTATTGTCACTTAGCCTTAATGTGCCTGCCACATCCTAAGAGTTATATACATATTTGCTATTCTTATTACATTTCTCCTTGTAAATGGTGCTAGTAATTCTGTAAGACAGCTTTTTAGAAGTCATATTTCTAGATCGAAGACTATGTACATTTCCAATCTACATGGCCACAGCAGTGAATGAGAATGTTCTTTCTCCCACACCTCTCCTCATTTGCCTCTCCATTTTCATTCCGTCCATGCTTTTCAAACATTCTTGATCCATGATTCCCTTAGTTTGATACAGCCTTGCCTTTTAAAACTTGAGCTTAGAATATCTGCCAATATTTTGAATACATTCATTCTTTGACCAACCAATGCCAATTCTAGGTCTTTATCCTTCAGATAGCCTCGCAGACTTGCAAAATGGCATCTACAAGGTATTGTGGTATTGTTTGTAACTGAAACAAATTGGAAACTAATAAGAGACTGGCTAAATAATTTATGATAAAAGCTACAAAATTGTGCTGGACAGACCGTAAACTATAATCCATAGCTGGTGGCAATGCTTCAATGTGTTCATCAATTGTAACAAATGTACTGCAGAAGGTAAGGATGTTGTCGATGTGGGAAGCGATGGGAAGGGGAGGGAGTGGGGCATATGGGAATCCTCTGTATTTTTTATGTAACATTTATGTAATCCAGAGTTTCTTTAAATAAATAAATAAATAATGAATACATAAATAAATAAAATAATTTATAGCTTGTCCAAACAATGGATTACTATATAGCCATTGGAAAAAAAGGGAGAAGCACTCTTTGTTCCAATACAGAACAATTCTAAGATGTATTTTTAAGTGAAAGTAAGAATGGAAGAGCTAACACATCCAATATTTCATCAATTCTAAGATGTGCATTTTTTCACTTTATAACATTTTGAAATAAGGATGTCTTATGGTCAAAGGCATATCATAATTTAATTGGAATGTTTTCTTTCTTAGTACACAAAATAATGATGTGTCTTACAATCCACAGCATCCTGGAATTGATGAAATACGATAGCGCTTACCAAGTGCAAGGCATTATTCTAAATTCTATATCTAGATTCACTTCAGTCTCACAACCCTATGTAAGTACTATTATTATCTGCATTTTACAGATAAGGAAATGGAGGCACAGAGGTTAAGTCACTTGCCCACGGGCACTGAGCAAGAGAGCAGTGGGGCTGAGATTCAAAAGCAGACAGTCTGACCCCAGAGCCCCTGCTCTTAGACACACAGCACTACCACCTGTGATCATGGCACCATGTCTAAAGGCTCCCCTCTGTGCCAGGCGCCCTGTCCTAAGTACTCTATACATATTAGCTCATTTAATCCTCACAATAATCATATGAGCTGGTTGCTACTATTATCCTTATTATACAAATGAGGAAATTGAGGCACTCAGAGGTTAGGAAATGTGCTTAAAGACCCACAGCTAACAAGTGGAAGGACTGGGATTTGAATATTGGCAGTTTGGTTTCAGAGTCCATGCTCTTAACAGACTTCATACTGCCTTTGAGTAAAAGAGTAGGGAGAGTTATATATAATCATATCTGAAAAATGTAATCTTAGAAGGAGTAAAGAAAAAACAATGCAAATGGTACTTGTAAAATAGTGGGTGGGAAATAGGGGTGAGAATGAAACTTTTTACTGCATATCTTTTTATGTTATTTGGTTTTTGACCCAATTGAATGTATTATCTATTTAAAACAAAACAAAGCAATAAGTTTAACTTTATCTCAATTAAATATGCCAGTGGTGTAAGCGACTTGGTCCTAAGTACTCAGTTAATGAGGTTTCTTTTAATATTTCGATATTCATCTTTTAAACCTTGGAAAGATTTCATTTCATTGTTTTTAAAGTAGCAGCAGATAACAGAAGAAAACTTCCATTAATCCTGATTACAAATGACATTATTTCAAGCCTTGAATCTCATCATAAAGCATTATATATGGATTTGCCAGATCATGTCAATAGAGGATGACAGCATCTAACCCACCCAAAATTCTGTCCTTCTCCGTATTTATTTTGGTAAAATACCCATGACATAAAGTTTACTTTTAGTGATATTTAGTACATCCATAATGTTGTACAACCATCACCAGAAAATTTTCATCACCCCATTATACAACCCCATACTACATACCCATCAGCCCTCCTTCCCTCCGGCCCCGGGCAGCCACTAATCCTCTGTCTGTCTTTATGGATTTACCTACACTGGACATTTTACATAAATGGACCCACGTGGTCTTCTGTGTCTGCCCTTGTCTTTTTTTCCCCCAAATTGATCTTACTGATATATATTAATAAATCATCCAAACAAATAATACAAAGTATACAATCAATGGTGTTTGGTATAATCATATAGTTGTGCATTCATCACTTCAATCATAGGTAGTGCATTTTCATTATTTCAATGCTACGACTAATAAACAAAAAACAGACAAGAAACTTCTTTACCCCTCAATCTGCCCTTGTCTTTGGCCACTATGCTGTCTCAGGATGTTTCCTACACAGTTATTTTGTATACTGATTTTTCAAAAAAGATTTATTTATTTCTCTCCCCCACCCCCACCCCCCAGTTGTCTGCTCTCTGTGTCCGTTCGCTGTGTGTTCTTCTGTGTCTGCTTATATTCTTGTCAGCAGCACCTGGAATCTGTGTCTCATTTTGTTGCGTCATCTTGCTGTGTCAGCTCTCTGTGTGCAGCACCACTCCTGGGCAGGCTGCACTTTCTTTCGCACTGAGTGGCTCTCCTTACTGGGCGCGCTCCTTGCTTGTGGGGCTCCCCTACACTGCATGGCAGGGCACTCCTTGCGCGCATCAGTACTGCACATGGGCCAGCTCACCACACCGGTCAGGAGGCCCTGGGTTTGAACCGCGGACCTCCCATGTGGTAGGCGGTCGCCCTATCCTTTGGGCCAAATCCACTCCCCTGTATTGATTTTTAAAGTCCTTTACCTCACTGTAGTGTTCAATTTAGTAAGGCCATTTACTTTCCCAACTTTTGCTTCCTTCACAATTTGTAGAATCTGAATTTCTTGAATACCTGGGTTTTCAAAAACTTCCATCTTGAAAGGCTGGGGCTTAGGCTATGTGCATTTATAATTGTGGCATCTGCTCTCAAATGATTTTCAAGAAAGCTAAATCTCCTTCAGTTTTTCCGGAAAAACTATAAAACGTCTAATTTTAATTTGCGTTTCGTTTGTGAAGTTCCTCTGTAATCACTTACATGAGAAGGACATGATGTAATATACTTTGGTTTTGTTAAATATTTCATTTGAGTTGGTAGATCAGCATCCCAGCCTGGGGTGGGTGGAGGCCAAGCACCCTTTTAGTGCCAGTCCTTCCAGGGTAGATGCCTGTTTCAACACTGGATTCTGTTCCTCTCTAAATAAAGGTGTCCAGAATAAACTAATATGATACCAGCCACCCTAGATCAAGGCAGACCGTTCAGTAAGGGATCAGGCTAACTGCAAACAGATTCTCTGAACTGTCAAAAGAAACCCCAGTGAATATCACTTTTTAGACTTCCTGGTAAGTTATAAAATGAAGAAATGCCCAAACTGGGTGTTTTAGTTTGCCGAAGGCTGCCGATGCAAAGTACTAGAAATGGGTTGGTTTTTATAAAGGGGATTTATTGGGGGTAGAAGCTTACAGTTCCAAGGCTGTGAACAGTCCAAACCAAGGCCCCATAAGAAGTGTTTTCTTATCAAAGTCAGCTGCTGTTGATTCTGTGATCCTGGCACATGGCAAAGCAAGATGGCTGTGGACCTCTGCCAAGGTCTCAGCCTTCCCCTCCGGGCTCGGTCTCCTCTTGAGCTGCTCTATTGGTCCAGCCTCTTGGGGGCTTTGTGCTTAAGTCCTCCCTCACAAGACAGGATCAAAAATGTAGCTTCTTTTCCTTGTTTGTGTCTGTCTCTCTCTGTTTCCATTAATATCAAACCCAGCAAAGGGGCAGAGACTCAACCTGAGTCATGCCTCACTGAGACAGACCAATCAAAAGCCCTAACTCAATCTTATCAAGTAATCTAATCAAAGGATCCTCAACTGAATTGAATGCACTCAAAGGGTATCACACCACAAGAATAGATAAGTTTAAAAACATAATATTTCTTTTTTTGGGATTCATAAAATAATCTCAAACTGCCACATAGGGCCACAAAAAATGTGGTATATTTTAAATATGTACATTTTTAATTGACTCTTTACTATAAAAGCAGACATAATAAAATTCATTTAATTTGTGATCATCAGAAGATAATTACGAAATTTGTAAAAATATTAATTCAAAGCACATTATCAGCAGTATGGCTCAGTAATGGGACACAAGTTTAAAATTTCTGGAGAAACATGGTATTTCAGTTTTGTTGGTGTTTCTTTTTGGTTATTTGTATGGTCTCACTTGGAAGTAATATAAAAATTCTATATTGAAGACTTTCTGTGAATGTGATGCCTAGGGGAATCCAATAATATCCTAGAGTTTGGGGGAAAATTGTCCCAACAATATAGAAGTTAGGAGAAGACCCCTGAGAGTAGATCTGCTGTTGACATATGTTCTGCAAGGAATAACATAAGCCAGCTTTGAATCAGGTATATCAAAGTTATTAGCATTCATTTCTATATTTTCAATAATTTGTCCTCCCAGAAGAAAGCACATAAGCAGGCAAATAAATGAATTCAGCAATGCTATTTGGACTTTGTGCTTTTAGGTTCTTTTCATTATGGATAATGAAGAGTTTATACTTTGTTAAATATATAGTATTTTTTATTCTTATTTTTTATTTCTCTCCCCTTCCCCGCCCCCCACCCCAGTTGTCTACTTTCTGTGTCCATTTGCTGTGTGTTCTTCTGTGACCACTCCTTTCCTTATCAGTGGCACCAGGAATCTGTGTTTCCTTTTGTTGTGTCATCTTGTTGTGTCAGCTCTCCGTGTGTGCGGCACCATTCTTGGGCAGGCTGAACTTTCTTTCGCACTGGGCAGCTCTCCTTATGGGTGCACTCCTTGCATGTGGGGCTCCCCTACGTGGGGGACACTGTCCCCTGCGTGGCGCGGCCCTCCTTGCACGCATCAGCACTGCGCACGGGCCAGCTCCACACAGGTCAAGGAGCAGACCTCCCATGTGGACCTCCCATGTGGTAGGCGGATGCCCTATCCATTGGGCCAAGTCCACTTCCCTATAGTATTTTAAATATAAAGTATTTAACTAGAATTTTCACCCTCCATTTTCCATTTTAAAGAAGCTCTTTAGAAAATACTGCTCTTGTGCAACCTTGAAGGGAACATAATGATAATATCTAATAGTTGTACTGTGGCTTAATATTTACTAAACTCATATATCTCTACATTGGCTCTTAAAGCGTTTTTTGTTCTGATTAAATATTCTGTTTGGGTGAGGGCGGACATACATCCATGTATTGGTTTTCTATGGTTGCTGTAACAAATTATCGTAAACAACAGAAATTTATTCTCTCACAGTTCTGGAGGCCCGAAGTCCAAAATCAAGATCTCAGCAGGACCACATTCTCTCTGAAGTTTCTAGGGGACAACTGGTTCCTTGCCTCTTCCTGCTTCAGGTCCAGGATGATCTCATCTCAAGATCCTTAACTTAATTCCATCTGCAAAAACCCTTTTGCCAAATAAGATAATATTCAAAGGTTTTGGAGATTAGGATGAGGGCATATCTTTTTGGGATGCCATTCAACCCACTACAAATACCACACATACATTAGTAGGCATCAAAGTAGAATACAATCAAAGAAGCATGAAATGATAAAGCTGTTCAAGAGTATTTAGGGTATCCTGGTCAAATCTCTTCATTCTATAGAGGAGGAAATCTAGACTTAGGAGGTGAGGTGCCTGCCCAATGTCCCCTTGCTAGTTACAAGGCAGAGCCAGACTGGCATGCAGGGACCCAGACTCCTGACTCTCCTCTCCTCCCACTGTGTCCATACTGCTCATTATTACTTGAAGTGGATTCGTCTCCATTTGACTCATGCTTCTTTCATGAGTTAGAATGGCTGAATTTTGGAGCATCTCAGTCCTTCAATGTCATGGGAGGCAGGCACTTTTGTTAATGAGACACACTGGACTGTCATTTGCTTTGTGGACAATGGGTAGTTCACTATAAAGAATAACATCTGACTAGTGTTCCCATCGCCACTTTCCTAAATTTAAAGAAGCTATGTCAAAAACACTAATATCTTGGGAAATGGACTTGGCCCAGTGGTTAGGGCGTCCGTCTACCACATGGGAGGTCTGCGGTTCAAGCCCCGGGCCTCCTTGACCCGTGTGGAGCTGGCCCATGCGCAGTGCTGATGCATGCAAGGAGTGCCCTGCCACGCAGGGGTGTCCCCCGCGTAGGGGGGCCCCACGCGCAAGGAGTGCGCCCCGTAGGGAGAGCCGTCCAGTGCGAAAGAAAGTGCAGCCTGCCCAGGAAAGGCGCCGCCCACACTTCCCGTGCCGCTGACGACAACAGAAGCGGCAAAGAAACAAGACACAGCAAATAGACACAGAGAACAGACAACGGGGGTGGGGGTGGGGGGGAATTAAATAAATAAATCTTTTTTTTAAAAAAAGAACACTAATATCTTGTGGGAGTTACAGTAATACCAACTACTAATATTGATAAATTGTTATAGATTCAATATCCCATTTAATTTTCACATCTCTTTAAAAATAAATTAGGTGCTATTGTTCCAACTTTATAATTGGAATTCAAGATGCAGAGAGATAAGATGAGTTGCTCAAGTTCACAGTTAGAAACAGATTAGGCTGAGACTTAAGACTTGAGACTTGGCTGATGAGTGACTCTTGGAAGAATCATAGAGAGAACCTAATTAAATGTACTGGAAATGCCCTATACCTTAAGTTTGGTGGTGGACTCACAGGCTTAGAAATATGCTTCATAACTTACATCTGTGATACATTTTATATGTTTCATATTTTAATAACTAAATAATCAAAGCAGTGTAGGTCATTTCTATGTCTAACAGACTTTACTGAAAATGTAGGTTGACCATGAGTGGAAGAGGGATTATTTCACAGCAAACTGTACTTTAAAATCCTTGTTTTTAATAGTCCTCAGGCCTCCCCAATGATCCTTCACCAGCTGCTTTAGCCCATGTGGCCCCCAGCCCTATACATCTTGTGGCTCTTCCCACCCCCACTTTCCTCTCTCTCTCCCTCTCACACTACCAAATTTCACCTGCCCCATTCCCAAACCACCAGTCTGACTCCGAACACTTCCCAGGCAGTTATGCAGGGCCTTCCACCTCTCCCCAGCTTCCCTTTCCCTACTGTGATCCAGGCCTCCTTTGCATACTTAAATCCATCTAAGTATTCAATAGAACAAAAGGACTTCCATTTCACAGGATCAACCCTCCTTTGATGGCTAGAATGGTTTTAAGTATAATTTTTTTCCTTTTGTTATACTTAGAACATTCAGAACACATATAATTACTCCAACTTCCTCTCTCATATCACAGATATGAAAACTGAGGTCTGAGGTCTGGAGAGGTGAGGTGATTTGCCACAGACCGCACAGTTAATGGCAGTTCCAGACTGAGAACCAGATCTCGCCTGCCCCTCTCCACCCCCAAACAAGAGTGTTTCCCATTATATGCCATCTACAGAAAACTCAAGAGTGGGACAGTGAGCAAGAAGCTACGCAGGCATGCAGCCCTCACACCTAATTAGGGCTTCAAGGTGTGCTACCCAATTCAAACCTCAGTACTGAATTCAGGAGACTAATATTTGTGTTCCTTTGGCTCAGTTTTAATCTAATTTTGGTCTAAGAAACTCAGATGAAAGTATTTTCTTATATTCTGAAACTTGGGGTGGCAGATAAGGTCTACTTCCCTTGGGCTACCACTTAATGGCTGCAGGTGAACTGATGGCCTTAGAAACCTGCCATTAAGTCATCACCTGACTCAGCAACCAGCCACTGAGTGGGTAAAAATCTATCCTAAACTAAGGATTATGCCTAACACAAAGTATTTTGATTCCTTCACTGCTTAGCTTTTTTTTTTCATTATATACATATTAATTTATATATATATATATATATATATATATATTTTTTTTTTTTTTTTTTAGGAGGCACACAGGAATTGAACCCAGGACCTAATACATGAGAAGCAGATACTCAACCACTGAGCTATATTAGCTCCACTTCTTAACTTTTTATCTTGTTCTTCTTATCTGATTTTTATTTACTTATATAATGGAAAGAAAACATAAAATTAAATAAACATGTGTTGACAAAGAACTTCTGCTGTCACACATCATAATATATTTTAAAGCAACATTAACTGAAAAAATGGCACTAACAAAAAGTTTATAGTCATATCAGTGTAGCAGAGTAGAAAGTCAATGAACATCTGACTAAGATTTAGTCTTTGATAAAGGAAGTCTAAAAATTAATGAGGCCCAACAAAATCAATAGGCAAACAAATAGGAGAATTCACTAAAGTTGCTTGATGAAATATCAACTTATGAAGACAGTATCCCTCAACACCATCAATAAAAACCTAAGAAACATGTTACAATAACAACAAAAAGAATAAAGTTCCTATTCTAGGAATTAACAAAATATAGAATAATCATTTAGGAAGAAAATTAAAACTCTATTAAGGACATAAAATAACATTGATTAAATGAAGAAATATTCCATGTTCATAAATGTGATGATTGGACATTATAAAGGTATCTATTCTCCCCAGGTTGATCTTTAAATTTAGTGAAATTCCAATTAAATGCCAATTTTATTTTTTAAGGATTTATCACATTGATTCCAAAATTTATAAGGAAGCATAAAGGATCACAGATAGCTTACTAACTCTGAGGAGATAAAAAGAGATCTAGCAGATATTAAGAACAGTATGGTATGAGTGCAGGAACTGATAAATGGACCAATGGAGAAAATTTATATGAGGAACTTGATAGATGACTAAGGTGAACCACAAAACTGTGGGGAAAGGATAAGCTGTTTAGTGGCCAATTTTGGGAAAACTGGCTTATTATATGTAGAATATTAAAACTGGATCCTAACCTTAAAGTTGAGTCAAAACTATAAAGCTAACAGAAGAAAATTTGGAAAATATCTTTGTATCCTCTGGGTGGGAAGCATTTCCTCAAGAAGACTCAAAAAGTAAAAAGCAGAGAAAAAAAAAAGTCCCAAAACATGAACTTCTCTCCAGCAAAGGACACCAAGGTTAAAGTTAACTGATAGATAATAGAATTAGAGAAGATATTTGCAATATATAAAACTAAGGGATTCTCATATCAGGACTATAATGAATGCCTACCAATCAACAAAAACTTGACAAGAAACCCAATAGAAAAATGGGCAATGGACATGAGCAAATAAATCATAGAAGAGGAAATCCAAATGGCTAACAGTTACATGAAGATATTATCAAATTCATTAGTAATCAGAGAAAGGTATTTTAAAACAATAGACACCACAGTGGCATCTATTGAGATACAACTTTCCACTTGGATTGCATCTTTACATGAGCTACCTAATTTCCCAGCTTACCTACCTTCTTAAAGTCCAGTATCTTGCTAGATGCCAGGAAACAACCACAGGCATGAGAGTAGGAAATGGGACTCAAAAGAAACCCACCTATCAGTCAAGAGAGGGACCTTAACAGCTGCAAATAATGACCAAGGAACATGAGAAACTCAAACCTCCACATCTGAAGTTCCAAATTAAACAAACCAATATGGAAGGGACAGGCAATTTCCGCAGATGCTGTTGGGAGAAAAATGAAGTTAAAATTTCACTTCACACAATTCGTTATAGGGAAATCCATACGAATTAAGTAGGTATATGTAAACAAATGGAACTCCACTCTTTGCTTGGTTTTAAGTATGTATGGAATGCTATGATAGGACATAGTAATAGCAGTGATCAGACTGCTGGGGAGACAAAAATACACATTAGAAATAAACTCAGTATTTTAATAAAATAGCACTTTTTCTCAAAAAACAAACAAACAATGTTATAGATTGAATTATGCTTCCACAAAGTCATGTTCAAGTCCTAACCCCTCTGGACTGGTGGATGTGAACTCAACTGTAAATAGGATCTTTGAAGATCCTATTCAGATGAAGTCAAACTGAATCAGAATGGGCCTTAGTCCAACATAATGGGAGTCCTTATAAACAAGGGAAATTTGGATACAATTATAGATATGATGAAGAGACAGACAGAAGGAGGCAAATAGCAAAGTGATGGAGGCAGAAATTGAGTTATGGATTGCCAGCCAGCTACCATCAGAACACTACAGAGTTTGGAGGAAGCATGGCCTACTGACACGTTGATTTCAGACTTCTAGCTTCCAAAACTGTGAAACAACAAGTTCCTGTTGTTTAAGTCAACTAGTCGGCGGTACTTTGCTATAGCAGCCCTGGCAAACTAAGACGCAACAGTAAGCAAAAATATGGGTAAATAGAATGGACTTAATTTTTCCTCTTGAATTTCCTAAACTGTGTTTGATGGTTTAAACAAAAATTGAAATAGTCTGATGTGGTTTTAAGTGAATGTAGAAATATTTAAGGCAATTCTATTGTAATGGATGAGGGTAAATGGATGTAAATGGTGGACACTTGGGAAGTGGATATGGCTCAACGGATAGAGCTTCTGCCTACCATATAGGAGGTCCAGGATTCAATACCCAGGGCCTCCTGGCCCATGTGGCGAGGTGGCCCACGTGGAGTGCTGCCATTCACAAGGAGTGTCACCCCACACAGGGGTGCCCCTCGTGCAAGGAGTGGTCCCTGCGCAAGGAGTGCAGCCCCACGCAGGGGGACAGACCACCCAGGAGAGGAGCTGCCCACATGGAGAGCTGATGCAGCAAGATGACACAACAAAAAAGAGACACAGAGAAGAGACAATATGAGACTCAGTGAACTAGGGAGCTGAGGTGGAGCAAGAGAATGATCACCACTCTCCCACTCTGGAAGGCCCCAGGATAGGTTCCCGGAGCCACCTAATGAGAATACAAGAGACACAGAAGAACACACAGCAAATGGACACAGAGAGCAGACAACTGGTGGGGGAGAGGGGAACAGAAATAAGGAAAAAAATTTAAAAAAAGAAAAAAAATGGTGGACACTTTACTCAAAATGGTAAAATTATGACAATATTAGACAGTGATATATGTATATACGAAAAATGTAACCCCTAGAGCAACCACCAAAAAAATCCAGATATACTTAAATACACTGTAGATAAATCAAAACAGAAATATAAAATATTCAAGTAACACACAGGAAGGCAGGAAAGAAGAAAATAGAGAAACAAAAACAAAGGAAATAAACAGAAAACAAAATATAAAATGGTAGACTTAAGCACTAACATGCCAATATTTATATTAATTGTAAATGATCTATATAACTAATTAAAAGACAGATTCACAGACTGGATTAAAAAACTGGGTACAATTATAAGCTGTCTATAAGAAACTCACCTCAACTATAATGATAAATGGGTTTAACGTAAAAGAATGGAAAAAGTTATATCATGCACACATAAACAAATATGTTTAAAGTAAAAGAATGGAAAAAGTTATATCATGCAAACATTAAAAAATGGCTATATTAATATCAGATAATTCAGAGCAAAGAAAATGATCAGAGTCAGAGAGGGACATTATATAATAAGAAAAGAGTCAATCCACCAAAAAGATAGTAATCCTAAATGTGTATGCACCAAATAACAGAGCTGCAAAATATATAAAGCAACACTTATTGAACTGAAAGGAGAAATAGACATATCCACAATTATAGTTGAAGACTTTAATAATCCTCTTGCAACAATTGATAGAAAAACTAGACAGAAAATGAGCAAGGACAGAGAAAAACACAATAATATGATGTTGTGGTTTGCAGCCATGTACCCCAGAAAAACATATTCTTAAACTTAATCCTTTCCTATGTGGGCAAACTCTTGTAAATAGGACCTTTGGATGATATGCATTGCTATGTGATAGAAAAGCCAAGGATGAAGAATCACCAGCAGCCAGCCTCAGAAAGCCACAGTCCTCTGAAAGAAAGCATAAACTTGATGACACCTTGATTTTGGACTTTTCCTAGCCTCTCAACTGTGAACCAATAAATATCCATTGTCTAAGCAATCCATTGCATGGTATTTGGTTTAGCAGCCAGTAAACTAAAACAGCCAACCAAATTTTATCACCCTTTATAGAACATTCCATCCAACAATATCAGAATATACAATCTTTGCAAGCATTCACATATCACATACCAAGAGAGATGATATCCTGTGTCATAAAAGAAATCTCAACAAATTTAAGAATTAAAATCATACAGAGTTTGTTTTTTTAACACAATAGAACCAGATTAGATAACAGAAAAATAGTAAAATCTTCAAACAAGTATAAGCTAAACAATATACTACTAAATAACCCATGGGTCAAAGAAGTATCAAGTAAAATTTAAAAATACATTGAACTGAATTAAAATGAAAATAAAACATCAATATTTGTGAGACACAGCTAAAGAAGGGCCGAGGGGAGATTTTAGTGCTATACACATACATTAGTAAAAAGGGAAATTCACAAATGAACAATCTAAGCCCCCCACTTCAAGAACGTAGGAGAAGGAAATAATACAAGACAAGAAGAGAAATCAATGAAATTGAAAACAGAAAAACAGTAGAGAAAATCAATGAAACAAAGAGCTGGTACTTTGAAAAAATTAGTACAATGGACAAACCTCTAACAAGACTGACAAAAGAAAAATGAAAGAAAACACAAATTACCAATATTAGGAATGAACCTGTGGATATCATACAGATGCTACAGACATTAGAAAGAAAATAAGGGAATAATATGAATAACTCTATACACATAAATTTGACAATTCAGATTTAAAAAAAATTCCTTGAACGATACAAACTACCATAATGCACCTATTATGAAATAATTTGAATAACCCCATGGCTATTAAGTTAATTGAATTCATAATTTTAAAAATTCCTACAGGGAAGCAGACTTGGCCGGGTGGCTAGGGTGTCCACCTACCACATTGAAGGTCTGCAGTTCAAACCCCAGGCCTCTTTGACCTATGCAGAGCAGGCCCATGCGTGGTGCTGATGTGTGCAAGGAGTGCCCTGCCATGCAGGGGTGTCCCCCGCATAGGGGAGCCCCACGTACAAGGAGTGTGCCCCGTAAGGAGAGCCGCCCAGCGTGAAAGAAAGTACAGCCGGCCCAGGAATGGTGCCGCACACATGGAGAGCTGACACAGCAAAGATGATGCAACAAAAAGAAACACAGATTCCCGGTGCCACTGATAAAGATAGAAGCAGTCACAGAAACACACAGCGAATGGACACAGAGAGCAGACAACTGGGGGGGAAGGGAGAGAAATAAATTAAAAAATAAATCTTAAAAAAAAAAAAAAAAAACTTCCTACAAAGAAATCTCCAGGCCCAGATGGTTTCCCTGGAGAATTCTATCAATCTTTTGAAGAAGAATTAACACAAATTCTACAAAACATTTCCAAAAGAATAGAAAAATAGAAAACACTTCCTAATGTCTTTTATGAAGCTATTATTTATCTGATACCAAAACCAAAGATAGCACAAAAAAGAAAACTATAGAATAATATGCTTTATAAATATAGATGCAAAATCCTTACTAATTAGCAAAGAGAATTCAGTAATATATTTAAAAATTATGACAAGGTGGGGTTTATTCTCAGGAAGGAAGGCTAGTTCAGTATTTCAAAATTAATTAATGTACTTCACTATATTAATAGGCTAAAGAAGAAAAATCACATGACCATATCAATTGATCAGGAAAAAACTTTTAACAAAATTCAACACCATTTGTGATAAAGACTCTCAGAAAAATATGAATAGAGGGGAACTTCTCAACTTGATACAAAAAACCTACTGCTAACATCATACTTATTGATAAACGATTGAATGCTTTCCACCTTATTTTGGGAACAAGGCAAAAATGTTTGCTCTTACCACTCTTATTCACCATAGTGCAAGAAGGTCCAGTTAGAGCAATTAGGCAAAAAAGGAAAATTAAAGGCATTAAAATTGGAAAAAAGACATAAAACTGTCCCTATTTGTAGATGACATGAGTGTCTATGTTAAATATCCCAAGGAATTTACAAAAAAAAAAGAAGAAAACTCCTGAAAATAATGAAATAATTGAATTCTGTAAGGCTGTAGGGTACAAGATAAAGATACAAATATCAACTGTATTTCTGCATACTAGAAATAAATACGTGGACAGTGAAGTAAAAAATATCATTTATGATCACTCAAAAAAAATACTTCGGTGTAAATCTAACAAAACATGTATAAGACTTAGGACTTGGATGCTGAATATTACAAAACACTAATGAAACAAATGAAAGAAAATCTAAATAAATGGAGAGACACATTATGTTAGTTGATTGGAAGACTCAACATAGTAAAGATGCCAGTTATCCCCAAATTGATATATAAGATTTGGTGCAGAAATATTTTTTATTTTTGTAGATATAAACAAGATTTTTCTAAACTTTATATGGAAAGCAAAAGAACTAGAATAGTTTTTAAAAAATTTTTTGGAAAAAAAAATGACAAAGTGGGAGCAATCAGTTTACCAATTTTAAGGTTTATATAGCTAAAGTAATCAAAACTGTTGCTGTTGACAAAGAAATAGACAAACAGATCAATAGACAGAGAACCCAGAAATAGACCCATACATATATGCCCAACTGATTTTTGGTAAGGAAACAAAAACAAGCCAATGGAAGAAAGATAGTCTTATGAAATATGGTGCTGGAGCAACTGGATACCCATAGGCAAAAATATGAACCTCAACCTAAGTCTCACACCTTAAACAAAAATTAACTGAAAATGGATCACAGACTTAATTTTAAAACATAAGGCATAGACAAAGAGTTTAGACTTGATACCAAAAGCGTAAAGAAAAAAAATTTTAGAGGAAAAATTTGATGAAATTTTTTTACTCTGTGAAAGGCCTTGTTGAGAGGATGAAAAGGCCAGCTACAGACTAGGAGAAAATATTGCAAATCACGAATCTGACAAAAATGATGTAGTATACATAAAAAACTCTGAAAACTCAATAGTAAAAAGAAAAGAGAAAATAAGCAATCCAATTAGAAAATGGACAAAAGACTTGAAGAGACATTTCACCAAAGATGCTATACAAATGACAAATGAACACATGAAAAGATGTTCTACCTCAGCCATTAGGGAAATGCAAATTAAATCTACCATGAGAGATTACTATGTACCTATCAGAATTTTTAAAATTAAAAATAGTAATAGCTCCAAATGCTAACAAGGATGCAGAGAAACTGGATCACTCATATGTTGCTGGTGGAAATGTCAAATGGTATAGCCACTCTGGAAAACAATTTGGAAGTTTATTGGAAAACTAAACATGCAATTACCATACAATCAAGTAATTACAATCTTAGGCATTTCTCCTCAGAAACGAGAGGGGGGACATTATCACTGACCATGCAGAAATAAGAAATAAGAGGATACTATGAACAACAGTACACCAAAAAACTAGACACATGAACAACCTACACTCACCCTAGAAGAAATAGAAGACCTCAACAAACCAATCACAATTAAAGAATTGAAACAGGCATCATAAACCTCCCAAAGATGAAAAGCCCAGAGCCAGATGACTTCACAGGTGAATTCTACCAATCATTTAAAGATAATCTAACACCAATCTTGTTCAAGCTCTTCCAAAAAATTGAATAGGAAAGTACACTACCAAACTCATTCTATGAAGCCAATTTCACCCTAATACCAAAACCAGATAAAGATACTACAAAAAAAAAAGAAAGAAAGAAAAAGAAAATTAAAAGCAGTATTAGCCAAAAGGGGTGCTGATGCAAAATGCCAGAAATGGGTTAGTTTTTATAAAGGTTATTTATTTGGGGTAGGAACTTACAGATACCAGGCCTTAAAGCATAAGTTACTTCCTTCACTAAAGTCTGTTTCCACGTGTTGGAGCAAGGTGGCTGTTGACATCTTTGAGGGTTCAGGTTTCCTGGGTTCCTACGTTCCTGGGGTTTGCTTTTCTCTGGATTCAAGATTCCTTTCTTCTTGGAGCTGGCTTCTCTTTCCTCTGTGAGCTTACTTCCCAGGTCTTCAGCATCAAAATCCAACATCAAAACTCCAACATCAGAAACCCTCAACTCTGTTCTTTGCCATGAATGCCCTAATCATAACTCAATCATGCCCAGGTACAGATCAGATTACAAGCATAATCCAATATTTCTTTTTGGAATTCATCAATAATATTAAACTGCTACACAGACCAATATCTCTAATGAATATAGATACAAAAATCCTAAAAAAAATCCTTGGAAAACAAATCCAAAACACACTGAAAGAATTATACACAGCAGGAAGCAGATTGGCTCAACCGACTGGGTTCCCATCTACCATATGGGAGGCCCCAGTTTCACTTCCCAGGGCCTCCTTGTGAAGGCAAACTGGCTTGCACCCGTGGACAGCTGATGGCCCAAGCCGACGGAGAGCTGAGAGCCCACGCCTGCAGAGTTGGCGCAGCAAGATGACACAACAAAGGGAGACAAGCAGACACAGAAGAACACACAACGAATGGAAACAGAGAGCAGACAGCAAACAAGTGGCAAGTGGGGGACGCTAAATAAATAAAATAAATCTTAAAAAAAAAAGAATTATACCCAGGTTTTTCTTGGTTCAACACAAGAAAATCAAATAGTGCAATAAACCACATTAATAAATTGAAGAAGATAAATCACATAATCCTCTTGATTGATGCAGAAAGACGTTTGACAAAGTACAGTACCCTTTCTTTTAACAACACTCCAAAAGATGGGAATAGAAGGAAGTTTTCTCAATATGGTAAAGTGCATATATGAAAAACCTATAAATAGCATTGTATTCAATGGTGAAAGACTGAAAACTTTCCTGCTGACATCAGGAACAAGACAAGGATGTCCACTGAAACTACTTTTATTCCATATTGTGCTAGAAGTTCTAGTGAGAGCAATTCAACTATGTAAAGAAAGAAAAGGCACCCAAATAGGAAAGAAAGAAGTAAAACTTTCACTACTTGCTGATGATATGATCCTACAGCTAGAAGATCCTGAAAAATCCACAACAAAGCTACTAGAACTAATAGATGAGTTCAGCAAAGTGGCAGGATAAAAGATGAATGCAAAAATCAATAGCATTTCTATTGATAAGCAATCTGAGGAGGAAATCGGAAAAAAAATACCATTCATAATAGCAGTTAAAAGAATCAAATATTTAAGAATAAACTTAACCAAGGACATAAAGGACCGTATTCAGAAAACTACAAAACATTGCTAAAAGGGAGTGGATGTGGCTCAGGCAGTTGGGTGCCCACCTCCCATATGGGAGGTCCCAGATTTGGTTCCCAGTACCTCCTAAAGAAGACAGGCAAACAATGAGCAGACAACGAGCAGACATCAAGCAAAATCAATGAGCAAACAATGAGCAAAAAACCCCAATCAAGACAGTGAACAAACAAAGAGCAGACAGTGAGCAACAAAACAAAACAAAACAAAAAAAAACAAGGAGGGCTCAAGAAGTTGGGTGTCTGCCTCCCACACAGAGGTCCCGGGTTCATTTCCTGGTGCCTACTAAGAAGAAACAATAAACAGACAATGAGCAAGAACAACAAGCAGACAATGAGCAACAAGAGTGAACAAACAGATGAGGGTGCCATCTTGGGGGGGGGGCAAGGAAATTATTGCTAAAAGAAATCAAAGAAGACTTAAATAAATGGAAGTACATTCCATGTTCATGGACTGGAAGATTAAATATCACTAAGATGTCATTTCTACCCAACCAATTTATAGATTAAACACAATCCCGACAAAAATCCCAACAGCCTTTTTTGTAGAAATAGAAAAGTCAATTCGCAAATTTATTTGGAAGGGTAAGATGCCCTAATAACCAAACATGTCTTTAAAAAAAGAAAAATGAAGTTGGAAGACTCTCATTTCCTGACTTTAAAGCATATTACTTAGCTGCAGTGGTAAAAACAGCATGGGACTGGCATAAAGACAGATAGATTGACCAATGAAACTGAATCAAGAATCCAGAAATAGACCCTCACATCTACAATCAAGTTATTTTTTTTAATCTCCACCCCCTTGTGGCTTTTGCATACTGTTTGCTCTCTGTGTCCATTCGCTGTGCATTCTTCTGTGTCTGTATTTTTTTATTTTTATTTTCCCCACCCCCCCCTTGCAGCTTGCTTGCTGTCTGTCTCTGTGTTCATTTGCTATGTGCTCTTCTGTGTTTTTTTTTTCTCTTGTCTCCCTTTTTGTTATGTCACCTTGCTGAGTTGGCTCTTTGTGGCACTTGCAGGCCAGGTGGCTCTCCCCAGTGTGTCTGAAAAGGGTTTGGTTTCCATGATATATAAAGAGCCTGCATCTCAACAATAAAAAGACAAATGACCTGATTTAAAAATGGGCAAAAGACTTGAAAACACCATTGTCCAAAGAAGAAACACAAATGGCAAAAAACAAAAACAAAACAAAAACAAAACACATGAAAAAATGTTCAACATCACTAGCAAGTAGGGAAATGCAAATCAAAACCACAATGATAAGTCATTTCAAACTTTTTAGAATGGCCACTATTAAAAAGTCAGAAAACTACAAGTGTTGGAGAGGATGTGGAGAGATAGGAATGCTTATTCACTGTTGGTGGGAATGTAGAATGGTATAGCCACTGTATCATGTTTGGCAGTTCCTAAGGAAGTTAAATATAGACTTGCCATGTGACCCAGCAATACAACTACTAGGTATGTAACCAGAAGAACAGAGAGCAGTGACATGAACAGACATTTGCACACTGATATTCATAGTGGCATTATTCACAATTGCCAAAAGATGGAAACAACTCAACCAATGAATGGATAAACAAATTGTGGTATAGGGAAATGGATGTGGCTCAACCAACTGGGCTCCCGTCTACCATATAGGAGGTCCAGGGTTTGATGCCCAGGGCCTCCTGGTGAGGGCAAGCTGGCCCACGCTTCAAGCTGGCCCATGCAGAGTGCAAGCTCATGCAGGAATGCTGTCCTGCGCAGGAGTGCTGCCCTGTGTGGGAATGCCACCCAGCATGGGAAAGCTGTCCCACACAGGAGTGCCAGTTGATGTGGAGAGCCAGCGCAGCAAGATGACACAACAAGGGACACAGAGGAGAGAGAATAAGAAGACATAGCAGAACAGGGAGTTGAGGTGATGCAAGAGAGTAATTGCCTCTCTCCCACTCCAGAAGGTCCTAGGGTTGGTTCCTGGAGCTGCCTAATGAGAATACAAGCAGACACAGAAGAACACAGTGAATGGAAAGAGAGCAGACAATGGGGGGAATGGGGGGTGGGGGGAATGGGGGAGGAGAAATAAATTTTTAAAAATCTTAAAAAAATTGTGGCGTAAACACACAATGGAATATTATGCAGCTGAAAGAAATGAAGTTGTAAAGCATACGACAACATGGTTGAACTTAAAGGACATTATGTTGAGTGAAGCAAGACAGACACAAAAGGACAATACAGTATGATTGTGATATTGTATACTAAATATATTGTGTAAACACAACGGAGTTAATAATAGAATATAGGTCACTAGAAAATGGAATGAGGGTAGAGAATGGAAAGCTGAGGTTAATCTGTGCAGAAATGGTTAAAAGGTTGTTTGTAAATCTTTTGAAATAAATAGAAATGGTAAAAGCACACATCTTAGTGTTTGTAAGTAGCAGTGCTATTATATGGGTATGATAGTGGTTGAAAAAGAAAGTCTAAGGACATGTGTATTACTAGAAGGAAAGCTAAAAAATTTAACATGGAATTGTATAATATAGTGAAACCTCATGTGAAATATGAATATGGGTAATATTGCATATGTAAGACTGTTTATAAATACAAATAAACTAAATAGAAACAGAATAGAACAGAATAGCAGCTATGCATTGCAGGGGAAGCATAGAGAGATTGAGAGGTGATGAGTTTTTTCTTTGTTTTTTGTTTATTATTATTGGAATAATGAAAATTCTTTAATAATGATTCAATGCACAACTATATGATTACACCAAATACCACTGATTGTATACTTTGGATGGATTTATGCTTTATTAATATGTATAAATAAAATTCATTTGTTAAAAAAAAACTACAATATAATTCAATCTTCCCCCTTACAAAATTGGCCCAAAAAAATCATTTAATGAGAAATAAATAAATACCCAAAGGTGACCAAGTTGCAGGGACACAAACTCTTTCATACACTATTTGGGTTATGTAAATTGATATAACCTTTCTGGAAAACAATTTGCTAGTATTAACTATTTTTAAATGTTCCTAATCTTTAACCCAGTAGCCCAATTCCAAAATATGCATCCTAAGGAAATAATCTAAATGTGGTCAAAGCTGTATGCACCCAGCTTTGTCTGCAATAAAAAAAACTTGGAAGTAAGCCAGTATCTAATGATAGGGAGGGATTAAACAAGTTATATATAGTACATACATAAATGGAATATACTACTACCTAAAGATCATGTTTTTTAAAAATATCTAATGACAGAAGAATATGTTCAAGACATGTTCAGCACAAAAAGAAATACAGTAATATGTCATAAGTGACTTTCTGAGGGTCATGGGATTGCAAATTAAACAAATTTTCTGCTGTTCTGCGTGTTTCAAAATTTTTGTAATAAGTTTTTTGGCTTTTTTTATTCTGGTACTATAAGAATTATGTTAAAGTAGTTTATTTGAATATAAGATACAAAGTTAATGTTTTATGTGATAAAAAATTAGCCATCATCTTAATTCCATATTTTTGTTTTGCATGTTATTGTTACACCATTATTTTATTATGAAAATTTTCATATACAGAAAACTTGAAATAAGTACACATAAATAATATTTACCACTAGTTTCTATAAATTACATTTTCTTGTATTTGCTTTATCACAAATCCATCAATGTCTTATTTTTTTATGCATTTCAAAATAAGTTGCAGAATTCAGTACTTCAGCACATATATTATTAACTAAAGTTTAGCATTTGTGTCTTTTAGTTACAATTTACAGACTGTGAAATGCACAAATCTTGAGTGCTTGATGAAATTTTGATAAAGCTATACACAGGTTTAATCCATACCCCAATCAAAATAGTGGAATGTTTCCATCACCCCAGACAGTTCCCTCACATCCCTTTCTAGCCCATCCCCATTCCCATTCCCCGGGGGCAAATCGGTGTTTAACTTCTGTCTGTACAGATGCGTTTTGCCTGTGATTATTGTTATTATGAATAGAATCATATGGTATGTACTCTTTTAGGAATGGCTTAGTTTTGCTCAACATAATGTCTTTGAGATTATTTTATGTTGTTGCATGTACAGTAAGTTATTTTTATCGCTTGATAGTACTCCACAGTATGGATATACCACAGTTTGTTTTTTCATTCACGTGTTGTTGGACCTTTGAGTTGTTTCTAGTTTCTGGCTGTTACAAGTAAGGCTGCTATAAATATTCGCAGACAAGTCTTTTTTGTGGGTAAATAAATATCTAGGAGTCAAATTGCTGGGATAGACAGTAGATATAGAAGAATAAAATTACAAACTTTCCCTAAAGAGTTTGTACCATTTTACATTCCCATCAATAATACATGACTGATGTATTGATCCTCAGCAACTTTTGATATTGGCCTTTCTAATTTTTGCCATTCTGGCAGGTGTGAGTGATATTTCATTGTGGGTTTAATTTGTACTTCCCTGATGACTAATGATGGGCACTTTTTTTCATGTGTTCATTTTATCTTCCTTTGTGACATGGTCTGTTCAAATATTATACAAGAAATTAACTATTTTAAAACTTTTTTTCTTATTTACTGGTGGAACCTGTTCTCTCTTCATATGACAATAAACTTTACATACATCTTTACATCTTGAAACAGGGCAGAAGACAAGCCTTCTTATGCTTCATATTCCTATCCAGCACCTCCTGCTATGACCTAGGATGGTGTCAGTAACCGCTTGCTTGATATTTTCTGTTTTGTAGTCCATTTCACTGAAGATTGGTGTGTGGGGTAAGACTTCACAGTGTCAGCGGAACCATTTATCTGTCCTTTCTTTTTTTTAAAGATTTATTTATTTCTCCCCTCTGCCCCTTGTCTGCTGTGTCCACTTGCTGTGCATTCTGTGTCTACTTGTCTTCTCTTTAGGTGGCACTGGGAACCGATCCTGGGGCCTTCTGGAGTGGGAAAGAGGTGCTCACTCACTTGGGCCACCTCAGCTCCCTGGTCTGCTGCATCTCTTATTATCTCTCCTCTGTGTCTCTTTTTGTTGTATCATCTTGTTGCACTGGGTCTCTGCTTGGGCCAGATTGCCACGTGGGCAAGAACTCCAGGCAGGCCAGGTCTCCACTCAGGCCAGCTCGCCACACGGACCAGCTTGCCTTCACCAGGAGGACTTGGAAATTGAACCCTGGACCTCCCATATGGTAGACAGGAGCCCAATTGCTTGAGCCACATCCGTTTCCCTGTCCTCTTATTTCAGATCCCTCTGTAAGGTCTCTGTATTTCTGTCCTCCTTTGCCTTGTAAGTATTTGAACGGCAACAGTCTGGAGCTGGTCAATAGCAGTAAGGACTGTGTCAGGCACCTAAATCACAGAGGTCAAAGAGACTTCTGGAGGCCAATCAAGACAGGGAAGAACATGCCAAATCTGAGTTTAAGGAAGTAGGCAAAGTCAGGTACTGTGGTCACCCAGACCATCACAAGGGCTAAAATGCAGAAAGCATAGGCAGCAAAACTTGAAAGTTCTTATTTCTCAGGTAGTCCACAAACTTCCGTGCTTAGGATGCCTACAGCCTCCTCTGGGAAAAGAGGCTCAGGCTGCAACTGATAGGTCTTGTGAATTAAAATAGGGGCCCCAGAGTCAAATGAGTGGAGCAGGGGTTGGTGACCTGTCCAAACCTGACCAAGAAGGAGACTCTGTACTGCTGGTGACTGACCAGCTCAGGCAGCTCATTTTTGCTTGGGGAGGCGAAGGTGAGACATGCAGAGAGCAAAAGAGTCAACTGAGCGGCTGAGCCTCTGTGTTTGTATTTGGAGTGACAAAGGAAGTTTTGCTGCTTTCTCCAGTGGTCTGAAAGAAGCTAGGACCCAGAGACGCTGTGGCTAGTGCTTCTTGCTTTCTTCCCTTCCATCTGAATCCTAGAGATGGAGATGAAGTTTGGAACACTGGCTGACAGTGTGCCAGTAAGAGAGGATCTGACTTATACATGTGGTAAGTGGAAAGCATAAGTAGATTCTTGATCAGTGAAATTCTTGGCAGAACTGGTCAGAGGGTGGGTGGGCCCAAGTCAACAAGCAGAGTCTGCCACCTGTACCTGGTTAGGACAGAGAAGTAAGGGAGCAGGAGTGTCCCAGGGACTTGGGGACCCCTGAGGGGAGAGGTTAGCAAGCTCCGAAATGTCTGAGAAGTCAAACAAAACACAAGACAACCAAAAGAAAGAAAACAAGCAGCAAGGATCTGGCCCTTTTATCTGCCCCACCCCTTCTCCATCACCAACTCGAAAATACGTGGAAGTTATAGCAGGAAAGAACAAAGGCTATTTCCCATCCCTTACCCTCTCAAACCCTCTGAAATTACATTAGTAAGCAAAAATCCTTTACTCTCTGTCTAAAATCTGTGCACAAAATGGCCCCTTCACTCTCTTGCCCTAACTCAAGCCTGGCTCCAATCTGATGATCCCACTTCCCCTGCAGTCTTCTCACAAGGAGGCCACAAAGGGGGCTACCCTCCTTCCCACCTCAGGTGCCCAGAGCCTGGACCTGGAGAATTGTTCTAGTTCCTCATTACTGCTTCCATTTCTCCTTTCTCCTCCTTCAAAAAGGCACTTGTGTGTTGTTATCTCTCTCCTCAGCACTAAGGACTCTAACAGTTGCTTCATTATCTTTTATTTCATTGGTATTCCTGTTATCATTCTTAGCAATTTCAATAGCCTCAAGGATGAACCATCCAATAGCTTGACCTCTCAGTCCTTCAGATGCCTTTCCTCCTTTGAAGAACTGCTCTTCCTTCCCACCTCAGATCAAAAGTCACATCATTGACCTCTTATCAATAACTCCACCACTTTGGAAATCTCCACTGGAAGGTTTCTACTCTTCATCAGCTGCCTACTATACCTTTAGTTCACGTACTTTGGTACTCCTACCCCAACAATCCTTCAATTCCATTAATTTTCCTGAATTCATTTCCCTCTTCATCCAGCTTAGAATCCATGGTCCCATCATTATACTCTTATAAACCACTTATTTTCCTTGCCCCACCCTTTATTCATTCTAATCATCTGGCCAGTTAAACCCAACTATCTGCCTTTTTGATGCCTGCACTCAAGCAGCTGAGCCATGTCGATTGGTCTCACTTTAAATCAAGGTCACCAGTCTCAAATAAATGGGTATTCAGCTCTACCAGGCTTCTCTGGTGTGGTTGTTTCCCCACTCACCAGAACTGCTTCTCACACCTTCTGTCTCTCCTCAAACTCTCTACTTCCATTCCACTCCCTCTGTCCCTATCCCCCACTGGTGACCTTGCTTTAAACTTTCTACAAAAACAGACAAGAACTCTCCCATCTTCCCTCCACTAAATTTACCAACTTACCTGTATCTATATCCTTTCTCTCCTCTACTTTTGCAAGGGTAAAATGGCCTGTTTTAGTTTCTTCATTGCTAAAGCAAATACCATACTGCTGGAATGGCTTAAACAATGGGCATTTATTGATTGGCTCATAGTTTCAAGGCCAGAAGTCCAAAATCAAAGCATCATTAAGGCAATGATTTCTTGGAGACTGGCATTCTGGGGCTGGCTGCCAGTGACCCTTGGTCCTGGGCGCCTCTGTCACATGGCAATGCACATGGCAGCCTCTTCCTTCTCTTCCAGGTTCTGGTGAACTTCAGCTCCTTGCTCCCCAAGACTTTTCTCTTTCTGTCTGAATTTCATTCTGCTTTTAATGGATTAAGACCTACCTTAATCCATTAACTGAAATAACTTCATCAAAAAGCCCTATTTACAATGGGTTCACACCCACAGGAATAGATTAAGCTTAAGATGATTTTTCTGGGATACATAGCTCCAAACCACAACATGGCCTTTCCTCTATCAATAGCCAACTTCTACTTAACATACTAGATCCCATGCCTCCAATTTTTCTTCAATTCTCCCCCTCTCTACCAGATTATCAGTGCCTCCCTTTGTACTGGATCATCTCTATCAGCAGACAAATTTGCTCCGTATCTCCTGATGCTTCTGGGAGGTAGACAGTACAGAGAGGTGGCTTGTCTAAGGTCTCACAGGTCCCCTAGCTCTAGCTCAGGATAGTACCACTAATTGTGCTGCCTCTTCTTATTTTTCAAGTACTGGAAGGAGCTGCTTTTGATGTTTCAAAACATCTAGCATCCCTCCATCCAAGGTAGATTAATTCTCCTTGTTCCTGAAGTTCAAACCATTTTTGTTGCAAGGCATCTGTTCCCAGGGACTATGGAGAGACTGATTTTGCTGAGATGAGTGGAAGGGCTGTGCTGGGCCTGAGAACTAGATTCTTGAGAAAAGGTGTAAAATCAGTCAAGACAAGATTTGAGTAAAATGAATCTTGCAGCAGTCCTAGGCTGCACAGGACCTGAGAACTGAAGGAACATCTCCATCATTTAGACCAGGAAGCCTTGAAGGCAGTGCAATGCAGAGGCAAGATTAAAACATTCATAGACAAATATGGGCTCTTATACCAGCTCCCAGCCTTCCTGTGTGACCTTGAGCAAGTCACATAATCTTTGCAACCTCAGTTGCTTTATCTGCAAAATGGGGATAATAATCATCTCAAAGAGAATTCTGCTATGAAGGTGAAATGAGATAATAGGTGTCAATATCTGGGCACATATTGAGCCCTCAATGCAGATTAATTTTATCTCCCCTTCCTCATTGGCCCAGCTGGATTGCCCATGCATGCAATCTGTAGGTGCGTACAGACCAGGCTATTAGAGAAGGCCACTTCACTAATTTCCTTGCTTTCCACCAGAGTGCCTCCTGCTCTAACAGAGAAAGGCTGTTTCTCCCACATGAACCATTCCTACTGCTCACCACGGAGTTTTGGCTGAGGAAGTCCCCTTACTAAGCTATCATGTTCACAACAGACCCTACTAGAGGCCTCAGGGCAATGAGGTAAATAATATAACAGACTAGTGACTGAATTTTCAGCAGTCCTTTACTCTGCATGGCTTTTTTTTACAGGACATAAAGGTTACTATTTACTTTCAGAACTGGGATGAGAATCCAGGTCTCTGGACTCCTTCCTAAGGATACCAGCAAGATTTAGGATACTCCCAGAGGGCAAATACATTTCCTTTGACAACCAAATCTTCCATTAACTATATCATGACTGTGGTCAAGACAGATGAATGAATTTTACTGTATGTAAACCAGATTTTGTTTTTTGTTTTTTTATATAGCAGTTTTTTCTTTATACTTTGCCATGCTCCTTCCCATTTTTCTATTATCCCAGTCTGTGAGGTACATAGGTAGCTATTATTGTCCCCTTTCTAAAAGGTGTCAGTTATGTAGACCCAGATGTGAATCCCATCTCTGCCACTTAACACCTATGTGAGTTTTGGCAAATTACTTAATCTCTGAGCCTTACTTTCCTAAACTTTATACAAGCATTGCCATAATTCCTTCCTCACTAAGCTGTTGCTGGTATTGAGATTATTGAAGCACTCCCAAAATTCCCTGATGAGAATTCTTGGAGTACTTGTTAAAAATGCAGATTTCCAGGGCCCTAATCCAGAGCTCCCAGGGGGTAAGGCCTGGCAGTCTTAAAAAGCCACATGGATTCTTATTAGAAAAATTAGGGAAACACTAGGTTGATTTTTATAAAGCATTAGTGTTACCTCTGGTACTAAACAGTTAATATTTATTTAGCACTTACATGTCTAATCTTTGAAATGGGGATAATTATGACTACCAGATAGGGTTATAATGAAAAACAAGCAGAATCTATTGGTTCCCTTATCTCATTGTATTAATCAGGATTTCTTCAGGCTGAATCGGAAACATCCAGAGGACAGCTGTCTCTTCCCATTTACTTGCTGTGCTCTCTTCTGTGCTGGCATCATTCTTAGGCAGGCTGTAGCAGTTTGATACAATTATGAAATCCAAAATAGATATTGGATTATGTTTGTAAACTTCATCTGTACCTGGGTGTGATCAGATTATGATTAGGGCTTTGACTGAGCCATTTCAGTAGAGTGTTGAGTCTCCACAGTAGGTGAGGACTCAGAGATAAAAGATATGGCAAAGGACAAAGTTGGAGTTTTGATGTTGGAATGTGATGCTGGAGTCTTGAGCTAGAGCCCCAGGAAGTGAGCACACAGTAGAAAAAGAAGCCAACCCCAGGAAGAGAGGAACTGTGACCCCAGAAAGAAGCAAGCCCTGGGAAAAGAGGGACCCAGAAAGCCTGAGCCCTCGCAGATATCAGCAGCCATCTTGCTCCAACAAGTGGAAATAGACTTTGGTGAGGGTAGTAACCTATGCTTTATGGCCTAGTATCTGTAAGTTCCTACCCCAAATACTTTTTGTTAAAGCCAACAGGTTTCTGGTATTTTGCATCAGCATCCCCTTGGTTGACTAATACACAGGCTCTCTCCAAGGAATGCCTCTTCACAACTCCAGGTCTCCATCCTCCCAGCCCAATATCCCGAACGGGAAGTCTCTCATTTTCTAAATTCCAGGGTTCAAGCCTTATTTGGCCAATTTGGGTTCCAGGCCCTTCCTTGCATAGTCAGTGTAGCCAGGGTTTAGAATATACTGATTGGCCAGGCCTGGGTCACTTACTTACCCCAGGAGCCAGAAGCACGGGGGTCAACCCCATCTGAATGTTTCAAGAATGGAGAATGGTCCACAGCCACATGAGTCCTTTGGATGGTTCCCTGCAGTGCTCTTGCTAGGCCAAGAGGAACTGATGCTTGACAGGTAACCCCACAGATGTCCCTGGCATCAGCTCCCTAAGCCACACAGTTAACAGCCTCCAGATGCCAATCTGATTTGAATCTTCCTTGAGTTCTCTGCCAGCATATTCATGGCTGGACGTAAGAGTTTCATTGAGGCTGATACAGCCCCAGTCCCATCTAAGCAAACATTTCTAAAAGACTGGGGAAGGTAGTTTTCTTTCTTTTTTTTGTTAGGTTCTAACATTCAAAGAAAGCTCTGTCACAATACTAGCTGGATATAAGCTTAAAAAATGGACAATTTCAAAGTCTAAATTCCATCGATAAAACAATGTCCAGGTTTCAACAAAAGGTCACAAAACATATAAATAAACAGAAAGTGATGGCCAGGCCAGAGAGAAAATTAAAGCCTTAGAAATCATCAGTGAGGACCAGACCTCAGACATACTACACAGATTTAAATGGGCTTGCTTTTACAATGGGGATTTATTAGCTTACAAGCTTACAGTTCTGATGGGGAAAGCGTCCAAATCAAGGCATCATCAAGGCATCTTCTTCCTGAAGACTAGCTGCTGGCGATTCTGAACTCTTCTGTCTCATGGCCAGTTACATGGCAGCATCTGCTGGTCTTTCCCTTCTCTTTTGGGTTTCCATGTTTCTAGCTTCTGCTGTGGCTTTCTCCTCTTTGTCTGAATTTTATTCTTATAAAGGACTCCAGTTAAGAGGATTAAGACCTATGCTGGGCTATGTCTTAACTGAAGTAACCTAATCAAAAGGACCTTCTTACAATAGGTTTACATCCACAAGAATGGATTAGCTTTAAGAACATTCTTTTCTGGGGTCCATATAGCTTTAAATCATCACAGGAAGTGGATGTGGCTCAAGTGATTTGTCTTTCTTCTACCATACGAGGGTCCTGGGTTTGATTCCTGGGGCCTCCTGGTGAAAAGCAAGCTGGTCCCCACAGCGCAGATAGCTGGCGTAACAAGATGATGTAACAAAAAAGAGACACAGGGAAACAGTGAGAGATGCAAAAACCAGGGAGCTGAGGTGGCTTAGGCAATTGAGTGCCTCTCTCCATGTTGGAAGGTCATGGGATCAGTTCCCAGTGCCTCCTAAAGAGAAGACGAGGAGAAGACAAGCAGACACAGAAGAATATTCAGCGAATGGACATAGAGAGCAGACAGCAAGTGCAAACAGGGGGTTGGGGAATAAATAAGTCTTTATTAAAAAAAAAAAAATCACAGACACCATCAAGCTTACCAATATATGCATTGTGGGGGTCCCAGAAGGAGAAACTATGGAGAAAGGAACAGAGAGAACACTCAAATAAATAATGGCTGAAAACACCCCGTATTTAAGAAGACATGAATATATGTATCTAAGAAGCTCAATAAACTCCAAATAGTATACACACAAAATAGACCCACACTGTACCATGTTATAATTAAACTGTCAAATGCCAAAGATAGAGAATTCTGAAAACCTTGAGAGAAGCAGTATGACACATATAAGGGAACCTCAATAAGTTTAAGTGCCAATTTCTCATCAGAAACCATGGAGGGAAGAAGGCAGTGGGATGAAATATTTAAAGTGCTGAAAGCAAAAAACTGCCAATCAGGAATTCTATATCCAGTAAAACTGTCTTTCAAAAATGAGGGAAAGATGAAGACATTCCCAGATAAACAAAATCTGAAGGAATTCATTACTACTAGACCAGTCCTACAATAAGTGTTAGAGAGGTCTGCAAGTTAAAAACAAAGAACACTAGAAAAAATAAAATAAATTTAAAAATTAAAAAAAAAAGAATGAATAGATCAAAGCCACATGAATAAAGACCTTTAGTAGGAGTAACAACATGGATAAATATAAATGCCAGTACTATTTTTTTGTTGTTATTAACTCCACTTTCTACTTCCTACAGGATCTAAAAGGCAAATGCATAAAATGTAATAATAAATTAGTGATTTTAGACTCAATATATAAACAAGCAATTTGTAATGAGACCTACATTAAGATGGGGGATGGAGATGCACATAGAAATATAGTTTGTCATATCACTGATATTAAGTTGGTATCCAAGCAAATGAGTTTTGTAGATTTAGGATGTTAAATTTAAACCCCATGGTAACTACAAAAAAATACCAGAGAATGTGCAAGCTCATAGACAGAAATTAAGAGTGTGTACAGGTTCCCAGGAGTGAGACTGGGGGGCAGGGAGAATGGGGATCAATGAATAATGGGTACAAGGTTTCTGTTTGGGGAGATGAGAAAGTTTTAGCAATGGAAGGTGTTGATACTGCAGCAGTGTAAATATGAGTACTCCCAATGAATGGTGGCTGGAGTCCTCTGTATGGGGTTTGTATTATTTTTATAACTCCCATAAGTTTGAAACTATTGCAAAATAAAATATTAAAAATATATATATGATGCTTCCCAAAGGGGTAAAGTTTATTACCTCCTGTCCACCCAAGGCTTGGCTATGTTCCTCCTGGAAGATATTCTGCATGGTGTTATCTCCTGCTTCCCACACTAGTGGCCTCCTCACCAGCCACACAGCACAGCAGCATGAGACTGGGTGAACATGCCAGGAATGGGAGTCTTGTGTTCTAGGCTTGGCTCTACCACTGCTTTTCAGTGAGACATTGGGTACACCACTTACCCTCTTGGGCTTTGATTTTCTCCTTTGTCAAATTAGAGGGTTGACTGAGTGATGTCTTAAGTCTCTTCCCTCTCAAGGGTGCTTTGTCATTTGATAGCACATTCAGTGGTGACACCTTCCTCACTGGAGCCATGACGGTCAATGATGACAAAATGCTTCAACACAACTGGCTCATACAGGAGGTCACAGATCAGAAGAGCCTTGGCAGGAAGCAAAGCTGGAAGCTGGACGCCTGAAGGAGAAGTCTGGAGGTACTCCAGTGTAAGTGGGTAAGAGGGCAGGCTCTGGAATCAGACACACCTGGTTTGAATCCTGTTGCTCTTCTGACTATATGACCTTAAGCAAATCACTGAGTCACCTGTGTAACAAGGATAATGGCACTTATGTAAGGAAGCTGTGAAGATTCAATTGGATTAATGAGATACTGCATATGAAAGCAGTGCCTGGCCCACAGTATGAGCTCAGTAAGATCAGCTCTCTTCTTTCTCCCACCCTATTTCAATTACATCTACCTTAGCAAGGATGGCAAGGAAAAAAATCTTGCCATCCTTGCTAAGGTAGATATAATTGAAATATCTTCAGATAGACCTGGGTTTAACCCTGGCTCCACCTTTTACTCAACTTCCAAGTTAATCAACCTATTTTTCTCATCTGTAAAATCGGCACAATAAGGTCATCTTCAAGAGTTGTTGGGAACACTTGGCATCACTGGTACAGAAAAGGGTTTTCCCTCCCTTAGGCTGATCAATATTAAGCCCATTCATTACCACCCATTTACCTTGCTTTGTAGCATTAATTTCCATATTTTAATCCATCCTTAAAGCTCTAACTGGAGGGAGTTAGGGCCTGAATACCTAAGATCAGGCCAGAGCATCTCTTGATCCCACCTATCCCCATGTTCTTTTTACAAGCTCTGAGAGCAGGAGAGGACACCTGCTAGGTTCATCTTCAAAGACCTAGTTCTCAGCACAGCACCTAGCCTACAGGAGGCCAGCTCCCCACATCCAGTGACTGGAGGCAGAGGATGCTCACCCCAAGGCCAAGAGCAGGCACCAGGGCACTGCCGAGAGAGTAAGATGAGGCAGTTCTTCCTGGCTACCACCTCACCTTGTTGATATCACAGACTCTAAGGAAACTAGGGCTTACTGTGGGGTTCAAGGCTATAAGGCTGGAAGATGAATACAAGTGTATATTAAGTTCCACACAGTAAACTGATATAACCCCTCTGGAAAACATAATGGAATCCTGCTCTATGTCCAAGTTTATACTAAGAAATCCATTAAAAATATGAGCAATTGCTTGCCTAACAATCTCTACTTTCCTGGTCAGTTGGAAATGACCCAAATACCCAACTACTTGGTTAGAATCAAGCAAATCAGAATATAGTTGGGCTATTACATAGCCATTTAGATAAATACTTTCTAAAACCTGGTTGCTTAGCTTTTTGGTGCATTGCTGCACCACATAGGGGCCTGTGCCTCACCGCGCAGGTCTGGGATGACTTTTTTTTTTAACCAGGAGGTCCTGGGAATTAAACCTCGAATATAGTCAATGGGAGCTCAGTTGCTTGAGCCACAGCAACTTCCTTAAACACATACTTCTGAAGAACATTTAAAGGCAGAGAGGAATGATCATAATAAAATCTTAGGTATAAAAGGAATAAAACAGGCACCATTATGCAAGTTTTCTGATTTGTCAAAGTTTTATACATTCCTGAGGTTTGCAAGCACATATTCTTTTCAGTCTGAAAAAAACCCAAAAGATATTCAAAATAAAGTTCCATGGGTTCAATTTCCACCAATGCTTGGGTGGCTATTTCTTAAATAACTTTTTATATCATATATCCCATATATATACACATATATATGAACATTTTATATGAAAAATAGCACACCATACCACTGAGCTTTGCCTTGAAACCAAAAGTATCCAAATGTAGAGTCAGTTTACATATCCTCTAAGAAAAGCTACTTTTTCAGGTAACAAAGGTAAAGTTGTTTCCCCTAGTTCCCCTCAGCTAGCAAGTTATCTGGAATGCATCTTAGAAAGATCAGTGGTCTGTTGGATTCAAAGAAGTCATCCCCAAAGAAATTGTATAAAAAGATTTATTGAAATTTATCAATGACAAACAGACATAAAACTCAAAGTTTGGCTCTTCTGAGAGGGAAGAGAAAAATTGGTGCAGATGTTCTTTTATACAGATGAAACATGGGCTAGGAAGTAACACATCACTTCTAAAGCAATCCAGAAGAAGGACATGAAAGCAAACCTGTACATTCACTAGGAATTTGCAGTCATTTCAGACTTCCACTAGGTAAGAAAATACAATTTTGCATTAGTTTTTCCGTGCTCAGGTGTATGAAAAAAAAAACCCAGCCGACATGCAGCAACACCTCCTGTGCTTAGGTCTGTAAAAATGTTCTAAGCACAAGAAGTACATGTGGAAGAATTCTCTTGTTATTTTGTAAAACAAAGCGTTCTAATATTTTACAGGCCAAGTTGGGCAGTTTTTTTTTGTTTTTTGTTTTTTTAAAGAGGTTGAAGTTTGAGGGTTTGCATCTTCTCTTTTAATTGCAATTGTCAAATTAACTTTATTCATGACTTACAAGCCTGCCGTTTTCAGGTCTCTGGCTCTTAAAGTAACAATAGAGTCCTCTTTGTAGAGTGAAGCCCACCACCATCTGTGAAGAGGGAAGGGGGATGAGAAATGGGGAATATCCCCAAACCAGTGCCAAAATACACCTTCAGGTTGCTATTTACAAACTAGGGCTTTTGATGCCTCTAGCAGGCCCAGGAAATGCAGAAATCACAAGAACCAGAATAAAAATTAAAATATGGCTGGTGCTGAGCCCCTCCTGGGCTTTGAGTAACCAAACTGAGGTCACAGCCATGGCTTTCCAACCAACAAGAGTGGAGAAATACCAGAAATGTAAGAGACCTCCAAACCATCCTCTTTGAGAGTAAGGAACAAATGCTCACTTGGTGTGTACTCAGCTATTGCATTTACAGGGACAGAATCACACAAAGGAAAGTAGGGGAAAAAAAATAAAGAGTGGCAGTAAAAATAGTATTTTATTCCACCCCCACCCTCCCTCCCCCCCGCAACCCCCAGTACACTTTTCCCCTCTCGTTCCCACAGCAACGTTACAATCAGAAAAAAATAAGTTTCGGGGGGCGGGATTTGGGGTAGAGAGAATATGGGTAAAAACAGTCAAATCACAATAGGAATTTTTCAAAATAGGTTATTTCACTTAGTCATCATCTTCTCCCTCATCTTCAGGTTCTCGTTTTCGTTTTTGACCCCTTTCTTCTTCTGGAAGAGTAAGGAAAAGGCATTTACATTAGACAATGGTCTCGTCTCTTTAACTTAAACCCACTCACAGAGAAAGCAGGGACCACACATCGGGGAAGCTTTGTAGCCTGAGGCCTGTCATCCCTGGCAAGGTATCTGGCAAAGCCAGGAAGGCATCTGGGACCTCAGAGAGGTGTGTTCCTCCCACTGCCAGAGTGCTCCAGGCCTAAGGAACCTAGTGCCAACTGAAGGGGCCAGCCTGCTACCAGTAGAGAATAAGAAAGCTGCCATACCACCAAGATCTTCTTCATCTTCCTCATCATCTACTTCCCCATCGTTATAACCTTCTTCATCCTCCTAGGAGAGAAGATGGACATCAGAACATTAGAAATGCCCCCAGACTAGGGGTACACCGAGGCAGGCCACTTTCCCTAACACTGAGCTCAAAAAGGTAGGGGTCACCCCTAGCCTCTCAGAGCCCCATATCAAGGACCTGCCATCTCAGGATGACTCTAAAGCAAAGGTTCTTAACCTATTTTGGATCAAGGACTCCTCTGAGAATCCATAGAAAAGCTCTGAACCCCTTCTCCAGATTAAGAACTCCCAATCTGAATGAAGTCCCTATAACTCAGACAGCTTTCTAGTCTTCATGCTCTCTTAGGGGAACAAGTTCCCCAAGGAGACTCCTTGCTGTGTAAAATAGGCCATTCTTTTCATTTGTCCTTAATCTAGTTTTGGCTTCCAGAGCAGAACCCCAGTTTCAGCAAATCCAGATTCTGAGGACAAGTCCACCTCACTCTCACCACCCTTTTGCAGACTTGGCTCACTGGGAAGGGCAGAAGGGAAAGATAAATTCAAAGCCCCAGAGAACACCACTTCAAACTTGCTGGAGATTCAGCAAAATATAACTTCATTCGACACAGGACACTTGGTTTATGCTGCTCCTGAAGTTAGATGCTAGTAGAAGCTCTGAATATTGAATATTCCTAAACCATCAGATAGCCCATTGTTTAAAAAGAACTTGGTAATAGACTTCTTTCTGTCAAGGGAAATATCCTTTATAATGTCACCCAATAGTTCCCTAACAGTCTGTCTGCTAAGGCTGTTTTTGTGTATAAGCTCACTTTTACTGGAAAGTGGCAATCTCCAGGTGGTCAATGAGATTACAAAACAAAACAAAACAAAACAAAGCAACCTCTGCACACTGTGCCTCTTGTGAGAGGAAGAAAAATCCACTAGTCAACATGACTTACTGCCTTGGGGACCCCATTTTTCTAAGTCTATATTTTAAAAATACTTGCAATATTCTTTAGATGAGCCCAGTAGCCTAGATCGAGGGAGGAAAGAAATGCAGCAGCAAAACTAGACAGCAACCAAACCTAGCTCATCGGCATTTATATTCATCTTGACCTGTTCCTAGCAGTCTGAAGTGGGGGAACTGGGAGATCCTGCTTGAGTGAATCTGTGTGGCAGGTAGATGTCTGTGCTCTCAAATGAGGGAGACAAGAAATTGGGGGAGAAGGCAGGAATCGCTGGAAGGGAAAAGGCAGGCACCTTGTTGTCAGTGCTGTTGTCATATTAAACCACTCTAGGTCTAACTTTTGCAATTTACAAGAGTTGACTTAGAATTCTGAACAAGATTCTATTATAGAGACTTGGAACATCAACATCCAAACACAGAACCAAGAACAGAGCACCAGGGTGTTGGAAAAGGATGTGAAGGCCTGAAATAGTAAGTAGTCAAGCACTTATCCCTTGTGAGACAATATCCTTAAGCATTTACTTAACATCTTATTTTATCCTATTAACATCCCAGTGAGATAAATATCATGATCCTTATTTTACAGATGAAGAAACAGACTCAGAAAGGACAAGTAATTTGCCCAGAGACACACAGCTAGCAAGCAGTAGAGCTGGGACTGTGCTCTTAACCTCTGTACTATAATACCTTATCACTCACAGATTTTTCATAAATTTTGTTAAAAATAAAACTAGGAAACAGCCAATCTGCTAATATAATGGCCCATTCCTGATGTACTTTCCACAGCTTGCAGGTGATCCTTGTTGCTCTAATTTGGGATCCTGCAGTGTCTTATCCTCCTACCTGACGTTTTCTGTTCAAGGCAGTGCTGGCCTTTTGATTTTCCCTAGCACACTGTTTAAGTGCTCAGTGAATATTCACTGACTAATACACAAATGCAAAAGGGTAGAAAACGGGGACACTGATTCCTTATTTCTCTAAGAACGAATTTTCATAGAAATGAAGGACTGACAGATGAGTCTCCTTAAATGCCTCCAGAATCCCCCTTTTCCCACTCCTAATCCAAATTCCCCAAGACCAACCCAATAAAAGGTCCTGAAATGGACTTATTTCCCTGCTCTCAACGGAGACGACTTCCCCAACAGGGCTCCTAGTCTGCCAAAGGCTAATCACTGAGGCATTCAGTAGACTGACTCAGGCAAAGCAAGGGGAACTCAGGGAGATAGTACCCCTCTAGCCCAAGCTCCTTACCTCCTCTTCTCCACTCACATCTTCCTCTTCACCTTCCTCCTCCTCATCTTCATCTTCCTCATCTTCCACTACCTGAGCATCTTCATCATATTCTTCCTCTGTGCAAATGAAACGGTGAACAATAAGGGAATGGGTACTGAGCTGGCTCTGCCCTCACACCAGCACAGGTGTCAAGACTGATGGGCCTGGTCGGGGCTTCAGTGTAAGGCCCACAACCCTCCCATACCCACTCCAGCCCAAAGTCTGAATGCCTTCATGCTCTCAAAAACAGGGTTAAAATGTGTGACTGAACACATGCTACAGTTAATATGAAAGATAAGTACCCTAAAGTGACCTGAAAGGGAAATGCAATTTGCAAGTTTTATGAAAGTGAAAGATCCCTTGTGGAGGCTGACACTGCAGAGAAATGGCTCAATTGAAGGAACAAGTGACAGGGCCTGGGAAAGCTGAAGTCAATTCATTTAGAAACATCTGGTCCAAACTTTTCACTTTAAAGATGAAAAAGGTGAGGAACAGAGAAGTGACCCATTCAAAGTTACACAAGGAATTAAATTAGTAGCAAAAATGGGTGTAGGAACCTGGTCCTGTGCCCCTTCTACCACAAAACAAGAACCCTGCTGAGGCAAACAGATTATCTAAATACCATGTGAAGTACTCCCAACCTAACAGGCAAAAACAAAATCTTGTATATGAATTCATGGGCAAGTGCCTCAATTTTCAACTTTTCCCTGATCATGAGGACCTGTGGGGAAGCTGCACTGTGCTTGTAACAAGCAAAAGTATGGAGGGAACAGGAAGAGATGCTCCCTTCTTTCCTTCCTGAAGGCTCTGCTTAGGGCCCTTCTCCCGGCTCCTCCAGCAAGGAGCTCAACCTGCAGTGCGTCCTGCGGCCCCTGGCCTTACTGGCGGCAGAGGCCACACCCTCAAGTCCTGGCCTGTGGTCCTGTGGGCTTCAGCCACCAGGGGGCCCCACAACTTCTCCAGCTGGTAACCTCACCCCTGCAGGACACCAACATGGGAGAAGGGGACACTCAGGCTCTACCCCAGCCTCCTCTATCTTCTCAACCCCTCCCTGAGAATGTGTCCAGGGTCAGTCACACAGCAGAGACACACCATATATGCTCACTCCCTGGTGAGCTATGGAAGAGGAAAAAATTAAAGTGAGAAGGATTTCCGTGAGATGGTTTTCTAAGCAGCTGAAAAATTTCAGGATATTTCTTTGGGCTCATGCCCTGTGTTTTGTTTTTCGTTTTTTTTTTTTTTTTTTTTAAGGGAACCAATCAATGAGACAGATTACAGAGCAACAGTAAACAAAGCCAACAGCCCCACTCTCCAGCATAGCCAGGAGCTAGCCCTCAGTGACCAGGTGGGACATCCCAATACCCAGCTCGCCCACTCTGCAAAGCCAAGAAACACCTGCAGCCCTGGCCCTTTCCCTTCACACGCACCATCCTCATCTTCCTCCTCGTCATCTAGGCCCTCCACGTAGCCCTCAGCATCCGAGTCGGGGGCCTCCTTATCATCCCGGTCGTAGCCATCAAGATACGTGAGTTGCGGAAGGAGTTTAAACACGTTTTCTCGGTAGTCATTCAGGTTGGTTACCTCACAATTGAAAAGGTCTAAGCTCTTGAGGTTTTCTAACTTCTTCTGTAAGCAGAAAAATGGAGTGCACAGTGAGTGATCTGTAAGAGGCAGGATGGTGAGGGGAGGTCAGAAACAACCCTGGGAAATAGGCAGGGGTGACAAGGAAACCTGTGGTGGATAAGGCAATTCTGATTTGGCTCTGTTTAGCCATTGTACATGCCAGACACATCACCCCTGCTGTAGGCCTTGGTTTCTTCATCTGGAAAATGAGGTAGGTTGGAACTTGAGGATCTTTAAAACCTCGTCCATTGCTGACACTTTTTCTGCAATTACAGCTTCTACCTTAACAGTAACCAGCTTGAAATGAACTTGGTGTTCTCTTTGGTACATGTCCCTGTCCTCTCCCTAGGGACAAGCCACAGGGGAAGTAAAAGGGAGACATGAACTAACCTTTCTGCAAATAATAATGATAATATTAATAGCAGCAGCTAACACAGCATAACTTTATATGTATTAATTCAATTTACCCTCACAACCTCTAAAAGATAAAAACAATAATTATTAACCTATTTTTCTAATGAGGAAATGGAAGACATACGGAGGTGAAGAGCTGCTGAAGTCACAGAATTGGGATTTAACCAGGCAGCCCACCTTCAGACCTGTGCTTACTCTCTGCAATAGAGCCTACCAAAAGCACAAGAGAAAAACTGATGGTCAAATCCTTCCACCACCACAACTACAAAAGCTCTTGGAGGGAAGGGGGATTTTGTGGATGGTTGTTAACACAATTTACTTTGACAAAGCTTTATATCAAATGGGGTATAGCCCTACTATCTGTTTCATGGCTGAGGAAACTGAGGCGAAAGGGTCACAAAGCTGGAAAGCAATAGAGCTGCATCTTGACTGTGCCTTCACTGTCTTCAAGGTACCAGAATGAGACCGTATTCTGATGTGTGCCAGGTCTAAGAACCACTGCCCCTGAGGGTCAATGGGAAGCCAGGTCACTCTCTCTAAGACCTCATGATGGAGACCTGGGTCATTCTCAGCAGACTACTCAAGGGAAGGGAAGATATGTGTTATAGTCTGTGTGAGGCACCCTTTCACCCCCTGGGAAATAAAGTTTTCCACCCACTCCCAGAAGGTGAGTTTAGCACACTACACTGATAACGAGGGAAGGGGAAGCTACAAAGGTGTGTGATCTGGGCAGGGGAAGCCTCTGATTTCTAACGATGACCAAATCACAGTATTTTACAAGGATATTATATATACTGTCTCTAAAACTTGGTTCCCAATACACATATACACAGAATATCAGATTTCTCCTTTCCTAATGAAATTATGAAATCAAGATATCCAGGTATATCAGAATACTTTTGCTTGCTCCTAGGAGATGAGAAGATCTGAAAAGAAGTTCTGTTTGAAATGTACTATTAGTTGACCCAATATCACAAATGGACAAGTAAAGCTTGAGCTAGAGGAAAAAATGCCAACTTTCTGATTTGCCACCCTGGTCCTGCTGACCATCCCCTCAAGCTTCCATGGGGAGCAAGGAGTATCTTTTGGACAATAACCCTGCAAACCCAAACTGAGGGAGCACCCTCAACTTCCCCTATATACCCAGAAAAGAAAGCACAGACAGATTTGGCAAAATGCCCTTGTGGTCTTTGCTAATTCTATACATGGTTTATTAGAAGGTGATTCTTATATGTACATTTACAATGGTCATGTTTATTTAATGCAGTAGTATTTCCACATTTCAAAAAAGTTGTCTATATTAATCAGTGATATATATCTTACTGTTGATTTCCTTAAGGAAATACAGTAATTGTTATTCTGAACAGGATTTGCCCCTTTCTGGTTAATGAACCATCTAAGTACGGGGTATGCTTAGCTCTATGAGGAGAAAAGAAGAGCTCAAAACTCAGCCCGTGTCTCTGAAGTGCTAGTTACAGTCACACCAAGGACCAGAGGCCAGCAGTCCTTCTTCTCCGTGCCATATGGAGGAAACCCTGAACAAGGCTCCCATACCAGGCAGTTCTTTGCCACCCCTGGTTCCTGAGAGAACCCAAGCTGCCCAGCAGAGCCTCATCATCCAGGGGTTTTGTGTCAGGACTGACCCATCTCCCACCATTCAGTCACCAGTCGCAGGTCAATGACTCAAGGAAGAAAGAGCACCTACCTCTTTGATTAGCTTAATTCTTGGACCCCATCCCCAAGACGGGCACAAGTCATACCCTAAGCCTGAAGAAACTGTTGCTCAGGTTTCCAAAACTAAGCAGTAACTATGAGGGGAAAAGCACTAGACTAGCACTTGATAGCAGGGTCCTCACCCCATCTTCACCCTTACTGCCCATTCTGGCTGAGTGAACTTGCTCAAGCTTTTTAACTTCTCCAAGCTCAGTTTCTTGACTAAGCAGAAAGTAGTTGCTCCAATTCTATTTCATAGCACAATAATAAGAGTCAAATAAGTAAGATAAATGGGGAGGGGGGAGCAAGTTATATAAATGCAAAGATAGTATTCCTCAATACCAATTCCTCCCCCACCCCACCCCACCGTGGAGAGGAGACGGCTCAAACGACTTACCAGTGGCTCTATTGTGCTGAGGTCTTTAATTTTGTTGCCACTTAAGTTTAGATGCGTGAGGTTCGGACACTTTTCTGCCAATACTTCCAGGCCCCCTGAGATTCTGTTATCACTTAGTTCAAGCTAAACAAGGAAGGCAGAAAAAAGGCAGAAATGGCTCCTAAAACAAAGGTACTTAGTGCTGCCTGGCTCTCCAACCAGACAGAGTAAGGAAGGGAAAGTTATTATCTCAGGGAATTATCTGGCATGTTGGTGCATGCACCTTGCTTTTACCTGCAATTATGCTCCCTAGACACAAAATAATATCCCCTTCTTCCTCCCCACCTCCTCCTCCCAACACATACACACTCCCCACACTATCATATTTACCTTCTTAAGTTTGTTTAACTTTGGTAAGTTTGCAACTGAGGTGAGGCCTACATTGATTGTACTTAAGAACTCCAGTTCTTCAAATTCATCTGTGAGACCTTCGATTTTGCCTTCATTTGACCGACAGTTGTCCAGGACAAGCTCTTTCACCTGAAAAAGGAAGAATGCATGAATGAAGGGAGAAAGAAAGGGCTGAGGTAGGGGCAAGGATGGAAGAGAAACCTTCTTGGTGGGCATGGAAACAGTTTCTCTGGATCATTGTCCTGTCACGGATCAAAGGACTGATTCACCCACCCTGGTCTTTCTGCCTTCGGCAGTACTGAGAGAAGGGAAGGTTGGGTGAGCAGAGTTGTAGAACCAGGGCATGATTCCAGACAGACGCTTTCACCAGACTGGAAGAGACAAATACAACAGGCCCTGCTGCCACAGCCTGGGATGGTGGTCTTATTCCAGCCCTTCTGCCACTCCCAGAACCCCGTGAGAAAAAAAAAAAAAGAACAGCACAGTTCCATGCCAGGACCAGCCTCAATGTTGTTTAGAAGACCACTGGGCCCAGGACTCCCAATACCATCAGATTGCCCCTGACCCCAGTGCCTCATCATGACCCCAACCTGACCATCCTCTTGAGGCCAGCTACCTATTCTTACCCTCAGAGCTCCCCCTTCATTTTGCCTCCATGTGCCTGTGACGCACTGCTTGCTGACAGTTTCCAAGATGCACACATATGCTTGCTCTCACCAGCTCCTGTCACCAGAGCCTGCCCACCTGGTACTGGCACTTGCCACCATGGTCACTCACTTGGCTTGCTCCATGACAGGGGCAGCAGACCAGCGATTCCGTCAATGCTCCAGATCAGCACTGTCCAAAAGAACTTTCATCAATGGTAGAAATGTTCCTCCTGTCTGAGAGAGTAGCCACTAGCTACATGTGGCTTCTGACCACTATAAATGTGATGAACTGAATTCTAAATTAAACTTAATTTTAATTAAGTGTAAAGAGTCATATATATATATGGCTGCCATATTAGACAGTATAGCTCTAGACGTTGCTCTTTGGGTCCTGAGCATAGAAGCGGGAGGAGAAAATGGCCATCCACTAATTCAGGGGGTCCATAAAAGCCCAAGAGTCTGTCTGTGACCTTGTCTATCCCTTTCCAAACTATTGGATCTGAGTCCTGCAGGGGGGGGCCACAGCTGCCCTGTTCTCAGGCTTCCCTGAGGACAGAAGCACAGTGCTCTGTCCCAGACATCAGCACTTCCCAGGTTCCATTTGGCATAGCCCAGAGGGTAAAATGCAGGAATGGTCACTGTCTTCCAGAGCTAACAAGCTCTTGGCCTAGGCCCTAGCCACCAAAGTCTACCTTTCCAAAATTGGTTCTGGATGGAAGAAGTCCCTTCCTACGGCCCAAAAACCCCTAGGTCGAGCCACCTTCTCAAGGTCACTGGCAAGACTGCCTGGGAATAAATTCTGTGAGGCCTTCTGTCCTAGGACAGGAAAGCAGTGTAGAGCCAGGAAGCCAAGCCTTAGGAAACTAGAGCAAATGTAGAGAAATTAACTGTATTGGGGGGAGGGGGAACCATCGCCTTCATCTGCAGTAAATTTGGAGTCACAAGGTCCACAGTCTTCTTTAGTAACTGGTTTCTTGGAAAGCCCTGGGAATTCTTTTAAACTCTACCAAAGAAAGACAAATATGAAAAGGATTCCAGCCTACCCTCAAAGGTTTCAGACATGTGGTTTTGCTAGACAGGCAAGAACTTCTCCTCTTACTGCCATCAGCCAAGGAGAAGGGAGCCTCAGTGACGGGGGAAGGGAGTGCTGGGGAGTCACGGGAATTCCTCCCGAAACTGGGCCTCTTTCCTGGAGAGGCACAATGCTGCCTGCAGTCTAGGAATACTAGACACAGGGCAGGGTTTCAAAGCTCTGACTAGGCCAGTCCCCAGCTCCCAACATCACACCCAAACTAGCAAGCCACTCCTCCTGGGGATAGTATGCAAGCCATTGCTACTAATTTTATTAGTAATAATCACAGGATCTTTCCTGAACTCTTAATGGGCACACTCTTAAATGTTGTTTCACACACCTTATCACATTTAACCTTCACAACAACCCCATGGAGTAGTGGGGTATTCTCCCCACTTTATAATCACATCAGAACCACCTATCCTAAAGGCTCTTATCAAGATGGTGGAGTAAGATATTTTAGGGTTCCATCCCCCCAAAGAAGCACTGAACAACCAGCAAGAACTGGAAGAAACATCTTTCTCAAAGCTCCAGAAAATAGGATTCCAGTAATAGGGTATGCACCAAATCAAGAAAAAGACCACTTAAGAGCAGTAAGATCTTTTGGTGCTCTGGTTGGCTTCTTCTCTATCCTTTAGTAGTTGGGTAACGAGCCAGTCAGGATCTCTGGTCCTGGCTCCAGAGGAAGCAGAGTAATCCTTCTGCGCACACTGGGGGTATGTATGTCTGGCCCAATCTGTCTGACAGTGATCTAAGGAATTGTTTTTTTTTTTTTTTTTTTTTTTAAGGTTTATTTATTTTTATTTATTTCTCTCCTCTTCCCCCTCACTCTGGTTGTCTGTTCTCTGTGTCTATTTGCTGCATCTTCTTTGTTCGCTTCTGTTGTTGTCAGCAGCACGGAAATCTGTGTTTCCTTTTGTTGCGTCATCTTGCTGTGTCAGCTCTTCGTGTGTGTGGCGCCACTCCTGGGCAGGTTGCACTCCCTTCCACGCTGGGCGGCTCTCCTTACGGGGCGCACTCCTTGCGCGTTGGGCTCCCTTACACGGGGAACACCCCTGTGTGGCAGGGCACTCCCTACACACGCATCAGCACTGCACATGGGCCAGTTGCACACGGGTCAAGGAGGCCCGGGGCTTGAACCGTGGACCTCCCATGTGGTAGACGGATGCCCTAACCACTGGGCCAAGTCCGCCGCCCTAGGGAACTTGTTATCCCAAAACTTGCCCTGCACATAGAAGACAGCTCACAGAGCTCTTTTACAGAGAGCTCTGAGAAAGTAGCCAAGTCATACAGCCAAAAGCAAGGGATTGCAGGGTGTAGGACATATAGTGCAGTGTCCAGGACCATGAGGGGACATTAGAACATGTAAACAGGGACCTCCTAGGGTCACAACAAGCAGAAGCCTAAAATAAGAGGCATATGCAGAAAGGATCAAGGTAGTGCCAGGGTTTGGCCTGGAGCTATTCTCTAAATTGACTGTATGGATAAACTCTAAAGGACAGCACTTGTACAGGTCAATCTGCCAAGACTGTGAAAGGTGTGTTTCATTGTTCCGCTCCTAGCATTCAAGGAAGCTCTGTCACAAAACTAGCTGGATACAACCTTAAGGAACAGATGCCTCCAAATCTAAATTCCAGGGACAATACATTAAAATATTAAAATACCCAGGTTTTCAACAAAAGACTACAAAACATACAAAGCAAAAGGAAGTGATATCCCAGGCAAAATAGAAAATTAAAGCCTCAGAAACCATCAATAATGAGGACAGACCTGTGATATACCAGACACTTTTAAATAATGGTCCTGAATATGCTCAGTGGGCTAAAAGAAAACATGGACAAAGAACTAAAGGAAATCAGTAAAATGATGAGTACAGACCATATCGAACCTGTGGGACCCCAAGCATACCAACATTTGCACTATGGGAGTCCTAGAAAGAGAAGAGAGAAAGGAGCAGAGAGAATATTCAAAGAAATACTGGCTGAAAACTTCCCCAAATTAACAAAAGACATGAATATAACATCCAGAATGTGCAAGGAACTTCAAACAGGATAAAGCCAAAAATATCTGTTGCCAAAGATAAAGAGAGAATGCTGAAAGCCACAAGAGAGAATCTATGTATCATCTACAAGGGAGCCTCAATAAGATTTTTTTAAAATTTTATTATTTTTTTTTATTTCTCCCCCCCTTGTCTGTTCTCTGTGTCCATTTGCTGCGTGTTCTTCTTAGTCCACTTTTGTTAGCAGCATGGGAATCTGTGTTTCTTTTTGTTGTGTCATCTTGACGTTCGGTGTGTGTGGCACCATTCCTGGGCAGGCTGCACTTCTTTCGTGCTGGGTGGCTCTCCTTATGGGGCGCACTCCTTGCATGTGGGGCTCCCCTATGTGGGGGGCACCCCTGCGTGGCAGGGCACTCCTTGCATGCATCAGCACTGCGTGTGGACCAGCTCCACACAGGTCAAGGAGGCCCGGGGTTTGAACCGCAGACCTCCCACATGGTAGACAGATGCCCTATCCACTGGGCCAAGTCCACTTCCCTCAACAAGATTTAAGTGCTGGTTTCTCATCGAAAACCATGGAGGCAAGAAGGTCCTGAGAAGAGAGACAAAGTGCTAAAAGCAAAAAACTGCCAACCAAAAATTCTGTATTCAGCAAAACTTGTCTTTCAAAAATGATGGAGAGTAATTTTTTTCTTTTTTTTAGGAGGTAGCAGAATTGAACCTGGGACCTCATACATGGGAAGAAGGTGCTCAATCACTAAGCTACACTCACTCCCAGATTATATTTCTGAATGTGGTTAAAGGGGGAAATTTTATTATTTATTTATTTCAAATTCACAAAAACGAAAGAACAGAAAAAGGTAACTCAACAAGTTAGGGAAACATTACTTCTTAAAAGTTCTTTTTCAGGTACTTTTATCTTATCTAATTCCAACTGCTAACTTGGTTGTTTCCTCTAGTGTTCAGAAAGATACACAGATGAACATAGATTAGTAAAATGACATACTCAAGGTCTCCTTATTAGTGAAAACAAAAAAGAAAAAAATGCTTAACTGTATTCATATCTCAAACCAAACCCCATTTTTTTAAATTTTTATTTTTTACTTTTAGAAGGTAAATTTTAGGTTGTATATATTACTAAAATTAAAAAAAAAAAAAAAGGAATTAAGACATTCCCAGTTAAACAAAAGCTGACAGACTTTGACACCACTAGATCAGCCCTACAAGAAATGCTAAATGGAGTTCTGCAGGTTGAAAGGAAAGGACACTAGACAATGGACTGAAGTCACAAGAAGAAATAAAGATCTTCAGCAAAGATAACGAAATGAGTAAATATGAGTACTATTGTATTTTTATTTTTTTAACCCTACTTTTTACTTCCTACAGTATCTAAAAGGCAAATGCATAACATGTAAGGATAAATCAATGGTTTGGGATTCATAATGTATAAATATTTAATTTGTGACAAGAACTACATAAAGGTGAGGAGATGAAGGGGCATAGGAACATAGTCTATGTATGCTATTAGAAGTTAAGTTGGTATCAAAGCAAATGAGATTGTTATAGATTTAGGATATTCAACGTAAGCCCCATAAGAACCACAAAGAAAATATGAGAGAATACGCAAACTCATAGACAGAAAGCGCGGTATGGATGACCAGGGGTGGGGAACAGGGATAATGGAAAATTCCAGTAATGGATGGTGGTGAGGATATGGCAACATTGTGAATGTGATTAATCTCACTGAATAATATACTTGGGAAGGGCTGGGATGGGAAGATTTGTTATATATATATGTTTCCACACTTTACAAAAAACTGAAGTATAGAATATAAAGTTTATATATCAATGTTAAATTTCTTGAACTTGAAACTGTATTTAATATGATTACATAATTACATTTGTTTGTAAGAAACGTACATGAACATATCATGTGTTTAAATGTGTGCAACCTGCTCAAGTGTTCAGAAAAGTGACAAGATATATATATAGATAGATGATAGATAGGCAGACAAGATATAAAGAAGACAGAAGGGGGAAACGGACTTTGGCCCAGTGGTTAGGGCGTCCGTCTACCACATGGGAGGCCCGCGGTTCAAGCCCCGGGCCTCCTTGACCCGTGTGGAGCTGGCCCATGTGCAGTGCTGATGCGCGCAAGGAGTGCCGTGCCACATAGGGGTGTCCCCCGCGTAGGGGAGCCCCACGCGCAAGGAGTGCACCCATAAGGAGAGCCGCCCAGCGCAAAGGAGGGAGCAGCCTGCCGAGGAATGGCGCCGCCCACACTTCCCGTGCCGCTGACGACAACTGAAGCGGACAAAGAAACAAAACGCAGCAAAAAGACACAGAAAACAGACAACCGGGGGAGGGGAGGGGAATTAAATAAATAAAAATAAGTCTTAAAAAAAAAAAAAAAAAAAAAGAAGACAGAAGGATACGGCAAAGGTAGCAAGATGTTAAAATTGCTGGATCTGCGTCACTGGGGAGTGGGAGTATAATGGAGTTCTCTGTATGGGGTTTATATCATTTTTGCAACTGTCTTGTGAGTCTGAAATTACAATATTTCAAAATAAAAAGTTTTTTTCTTTTCTTTTTTTTTTTAAGGGGGGAGGGGGTAGTGAATCGCCTTTCCTAAAATCGGAGGACTTGACCATAAAAGTTATCTACTCCATCAAGGTGCTCAGGCTGCCTGTAAGATGATAAGGGCACAAGCTTTCCTGGAATCCCCCAACTCAACTGTACAAGCAAGTTCTCTTGACTATAACTGTTCCCCCTTTAACCCTTCTTCCAACTGTTCCATTAGCTGGATGGGTGTCACTTCCAGTGGTCTCCACCCTGGTTATACTTCCTTTGGTAACTAAATCACGAAATTCAACTGGGTCCTTGCTCGGATGATGCTGCAGTCAGGAAGTAAGAATCTGCAAAGAGGGGTCTGAGGTATCTGGGGACTAACTTCTTCGCCATAATAGCTAAAGGATATTTCCATTCACTTGAGAAATCCTCTGGTTTCTGAAGGACCAGGTGGCTGTTAATCGTCTAGGCAGAGAAGTTTCTTTAATCTCCCCTTTTGGTGCATTTCCTTCCTGGTAGGGGTTTCAGCACTGTTTACAGTGAGATTAAAAGAGAAAAGGGAGAGACTAGGGCTTAGATCCTGAGGTTGGGGATATCACCAAGAAGCCACTCCAAGGCAAGAGAGTGTGTTATATTGGGGAGAGCAGGTAGACTGCTATAAAGTATCTAAAACAGATCAACGAAGACAAAACAAAACCATTAGTCCAACAGTTGACCCTATGATTTTATTAAAAGTCCTAGGGTATGTCAACACATCTCAAAGCCTTTGACTCCAGAGTTACTTAAACCAACTCTGAATTCCTTCTGCTGCAGTTCTAACCCACTACCCTCCATCTGTGCTTGGTGGCCACTGCTCTAAAATCCTTCAATGTGGAGAGAACATCCCTTTTACATTCAGGGTGTGTGTGTTCTGCTTAAAAAAAGAAGAAAAAAAATAAGGCCCATTTCCTCTGCCAAATCCTGGGTGTGAGCTAAGTGCAAAGTTAAAGGAGTTAAAATTAAACTGAAAATTTGTACTTTGGGTTTAGACTCTCATAATTCCACTGGCTATTTAAAAATATCTGAATGTGGTTACTTTCTCTAGTCCAGTAACTGGAATTACTCAGTATAAAGAATTTTCAACCTCCAAAAACAAATGCCACACAGGACTGCATGCTTCTTTCCTCAATTTTAACATTTAAGAGGATCCCTCATATTCATATTCAGTCCCCCAAAGATGCCCACTGGGGAGCCAGTGAAGAGTCCAAGGAAGTCAGATTGTGGAGAATGGAGTGGGCAGTGAACAGCTGAAGGGCTCAGCAACCAACGCTAAGGACCCTGCAGTTCCTGAAAAACCTGATCCTGAAGCAGGGACCCAACAATGGGAGCTGAAACTTTCATTATAAAAGAAAACACATTACTACTCTAAAGACAACTGATGCTTGTTTCAAAACTGTGAAAGAATGTCCTTAAAAATCTTTTAAATTTGACCTTCCTCTCCATTCTCAATACTCAGCCCTGCTCCCTATCACCTCAAGTCACTGCAAGCCTACTTTTGCCTCCAAGCAGGGTCTCTGTGACCACCGGTAGGGAGGTGGTCAGGAGGCAGCCTGGACTATGTGGAAAAAGGCCTCTACTTGGAGTCAAGCCAGAAGTATATACCCAAGAGCTTAGGCTTCTGTCTCTATAGAAAGGGGATAATATCTGTTTAACCTATAAAGTAAAAACTCTAGCCTAAGAAAACATTCCCAGCTTCTGGCTGCCTCCAGAAAAAAAAAATTCAAGCTCCTAAACATGACCTACAAAGCCGTCCAATCTCAACCTCCCCTTCCCACCCCCCATTTCCTCCAATCTCATCACTTGCCATCTTCCACCCTTGCACTACAAATCTAGTTTGAGTTGTCCTCTCCAGGAAACCTTTCCAGCACCCAGCCTTGAGCATCCTGGGGCTCTGAGGGCTGCCACCACATGAATCATTTAATTGTCTATTAAGCACCCAATCCTCCTGGAGGTCAGGGATTGTCCTCGGTAATCAGCCTAGCAGGGAGTAGACATCAGAGCAACTGCTTAACAAATGTCTTATTTATTGTGCCAGGCTCAATATTAAATGCTGGGAATGAGGTAGTGAGTCAAACCATTGTGAATCATGAAGTGTAACTAGTTGAGTAAATGTTGAACAAGTATTACTTTTTATAAACAACAAAAATGGTTTTTTTTTAGGTATTTATTTGTTGGGACAACTCAAGCAATAAGCTCCTGGGAGGCAAGTCAACACAGTGCAATGCTCCAGATCTGAACCAGGTCTGCAGCCTTGAGAAACTCCCATCCACACAGGGTACACCGGCAAATGTTGCTCACCTGGGTAAATGCCAAGGGGACTCGGCAGCCACTGCTGGCCAAGGCTGGGGTCCTTGCCAGCAGAGGTACAGTGCAGGGCTAGGAGGAGACAAACAGCTACAGACGAGGGTGCCAGGCAGCAGGACTGAGGTCAGGACAGAGTGCATTCTTCAAAATGCCTCTACCAGATAGGATAAGCACACTATACAGGCAGACTAGAGGGACCCAGAAGGAGCAAGAAAGAGGATGGGATCTATTAAAACCAGGATCAGCTACATAACTGGTAGGGCCCTGCGCAAAATGAAAATGTGGGGCCTCTTGCTCAAAAATTAGTAAGAATTGAGAGCACAGTGGAGCATAAAGCCAAATACAGGGCCCTTCCTCCCTTCTTATATGACTGCACAGGTCCCCATGAAGTGGACCTTGACAAAATGGGCAGCTAGGGCCTAAAACAGAGTCTTCTCAAGGATGGAACCGGAGAGGAAGCAGCTCAGAATGAAAACTATTTTTCCAGCACTTCTGAGGACAGAAGGCAGGCTCTAGAGTCAGACAGACTTGGTCAAATCTCCACTTGCCTTCCCCTTCACCCATTGCTACTTTACTGCTATGTCCACAGTCAATGCACATCAATAGGCACAAAAGGTGTGCTAGTAGATCTCAGTCACTCAAGTTACCTGCAAGGGTTACTTATGGAAAACAGGAGGTCTCAAACCAGTGGGAGCAGCAAGATGCCATGCCCAAACCTCTTGATTTTGTATCAGCAGAAGGCTGTGCTTCTGCACCCTGTTTACTTGTTTTCCTTTTCCACTAATCTAGAGACTTGATTTTCTTCCTTCAGTGAGCAGGCATTCAATAAATGTTTGTAGCTGTGGTTTCAACCTTACCAGTCCCTTACCAATTAGTTTTCAGGTTCCAGTTTTTGCACAGAAGAGAAGACACAAATCAAATTGATCCTGTGTTTTTTTGGTGCTCGTGGGTTTTAAACAGGTCAGCTTTAAAATGGGCCATCTCCTTTTGCAGATCCCATCTCTAGCTAGAAGGCCAACTATTTGAGAAACCAAGGCAGAGAGGAAATAGCCTTCACAAAGGTGTTAGTGGGGATAGATACTAGTGTTTTTGTTGTTTTAACCACAAAATCTAGTTTTCTCTTAACAGCTAATGAGGCAACATCAGTCACGTTCCAAGGGGAAAGTTAAGGTTCTGGAGAGAAAAGTTGGACATGTCAAAAGCTAGAAAGGCCTTGGAGCTTCTGACTACAACCCACAGCAAGAAATACATTTTATGGGAACACCTGCTTCCCATGTATGAGGTCCCAGTTCAATTTCCTGTACCTTCTAAAAACAAACAAACAAAAACAACAAACAACTCTCATTGGGGAACAGATGTAGCTCAGTGGTTAAGTACCTGATTCCATGTACAAGATTCTAGAGTCAATCCCCCATACCTCCTTAAAAAATACATTTTACATCTTTGCTCAGCACAAAATTTGTGTGTTTAAGTATACACAACTGAAACTAAACTCAAGTGAAAACTAAACTTACACTTACAATTATTATTTTCTGTCATTTTAAAAACTTTTTTTAATGTAAAATTTGCAAAATGCTGACCTATAGTTTAGCCTTCTTTTCCCAGAGAAAGAATCAACGTTCACAGGTAGGAATAGAGCCAAGGAACCTGAGGCTGGGTGATCTTTTCTGCTACACCACATCCATGGATCAGAAATCACAGTCCCCAGTGTAAGACAGTGGAATTAACAGATCATCTATGTAGATCTGGAGTTTCTGCTAACAAGGCAATTCTGCACCCTCAAGGGTATCTAAGACTCAGGTCTCCAAACCTCAAAGATCTTTAAAATTCATATTACTTTAAAAATAAACAAAAACCTCTCCAAGAAAAAAGTGTCTTGTGTGTCTGAATTTTTTTGTTTTCTATAATAGAACTCTGGAGAGGCACAGGCGTGGAGCACATGGCCGAGGCAAGCAGGTGACGGCACTCATTATTTTAGGGAACCATGTAACCCAAACTGAGGCGGGCTGCACCGGTAATTAAGCTGTCGGCTGAGGGTTGGTGAGGGTCGGGGTAATAGGCTAAACCAGTCAGCTGGAGGAGGGCTGGCTAGGAGGCATTAACATAAACCCTGTGACCAAGATCCTGCACCACCAGCAACCAGCTTCCTATCTCCTCCTGTGGGTGTGGGGAGGATGTGGTTTCTGCCTGGACAAGGCAGAGGAGTTAGTTCCACTGCAAATGCCTCCTCAAACCAGAGGACAGACGGGCTTTGGGCTTGGTAAATGGGCCAGTTCAGCTGTTGAACCCTGGCAGAGCTGGGCCCTCCCTCATGTTGTGCCTTCCACTGAATTTAGGAGTGGTCAGTCCCACCCTCTGCAGGCAGCCTTCCCAGATTGTCCCAGCACCTACCCTAGCCTGTCTGATTTTCTTTTCCTTTTTTTTTTTTTGCCTGCCTGATTTTAAGAATATGTGTCAGAAAGGAAATGTGCAGAACAGGAGGAAATGGGCCCAGAGGGCTGTTTGGGGGGCCTGGAAACAGAAAAGTAGGAATCTTGGGTCTGACTTTGCTGGGTCTGGGGTGGAAAAAGGGGGAGATGAGGGTGACAATACTGAAAAATCTAAGCTCCATTTCCTAAATGGTTGTTTCCTTCCTACCTTTCACAGTGGGTGCTGGAAGTCCTGGAGAAGCAGGAGTTGGAAGCGGAGTCTAGTGACTACTCTAGTCCAAGCAGGTGGTAGCTGAATGGTAACTAGGAGAAGGAAAAGGAGGATAAGAAGCACAGACGTATAGTCCTAAGAGGCAGATCAGGCAACCTGGGCTCTTAAAGGTACCCTTAAGAAGTCATCTCCATGCTCAGGGCTTTGGCCATTCCCCCTATTCCACACAATGGTCAGTGGAGCCTGGGCACAGATCAGAGGTCCCTTCCAGTTCCAAAATTCTGTGGGTCTGTATGCTTCTAGTCCATGAGTGAGTACTTCACATCCAAACTTGTCACTGCTCCCCAAAAGGAGGGAGAAATTTCATGGGCCAAAGGAGCCTAGGAGTCATCATTTAGGGATGTCAGAAAGGAATTCTGGGACTTGGGGCAATTATCTAGGGTAATTACTGAACTACAAAAATCAATCATCTGGTCTCTTAAAACACACCAGGATCACAAAAACAGCCCCTGGAGGCCCAGGTGGGGGTCTGGCACTGTCCCATCTGATGTCTGTCATCTCATCTCACAGGCCATCAGGTGGCTTCCAAGCTCCCCCTGGCAGCAGGGAGCAGGCACCTCAGTTCGTGGTGTCGCGTTCCCAGCTCACCAATTATGTGGTTCATAAAAAACCACAGCCATTCACGGTGATCTTATTAAAGAGCCACAGCTCTGTCCTCATGCAACAGAAAAGCCACGAAGAGATTGAAGAAGAAGGACTAGCAGAGGAAGGCCTAGAGAGCTATCGGAGGTAAATCCTGATAAATCTTCCAAAAATGCTGCTTTGCTTAGGTCACATCATGTCGTGTCAAACCCACAGTTCCAAAGCCTTTACTGGATCAAATGCAAATCCAGAGTAGGATTTCCAGCACTCCACTCATCAGTGCTCCCCAAAGAAAACGCAGAGTCCTTCCCAAGGCAACTTGTCTCCACCTCATCCCTCTGGCTAGCTTTCCTAACCTACAGGGAAAACAGTGACACCACCTGGCATTTCTTCAGTGCATTACAGTTTGTATACTTCCCCAGGCATTGCCTCATTGAATCTGCAGACAATAGGAAGTGTATCTGTTCCATCCTTTCCAAGGATCTGCCCCTGTCTACCAGGGCCCTAGGAGAGCCAGTGGAAGGCAACAGGACATCTGGCAGTCTTTCCTCAGACCTCTTACTGACGAAAATTCTGTCCACACCTGTCTCTGCCTGACCAGAGAAGGACTTTCAGCGAATGCTTGCAGAGTGGTCAAAAGTGAATGGACCACTTAAGTCAGAGGTAGGGATAGAGTGGGGGTGGGCAATGGCTCTGGAAAATCACCTAGATTCTAGAAGACTAGTCCCTTAAACTTGCTTCCTAGAGTGAAAGCACCCCACTAAAACTACTCAGGGACAAAGCACCAAAAATATACCAAAATGACTTCCCTAGGCCTTCTGTCCTAGCTGATATAGGATTTTTACTCATCAGACACATGTGAGCTGGCAAATCAAAGTTGCCCAGCCCAGCCCTCCAGGCATCTAAGACTCTAGGCATTCAGACTCAGAGGCTGGGGCACTTCCCACAGCCTCAGTGTGGACACCTGCCTCATTTCCAGTTGGACATTAAAAAATGCTTCAAAGAGTTTAAAGAACCAATCACTGCCACCACTTGGGAACCACTGGATCCAATCCAACTCCTCCAGCAACTGACAAAGCCTGGTGGAAACCAACTAAGTGGACTCACCCAAGGTCACAGTTAGCCCACCATGGAGTTAAACCTTGGGGGGTTCTCAAGAACTCCACTCTGGGGTCCATACCCCAAAGCCATAACCTCTTCAGGTTAACTTCTTGAAGCAAGAGGACAAAGGCACAGAAAATAAAAGTAGCTGTTAGGAGAGCAGCCAAATGTCCCAGCCAACAGAGTTAAATAAAGCCTGATTTGGCCCCCTCATCCCTCATTCCCCTTCCCAGCCTACACACATACACCTCAACAGGGCTCCAAGTGCAGAAGAGGCAGGGGAGGGCTAAAAACCTCAGAGACAAAACCCTTGACTTTGGCCTCATTCCTACCATCTCTACCCAAAATGACAGCAGCATTGGCAATGACAGAGGCAGAACAAACACCGTGGCACTGACGCCCTAGGACCCAACCTCCAATCAGACACCGCTGATTTGGGCAGATCCAGGGACCAATCATGCAGAAGAACCTAAGGCTAGGGCTGAAAGTTTTTTTTTACCCAAGGCTACAAAACAACTAAGCCAAGGGCCACACATAAGAAGCAATTTAATCTCAGCTCCTTCTCCCTTAGAGAAATGTGCAACTTGCCTAAATTTGTAAATTAAATACGTATGGTAAAAGCATTGGTGACTAAAGCACAAGGACTACTAAGAAATAACTGTTAGTTACATATTTCTACTCACTGGAAGAGGGACAAACGAGAAGCAAGTGAATGAGAGAACAAGGAAGGAATGAGAAGGTAAGGAACTGCTAGAAGGAAGGGGAGAGAAGGGATTTCCGGAAAAGGGAAGGGAGATGGAGACAGACAAACAAGGTCAAACACTGACTAAGAGACAAGCAGTTGAAAAGAGAAAAAAGAGCAAAGTTTGTAGGTTTCAGTAGGTTTTGTAGGTTTCAGATAACTTCCCAAGTCCCAACCTCTACACCCGGGTTTTGGTGATAGAACTGTACCTATATTTACTGTTTTTTAAATTAGGATACAGATTAAGAGTTAATTGTTCACAGGACTGCAGCTGTTTTAATCTCAAAATGCTAAAAAACAAAACAAGAACAAAAACTTTATAACTTTAATGAATCCTGAAGAGTCAGAAAAAGGACAGATGACAAGCTATGTAAAAAAGGACCCAATGATTTTAGTTTTGGTCAGAAGGACCCAAAGCCAACCCAGACAAGGCCATCCCAGGCTGTGCTGACAGAAACAAGTGGAATGAACCCAAGTTCCTAGGTCAGAGTCCCAACCACTCCACACCGATAGGACCAAACCTGAAATTCTACTCTGTGCATTTCAAAACTTAAGTAAGGCAACCAAGGATGGGAAGGTGTTGAAGACAAGATGGATGCTGGGGGGTGGGGGTAACCCTATGATAACTGTTTTTAACTTCAATTCTTTGAAGGAGTTATCATGTACAAATGGAAATTCATTTATTCTGTGTTGTTCAGGTGGTTCAAGAACTAAGATTAGTACGCAGAAATTACAAAAGCAGCTTTCTGCCCAGTTTAAATCACTAGAGCTGTCCCATAAAAGAATGGGCTGCTCTGAAAACTAGTGAGCTCCCTGTCTCTGTCAGCATATGAAGCAGAGGCCACTAAATGACTGTTCGCAAAGAGCTTTTTTTTTAAAGGGACTTTTAAAAATTTTTTTTAAGATTTATTTTTATTTATTTCTCTCCCCTTGCCCCACCGCCAGCTGTCTGTTCTGTGTCCATTTGCTTTGTGTTCTTCTGTGTCCACTTCTATTTTTGTCTGTGGCACCAGGAATCAGTGTCTCTTTCTGTTGAGTCATCTTGCTGCATCAGCTCTCCATGTGTGGCGCCACTCCTGGGCAGGCTGAACTTTCTTTCGCGCTGGGCAGCTCTCCTTACAGGGCGCACACTCCTTGCACATGGGGCTCCCCTACCTGGGGGACATCCCTGTGTGACAGGGCACTCCTTGCGCGCATCAGCACTGTGCATGGGCCAGCTCCATACGGGTCAAGGAGGCACCGGCTTTGAACCATGGACCACATGGTAGGCGGATGCTCTATCCATTGAGCCAAGTCTGCTTCTGGATACTTACTTCTTTAAAGAAATGTTACTTGTTTAAGCCACAGGCCCTGAATCACTCCAACAATATTCACAGGGCCAATTACATGCTAGCCATAGTGCTAGGCACCAGAGATACAGCAGTAAACAAAATATAGGTTTACTTTCTAGAGGGGGAAACATGAACCAAAAAAACCAAAAACAAAACCACCCAATAAATGTATCTATCTATATATTAAGTCTACAAATGCTATAAAGGAAAAAAGAATACAGCAAGAATAACAAGGAACACAACTTTAGAAAGTGTATCCAGGGAAGGCCTATCCAAGAAAGTGAGCTTTCAGTGGAGACCTGAAGCCAAGAGATCATCTCCCCAGGTGCCTTCTAGGCAAAGCAAACAGCCAGGGCAAAAACTGAGGAGCATGCTTGGACCTTATGGGATAAAGCCTGGAGGCCAGGTGGCTGCAAACAAATCTGTGGAAGAAGGGAAGGAAAGGAGTTGGTGATGGGGGACCAGGGTGGCGGGAGTGGTTGCTATCTGTCTATACCCACACTTACATACATACCCAGGGGACATTCTGTATGTAATTGTGGGTTGGGGTGTGGGGTTTCCACCACAGTGGAAGACAGAATTCTTTGGATCAGAGCAAAAGAAGTAAGACCTAGCCATAAGCCTTAGATTTCTCTTGCCCTGCCTTAAAGGAAAAAGGAGCAAAAGAAAAAAGTAAAGAAGCTTTATCAGGACTGTGCTTACCCAAAGTTTCCAGGTAGAAAAGGGCCCAAGTTACACCCCTGGGAAATATTTTGAGAGTTTGGGCACATGAGAAGTAGTCAGAAAATCTGGTTTAGTTCCAGGTTTTACCACTTGGAACTGTGTGACTTTCAAGAAGACTTTACTGAGATTCTGTTTTCTCATCTCTAAAATGGGGAGAAGAATCCCTACCAATCCTACTAGTTTCCATGGGATCAAATGAGATAATGGCCACAGAAGCACTTTGTAAACCGGGTCATCCTGGAGGTTAGTGTGACAAATTTTATGAGTAAACCTCTTACCCAAGACTTCACACCGCAGAGAGCAGACACTGGGTGTTATATAACTCTGAATCCCTCACCCACCAACAAATGTTTGCAGAACAGAAAAGCACTATAAAATAATAAAAGGAAACCTGCCATTTTTTCTTCCTATTAAACCACAGCACACTTTATGAGCCATGCCACCAATGGAAGGGAGACCACACACATCATTCTAGAACATGGTCAGAATCTCCTGGAAAAGGTGAAGAAAGCCAGAGAAATATACAATACACACAACATTCCACTACAGATTAAGTAGTCTTGATCTAGCCCCATCTCCTCACTATACAGATGGGGAAACTAAGCCCACATAAGGAGACTATCTCATCCAAAGTCACTTATGTAATATTTTTCTTTTTAATTTTAGTGAATAAGTAACAGTCACACGGTTTCAAAACTAAAAAGTATAAAAGTATATGTAATTAATTCTCCCTCTCATTAAATATCTTCCAGTTTTTTGACATATATATAAGCAAATTCAGAATCTTATTCTTCTCCCTTTTACCCCAAACTAGCGTATTATAAACTGATGGTCACCTTGCCTTTTCTCATGGGCTACGTTTAGCATCAGTACATAAAAACCATCCTCTTTTCTTAATTACAACTATACAGAGTTCCACTGTGGGGATGTACACCATCATTTTTCTTAACCTATCCTTTAGTGATGAATATTTGGGTCACTCCCAATCTTTTCCTGTAATAAATAATTTTGCAATACATAGGTCTGAGCATTATATCACTTTGTATTTACCCCCAGCTTATTAACAAAGGACTGGCGCTGGATCCTACTTCCTTGAAGTCCTACAGTCTAAATGGGGTCATCACTTCTACCTGTGTGGACAGTTAACTTCCACTCATTCAATAAATTCTACTTAGCCTCTACTAAGTGCCAGGCTCTGGGCCAAGTTCTGGGGATACAATGATAAAGATGGTTTTGCCTTCTGTCCAGTCTAGAAGGGACAAGCACAGGAGGAACTGTCAAAACACCTAGGGGTGGTTCAGGGTACTTTGAGAGCCATCTGAGTTCTCAGGGCCAGTCTCACTGAGAGCCATTTCCCTGGAACTGGGTGGTCAACCAATCTCACAGGGGTTCTAAAGAATCAAAAAGGTAATGCTTACTTAATACTTAGCATTGTGCAAGGCATACAGGTGTTCAATAAGAGGTAAGTTCCCTTCCATCCTGTTAAGTGCTCTTGCTATCTGGCAAGGATAGCAGGTGTTTCAGATAAAAAACTGGGCATTTACATACCCAGTCAACTACCACCACCACCACCACCACCCACCACCTCCCACCTACCCACCCACCAACACATCAACACCAACACCCTTTAAAGGAAGGTTGGAATATACTGCTCTTTTTCTTTAGCAACAACCTAAGTCTCTAATTATGTCTTAACCTTTCATTGGAAAATGGTTCGGCCTTTTTCCCACCCCCAACTAACCATCCACAGGGAGGCTTTTCAGATCCTCTTGAGTATCTCTGAGCCCCCCTGGCTATGTTTCTCATCTGTGTGCTCAAGCTCTAGCATTTGAAGTACGCCTGAGCCATAAGGAGAAACCCAGACACATTTATCAAGACCCTGGCATAGAAAGGTATGGGCAGGCACATGAAAAGCTGATTTTACCGGGATTTCCCTGATATAAAATAAAAGGGGGGGTGGGGATGAGAAAAAATATTGACCATTCATTTTACTTTTCTGTATTCTATTTCACAGTAAAATATTTACTTTAAAAATCAGAAATTTCAACATCATCGGCTTGCTTTCTAGGGAGATTCAGGGGGAATGAAGCAGACTTTATGATACAGAAGAGAAAGAAATGGGAAGTCAGGTCTAGAATATTTCCATATTATCAGCAGCCCTCAAGCGGCTGGGGGAAGGCAGGTCAAACCTGAGACACAAGATGATGTGCAAAGCATTGAAATCCAAGAACAGCCCCTCAGTACTTATACTTATGGCCTTGCACTAATTACTTAACCTTTTTGAGCCTCAGTCCCCTCATCTGTTAAAATGGGAATAATCCCATTCATTTTGCAGTGTTTCTGTACAGGTTAAATAAGAATGTATATAGTGCCTGACACATAAGTACTCAACAGTTAAAAACAAATGAAACATATATATTATTTTTTCTCAATATTTAGTAAAAAGATGAAAAAGTAGTGCCTTCTCTTTAGAAGCCCAAAGTAGAACAGCAGAGGAACTTGAGAAAGATGCATTTGAGCTCTGAATAATGAGAAGTTTGCCAAAGACAAAAGGGAAGACAGGGTATGCTGCGCCAGTGCAGCATATACAAAGGCATGGGGGCAGGCCTAGTTTGGTGAGTTGCTGGAGCACCAGAACGGGTACTAGAAATGGGGGCCACAAAGGAGAACAGCAATACTACATAATTAGATGCAAAAATCTATTTTTAAGTCTCTGCATACATTATTAATACATTACTATTAAAACATTCTCTCTCTCTCTTTTTTTAAAGATTTATTTATTTCTCTCCCCTTCCCCGCTCCGGATTGTCTGTTCTCTGTGTCTATTTGCTGCCTCCTCTTCTTTGTCTGCTTCTGTTGTCAGCGGCACGGGAATCTGTGTTTCCTTTTGTTGTGTCATCTTGTGGTGTCAGCTCTCCGTGTGTGTGGCGCCTTTCCTGGGCAGGCTGCACTTTCTTTCACACTGGGTGGCTCTCCTTACAGGGCACACTCCTTGCGTGTGGGGCTTCCCTACGCGGGGACACCCCTGCATGGCAGGGTACTCCTTGCGCCCATCAGCACTGCGCATGGGCCAGCTCCACATGGGTCAAGGAGGCCCGGGGTTTGAACCGCGGACCTCCCATGTGGTAGCTGGACGCCCTAACCACTGGGCCAAGTCCGCTTCCCTATAATATTCTCTTTTTTTAAAAATATATGGAACACTTCATGAATCTGCATATCATCCTTGCATGGGGGCCATACTAATCTCTGTATCATTCCAATTTTAGTATATGTGCTGCCAAAGCAAGCACTATAATATTCTCTTTAGCTCATTTTTCTGAACTTGGGTTGCTACCTTTCTCAATTAAGATCAGGTCCAGGGTTTAAAGGAATAAGGAAGGCTGAGAAGATTGGAGGAGAGTGTTAAGCAAAATTAATAGCCTTATGCGGGAAGCATCACACTATCCAGCCCCATAATACTAGAAAGCCATTTTCCTATAGGGCTTACTACACCAGAAGCTCCTTTCAAATTTATGCAGGAATACCTGCTTCTAGATGAAAACTACCTGCCAATTATGGCCCATCCAAGTCCTTGGGAGAGGTTAAGTCAGTGGCTGGATTTGTGACCTCTGACTTAGCTGTGGGCTTCTCCTTAAAATAAATCTCGGAGGTCCCCCAAGTCCAGCCTCACACCATCTTTGGTCAGAAACATTGGTAGGGTACCTAACTACCCAAAGGTGCCTTGACCCCCAAACCGGGTGGGGAGCCTGTGTTGAATTTCAACAGCTGGAATTCAAAATTCAGTAATAGGGGCCCTCCAAGAATCATTTCAGAAATACCAATGGAAATCCTACCCTGATCTACTACAATGAGAGCCTGCAGTTACCAAAATTGGGCAGTACATCTGACTAGACCAGAATAATATCAACTGCAGGTGGTTAGTATTTGCCTGGCAGTTAACTGGCAGATACAGATGTGTTTAATTTCCACCTCCTCCCAAAACACATCACCATAAACAAGAAAATAAATCTATAATTGTTAATAAATGCAATTTGGAAATACAACTCTTTCAGAGCACACGCCCCATAATAAAAGATATTCTGGGATGAAAAGAGGGTCAGCTGGCCTGGGGAAATGCCTAAGGGGATATGAGCAAAGAGTATCAGCCAGTTGTTATGCTTTTGTACCACTTTTGTTCATTCGATCTTTCTTACAAATCACTTCATGAATTTGCATCTTAACTTCACTGGGCTTCAGCTTCCTCATCAGGAAGATAACTCATAGTGAACTTCCAGATCAACTATTCTAAGGCTCATGTGGGCTGAAGTCCAGTGGTCACTTAAGTGCATGCTCAAGTGGCACCTCCTCAGGGAGGCCTTCCTGGATCACCCATCACCTTAACACAAGCTTATCTTCATAGCATTTATCACACTTTTTGTTTATTGATTGTTTCCTGCAATGGAATGGAAACTCCATGTGGACAGGACAGATGATTTATCTGTCCAGTTCACTACTGTAAACATAGTGCCTAAGACAGAACCTGGCACACAGCAGACATTCAATAAATAATGTTTAATGAATTAGCCGGTCATTCAGAGATCAGCTGGGTTCAATCAGAAAGACAGGGATTTCAATCCTGTACCTCCATTTGCTTCTGGGTGGCTTTGGGAAAGCTACTCAACCCCTCCACATTATCTTCTATTTGCCAAAATCACCCCTGCCCCAACTCTCGTTAACATCACGCACTGGTCAGCCAAGTGCTGCCCATCATCAGGGACATCTGTGGCTGTAATCAGCCTCCTTGGGCTAACAAGGTAAGTCAGGTTTCTGATGCAGTGGCACCTCTCAGACAAGGATCCAGACTTTACTGGAGCCTATGGCAACCTGCCAAACACAGAGAGGCTATGTTCTCACTTCTACTCCGACCTTGCCCTACGACTGGCTGCTCCTGACAATGACCACACTGGCTGCTGGCACTGGCTGGCAGAGGCTCCTGAAGGCCGGTGGAGGCCAAATGCCTGCCATAATCCAAGTGCCCCTTCAGCTTTAAGAGGAAGGCATTCCATGCCAACCCCTGCCACCCCACTGCCCAGCTTCCAAGACCAGCTCCTCTATCCCACTGCAAACAGCAGCCCCGAGAGTGTTCCTTTCTTAAACTCACAGATGGTGCCTGAATGTACAGACACACCAGCACTCTTAACCAAGACACAAAGAAGGCATGTCTGCAACAGAGCAGCAAACCAGATGGGGGCTAAAGGAGCAGAACCATTCATTATGGCCACAGGCCAGCCTCTGCAGACTGGCTTCTTCAGGCCTACCAGAGAAAGCTGGGGACCTTTATTAATGTACATGCCTGCCCACTCTGCCTAGGCCACACCCTGGGTAGACCCAATTCTCCACGCGGAAGGGGAGACATGAGGAAGAAACTCTCTGGGTAACTGTGACAGCCAGTTCCTGGCCCTTCGTATGGACCAGGCCCTCTGTGCCAGAACAAACAGATCCTTTCCACAGGCAGCCAGGCGGGAGGTGGAGAACCACATGTGACATCATCCTAAAGTCTGCCTGAGGTACCCATATACCCACACTGAGCTCCACACACTCTCAACACTGCCCTCTAGCAGGAGATACGGAAAGATACACTGACCAGACCCAACAGAGAGCAAAGCCCCAAAAGCACACCCAACAGAGCACTACCAGAACTAGCTGAGAGAACGCTGTGCATCCTGGAAGTTCTGGGGATGTACTTTTATGTCTGATGGATGGACACAATTTGCTCCCTTTCTTCCAGAAAGTTGAAGAACACCTTCCGGAGCACGTGACTTCTCAGGAGTTGTTTGAATGAAAGATGAAGGACTGGGCAGACCTGCAGTCAGGAAGAAGCGGAGAGGCAAGAGAGGCTGACGGAGACCAAGAAGGCAAGTGAGACAGGGGCCCCATCCCTCACCTCACTAGGGAAAGGGAGGTCCTGAGGAAAGGAATGGCTCCAGCTTGGCTGTTATGCTGGGGCCTCTGTCCCTTGCCCCAGATTCCTCCCACTCCAAGACACCTGAGGCAGGTAGACACCCCTTCCAACAACTGTTCCCACCATATACAAACTCAGACATGTAGTATTGTTCAGACAGGCTGGCTACCCCTACCCATTCAGATGCCTTACTGAAGCCTGGCCCAGTTACACACATTCAGGTGTGTTCAAAACACACCTGGCACAAACCACATTTCTTTCAGTCCTGACAACCCCTGGGAAGCAGATATTACTTTATTCATCACTTTGTAAATGAGGCAACTGAGGCTCAAAAAGGTGATCTGCTAGATATCCTCAAGAAATGGGGCTTATATCTGGCTGCTGGGCTCTGGGGCTCCCTTCTTCCATTAGACTCACTGACCTCCTGCCTTAGTTTTCTAAGGCTTCTGTGACAAAATAACACAAACTGGCTTAAAACAAAAGATACTTATTCTCACAGTTTTGGAGGCTAGAAGTCCAAAATCAAGGTGTTGGCAGGGCCAGGCTTCCTCTAAATTCTGTGGGAAAAAAACCTATTGTGTACTTATCTTTTGGCTTGTAATGGAGGCTTGCTGGCAAATCATGGCATTCTCCACTGTCTGACACTGTACAAATTTTCTCTTATTAAGGGGCCTGCCCTACTATAGTATGACCTCACTTTAATTTGCCTAATTCCATCTACAATAGCCCTATTTCCAAATGAAGTCACATTCTAAGGTACTGGGATTAAGGATTCATATAACTTTCAGAAGACACAACTTGACCCATAACACCCCTCAACCCTCTGGAGAATGAGGATGGGTCAAGTCTGATCTTGCTCAATAAATTCCACACAACCTCCAAGAGCAGCCTCAAGAGATACAGGTAAATGAAAAATTATGAGTGTGATAAACACAAACATGGATGTGAATATGCGTTCTGCACAGCTGTGAGGTTGTTGGGGAGGGGGGGCACTGCAGACCAAGGAAGAGATTCCTGCATCCCCAGGTTAAATCCTGTACCCTTTTTTCCTTTTTCCCACTTTCTTTGCTCCAATTTTCTCTTCTTCAACATCCATTTACTTTACTTCTTACCTGCTGTGAAATTCTACACCCTACCTCAGAGTGGTTGGTGCCCAACTGTGCGTTATAAAGTCTCCTTTGGAGTGTTTTAAAAACACACAGACTGGGGAAGTGGATTTGGCTCAACTGATAAGAGCGTCTGCCTACCACACAGGAGGTTCAGGGTTCAAACCCAGGGCCTCCTGACCCGTGTGGTGAGCTGGCCCACATGCAGTGCCGATGTGCATAAGGAGTGCCGTGCCACGCAGCAGTGTCCCCCGCGTAGAGGAGCCCCATGCACAAGGAGTGCACCCCATAAGGAGAGCTGCCCCATGCAAAAAAACGTCGCCTGCCCAGGAGTGGCACTGCACACATGGAGAGATGATGCAGCAAGATGATGCAACAAAAAGAGACACAGATTCCCAGTGCCACTGACAAGAACATCAGAACGCAAGTGGACACAGAAGAACACAAAGCAAACGGACAGAGAGAACAGACAATAGGGCAGGAGAGAGAAAAAAAAACAAACACAGACTGGGCATCACCCTCACAGCCTTAGTCAGAAGTTGGAGTAGAGTCTGGGAATTTCTTAAAATGCTCCCCAGGTGGTTCTGAGACACAGCTGGGGTTGAAATCCTCTTTACTAAGCACACACCTTCTTTTCTTCATAAGCCTATGTTCTATCTCCTCAATTCCACCACAGGAACTAAGCAATACATCCTCTGTAACCCCACATGCCCATTCACCCACCCCTCAGTCCAGCCCCCAGAACACAGCAAAATGGACTCAATAAACTAAATTTGCTATACAAATACTTACATAGTATTCATAGAACTACCCTGCATCATTCTGGATGCTGGGCACATCAGTCCTGTCAGTGAAAGCGGGCTCCCTCCCCTTCCCCCCCTTCACAGCCACATCACTTGAGCCTTCTGGAAGGTAAATGGCTAACTGAAAGTTGATTACATAATGTGGGGATGAGTCCCTCTGCCAATGCATAAATTCTGAAAGTAATCCTTCTCAACTTCCTAGTACAAGTCCTGTAATAGGCCTTTAACCCTACCAACCTTCCTACACATAGAAACACACACATGCACATGCAGTTCTCAGGACTTCTGCAGGAGGCAGCAGAATTCAGCAAGAGACCTTCTGGGTTTGGCTGGCTGCAAAGTCCCAGCATAACTTTGCTCCTGGCTGTGCTTAAGTGCCTTACACAGAAACACCAGCAGTCTACTCTCCTTCAGGTTTCTACTCTGCTCCTCCATTCCTGTAGTAAATTCTGCCTTTCCATTATTTCCAGACTAAGGATAAGGAATTTGCATGCCTCCCCACCCCCACCAGCATCCGCATCCGCACCCACTGTCCCTAAGCCTAACTGCTGATAGAATACTCTTACCTTAGATACTTTTGGCCCCTGAGGCCCTCGGCAGGGGCAGACCAGGAGTTTGTTTCTGCTGGACCCTAATAGATAAACTGAGGGAGCTCGGGTAGGTCTGTGAATTCCAAAGTGACAGGCAGCAATAGACCCTTGATTTGCTGAGGATCTCAGGCAGGCAACTGGATTTTCCCTATCGAAAGGGGATTATGAAAGCACACCCCCTGTTAACTACCAGGGCTGGGAAGAACTTGACAAGGAAATGATGCTCAGCAAGGTATGGGCATTTCTTTTATACCATGAACTTTCATAACCAAATTAAAAATTAAGGGAAGAAGATGTGGCTCAAGCAGTTGAGCACCTGCCTGCCACATGGGAGGGCCTGGGTTCAGTTCCCAAGTGCCTCCTAAAGATGGAAAATAGACAACGAGCAGATATTGAGCAAAAACAAACAAGCAGGGAGCAGATTTCAAGCAGTTGAGTGTCCACCTCCCTACATGAGAGCTCCAGGGTTTGGTTCTGATGCCTCCTAAAGAAAAAACAAACACAATGAGCACAAACAAGGAGCAAATAGATGAGGGAGCCATAGCAGCAGCAGCAGGGGCGGTGGGGTACATAAATAAAACGAGGGGAGCAGGTGTAGCTCAGTGGTTGAGTGCCTGCTGCCCATGCACAAGGTCCCGGTTCAATCCCTGGTACCTCCTTTAAAATAAATAAACAAATAAAAATTAAAATAATAAAATGAGAACTGATGTGGTCTTCTAAGTCAACTACCCAAGAGAATACACTGGGATGCAGGAAGAAAATATTAGCCCTTTTAATATATTTTAACCTAACTTTTAAAATTTCTATTTTTTGGCATTATATTTTTTAACATACACAACATACTTATACCTATGGTTTATGTGTATAATCCATACCTAAAAGTAGATATGGGTATGGGGAATGGCAGGAAGAAATGAGATGTGGAGGCGCCTTTGGGACTTAGAATTGCCCTGGATGGTGCTGCAGGGGCAATCACCGAACATTGTAAATCCTCCCAGGGCCCACTGGATGGAACGTGGGAGAGTATGGGCCACGATGTGGACCATTGACCATGAGGTGCAGAGATGCCCAGAGATGTACTTACCAAATGCAATGGATGTATCATGATGATGGGAGTAAGTGCTGGTGGGGGGGGAGTGGTGAGGTGGGGGTGGTGGGGTTGAATGGGAACTCATATTGTTTTTTTAATGTAATATTTTTACAAAATCAATAAAAAAAATAAAAATAAAAAAGTAGACATATTAAGGCACAGGTGTAAATTTTTTACTAATAAAGGATACAAAAATCAGAGTGGCTTAAAGGCTACTGGGCTTGAAAAAGTGTGTGGTGCCCACCCAGAGGTCAGTTCAATGAGAAACTCACACGAACCAGGAAGAAAGCTGTGGCCAACAAACCAGCGCAGTTTCACACACTTTGTTTCAGTGGCTTGGTGCCTGGTTTACCAGAGAGTTGGTGATGAAAGTGACAAAAATATGTAAGTACCATGGTTCCTTCATCCAATCAATGCTTCTAGAATGCCCACCATGTGCCAACTGCAGTGCTAAGCTCTGAGCTTACACAATGATGAGCGAAACACATGCCTGATATCAAGCAGCTTACTGGTTACAAAGGGAAGTGCTAGTTAAATAATCACATCCAGGAATGTCTACTTTACAACCTGAAGAACTTTGAAGGAAAAGATCTCCAAGGGTTTTGTAACAAAAGAACCACACCTAGACCTAGAGGAGTGGTCGACCTAGGAGGTAGTTTGCAGCATGGCTTCATGGTGACACAGGGAGATAAGCCAGCAAGCAATAGAGAGTATGGTATTTTAAATGGACAGGACTTGTGATGGGATAGGGAAAGGACCATGTGTGAGGGGAGAGCAGGGTGCAGAGGTTATGACTTCTATTTAGACATACTGGTTTGGTGCACTTTGGGGACATGCAGGTGGAAACATCAGATAGGTCTTAAGCCTAGACAAGAGGCTGGGGTTGGAGATGGAATGGCATACAGCTATCAGTGAAGTTTTTTGTTTTTTTTTTAAGATTTATTTATTTTTACTTATTTCTCCCCACCACCCCCAACCCGCCCCCGTGGTCTGTTCTCTATTTGCTGCGTCTTCTTTGTCCACTTCTGTTGTTGCCAGTGGCACGGGAATGTGTGTTTCTTTTTGTTGCGTCATCTTGTTGTGTCAGCTCTCCGTGTGTGCGGCACCATTCCTGGGCAGGCTGCACTTTCTTTCGTACTGGGCGGCTCTCATTACGGGGCGCACTCCTTGCGCGTGGGGCTCCCCTCCACGTGGGACACCCCTACCTGGAACGGCATTCCTTTGAGCTCACATCAGCACTGCACGTGGGCCAGCTCCACATGGGTCAAGGAGGCCCGGGATTTGAAGCGCGGACCTCCCACGTGGTACACGGATGCCCTAACCACTGGGCCAAGTCTGCCGCCCTGAAGATAAGATTTCAAGGGGGAGGAATAAGAAATAAGAGGGCCCTAGGCCTCAAACTTGACCAAATCCAATATTTCATGGCTATATAAAAGAGGGCAAGAGGACACCAGAAACTGAAGAGTCATAGAACAGTAGGAGAAAAAACAGAGAAAGGGAGAGTCAAGGGGGAAACATATTTCATGAAGTTCAAGCATGCCAAATGCCGCTGCTAAGTTGCATAAGAATATGGTGAAGGCTGTTGGGATTCTAGGAGTTGTTGAGACAAATCAGACTGAGGAGCATTAGACATGAAAGAGGTGAGAGAATGGAGATGACAACAGAAAATTGGTCATTAGCTACTGTTAGGGTATAGGATCAAGGGAAGACTTTCCATTTGCTTTTTCTTAAAATGAGAAAAGAAGTCAAAGTAGAGGAATGGCTAGATGCCAAGGAGGAAGAAGGGAAGACTGAAGGACAGAGGCAATGAAACCCCCAAAGGACAGCTGAGCTGGGCACAGCTTAGGTCTAAAAATTTCTTAAGAAAGCAAGAGATTTCAATTTTCGCTGCAAAGGCGAGGTTGCTGGAGGGAAATGGTAGTGGGCAGAGATTTGAGGAGTGGAGATCTGAAATAGTTGTTGGGGGCAGTGAGATAAGGAGTGGCCCAGGAGAGAGACTTGTGACATCCTCCCACCCCCTGCCGAAGGTACTTGGAATTCAATGCTGGGTCTGCTCCATGAGGTTTAAATACTACAGCTATATCAGGAACAAGAGGAATATACTTCCTATTAAATTGCTTGCAGGAAAAGTAACTCTACTGGCAAGTTTGAAACTCTAGCTTCTAGCCTCTATTCCCATTGAAACAATTCCCTTTTTACATGTTTGGTTTTTTTTTTTCAAGATTTATTCATTTTTCCCTTCTCCCCTTCTCCCACTCTGCTGTTTTTGCTGTCAGTGTCCATTCACTGTGTGATCTTCTGTATCTGTCTCTTTTTGGTCTTCTCATTTTTCCTTCTCTAGGATTCACCAGGATTCGATCCTAGGGACCTCTGATGGTGTGAGGCTCCCTGTCAGCTGTGCCACCTCAGTTCCTGGTTTCTGCTGCGCTTCACCTTTGTCTCTCTTTTGTTCCATCATCATCTCACTGAATGACTCACTTGTGTGGGCAGTGGGCTCACCATGTAGGAATGTGTTCTCTTCGCCATTTTCACCAGGAGGCCCCAGGGATCAAACCCAGGTCCTCCTATGTGGTAGGCGGAAGCCCTATCACTTGAACCACATCTGCTTCCCTTTACATGTGTTTTTGACAATTGCAGATTGACTTTTTTTTTTTTGAGGTACCTTGGCCAGGGATTGAACCCTGGACCACCTAAGTGGAAAGCCGGCACACAACCACTGAGCGACATGGGCTCCCATGAGCTGGCTTTTTCATCTGTTTGCTTGTCTGTTTCTAAGGAGGCATCAGAAACAGAACCCAGTACCTCCCATGTGAGAAGGAGGCACTCCACTGCTTATACCACATCCACTCCCCAGATTACTTTTTTAAAGTGAATGCCAACTGTGGTGTTGTAGTGAAAAGACCAAATATCCACTAACAATTACTGGGTGCTCACTGTGTACCCAACTGTATGGTAGGTACTATTAGATCCTCACTTTACAGACCAAAAGAAAAAAGAAGGCACTGTGAAGTGAAGAGACTTGCCCAAGGTCCACAGCCAAAGTGGCAAAGGCAGGATGCACAGTCTGCGGAGAGTAGAAGCCAAGAGCTTCATCAGGACACTCTCCACAATCTTCTCTGCATCAGTGCTAGAAACTGTGGGAGTCCCAAGTTACCTTCCATAAGTGTGGCGCACTGGGGTAATAAGCATACAGAGAACGGGGTGAAAGAACATGATTGGTACAACCAGGAACCTTGGAAGATACCCATCCAGGGTAGGAATTTTGGATGATGATTCCTTAACGCCATGAGGTTTGGAGAGGGGAAGGGCTAGAAGTAAGAAGACTAGCTAAAGAATCCAGAGACAGGCTAGTCTAAAAGCAGGATAAATCACTTATTGAGGACACAACCAATCCAATGTCCACATAGAAGAGGTGGCATTGGATTGGGAAAAGTGGACATGGTGGCTGATGGGTATGGGGAAAGGCAGGAAGAGATGAGAGGTGGAGGCGTCTTTGGGACATGGAGCTGCCCTGGATGGCGCTTCAGAGGCAATCACTGGACATGGTAAATCCTCACAGGGCCCACTGGATGGAATGGAGGAGAGTATGGGCCATGATGTGGACCATTGACTATGAGGTGCAGAGGTGCCCAAAGATGTACTTACCAAATCCAATGGATGTGTCATGATGATGGGAATGAGTGTTGCTGGGGGGGGGGAGAGGTGGGGTGGGGGGGTGGGGTTGAATGGGACCTCACATATATATTTTTAATGTAATATTATTACAAAGTCAATAAAAAAAAAAATAAATAAATAAATCACTTATTGACCCTCAGTGGAAAGATTTCACAAAGCTATAATGGGTATCCTCTCATTCCCCAAAACCAAACCACAAAATATCTGATCATGAAGGAAACTTAGCCATCTTTTAATGTCTTTCAAACATTAACAAGTAATGAAATCAATTTATGGGCCAAAGTCAGTAAGTTTGTTTTATTTTGAATGAAAAGTCTTTTATACTTTTAAGAGTAATGTTTTACACTCTGTAAGACAGTAATGTTTCATGAAACTTTTTGTTCCTTTTTTTTTTTTTTCGTATGTACCTACTAGGTAATGGTGTAATTCTTACTGTAAGATCAAAAAGTTTGAATGCTACTATCTAATTCAACACCTTCATTTTAGATTGGAGAAAACAAACGCTCAAAAAACCAAACCATTTGTTCATGTTAGTTAATAGCAAAGCTGGATCCAGAACCCAAGTCTATATAGTTCTCTGGTCATTTCCTCAACAAACCAGAATCACCAGACACAAAATTCTCTGGGAAAGAAAACTGTTGATTTTAATCCACCTTAGGGTAACTAAGGGTAAAGTAAGCTGATCTTTTAGATCTGCTTTTTGGTAAAGAAGCCAGTAGATAAGGGCACTGGCAGTTGAGAAGGTAAAAGAAAATAAATTTGAGTGAAAACACTGGAGTTGCAGGTCATGGCCCAGGAGGCATGAGACAGGGCTTGTGTAGTAGAATAAAGATAGTTAACCTTGTTTACAGACTTTATATTAACATATCAAGGCAATAGTTACATACAATGAGGCTGCTTCCACACTCGGGAAGGTGGCCCAGAGCCACAGGTGCTTTGCTTATCTAGTTGTAAATTTTATTAAGTGAAAAGTACTGAATAACAGATGTCTTCATGAGTCTCCATCCCTGTCACAGTGCATCTCTTTAATGAAAACACCATTGTTGAATATTTATATTTGTAGTATAATGACCTTTCAATGTAATATAAAGTTTGAGTCAGGTCCATGTTTCTCTACTTGTTTGTGAGAGGAAGACAGGTGATATGAGATTTATACAAGGTACTTCCTAGGGAACTTAAGAAAACTAGCTGCATCAGGGGGCTGAAAGTGAAAAGGACTGAAGGAGTAGCAGCACATACCTGGAAGTGAGCACTCCCTCAGGACACTACAGTAATGAACTTTCTTTTAAGTCAGAATTCAAACAATTGGGCCAAGTTCACTGACTAGGGCTCAACTACTACTCAGCAACAAGCTCTCTGTCCCATTCCCAAGTGACTACACCAATGTAGGGAGGGCACAGTGGCAAAGAGATATCTGATTAGTATCCTAAGCAATCTTCACAAAAGATAACTACAGCAGCCCCCAGTTTTTTATTTCAATGTGGTATAATTAATTTGGAGTAAAGTTCTGGGATGGCCAGCCCCAAAGGCTCAATCAGGTGTCTTTCCCATGGAATTGCAAATAAGGATGGCAGATTGTGTAAGTACAGAATAAGTCACCTTGAGAGGCTGGTGGTGCAGCAGTGGCCAAGAGGGAACTGGGTCTGGGGGTTTGCTGTCCTTGAAGTATAGGCCTGCAGTTAGGGGGACTGGAATTCATCCCCTTGGATTTATCTCCTCCTTCCCTCAGTCTGGCCTACCTTATATGTACTCTTTTCTACTCATTTGCTCCGGCACAAGAGGCTGGAGGTAGAAACAAGGGCTCTGAAACTCAAAGCTACTATGCTGCTGGTTCGTTCTCCAAGAAACACCAATGGCGGACACGCAGCAGGCCAAAATTAGAGATTCCAGAATTTTCTGCGGTTTTCAGTTATCTCTGCTCTGAAGAACTAATGTCAGCTACCGGGTAACACAGCTGCTACACCTTTCCCAGGCCTCAAAGTTAGAACTGCTGCAATTCAAAGCTTCTTGCTAGCTCTGAGAAGACATCTAAAATTTAACAGTAACCATTCAACTCCAAGATGGGTAAAAACCTTTTGAAATATTCTGAGTATGCAACATAAAGAATTTTGGTTGACTGCACTGAAGAAACTGGTTAGAGGAGTGCTCAATACTAAACCAGTAACAAGGACCATTTTTCTTCCTACTTGGGTTCTTCAAAATGAGGCAGATTTTCACTAGGCATCAACCAGTTTCAAAGGCACGCATAAAGGACATGATTTTTTCAAACTGTTAAATATGATTTCTGAAATTTGTCTAAGAACAGGAGTGTTCTTTAAATTTATCATAAACAGCATTGTTTAAGGGAAAACTGCATTGTTTGTCATTTCAACTGTCATACAAGTGCATGACAAGTCACCTCTCTCAGGCATCAGTTACTGACTCATAGCTTTATACATTTTGATGGGGAATATTGCAGCATCGTCAGGACGGACATCTGGGAAAAGCTCAAATCCACTTACTGCTCCTTGCTTTACTGACTGTGTTTTAAAATATTGTGCCTGGTGTCAACTTTTAAGCAACAGCATGGCTTAAAGGCAAACAGAGAACAGAATCCCAGCACCATTCTATAGGAAACGTTTTAGAATTCAGATATAGTAAATCTATTCAAGATTTATAATGTTTTATGTTAAAAAAAATTTTTTTTGTACAATGTAGCTGAATATTTTTGTTTTACTTCTTTGATGTAAGGTGTGAACATTTGTGTCAGGTATGACACAATCAGTTCTGAAACCAGCTTCTCCCCTACCCTGCCATTTACCTTGTTCCAAGCTTTGTTTCCAAATTACTTTTCTGATATTCACAAATATTTAATTTTACTAGTAAGCATCTTGTATGAATGTATTAAGAAGCCACTGTGTTTTAGTACTGTAGTTTGCTGAAAGGCAAAACTCCTTTTCTTATTTGTCCCGAATGCATGACTTCCCACACACTTTTTAAAAAATATATAGATCCCAGGATCTTATCTCCCAATCTGCTAAACCAAGGGGGTTAGCAAACTTTTTCTGTAAAAGGCCAGACAGTAAATTTTGCCAGAGGCAAAAGTGAGAGTATTGCATAGCTACTTACATAAAACAAGGAAAACAAATTCCCACAAAATTCTTATTGATAAAATTCAAAATATTGAATAGCTTTTTTAAAATACAAGTATGCAAATGAGAAAAATGGAATTTCTGGGGGAGGGATAACATTTTGCTTAATTGGAGTTCAACGTTAGTGTTCCTTATCAAATCGATTGCAATGTTCACCTGTACAAATTATTCTTAATCCATACAAACACAGGCAGACGATCTTCAGAAGCAAAACCCAGGAATCTGCAGTTTACATGTTCCCTAGGCAATTCTGATGATGGGTCATGTTTGCAACCCAATGGGTTACACAGCCCTCTGGGTTCCTACTGTTTACAGCAGGAGAACCCAGTTCTGCTGCTTACCAGTTGCTCTACTTTCCCAAACCTCAGATGATTCATTCTCACAACAGGGATGACACCACACTGCTGAGCCTTCTGTTAAGGAGTTGTTGGGAGGAATAAGTGAGATGATCCATGAGGTTTGTTCGTATGACACTAAGTCCCAGACACCAATGACATGCCGACTCTTCAGTTTTGGCAGCAGAGAGAGACTAATAAAAATGGAAAATGCAGTACATGCAAGATCCCATCCAAGCCACTGCCTAAGAGTAGCTCTTCTTTACCAAAAATGTGACAGGTGTGATACAACACCTAAAAGACCAAATTTGTTGCAGTCTAACCAGAAGTAATATTCTAAATCACACTCAGGAAGTGTATGGCTTTCCCCTTAAAATGACAACCCAGGCTTCTGATACTGAACCTTCCTGCCCCCACCCAAGATAACCAGGAGGCTATCCTGTCTATATGTGAATATCTTCAGTGACAGGAAACTAACTCCCTCATAAAGTGGCACCATTTCAAAGCTAGAGAAGAAAAAGCTCTTCCCTACTGTCTTACTCAAAAGAGTACTTTAAGGGAGTACTGTAGTAGAGTGAAGAGGCTGAGTATGCAGAGGTTTATATGTTAGTTCTGCCACTTACTAGTTACGTGACAAAACCTTTCTCTGCCTCAGTTTCCTTAGGTTTTTAATGAGGATAACAGCCAACTACCTCATAGGTTTATTGTAGGAGGTAGCATAGGGTTATTGTAAATTTGTCAATATACGTAATCCATTTAGAATTGTTCCTGACATAACACAGGTGCTATGTGTTAGCTATTATCTTTGATGATGATATTCTAAACCATGGAGAGGCTCAAAGTTATGCCTCATCTCACCCTGTTAACTCTGAGAATAACAGATTGTCATATACTGAACAGTCTCTGCGGACCAGATCAAACCAGTTCTGTCACTTACTTATCAAATGGGATAACCGTTCCCATCTTACAGATTAGGAAAATGTTAAATTAACCTGCCCAAGACCAAGGTCAGAGGATTAATAAATGGCAAGGGAGATTCAAACCCAGGACTGTGTGGTTCCAGGGCTCAAGTTCAAGATAGAGTCACCAGAGCCAAAACCACCATCAGCAGCAATCCAGTAAGGAAACAACCCATCCAGTTCACAGTTTTCTGCGTGTGGATCCCTGGTTGGCCTGCATAAACTGGAGTTAATATCAGGCTACTTGAACCCAATTAGGCAGTAAGTCAGCCTGGAAAACATCATGCGAGGTATTCCAAAGGTCAAAGTTAAACCTGGATTCCTGGACAGCCCTTGCTGGGCGCTGCCATGAAAGCAGTGAGGCATCTGACCAGCACCGACATCGTCTTTAAAAAGTCCCAGAGATGCCAGAATCCGGAGGGCTCAACTGCCATGCCTTGCCTGGCTCTGCAGTCAATAATATAAAGATATCACTTACTCTTTCAAAAAGACAAACGTAATTCGCTCTCTTCTGGTTTAAGGTCACATTTACTACTATAATTGGCTTCCCCTGGGCAAAAATAAATAGGGAGGTGGGGACAGAAGGCGATTCTCAGAACTTGCCCTAGCAGCCTACAAGGAGCTGCAGCGTTCACCTGAAACACCCTGAAACACGGAGCGCGACCTACCTTCCCGGAGAGCCCAGCCCTGGAGGGCGTTTCCCCAATGCACCGACAACTCGTCCCTCCCGGGTAAGCCGCCGCTGTCCTTGGCTTCAGTCAGGGCCGCCAAAGTCGCGTGCGCGACACCCTCCTCCTCCCAAAAAAAGAAACCTCACGTTTAATTTCTCCTCCCCACCCTCCTATCAGTTCCGCTGAAAAAGCAAACACAAGAATGAGCGTTTTGGTTCATCTTTAAGGGCACATTTAAGTACATCTAAAATGCTTGCAAAAGGAAGCGCGAAACACTAGATAGGAGAGGGGTGGGGGACAGTAGGGTGCGCGATGGGCGGGGGGGGGGGGGCTGTATTTGAAGGGAAGATCTTCGCCCTCTCAGTGTAACAGCCAACGCGACACTCTAGAGAACAGAGCCTCAGGCCATTGGCGCCGGGAGAAGCCCCCCAAGTCAGGACCCAGAGCACAACTGGAGGGAGAATCTACGGAGGCTGCTCCCCACGCCGCCTCCACGCCAGTGGCTATCGGGGCGATGGCGCAAGACTCCACTCCCCCCCCACCCCCACAGCGACAACAGCCACGGTGACAAAATGGCAGCTCGGCGCCCGGCAGTCGTGCCAAAGGCGCGCAAGGCCCCTGGCAGCCGCCCCCGCTCCCTAATAACGCCTCGAGGACCCTCGGGCTCGGCGTCGGGCGGACCTGGCCGTTTTTTAGGAAAAAAAAAAACCATCGTCAAAACACCTCGAGCTCGGAACACCACGGAAAGTCAAAAGGCCAGACCGGTGACCGAGTCCGACGCGCCCTCGCCCTAGCCCACGCGCACGACGTCCCGGTGCCCGCCCGCCCGCGCCCGGCGCCGCATGGAGCCCGCCGCCCGCATTCCGAGCCCCGCGCTCCGCGCCTGCAGCGCCATGGGGGAGGGGCGGGGCGGGCCGCCAGAGACCCGGGGAAACATGGCTGCTCGTCCTATTTCGGCGTCGCGGCGTGGCCACCAAACCCCGGAACAGAGTTGGGAGAGGCTCAGAAGGTGGGTGTGTGGGGGCCCCGGGGGGGTCGGGGCGCAGGGGGCGCTCTCAGGGTGGTATTTGTATTAAGACCGATTGAAAAAAAAAATCGTTCTCCTCCCCCACCTCTTTTGTCCCTCATTAGCTTTGCCTTCTCTCCAGCTCCCTCAGATATGCAGCAAGTGCCCCCTCCACCCCCACCTGCGCCCCACCCCGCCTCAAGGCAGGGGTAGGCCGGTGGGCCGGGAGACTAGGAGGCGAGGGGGCTAAGCGTGAGAAATCTCTCCCTGTTCGGCGCGTCGGCTCCCCTCCCCCACACCCCCCCCACACACTCGGTGAAGTTTAAAGAGCCGGTTCGACCCGCTTTCGAGCTCGCTCCCAGTTGGCCAGCAAGGTTTATGGGTTCGCCGGGGGAACCGCGTCTCCACACCCACCAGCCGCGACCCCGGCCCCCTACTTGGCGCCCTTCCCCCTCCGCACTGGGGGCTTCCGGAAAGTACGCGGGAAGAGCGCGGCCTCCGGCCCCCTCCCCCATCACCACACCCAGCCCCCAAATCCTCCGGCCCCGGGTCCAAGCCGGGAAGAAACCGGCCAGAGAAAGGAAAACCGCCCGCAATTTGTTCGCGGAAAGCAATTTGTTCGCGGAAAGTCGGGCCTCACCCGGCGGGCAATCCCTCCTCCCTCAGCACCGCCCCCCCCCACCCCCCAGCCCTGCGCGCCGTAAGGCACCCTCACGTCTACAGTCCACAGCTGCGCTTTGGTTGGGGTGGGGGGTGGGTCACAAAAAGGATCTTGCTTTCAAAAGTCTCACTTATGTTTGGAGGAGGAACCTGGGAAAAGGGGAAGCAAGGCCTTCATTCGCCAGGGATTCGGGTTTTAAGGGGCTGGAGGGACACAGGTCAGCGCACAGTGCTACCCAGATTCCCAACTCTGCGAAACCCCGGCCACCGAGGCTGGAGGTGGGTGGGATCTCCCGGTCCGCGCGCCCCGGGTCCCCCGGTGGAGCCACGAGGGGAGGCGGCCAGCGTCGCCGCCCCAAACCTGGAGATCTCTGCTGAGCCGCCAACTCGCATAAAACACTAATGTTTAAAAGCGAGAGGGAGACAGAAATAAAAACGAGTGTTCAAGTAACCCACCCTCACCTTCCTCTCTCCTTGGGGGGTGGGGGGGCGCTTTCGCCAGAGCCTCCCAGTTCCCATCTGTGTAAGTTTCCTCCGGCCGTACTCCCGCCGCTGCCCAATCAATAACGGCGAAGAGAAGGCAAACTCCCCTGCCGGAGCTGCGAGCGTTCTATGCCCGCATGAATCTGGACCCAGCCAATACCCACCACGGAAGGGCACCGGCTCTGGGCAGCTCACGTCCTGACAAAGTTTCCCATGCCCATTTACTAGCCAGGCGCCGAATGGCTGCCGAAGGGCCCACCCCAGAGAAAGCTGGGCCGGGCGATCGTGTTGCGGGGAGGGGGGAACCGAGGCTCAAAGGCTGGCATCCGAGGGAGGCCGGCAGGGGCTGGGGGGAACCGGGACGTAGCCTTTGGGTAACTTGCAATAGCGATCGCCCGAGGTGGGGAGAAGTAGGGATTATCGGTGCCTTTTCTCGTTCGAAAATCCCTCCCCTCCTCCCTTCTTCTAATTTATCCTCCCTTCGTACGGAAAAGAAGAAACATCAGCATCTGGCCCGAAGGTTGGGTGGAAAGAGTGAGGGAGAAAGAGGAGGAGAGGAAGGGAGGCAGAGAAAGGGAGGGAGGGAGAGAAAGGGCGCGTTCACGAACACTACAAAGTTACAAATATGGCTCCCCCGTCTCTCGCCTCATCACTGCAAAGAAATGAAGACGCACTTTAAACTCGATCCATTCCCAACTCCAGTGCAGCCCCCTCCCCACACGCTCTCCCCGGGGGCCTCGGCCCACATTTATCAGAAACTAAACCGGACTCGCGAAGCCCAAAACTTATTGTGTGTGTGCGTGAGAGAGAGAGAGAGAAACAGAGAGAGGGAGAGAAAGGGAGGGGAGAAGGCGCGGGAGGGGGGAGGCGGAAAGGGGAATACATTTATAAAATATAAATCCCCCTTTTTTTGTTGTTAAATCTAGGAGGCAGCCCCTCTCCTCCCCCTCCCTCGTTAATCTTTCCCCCAGACGGAGTCACGGGAGCAACGAGCTCAGAGGGTTATTTTCCCTCATTCTCTCCGACCCAAACGCGTGCGCCCGCTGGCCCCCGATGGGTGCACACTCGCACGCACACTCGCACCCACATTCGCACACTCGGACGCGCACAAGCGGGAGCACACGCACAGGTAGTCACACACCAAGGGCAGCGGCGGCAGCAGCCGGAACATGCTCCGATGGCATTGCAACCCCCCAACCTTGCAATTCATTTGCATTCTGACCCTCAAGCCCATATCTCTCGGGCGACCCCCCTCAAAAAAAAGTGCCTCCCCCCAACACACACACAAAGTAGGAGAATGGACCGACAGGGATATTTTTGGCAAATGCTCACATCAGAGGGCGTCCTGTTCCGCAGCTCTAAATGAATCCGTTTGTCCATGTCCATCTCTCGCTCTCTCTCTCTGCAGAGGCTCCCGCGCCGGCGGAATTCAATCAATAAATCCCGAACCCACGGCCGCGCGTTTTAGGACTTTGAAGGCTCAACCAGCTCCGCTCGGTTCTCGAGCCCCCAGCACCCGCCGCGCACACTAACCTGATCACGGTGGAGGCGGGATCTGCCTCCCTGCGGACGAGCGGCAGCAGGTTGAGCCAATCCCCGCCAAGGGTCTCCGGGCAACAGCCAATGGTGGCGGCGGCGGGGGGGGAAGGGACCAATGCGCGGGCTGCGCAGCCGGCCAGGGAGGTTCAGCCATTTGGTTGTGGTGCCCGAGACGGACCCCTTTAGATTTCGGGGCGGCTGAGGAGCGCGGCGGCTGCTCGGTGGCTGAACGAGGGGGGTGGGCGGAATGGCGGGGGAAGGGAAAGTGACTGTGCCCCAAGGGCCGAGCCCCCCGGCCTGGCCAGCCCGCCGCCGCCTCAGCGTTTGGCCGGGGGCGGGGCCGCAGGTGCGTTATTTGAGGGGGAGGGGCGCGGCCGGAGGGGTAGGGTCGGGGTCTCTACCGGGCCGAGGGCTTTGCTGGGCCGCCTAGGGCCTACCCGCGCCCCCTGACGGGATCGCGGAAGGTGACTGGCGGCTCGAGGTCTGGGGTCCGCCAGCAGGCGGGCGGAAAAGGGCCGGGGGGGGGGGGGGGGGGAGGGGTCAAGGGTGCAGAGGGGGAGGGGCCGCTCATTTTCTGGGTCCGGCGGCTGAGCCGGAGGAGCGTGGCTCCCCGCAACCTCTGGTCTTCTGCCGCGGCCGCCTACCTGCTGGCTGCAGTCCATCCTCTTGAGCCCCTTCCCCTCCGGCAGTGGCCACCGCAGCCCTTCGAATAAATAAGTTAAAAAAAGCAAGATGCTTCCACCTTCGGATTACTTAATGCGCTGGTCTCGACCCCTCTCCACAGAGAGGCTTTTCATTTTGCGGTCACATACGGTCAGCTTGGGAGGGCTGATCATCAAGAGGCACTCCGGATCTTGTTTAGGCAATAAATGAATGAAGACTGGATTTGGGATAACTTGATATATGTATAGAATATTAAAATGTGGAAAAGGATTCTAATAACTCCTGGATTTCTGAGATAAAGGTAATACATGGGCTTTGTAGACCTTGTTCAAGAAACGGTACAGACCTAGTTCAAGAAAATCGTCCACCTGAGTCATTTGGTTCGATCTGGGTTGCCAAGGAGGCTGTACTTGGAGCACTTTCTCGAGGTTTTTTGGTTTGCTTGATTTGGATTTTTAAAAATCACATTGGTTGTTGGGGGGGTGGGGGCGCCTTTTAAGCCGTAATTCCCACCGAGTTATCAACTCTATGACCAGGCGTAGGGGCCTGTCGGGTACTAAGTTGGCTACCGATGGCTATTAATAAATAGGGATCGTTGTAAAGAAGAACAGATACAGAAGACACCCTCATCTTTACTTTAAATTAGTCTTACCCTTCCACACAACTGTTTTGTAGTGTCTCCGTTTCTACGTGTCTACACACTTCCCCACACATCCCACACAGAACTTTTCTTTTTGATAAGTTGTGCTTATTTTTCAGGGACATGGATTCAAGGGAGAGATAAACAAGTAGGTATGTTGCAAATTTGAAATATTGTTGCATAACACCCATACAGTTTCATTCTTGAGCTATAAGGTTTAGGAGGATATAAAAAGTGACAGAATGTAAATAAAAAGCACATTTCTATAAGCTTAGACTGGGGAAGAAATCTTAGTAACTTTATTATTGTAACCTGGTGGATTGCAAAGGTAAAGTCCTGAAAGTAAGCATTTTACTCTGTAAATCCTTTCAAATAGAAAAATAAGTGGAATTAAAGTGATAATATTTACAGTTTGAGTAGCTGAGGAATGCAAACTAAAAACTGAAAGCCATTATTTCATCCATCTGGTTTAAGTAGTAATATTTTTAACTTGCTGACTTAGGTGACATCTCTGTCATCTTCAATTTTCTTAATCTTATGGAAGGCTATTTATGTGTTTGGAGTTCATTCTTTTTTAGTGGTTTTGGCTTCTGTTTAAAACATAAGGAGTGACCCCCAGACTACTTCTCTTTGCCACTCTATCAGTTGTTATTTCTGGATTTGGTATTTAAGGTTGTTTCACAAGAACTCTGAAAAACTCCATCACAAACATTGAATCAATTTGGTATGTAGAATCTATGTTAACATAGGAGCTGTGAAGTTTTACATCCTCTTTGATGGTAAATGTTCATACTCCATTTAAAATTTTAACCACAAAAGTCCACACCACCTGCAGTGTGATATCAGCTGTGCCTTTGCAGAAGAGGAATCCCTAAAAACCTACCAATCACATGTAGAGGTAGACTTTAGCCAGTTCTTCTAAACAGAAGCAAATAACTCACTTTAGAGTTCATACACTGGAGAAGATGGCTTGGAAGCTTAAACCATTAAAAATGTGTACATGAACAAAAAATATGAGCCCATCTCGGGAGCTGAGGAGTAGAGTTTAGAATTGGAAAAATTATGTTCTGACCACTAAATCAAAATATTAAATGTAGCATAGTTGTGTTTAGAAGCATTTTGACTTTTAACACATTTTAATAATAGCTGTTGTATTAGTGTTATAAAACAGAGAGAATAGGCTTCCCTGGATGTCAATCCTGTTAAAAATATTTAACATTTTTTCATCCCAGTTTTCTAACATTTTAAAAAAGAAGATTGCCTCTCACTTTTACAAATTGAACTTTTAAAACAAATTTTTATTTATTTATTTTAAAGAATCTTTAGAGTACAAAATGTTACATTAAAAATATAGGGGATTCCAATATGCCTCCCCTCCCCTCCCCCAACAAATAGAACTTAATGTTGGTAATTTATTTCTAAGGAAATTTTAATATGAGCTTGATTTTTTAAATATCAAAAGAATATTAAGTTTGATTTTGGTAAAGGATGGTGATGATAGAAATCCATCATAAATGTACCAGCTAAAATGTTAAACTTCTCTGTGTGTGTGTGTGTATATATATATATACATATATATACATATATATATGACCACAATAAAATTTTTCAAAAATGTTTTTTAAAAATAGATATAGCACAGGTAAACTGAGCCATTTGCCCTGTGGTACTTGATCAAATGTCCAAAATTATTTCCTCTTAACACTCCTTTTTACAGGGTTGTTTCTTAAAATTATATTTTAATGCATATTATAGTAGTAAATAAATGCTCTGGATGGCTCTGCATATCAGAAGATGTAGTAAGAGATGGAAAGGTGGTAATAGCTCTTGCATTTCTGGGGAAAAGATAATATGTGGGCTTTACAGACCTTGTTCAGTTTGGGTTGCCAAGGATGCTCTACTTGGTGAACTTAATGTTTTTTTTGGTTTGCTTGATTTAGGTTTTTTGAATCACATTAGTTGTGAGAGACCTTGATGCCTTAATTCTCACTGAGTTATCCCACTGAAACCTCAACTAATTTTGATATGGAGTGGGAACAGGTTGAGTTCCTAACTGCAAAGTGATTCTATGGCAGGAATGAGTTTATGAAAGATAACAGAATCTGTAAGCTCTGAAACTGGGTTTGCTTCACACTGAATTAAATGAGATACAGTTTAGGTTGAGCTCCTAGGAAGAAAAATGGTCTTCAAGTAGGAAAAGATATCTTCTTGCCTTCCAGACAGTTTTCCAAAAAGTAACATTTCAAGCAAATGAGAAGCTTATTTTGTTCTCCAAGAAGTATGAGGGATAGGTGTCTTAGCCTCTCTTGAGATGTGTTAGAAAGTACTATTTTATAAATATCCACATCATTGTTGCTGCCATTTTACCTCATTTGCCATTCTTTGGTTTCTATAAACACAGGCATCCTCTGCTTAGCATCCTTTTCATGAGTCAAGGCAATGCATTCTCAGTTCAACTTTTTGTTCTATCTTGAATCACATACATTGGAACCTGGCCGTAGTACTCTTCACTTATATCATGGTTCTACTGCTTGGACTCCAAAGACAATGATATGGAAAGACTCCAGCTTAATTATGTTTTCTTTTGTCTTTCTATATAAATAGCCTTTAGAAGTGTAGATTATTCTTTTGAAATCCATGGTAACAAATGTGAAGTCTCCTGCATTTTTATTTGAGTAGCAAAGGAATATTGAGACCCTAGATCTCAAAAGTTGAGCTATGTTTACTATTCTTATTTTTTCTTTTGCTTAGTAAACCATTAGATAGTACTTAAAACATAATCAAATAATGACTATCAAGGAGTTGGTTATGGACAAAGAACTCTGTTACATGAAAACAGTCATTATGTTGTATGTGATTTAAAAAGTAAATAGTAAAAAATCTTAAAAGGAGCTTAAAGATGGTTTATTTTGAAAAAACTTAAACCTCCATGCTTGTTTAATAATCACTAGAAATTTTGTGAAAGTTTCTTAAATATGTTTAAGTATAGTTTGGGGTTAGCAATAAGAAGAAAATTTGTTTGTTACTTACCAGAAAGAAAACCAGGGTTAGGTATAAACTCTCATTTTTAGTACTACAATGTGGTTATAAAGGAAAAATGTAAATATCCTAAAAACAAATAATGAAATAAGAAGCCGTAGAAAAAGACTGACTAAAGGCAATCTAGATTGAAAAATAGAAATGCAATTCATTTAGCGTCTGCTAATTTGTTTTAATCCATGTGGGGTTGAAGTTTACCTCTATGAAGAAAATAATACTAAAATCTATTAATAAGATAAGGGGTAGAGAACAGACTTTCTAAGAACTTTTAATATATTTACCATTTGCAAGTAGTATTTCTAATTATAAGCATGCATAGAAAATTGTCGTCTCAGATTATCTACTTAGTTATGGCAGTTACTATTCGTACCTATAAGAAATTATCTATTTTTAAATATATTCTTCAACTCTTCTTAAATTAGAAATAAATTTAATGCATTCTGAGAGATTCGTAAGTTTTTTTAAAAAGCAGTTTTATTGAGAGAGAGATATATATTCACACACCATACTATCTATCCAAAGTGTACGATCAGTGGCTCTCAGTATATTCAGAGTTGTGCATTTATCACCACAATTGATTTTAGAATATTTCCATTGTTCCAAAATGAAGCACTCCATATCCCTTATACCTCCCTATTATTGACACTTACCATTGGTGTGTTACCTTTGTTACAGTTAATGAAAGAATATTCAGATATTACTGTTACCTATAGTCAATGTTTGTAGTAGGTGTATTTTTCGCATATATCACCCTATTATTTTTATTTTTTTTTTTACTTTTAAAGCAGTTTTATTGAGATATATTCACATGCCATACCATCTATCCAAAGTGTACAATCAGTGGATTTTAGTATAATCATAGTATGCATTCATCACCACAAAAAATTTTAGAACAATTTTGTTACTCCAAAAAGAAAAACTCCACATCCCTTAGCAGTCACCTCTCAATCACTCTATTCTTCCCCCACCCTACATAACCACAAATCTAATTCCATCTTTATAAATTGACTTATGTTTACATTTTATATAATTGGAATCATACAATATGTAGTACTTTGTGTCAGGTGTCTTTCATTTACCATAATATGTATGTGTTTTTTTGGGGGTATTTTTGGCCTAATATTAACATCTTGTAATATTAACTTACGTTTGTTTAATTTCAAAGACAAGCATTCATATATGCAGTATTACTTGTATTTCACACGAAGTTTTACTATGCTATACAGTCCCATGTTACGTTTTTTAACTTTCCTTCTAATAATATACATCACTTTACACTTTGCCTTTCAACCACTGACATACCCATATAATAATTAGTAAGTTTTTAAAATGTATTTCTAATTGAAATAGCAGGTCCTTTCAGGAAAGTAGTATATACCTCTACCCTAAATTTCTGTAGAAATTCTGAATCTTAGTAATGTGACTACAAAATTTTTTAATTCATTTGAGCATGACCAAATGAAAAAGCCACGTTAGGTGCTTGAGCACATTTATCCAAAACACATGTTTTACTCTAATGGACTGATGTTCTGATCGAAAAGTATATCTGAAATCATTTTATATCTGTCTAATATGTGAGAATTTTATTATTTCTACATGTATAGGCTAAAGCAACTTAAGTGTGACAAATACTTTTCACTAGGGTGGACCAATTTATTATGCCTTTGTTCATGTGGAGAAGCCATGTCATAGAGAAGGCAGACTAGCAGGCAAATTCAGAATAGAAGTGTGCAAAAATGTATCATAGCACTTTTTATAATAAAGAAAGAAAAAAAGGGAGGGAAGAAAAAAGGGGTGTGGGGGGAGGTTTCTCTGAGTGATAGGGTTAGTGTTTTTTCTTTTTCTCTAATTTTTAAAAAATTTTCTCAGTTAATATTTAATTTTTGAAATAAGCAAAACAATTTTAATGAAAAATATAGGTGTAGATGTTATTATGGATGTTTGTGCTAGTCAGAATTCTTGGTTGTAGACATCAGAAACTTACCCTGACCAATACAAGAAAACCCAAAGAAGACAGAGGCCCGGGAAATGAACCGGAAATGGAGAAGCTGGGCTGTCTAGAACAGAGCCATGATGATACTTCAGCATAGTCTACAAAGGACCCCATATCTTGGAAGTCATCTCTATGCTGTGGAATCTGCATTCTATGATTGCTGCGAATAATCTTTCAGGATTCTGCATTTCTTGGTTTAAGGTTCAAAGCCCTGAGCAGAAAGAAGCATTTGCAGATGCCCCAGCTGTCAGGGAAAAAAATCATCTGCTCTCTTCAACTTTCACGGTTGGATATGTGACCCTGCCTCCTACCTATTTTAGGTTTCTGCCCAAATAAAGAGTGTTCTGATACTAGGTAATAAAAAACAAAAATCCATTGTAGTTCTCTTTAAGAAATATTGTGAAGATTGATTTCCTAATGATCAGACTTATCTTCAGCTTAACTCCTCTCCTGTTCCCTACTACTTACCTGGTAGCGATTGCATCACGTATATTTAAGATCAACCTAAAGCAAAGCTAATATCTGAATCCTTAATTTCCTTTAAAAAGCTTCCCTTTCCAAATCCTAGGCCAGAAGGAACAAGACATTGTTGACCTCAGTGAAGCAGAGCTTTGAGAGGAGGATCCCCAGTAGAGGTGTTTGATTTTAAATTAGAAGGAATTTAGTCCTGAGGGATAAGATAAAGACAGGAATAATCTACATTTTATATTTCATAACTAAATGCAGAGATCTTTAGATACCAAGTGATACAAGAGCTTGAGTAATGACGGGTTACTGTTAGTGGGTTTCTGCTACTTTGAACACACGTTCAGGCTCAAGTGCAGAACTAAAATGAAGGGTATGAGATATGTAGTAAAAGTTTATTGGAAATAGGCAAGTGGTCACAGGCTAAGTAGAAGTCCATAGCAGGAAGCACTCACTTTAAGGACAGTTTTAAAGAAAAAATTGCTGATGGCAAAGAAATGCAAAAACCACAAACACATCAAAGAGACCCATATTTCTAGGAACAAAGAGGAAGGTCTGTAGAGGATCTGCTTTAAGAAAAGGTGGTAATACTCGGATATTGTCCTCTTTCCTCTTGACCCCCATTATTTCAGGTCAATTCGCTTAGATTGCTTTTCAGGTGGAAAAAGCAAATGATACCCTTGCAAAGACACTGAACAATGTTATAGGAATTCAGCTGTTGCTTGTTTTATTCTTACTGCCATTAAAGCATGGTTTAACTGTTAAATGAAATGGCAATAACTTCTTTCCAGAGAAGCAGTGGTAAAGATTCTGGTAATTGATACACAAAATGTTCTTTGTGACCAAGCATTGTGTTTATTAGAATTTAACTTTTTCTCAAATGATTTAATGCAAATTGTTCAACAAAATCCATTTCTTCTTCCTGGACACAAAGCTTGACTATGCTTCCCAACTGCCCTTGTAGTTAAATGGGACCATGTCAATGAGGTCTAACCAGTGGAATGTGAGTGGGAGTGATGTTTGCCTCTTCAAGGCCTGAAATCTCCAATGCTTGCTAAGATGGAGGTGACACAGTAACCTGAGAAGCCATGTGTTCATAAGGTTGGAACGTCCCTCAGTCTGGATCCCTAAGAAGAGCTGTTCACCAACCTGTTCAACTGTGCGTCGAGATATAAACTGTGACCAATATAGAAACTTTTACTTTGATGTGCCATTACACAGTTGGGTTTGTTTGTTACTGTAGCATAACCTGTACTAATACACTAATACTTTTTTTTCAATCTTAGTTTTCTTTTCCTTTATGGTCCTGTGGACCAACTGTAAATTTTGAATATTTCTGCTATATTTGTAATATATTTTTGAATTACATGTTTGTAGAAGGCACCATTAAAAAGGATGAAAAATATATTAAATAACAATTTATTAATGAAGAAAAGATGGCTATAAGGAAGTCTATAGAAGATAAATAGAAATGTATCTTTCACCCAAACTTAGTGCTTGGCTCATAGTAGATGGCAAATAAATCTCTGTGGTCTCTTAGCACTAAAGGAGTCCCATCCTGAGCTCCAGATGGTCCTTCTTATGACCATTGGACCTTCCCAAACAGCTTTCCCGTAGGAACATTCACACATTTCCCAAACCAAAATAATCTTCCCTGCCAGCCTCTGTCTAAACTGCCTCTACAAAGCTACCATCATCTTCTGGACCCCTGTTTTTATTTATGGCACGTCAGAATTGTCCTTTCTATTGACTATAGCCAAATGGTTGGTTCATCCTCTAGGTTTTCCCAAATATCTTTTCCTCCTTCTTCTCCACTTCCACCACTTTACTCCAAGAGTGCTTGCACCAGCTCCAATCTTTCCCATGCCTTAATTAACTCTTTATACCACTTTCCCAGGCTTCTGGTTTTCAAACCAATAACATTTCAAAAAAAGTGTTTTGAGGACTAACATAAGATAGCCAACTTGTAATTTTGCCAGATAAAAACATTCTTAAAACTATCATTTACTTCTCTGTAGACTATTTTAAATATGGTAATGTAGGGAGGACCCAACTACAGGATATAGGATAGTCCTTCACATTAAATAAATTTAATTTTACGAAAATTCACTACTTTGTGCTAATTTTTCTCCTCTGATAATTGGAATCTCTTCTATGCACCAATCCTTGCCCTGAGGTCCCAGTGTCCTCTCATGGCCAAAGGACTTGTTTCCATAGCACAGCCCCAGTCACAGTGCTCCTCCAACCAGCAGCAACTTCTCTGGTTTCCTGTCGTCTGCGCTCTCCACCTGGCATTTCAGTTTCCATCGAAGAGACCCCACGGTAACTTTCAGTCTTATTTCTAATGTCCAGGCAAATTAGACCCTCTGCTATTCTCTTTTCTTTTCTGTCTTTGACTTTCTGATTCTTCCACCTTGCATACCCTCTCCTTTTTTCCCCTACCAGTCAAAATCCTATCCAAAATTTAAGACCAAATTTGATGCTTCCATGAAATATTTTATGATCCATTCTACCTACCCAAACAAATAAGATCTTTCGTCTCCTTGAATTTTCATAACACTATGAAAAGTTTGCAAATGACCACTTTCTTCCATATACTTTATTTATCCCTCTCTTGAAGAACATGTGTTTGAGTCATTTTTAACTCTCCATTGAACATTCAATATTCCATATATATTTAATAACTAAATAAATGCTTTGAACATAGTAGGTACCCTACTTTTAAAAGTCCCTTTGAAACATTTAAATAATTTTAATCTTTAATGACAAGTAAATAACAATAGGGGTATTTGGGAAATTGGGATTGCTAAGTAACTTTATTCTTTCCAACATGAGGGAAACAAAAATAAATTCTAGTTTCTATGACCATAACACAAAGCTTTCCTACTATGAAAGTTTTATTTTAGACTCCTACCCAGAAATTGCCTTGTCTTTTATTTTAGGCTCCTTCCCAGGAGTTGAATTGTCTTGAAAGGCAATTTGTAGGAAAGATGAGAATTACAGAGCTCCCTAACTCTAATTTTGTCTCTTCACCAGTTTAAGTTAAGGTATGCAACTTTTATTCCTTTAGATTTTGCATTCATCTGAAAGCAAGAAGAAATGGGATAACAAAACGTATGTATTTCACTATTAAATACGTAAACAATTCAAGGAAATCTAAGTACTTTCACTTCCATGTTCCATCTTTGATCTAAGAAATCTATTTTTTGTTATGGTTTATAAGTATGATAATTAATATGTAAACTATTTTAGCTTTACTCCAATTATATGAAAGTTTAGCAAAGATTAGCCTAAGTGTGTTTTCTGTAAACTATTAAATGTTTAATGGGAGGCATGAAAATATAAGATCCTATAAAAACATAGGACATTCAATTTGAAGTCTGTATTTGAGTGAGAGCATTTGGTAAAGGCTCCTTATGTTTGGCCTTGCACTGCAGCTGGAGATGAGAAAAACATTGGTTCCTTAAATTCAGTACTTTTAAAAATTAAATCCACTTCCAGTTCTGACTTGATTGACTAATTGGCATTGAATTTACCATCCTGCTCTAAGCAATTATAAAAGCTAGACAAATGAGAGAAAACAACAATTTGCAGGCTCTGTACAGCAACCCGGGGAGGATTGTTATGCTTCGGAAGAGGGAAGCACATGAGATGAGCCTCACTTTCATCACTGCACAGGGATATAGAACCCAAGCAGAGAGTGGTGTGTCTGTGAGCAAAGGAAACAGAAATTGAGTTCAGGACTGCTAACACGGCTAGGTTTAGAAGGTAGGGTTCCTTACAGAGGAAGCAACAGAGAAGGAACTCTCAAAAATTGCACAAAAATCCCCCTCAGGTACTTGACCAACTGTTAAGATGTGGTTATACTAGGATTCCTAGTAGAAAACAGTTGCTCAAAGGCTGAGAGTTGAACAGAGGTCTCAGAGGTTACACAATAATGGGGAGACATGAGAAGTTTGGGCAAGCAGAATGGAGAAAATGTCATAAATGCTTAGGCACTTAGTGGAAACCCCAGAAAGGCTACACCCAAGGATCAAGAATCATGGCCTAGTAGTGCTACACAAAAGGAGTAAGAGCTCAAATTAGACTTGTTGGCAGAACAAGATTCAACATTTAGAAGAATGTAACATAATCTAAAACTTCTTCACTGTGTTAACCGCTAACCAGCATCCAAAAAGAATCACTGGACATGCAAAAAAAAAAAAAAATTAATGACCAATCACCATTATTATAAAACAATAAGAGATGATGCAGATATTGGAGCTATCAGACAAGAACTTCAAATAACCATAATTAGGGAAGTGGATGTGGTTCAAGCAGTTGAGTATGCTTCCCATGTGGGAGGTCCCAGGTTCGGTCCCTAGTGCCTCCTAAAAAAAAAAAGAAAAACAAAAGAAAAAAAACAACTCAGGGGAGCCAATGTGGTTCAGTGATTGGGCACTGGCTTCCCACATACAAGGTCTCAGGTTCAAATCCCAGCCCCAGTACCTAAAAAAAAAAAAAAAAAATGTATTATGTCAAAGAACTGAGAGGAAAAGATGGATGAAAAGATAGAATACTTCAACAGAGGATTTAAACCTATGAAAAAAAATAAAATCAGGGAAACGGACTTGGCCCAGTGGTTAGGGCGTCCGTCTACCACATGGGAGGTTCGCGGTTCAAACCCTGTGCCTCCTTGACCTGTGTGGAGCTGGCCCATGTGCAGTGCTGATGCGCACAAGGAGTGCCCTGACACACAGGGGTGTCCCCGGCGTAGGGGAGCCCCACATGCAAGGAGTGCGCCCCGTAAGGAGAGCTGCCCAGCGCGAAAGAAAGTGCAGCCTGCCCAGGAATGGCGCCGCCCACACTTCCCGTGCCGCTGACGACAACAGAAGCGGACAAAGAAACAAGACGCAGCAAATAGACACAGAGAACAGACAACCGGGGGAGGGGAGGGGGGAATTAAATAAATAAATAAATCTTTAAAAATAAATAGAATCAGTATTCTAGAAATGCAAGCTATAATGTCTGAATTTCAAAAATTGAATTATTCTAGTACCAGTCTGCAATCAAAGATAATAAAAAATATTTAAATTGAAGCATGGAAGGAAAAAAGAAAAAATATATATATATATATAAAGAACAAAGTATGAGAGAAATAAGAGGCACAGAGGGTCTAATATACATGTAATTGTAGTCTCACAAAAGGAAAGGAAAGACTTCTGGGAAGATGGCAGACTAGAAAGACACAGGACTCTCTTCTCTGCCAGAAAAATAGCTAAAAGACATGTTGAAATGACCTGGAAAAAGATCTTCTAGGGTTTAGGACACCAGGCAAAGGTCAGACACTGCCTAGAGGAAAGAGGGACCAAGGAGGGAAATCACAATGACAGGAAAACTGTGAGATGAAAGCAGCTGCTACTGCCAGCATCATCCCCCACACTACAGACACTTTAGAATTCTCAAGCCTCTGAGCAAGCTATAAACAAAAGGAGCTCCAGGGATGCACTGCCCCAGAAAAGGGGAGAGAGAGGGACACAGCCTAAGGCAGCTTTTGATCCACAAATTTGGTCTCTTGAGTTCCACCAGCCCTTCCAGGCCTTGTGGGACCACACCATTGTTTGCCTTGGGAGATGGCATGGGCCTGGAGAGATCCAACCCTCACAATCTCCTTCTCTTCTAGTTAGGGCTGATTGTTGAGGGTGCACCTCCCCAGGAAAGGAGAGAGGTAGGGTCACAGCCTTTGACCCACAGATTTAGTCTTCTGTCCCATGAGCCCTTCCAGGCCAAGTGGGACCACACCATGGTTTGCCTTGGAAGCTGGCAAGGGGCTAAAGAGATATGACCCTGCCAATCTCCTTCTCTACTAACTGTGCCTGGTTGTTGAGGACACAGAGGGAGTGGAATTATTCCCTTCCCAGAAAAAGGGAGGGGGCTGACATAGAAGGCTGGAGAACTGTCTCTGAGAAAGTTTTAATTACAAGGCTTTTAGCCTCCAAGGAGGAACCTCTATCACATTGATCAGTGTGGCAGCAAGCACACTCCAACCAGGCTTTGAACTGAGAGGGCTGCCAAAGATCATCATCTGCTAGTAGAATAAAGAAGTGCATGTGAAAAAATTAAAAATAAGAGAGGCTTTTTCCAGCCTTAATTGCCTTCCTCCCCAAGGCCCTAGAAAACATCTGCAACCCATTACTGGTTCCAGAGCCCAATTTTGAGCAACTGACAGGGACAATCCTAATAATCCAGGTTGAATCAAGAATCAAAGAGCAGCAGTAACACGCAGCCTCCCATGAATAAAGCCCTACAAAAGAGAAGTTGCGCACCTGAGTAAATTACCATCCTAATGAGAGGACTAGACATCAGCATAAAATTGCAAGTCATACTAAGAAAAATGGAAGATATGGCCCAAGGAAAGGAATATATCAAAGCCTCAGAAGAGATGCAGGATTTGAGAGAACTAATTAATGAGATGCACACAAATTTTCCAAAATAAAATTAATGAGTTGAAAGACAATATGGTTAAAGAGATAATGACATCTAGAAGCCATTGAACACAAAGAATTGAAATCCTGAATAGAAAAGTAACAGAGATCATTGGAATGAAAGACACAATAAAAACATGTTAAAGGCATACAACAGCAGACTTGAAATGATAGAAGAAAGGATACATGATACTGAAGACAGAACAGCTGAAATTTAAGAGAGAAAATGGAAAAAAAATTGAGCAGGGGTTAAAGATAAAGAGAAAATTCTAAGAGCAGCAAGGGAAAAGTAAACCATCACATAAAAGGGATGTTCATTAAGACTTAGCATGGATTTCCCATCAGAAACCATGCACACACGAAGACAGTGGTGTGATACAATTAGGATACTGAAAGAGAAAAACTGCCAGCCAAGAATTCTTTTTTTTTTCAAGATTTATTTTTTATTTATTTCTCTCCGCCCATCCTCCCAGTTGTCTGGTCTCTGTGTCCACTCGCTGTGTGTTCTTCAGTGGCCACTTCTATCCTTATCAGTGGCACCAGAAATCTGTGTTTCTTTTTGTTGCATCATCTTGTGTCATCTCTCTGTGTGTGCAGCGCCATTCTTGGGCAGGCTGCATTTTCTTTCACGCTGGGCAGCTCTCCTTCTGGGGCACACTCCTTGCGCGTGGGGCTCCCGTACGTTGGGGACACCCCTGCGTGGCATGCACTCCTTGCACACATCAGCACTGTGCATGGGCCAGCTCCACACGGGTCAAGGAGGCCCAGGGTTTGAACCGCAGACCTCCCATGTGGTAGGCGGACATCCTATCCATTGGGCCAAGTCCTCTTCCCCAGCCAAGAATTCTTTATCAGGCAAAACTGTCCTTCAAATATGAAGGTGAGTATAAAATATTCACAAACAAACAGAAACTAAAGGAGTTCATTTAGTTTTCACAAACAAACAGAAACTAAAGAATCCACCATTGCAGGAAATATTAAAGAAGCCTTAGAGCCTAAAAGAAAAAGACAGGAGAGAAAGGCTTGGAGGAGAGAATATAAGAAAGAACAGCAGTAAGGATAACCAAAGACAGATGAAAATAAGATGTGACATATGAAAACCAAAGAATAAAATGGTGGAAGCAAATAATGCATTTACAGAAATATCATTGAATGTGAATGGATTAAACTCCCCAATCAAAAGATACAGGCTGACAGAATGGATTAAAAAAACATGAGCCATCCATATGCTGCTTACAAGAGACTCAATTTAGACCCAGGGATACAAACCAGCTCAAAGTAAAAGGTTGGAAAAGCAATTCCATGCAAATAGTAACCAAAAAAGAGCAGGGTAGATATATTAATATGGGACAAAACAGATTGTAAATGCAAAATCCTTATAAGAGATACAGAAGGCCAATATATATTAATAAAAGGGACAATCCACCAGAAAGACATAACAGTCATAAACATCTATGCACCTAACCAGGGTGCCCCAAAATACATGAAACAAACTCTGACAAAACTGAAAATAGACATCTCTACAAGAATCATTGGTGACTTCAACACACCATGCACATCATAAGATAGAGCAACTAGACAGAAAATCAAAAAGGAAACAGAGAACTTGAACAATATGATAAACCATGGAGGACTGTTTGGCAGTTCCTAAAGAAGCTGAATATAGATTTGCCACGTGACCCTGCAATACCACTACTGCATATATACCAAGAAGAACTGACAGCAGTGACAAAAATAGATATCTCCACACCTACATTCATAACTGTTATTTGTGATTGCAAAAGTTGTAAACAACCCATGTGCCCATCAATCAATGAATGGATAAACAAACTATGTTATATTCCCATGATGGAATATTATGCAGCAGTAAGGAGAAATGAAGTCATAAAGCATATGACAACATGGATGAACCTGGAGGACATTATGTTGAGCAAAGCAAGCCAGACACAAAAGGATAAATACTGTATGATTGCATTACTGCAAACTAAATACATTGTGTAACATATTATATGACTCCATTTATATAAAATGTGTACATAGATCAGTTTGTAAAAATGAAATTTGATTAGTGATTATGTAGGGCTAGGGAAGGCATGCCAAGGTACGTGGAGTTGTTTTTTTGGAGTAATGAAATAATTCTAAAATTTTTTGTGATATGAATGCACAACATTGTGATTATACTAAAAGCCATTGATTATTCAATTTAGATAAATCATATAGTATGTAAATATATGTCAATGAAACTGCTTAATAAATAAATAAATAAATGTGCAGGGATGGCCAGAAATAGGAGCTATGTGCAATAGGGGAAACAGAGAGAGATTGAGAGGTGGTGAATTTTCTTTTCTGACTTTTGTTTATTATTTTTATTATTATGGAAATAATGAAAATGCTAATGGTGATTGAAGTGATAAATACACAACTATTGTTTGTGCTATTGATTGTACACTTTGAATGAATTCTATGCTTTATTAATATGTATCAATAAAATTGATTTGTGTAAAAGAAAAAAAGGGAGAGAAAGTGTAGTACATAAGTAATATTTGAAGAAGTGTTGGCTGAGAATTTTCCTAATCTAATGAATGATAAAGCTTATAGACTCAATAAGCCTTACAAGCCCCAACCAGGATGATAGAATAACCTACCCAAGCACATCACTTTCAAATTTCTGAAAACCTAGATAAAAAGAAAATCTTAAACATAGAGAAAAAAGATACCATATCTTGAAAGGAAAATCAATAAAGATGACAGTAGATTTCTTAACAAAATTTATGGAAGATGGAATACAATGGAATAACATCTTTAAAATGCTGAAAGAAAAAAAAATGTTGCCAACCTAGAACTCTATACCAAAAACAAAAACAAAATTTCATATATGAAAATGGAAAAAAAAAAAAAACTCAGACAAATAACAGCTGGTGGATTGAATCCTCAACAGACTAACATAATAAGAAATCCCAAGGAAATTATTCAGTGTGAAGAACAATCATACCAGATCATCACAATGGGTAAATATAAGTTACTGTTGATTATGAAGACAACAGAGAAGCAGATGTGGCTCAAGTGATTGAGCTCCTGCCTACCACATGTGAGATCCTGGGTTTGGTTCTTGGTGCCTCCTGGGGAAGACAAGCAAGACAGTGAGTTGGCACAATGGGCTGGTGCAGCAACCTGACGCAAGAAGATGATGCAACAAGAGACACTAAAAGGAAAAAGAGAGAAACACAAAGCAGGGAGCAGAGGTGGCTTAAGTAACTGAGTGCCTCTCTACCACATAAGAGGTGCCAGGTTTGGTTCCCAGTGCATCCTAAAGAGAAGATGAGTAGACACAGTACACAGTGGGCACAAACAACAGGACTGGGGGGTAGGAATAAATAAATAAAATAAATCTTAAAAAAAAAAGCAACAATCATAGCAAGTATTTGTGAGTGTTATAACATAGGTAGGGGATAAATATATATAAACAATAAGAAAAAAAATTATGGGGAGTAAGTGGAGATAAACTTTAGTCTCCCATCTAACCAGGCCCAATCCTGCTTAGCTTCCAAGATCAGATAAGATCCGACATGTTCAGGGTGGTATGGCCATAGACTGGAGATAAACTTTTGTAAGATTCTTGCATTTCTTGTGGCATACAGGTACACAGTAATTAGTTAAAAATGCATTTTGTAATGTCTAGGATTAACTGCTAAAAGTGTAATAGTAAAAGGAAAAACAAAACTGACATAATGGAATTAGAAAATACTTGATTAATAAAAAGAATACATGCACATTAATGTTCATAGCCGCATTATACATAATTGCCAAAAAATGGAAGCAACCAAGTGTGCATTAATTAATTAATTGGATGAACCTTGAAGACATCATGTGGAATGAAATAAGCCAGACACAAAGGACAAATATTGTATGTTCTCACTGATATGAAATAATTCAAATAAACAAACTCATAGAGTCAAAATCTAGAATATAAGTACCAGACAATGGGTTGGGGATAGGGAATGAGAAGTTAAGGCTTAAAATGTAAGGGTACCTATCTGGAAGGGTGGAAATGTTTTGGCAATCAGTGGTGGTGATGGTAGCACAACATTGTGAACACAATTAACAGCACTGAAATATATACCTGCATATGATTAAGCGGGGAAATGTTAGATCGTGTATATGGTAACAGAATAAAATTTTTTAAGAAATCATTGAACTACACTACAGAAACAGTGAATCCTAAGTTAAGCCATGGACTTTAATTAATAGTACAATCATAACAATATGCTGACATCCATTGTAACAAATGTTCCACACCAATGCAAGGTGTTGGTGGTGGGGCGGTATATGGAAATCCAATATTTATGCATGGTTGTTCTTTAAACCTACAAATTCTCTAATATGGAAAAAAAACCCTGCAAGCAAATATTTAAAAATGAAATTATGCAATCATGGTTACAATAGAAATCTTTTTAACACCTTGGGAAAAGGTGATCTATTTAGTAAATGGGTGTTGGAATATTTGAAAGAAGCAAAAAGAATATTAGGTCTCTACCTACTACTATGCACAAAATTTGAAAATAATTAATGACTTAAAAATAAAGAATACAAAAATTCTGGAAGAAGGTAAAGGAGAATATCTGTAATGTTGGGTAGGATGGCATTCCTGAGAATGACCTAAAACCCAATAATTGAAAAGACTGACATGTTTGACTACATAAAAATTTTAAATGTCTGTATAACAAAAAAGAACCTAAAAGGAAATGACAAACTGAAAGAAAATATTAACAAGCCATAAAATGGACATAGGGTAAATATGTATAATATGTGAAGAGCTCTTACAAACTAATAAGAGGAAGATATGATAGTTGAAAAATAGGCAAAGAATATGATCATACAATTCACAGGAGAGCTACAGTAATGAAAAGATGATCAACTTCACATTCAAGAAATGTGCATTCATTTCCAGTTATTTATTGAGCACCTCTTTTATGTTCTATTCTATGTCCCATGAGGAACCAATTAGACAAGGTCCCTTCTCTAGAATTTGCATTTGTAGTTGGGAGAGAGATGAGAATGGATAAGTAAACAAGCAGGGTAATTGCTATAGCAGTGCTATAATAAAGTAAGTAGGAGAGTCAAGGCCTCACAATTGAATCTGAATGATGGGAAGAAGTCAATCATGCAAACCACCTAAGGGAATTGGCCATTTTCTAAAGTGATTGTACCAATTTATATTCACAGTGGTAAGGTGTATGAGAGCCTGTGGATCCACGTATGAGAGCCTGTGGATCCACGTTCTCTTTAACACTGAATTATCAGTCTTGAGTTTTTGCCAGTCAAGTGTAAGATGGTATCTCATTGTAGTGTTGATTTGCATTGCCATGACGACCAGTGAAGATGAACATTTTCCTTATGCTTAAATTGTATAGAGTTTCTATTTGAGTTGACTGTAAAGTTTTGGTAATGAATGATGGTAATAGTAGCACGTCGTGAACATAAGTAACAGCACTGAATTATATATGTTAATATAATTAGAGGGAAATTTTAGGTTACTAGAATAAAAATTTTAAAAACATAGGACTGTACAACACAAATGGTGGACTCTGTTGTAAACAATGGACTGTAGATAATTGTACAACTATAAAAATATTTTTTGCATTAATTGTAACAAATGTACCACACTAATGCAAGGTATTAATAATAGGGTGTTATATGGGAAATCTATACTTTATGCATTCTTTTTCGGTATACCTACAACTTCTCTAATTAAAAAAAATTTAAAAAGAATTCAAAAAGAGAGGAAGAAATAGAATAGAATGGTAAAAATAGAAAACAAATAGCAATATTTAAACCCAACTTAATTATTCCATAATTTTAGTACATGTAAATGAACTGAAAACTCAATGTGAAAACAGATTTTTAGATTTTTTAAAAAAAGACCTAATCATATGCTGTGTACTAGAAACACACCAAAATATTAAAACTCAGATAAGTTTAGTGTAAAAGGATGGATCAGATATGTCATGCAAACAACTAACCCAAGAAAGCTTATATGACTGTATTAATAGAAGACAAAGTAAACTTCCAGGCTAAGAGTTATTATTTGAAACTAAGAATGAAATTCCATATCAATCAAAAGATCAATTCAACAGAAAACAACAACAATGCTAAAATTGGATGAACCTTAGAACATAAGTCCAAAATACTTCAAGCAGCCATTTACAGAATAAAATGAGACACAAATTCACAATCATATTTGGAGATTTCAACTCAGCTTTTCCAATTAATTAGAAACATAAAACAATCAGACCATTAAATTAAAGTATTTAAACAACACTAACAACCAATTTTACCTAATTAGTATTTATAGAATACTATACTGGGGGCAGACTTGGCCCAGTGGTTAGGGCATCCGTCTACCACATGGGAGGTCCACGGTTCAAGCCTCGGGTCTCCTTGACCCATGTGGAGCTGACCCATGCGCAGTGCTGATGCGCGCAAGGAGTGCCGAGCCACGTAGGGGAGCCCCACGCGCAAGGAGTGCGCCCCGTAAGGAGAGCCGCCCAGCACGAAGGAAAGTGCAGCCTGCCCGGAATGGTGCTGCACACACCGAGAGCTGACACAAGATGATGCAACAAAAAGAAACCCGATTCCTGTGCCGCTGACAACAACAGAAGAGGACAAAGAAGACTCAGCAAATAGACACAGAGAACAGACAACTGGGGTGGGTGGGGAGGGGAGAGAAATAAATAAATCTTAAAAAAAAAATAGAATACTATACCCAAAAAATGCAGAATACTCCTTCTTTTCAAGTATACATGTAACATTTATCAAATAAAAGTACTAAAGTCCATAAAGCAAGTCTCAACAAATTTCAAAGGATTAAAAGCATACAGTATATGGTTCTGATGAGCATAGAATCAAGTTAAAACTCAAAAATAGAAATATAACTTTAAAATCTCAAAATATTTAGAGATGAAAGGACAAAATAAAAAATACTCCAGGGGTCAAAGAATATTTACAATGGAAAATATAAAATAGCTTGTGTTCATTGTTATACAACATATCAAAGCTAGTGAGGTGAAGCTAAAGCAGAATTCAGAAATAAATTTATAGATCTAAATGCATATATTAGAAAAGAACAGTGGAAAATCCATGATCTATACTTCTAATGCAGGAAGTTAGAGAAAAAGTACATCAAATAAAGCCCAAAGCAAGCAGAAAGAAGGAAATAATAAAAATAAGAGTAGAGCTTGGGAAGCAGATGTGGCTCAAGCAATTGGGCCCTTGTCTACCATATAGGAGGTCCCGGGTTCGATGCCCAGGGCCTCTTGGTGAAGGCAAGCTGGTCTGTGTGGTGAGAAATAAATAAATAAACCTTTTAAAAAATATATCCATGAACTGCTAATTTAAAAACAAAACCAAACCTGTGAGCTCATAAATTTACACTGTTTAAGCCAACCTATTATATGATATTTGTTTCAGCAGCTAGGAAACTAAAACACCTACCAAGATTGAATAAGAAAACAGTGAAAACAAATGTCAATATCAAGAATGAGAAAAAGGGGATAATTAGATATTCCAAAAACACTAAAAAGAGAAATAAATGATTCTATGCATGACTTTATGCCAAGAAATTTGATTATTTAGATAAATGAATGGATTTCTTGAAAAGCAGTTTATCAAAACAGAATCAAGAAAAATTGGATATCTGGATAGTCCTATATCTTATAAGTAAATTGAAACTGTAGTAATAAACCTTATCAAAAGATAAACTCCAAGGACAGATGGCTTCACTAGTAATACTATCAGGTCTTTATCAAAGAAAAAGAACCAATTTTACACAAGCTTTTTCTGTAAAGAGAGGATAAGTGAGTATTTCCTAATGCATTTTATGGGATCAGTATAATTCTGATGTCAAAACCTGACAACAGGGAAGCGGACTTGGCCCAGTGGTTGGGGCGTCCGTCTACCACATGGGAGGTCCGCGGTTCAAACCCCAGGCCTCCCTGACCCGTGTGGAGCTGGCCCATGCGCGGTGCTGATGCACGCAGGGAGTGCCGCGCCACGCAGGGGTGTCCCCGCGCGTAGGGGAGCCCCACGCCAGTAAGGAGAGCCGCCCAGCAAGGGGGAGAGTGCAGCTGCCCAGGAATGGCGCTGCCCACACTTCCCGTGCAGCTGACGACAGCAGAAGCGGACAAAGAAACAAGACGCAGCAAATAGACACAGAGAACAGACAACCGGGGAGAGGGGGGGAATTAAATAAATAAATAAATCTTTAAAAAAAAAAAAAAAACCTGACAAGAAAATTACAAGAAAGAAAAATTACATATCTTTCATGAACATAGGAAAAATAATCCTAAACAAAATATAGCAAATGGAATTTCTTCCAGGTTGGCAAGGGCAATTTAACATTAGAAAAAGCAATCAATGTAATTTGTTACAATCATAGAGTAAAGGAGAAAATACATATCATCATCTCAATAGATGCAGAAAAAGCATTTGATAAAAGTGAATATTCATTCATAATTAAACATTAGTTCATAAAATATATTAGAGATGGAAGGGGACTTCCTCAGTCTGATAATGGGCATTTAAGAAAATCCTACTTCTAGCATCATATTTAGTGGTAAAATAATGAATATTTCCAATATCAGGGAAAAGATAAAGTCGCTTGCTATCATCATTTCTATTCAACATTGGATTGGAAGTCTTAACCAGTGAGATAAAAGAAATAAAGAGTTACACAGATCAGGAAGGATGAAGTAAAAACTGTCTTTACTTGCAAGAAACATGATTGTTTACACTGAAAATCTTAAATAATCCATGAAAAAGTACTAGAACAAAAAATGAATTTAACCACAGGATACAAGGCCAATACACAAAAAATCAACTATATTTGTAAATGCTAGCAATAAACAATTGGATTTTAAGGAATTCTACTTATGTAGCATTCAAAAACGTAAAATAATTGGAAATAAATTTGATGAAAGATCTGCAAGACTTTTACACTGTAAACTACAAAAAATTGTGAGAAAATTTAGCAAAGACTCAAATAAATGGAGGTATATAATGTTCATGAAATAGAAAACTTGATGGCAAGGTGACAGTTTTCCCCAATGTTATGGCAGCATTAAAAAAAAAATAAATCAACAACTTGATTCTAAAATGTATATGGAAATTCAAAGGCCCTAGCAGAAACCATCTTGAAAAAGAAGGACAAAGTTGCAGGATTATACCACCTGATTTTACAAATTACAATGCTACAGGAAACAAGTAGAGTTAAGCATTGGTGTGTTGATAGACTATAGATCAATGAAACAGAATAGAGTCCAAAAATAAATCCACTTATTTGTTTTTGTTTCTTTGACAAAAGATCTAAGGTCATTCATCAGATAATGAAGAACTTTTTCAACAAATTGTATTGATCAAATGGCTATCTCTGTATGGAAAAAATAACTTTAGTTGCTACATCGCAGCATACACAAAAATTAATTTGAGATGGTTCATAGACCTAAACATAAATTCCAAACCTTTAAGGCTTTTAAAAGAAAATGCAGGAGAATATCTTCATGAATTTGGGGTAGGCAAATATTTCTTAGGAGAGACACAAAAAGTAGGAGTAAAATTTAAATTTAAAACATATAATGAACTTCATAAAAAAGTAGAAATTTCTGCTCACTAATGCCATTAGAAAAATAAAAATAAAATATAAATAAAAAGGCAAGCCACTGAATGGCTGAAAACATTTTCAGTACATATATTTAAAAAGCAACTGGATGCAGACTATATGGAGGACTCTGGAGAACTCCTACAAATTAATAAGACAAAGAAAAATAGCTTTATAAATGGGCAAAAAAACTCAAGAAGACACTTGACAAAAGATGTACGAATGGCCAATAAGCCCATAAAAGTTGCTCTACATTATTAGTCATCAGGGATATGCAACTTAAAAACATAATGAGGGAGCAGATGTGGCTCAAGCAGTTGCGCTCCAGCTTCCCACCAGGGAGGGCCTAGATTTTGTTCCTGGTACCTCCAGAAACAACAAAATCAACCAATAAGCAAAACAAATGAAAAACCAACCCAGGGAAGCCAATGTGGCTCAGTGGCTGAGCTGTGGCTCTCCACATGCAAGGTGACAGGTTCAGTCCCCAGTGCCCCCACATCAAAAAACAAACAAACAAACAAAAATCTGTAATGAGATATTAGGTCATAGAATAGCTCACATTTAGAGGAATGATAATAGTTCTACTCTTTTCCCTCATTCATTCTCACTCCCCCTTCTCTTCCATTTCCTTCCCAAACAATTCAGTCCTAAAGCCACTATGTTGAGCAAAGCAAGGTAGGAGCCACATGATGGGGCTTTGGTGAGGCAGGGGCAGAAATGGTGAGTGAGAACAGGGTATCAGTCAGCTTGGAGAGGAAAGCATGCCCACAGTGAGAAATCCTGGCATGGGTGTCAGAGCCTGAATAGGGTAAGAGGGGCATTCTAGTAAGGTTGGGGAGGACATCAGCCCAGAATGGGGTATTGGAGCCCAAGCAGGTTGAGGAGGACATCCATGTGGGAAACTGCCTGGTATGGAGAGTCAGAGCTCTAGCAGGGTGAGGGGGGCAACCACGCCAGAGAAGAGGTCCAACATGGCATATAAGAGTATGAGAGGGCAAGATGAGTGTCAACACAAGGGACAGGCTGGTGTGAGATGTTAGCACCTGAGCAGGAAGAGCAGAGAGAATCTATTCCTGAGATAGCCCAACATGGGGAGTTAGAGCCTGAGTTGGATGAGGAGGGTGCCTGTGTACGGACGGTCCAGTATGGGGAGTTAGGGTGTAAGTGATACAAGAAGGGCATCCACTGCTCACACCTGGACTGAGGTGGCAGCAGCAAGGGCAGTGGGGGACTCTGACTCCCTGGACAAGGACACATTCTCTGTGGAGGACCCTATGTGGAAGGTGGGGGGGTGGAGGCACCACTGGTGGGGACCACTGGGAAGGCGAGGAGGATGAGGATGTCGAGGATAACTGGGATGACCACAATGATGAAGAAAAAGAGGAAGCAGAAGTAAAACCAGTAAAAGTTTTAGAGAAGGAAAAAATAGAGAAGCTCAAAGAGAAAGAACAGAGCAGAAGAAAAGGCAAGAAGAAATTAAAAAGAGGTTAGAAGGGAAGCGGCTGTGGTTCAATCAGTTAGGCTCCCATCTACCATATGGGAGGCCCTGGGTTGTGTCCTGGGACCTCCTTGTGAAGGCAGGCTCGCCTGCATGCTGCAGAGAGCTGCCGGTCTGGGTGCCAGATAGTGCCGCTGGCTCGCAAGGGCCATGGAGAGCTGACTCAGCAAGGTGATGCAACAAAAAGGGAGATAAGCAAAAAAAAAACAAAACAAAAAACAAACACACGCAGAAGAATGTGCAACAAATGGACGCAGAGAACAGACAGCAAGCAAAATGCTGCAAAGGGGGGTGGGGAATTTAAAAAAAAAGTTTAGAAGGGCCCAAAGAACCTAAAACTCCAATATCAGAAGAACAATTAGCAGATAAAGTGCAGCTAAAGAAGTTGCAGGAAGAGTAAGACCTTGAATTAGCAAAGGAAACTTTTAGTGTTAATAGTAGTCTATGGAATAGATGCTATGAACCCATCTTCAAGAGATGATTTCCCAGCATTTGGAAAGTTACTAAAAGATAAAATTACACAATATGAAAAGTCACTATATTATGCCAGTTCTTTTGGACACCTTAGCTCAAGATGTGTGTATTTCATTGGAATTTGCAGACTTAAAAAAGATTACTAATTCATTGACCATGCTGTGCAGTGAAAAACAGAAGCAAGAAAAGCAAACCAAAGCCAAAAAGAAGAGAGATGTGGTTCCTGGAGGGGATTAAAGGCTACCATGAAAGACAATCTGGCAGACTATGGTGCATATGATGGTGGATATGTACAAGACAATGAAGACTTCACATGACATTTTATCTTCTTCTGGTGTCCTTCTGTTGCCCACAATCCCTTCAACATGTAGCATAACTTCCTTTCCTTTCAGTTCTGCCAAATGCTACAATCAGAGTGCAGTATGTTTGTGCTGGTTATTTAACCCTTTGGCATTTAGGTGCTAATGTGTGAATGAGGAAACTTGGATCTTGCTGCCAAGGGGTTAAAATTGGGAACTTCAGTTGCTACTAAATCATCGTTAAAAAAAAAAAATCTTAATACTATTGCCATTGTTGCTATCTGATTCTATAGCAGCAGTCACTAAATTGGAAACAGGTCACAACATGACAGAAAATTGTGTAGTATTTACCAGCACCATTCAGTAGTAAACCTTAACCATACCTCCTTGAACTACTTCATAACTTGTCAAGAAAAGCAGTTTGCAGCAAGGGCATGTGGTGTGCACGTAGTATTAAAGTTGCTTTGCCTGAGAGTTGAGTTTGAGGATATTAAAAATACATTGTGAAGGGAAGCAGATTTGGCTCAGCAGACAGAACATCTGTCTACCACAGGGGAGGTCCGTGGTTCAAACCCCGTGCCTCCTGACCCGTGTGGTGAAGCTGGCCCACATGCAGTGCTGAAGTGCGCAAGGAGTGCCGTGCCATGCAAGGTGTCCCCCGTGTAGGGGAGCCCCACGCTCAAGGAGTGTGCCCTGTAAGGAGAGCCGCCCAGTGCAAAACAAAGTGCAGCCTGCCCAAGAATGGTGCCACACACATGGAGAGTTGATGCAGCAAGATGACGCAACGAAAAGAAAGACAGATTCCCGTGCCGCTGACAACAACAAAAGTGGACAAAGAAGAACATGCAGCAAATAGACACAGAGAACAGACAACTGGGGGAGGGGGAAGGGGAGAGAAATAAATATAAAAAAATTTTTTTTTAATTAAAAATTTAAAAAATTAAAAATACATTGTGAGAAGACTGCTTATCTCAGTGTGAAGATACTGTAACTGAAAGCCACTACCAGATTGATACTTAAAAATTAAATCACCAAAACCCTCCAACTTTGAAACTGAAGAAGGTAAACTCTCTGTTATTACATTACTTATGATTCCATTTATATGAAGTTCAAGAAGAGTCAAATATAAACTATAGAGACTGAAATTAGAACAGTTGTTGGTTGCCTTGAGGGGGAATGGGGATCAGCTGGAAAAGGGGAGGAGGAAACTTTCTGGGGTACAGAAATATTTTATATCTTGATTGGACAGTGGTTATATATGTATATCTATTTTGTCAAAACTCATCACACTGTGCACCTAAAATCTAACCATATGATTTTTGTAAAGTATACCTCAATTTAAAAAACTAAAAAAAATTTTATTGTCAGCAGTGGTTGTCTCTAAGGGATAGACTTCTTTTACTTTCTACATTATGTATCTCTGTTTTTGAACTTTTTCAACAAGCATGTATTAAATATTAAAAATTAATGTTTAGGATCTTAAAATATAATGAAGGTAACAAGTCATAAATCAAACCATAAATAATAAAAAAAGAGAGGTTAATATTTATCTGATTTCTAAATGACAAAGAAACTTTCTCAATTTAAAAGCAATGTTAGGAACTCTAAAGAAATGTAACATGGATTTTACTACATAACCATGTTAAAATATATAATGTTAATAAATATAAAAATTAAGTGTGACAGGAAGTTGGAGGGGAAATTTATGTAAACAACAATATTTGACAAGTTTATAGGCAAAAGATTTGAATTCTAGGAAGGAAGGAAGAAAAGGAGAAGGAAATAGGAAGGGAGAAAAGGGGAAGAAAAGAGGAAAATTAAGAAAGGAAGGGAGGGAGAGAGGGAAAGAGAGAACACAAATGGCTAACCAAAAGGTAAATAAAAAGTAAAGCTGAATTTTTATCTACCAAATTAGCAAACATGGTAGCATTTGATGGCAGTCATGGAGTGCCAAGACAAATCTGTATTCTCTGCATGTAGGAGTGTAAATGGCTACATTTCTGGAAACCAGTTTAACAATGTATATCAATAACCTTTAATATGTTTATATTCTTTGAATCTCAAATACCACTTTTTGGAATCTGTCGAAAGAAAACTTTTTTCAGAATTATTCTTAATAGCCAAAATAATAATTTTCAAGATTCTAAATGCCAACATTTTGGGAATAATTAATTAAACTATGGTATATCAATTCCACAGATTAGCCTACCATTTTTAATGACATGTTTCCTTCCTCCCTCCCTCCCTCCCTCTCTCCCTCCCTCCCTCCCTCCCTCCCTCCCTTCCTTCCTTCCTTCCTTCCTTCCTTCCTTCCTTCCTTCCTTCCTTCCTTCCTTCTTTGCTTTCTCACAATGAATTAAGGACAGCTAAGGCAGTTTGGCTGCTGGAACAGAAACTTGCAGGTGGTGAAAAAACAATGTTAGATGCACTGTACTTTTTTCTCCCTCATTGTATTTTAAATATATTAAATGTTAAATGGTGCCTCCTCACCCAAATACATGTGTATTATTTAGGATTTATTCAGGAAAACAGAAGCCACTCTATGTGTTCTGGTTATAAAGGGCTTGATATAGAACTGGGCTTTCATGATTGTTTAGAAGAGCAGAGAATACAAGCTCAAGGCAGCTGCGGTGAAGGTGGAAGAAGTGGGTGCAGAAGGTCTCAGTCTGATACAGATGGCTGTTAAGAGCTTGCTGGGAAGCCTCGGGGAATCTCACATTTATTCAACTTCTGGCTGTCACCACCTCTGGAGGATAATAGCTTTCCTTTCCTTTCTCCTTCCAAATTCCTCCTAAGTTCCTCTTACTTGCCTTACCTGGAAAGGGGGTGGATCCTGGGAAATGTAGTTTCTTGTTGCATCTAATAGCACAGGGGTGGAAGTGATGCTGAGTGCTAGAGACAGTCTGAGTCCCACCCTGTCCCTATCTGTCAGAGCCAGGTAAATAGTCAGGAGGTCATAGGTGTTAGGGTTCAGTGGCAAAATAATCTGGGCTATAGATAACAGAGGTTCTACTATGTATTTCACTACTAAAAATAATTTCATTTTTCATGTCTGTGGCATTCACAGCTCATGTAATTAAAATTTACAAAGCTAAATAAAACAAAACTCTATATAACTTAAACCAAGTTATATAACCTTTTTAGAAAGTTAAGAAAATGGCCACATTAAGAAGTGTTCACTGAAACAATACAGCAATGTGTTCCCACTCATACATGCTGGTGGGAAGGTAAAATGGTGCACTCAGTGTGGAAAACAGTTTGGCAGTTCATTAAAAAAAGTTAAACATTGAATTACACATAACCCAGCAATTCTACTCTTAGCTACATACCCAAGAAAATTGAAAACATGTTCGCACAAAAACTAGCATATGAATGCTCATAGCAGCATTATTCATGATAGCCAGTGAGTGGAAACAACCCAAATTTCACTCAACTGACGAATGGATAAGCAAAATGTGATATGGCTATACAATGGAATTCTATTTTGAAACACAAGAGGCCAGAAAAACACTGTACAGCATCCAGGGAAAAGCAAGAGAAAGAGACTGATCAATTATTGTAAAGAACTGTAAACTGCTATCTCCATGCAGCAGGCACTAGTGCCCACCCCCTGCTCTTGCAGCAGGTTGCCATGGGGCCCAGACCTTGGCTAGCTGCTGCTGACAGAAAGGGTCATAAAACCTCTTACCCCAAAATCAAATGTGTGTATGACTGATCACTGATCATGGCTTTTGATTAGCAAATTTGGATCACTGGTTCCCCTCTCTGAGAGAAGCTGTTGTTTCAACCTGCTATGAACAAAGGTAGCAACAGCCATAGTTTCAAACTACATTGAGCAGGGGTGGGGGCCAATGGAGATTGAAAGATGTGGGGCCTTCTCAGGGATTCAGGGGAAAGTTAACTGAAGGTCTGAATTTTCTGGGCAGACCAGGAAAGTTCAGCTTTGGGAACCTATCAGAGAAGTTTTTGGTGCCCTTCCAGACTTTGTCCACAGGGTACCTTGGAGCTGGTCTATGCCCCCTTTCCGGATCCCCAGCCCTGTTTTGACTGGAAAAGACTGAATTGGGAAATTCCTCCCCAGGTGACCCTCCTCCCAGAATTTGTCTCCCCAGGAAAAAGCAGCTTGAGACAACAAAAGGAGCGTGTAGAAGTGGACAGTCTGGGCCAAAGGCCTGCCAGCTTTAGATACCCAGAAGGGACTACCAAACTCCTGTAAACAGGGGAACTCCAAAACAACTAACAAGCAAAAGCCCAGGACAAGACAGAGATCTAGTAAGACAAGAAAAACCCTGCACAGTGCATTCCCCTTAGGCAGACCTTCCTGGTAGGAAGGCTGAAGATCAAGAAAAATCTCTGTCTTATCACCAGCTCATTACAAACCAGGAAATGACATACTGGGTTATAAATTCCTGAGTTAACATTTCAAACTATCAAAATGTACAGCATGCAACAAAAGAGTATAAGAAAACAAAGAAACAGGAAATGATGGTCCATTTAAAGGAAGAAGATGAAAATACAGAAAACACCAATGAAGAAGATGAGAATGTGGACATATTGAAAAGGCCTATTTTAAAATACGGTCTTAAAAATGCTTAAGGAGATGAACAAAAGTACAGAGAAAGAACGATAAGATATCAGGAAAACAATGAATGAACAGTACAAGAATTTAAGTAAAGAGATAGAAATTTTAAAACAGATCTACTGGAGGTGAAGATCACAGTAACTGAAATAAAAAATGCCCAGGATGGGGAGCAGATGTGGCTCAAGTGATTGAGTGTCTGCTTCCCACATGGGAGTTCCCAGGTTCAGTTGCTGGTGCCTCCTAAAAACAAAAAAACTAACAACAAGCAAATGCATGATAAAACCAACTCATGGGAGACGATGTGGCTCAGTGGTTGAATGCCAGCTTCCCACATATGAGGTCCTGGGCTCAACCTTTGGCCCTAGTAACTAAAAAAGAAAAGAAAAGAAAAGAAAAAGACCAAGGAGGGTTTCAAGAGCAGAATGACAGAACGGAGCTGGCAAAAGAAAGAGTCAGTGAAGTTGAAGACCAGACACTTGAAATAGTTGGATGTCAGCCAAAGGCGTGCTGATGCAAAATACCAGAAATTGGTTGGTTTTGATAAAGGGTATTTATTTGGGGTAGGAGCTTACAAATATCAGGCCATAAAGCATAAGTTACTTCTCTCACCAAAGTCTGTTTTCAAGTATTGGAGCAAGATGGCTGCCAATGACTGCAAGGGTTCAAGATTCCTGGGTTCCTCTCTCCCAGGGTCTTGCTTTTCTCTGAGTTCAGGGTTCCTCTCTTCCCAGGGCTTGCTTCTGTTTCCTCTGTGAGCTTCCTTCCCAGGGCTCCAGTTTAAGGCTTCAGCATCAAACTCCAACATCAAAATTCCAACATCAAAACCTTCAACTCTGTTCTTTGCCATGTCTTTTATGCCCTAATGATGTGGCCCAACCAAAGCCATAATCATAACTTAATCACACCCAGATATAGACCAGATTACAAACTTAATCCAATATCTATTTTTGGAATTCATAACTATATCAAACTGTTACATCAGGCTAAGGAACAGAAAGAGAAAAGAAATATGAAAAGCTAAAATAGCCTAAGCCATGAGACACCATCAAGAGTACCAATATACACATTATGGGAGTCTCAGAAGGAAAAGAAAGATAGAAAGGGGCAGAAGGAATAGTCAAAGAAGTAATGATAGAGAACTTCCCAAACTTAGTGAAAGATGTGAATATGAATATCCAAAAAGCTCAGAGAACACCAAACAGGATAAACATGTAAAATATATCCTATCATATATTGATTACATTATCAAAGGCAAAAGACAAGGAAAGAGTTCTGAAAGTTGCAAACAAAAAACAATGTATTATATACAGGGGAATACAATAAGATTGAGTACTGACTTTTCATCAAAAACCACGGAGGCAAGAGGCAGTGAGTGGAAATACTTAAAGTGCTGAAGGAAAACAGCTACCAGTCAAGAAGTTTATATCTGGTGAGACTCTCTTTCAAAAATGAGGAAGAAGGGAGTGGGTATAGCTAAGTGGTTGAGCACCTCCTTCTCATGTACAAGGTCCCAGTTTCAATCCCCAGGACCTCCTTAAAAAAAAACGAGTGAGAGAGTATAATACATTCTCAGATAAACAAAAGCTGAAGGAGAACATCACCACTAGACCTACCCTACAAGCGGTGCTCAAAAGAATTCTTCAGACTGAAATGAAAGGACACTGGACAGTGGTTCAAAACAACATAAAAAATATCAATCTGTGGCAAAGGTAATCATTTGGGTAATTATAAATGTCAGTTTGATTGTATTGTAGTGTTTGGTATGTATCTCCACTTCTTACTTCCTAGAGGTGCTAAAGTGCAAATGCATAAAAAGTAATGATAAATCTAGGTTTTTGGAAGTACAATGTACAAAGATATAAATGGTAACAAGTATAAAAACAATGGTAGGGGACAAAAGGGTATAAGATAAGTATATGTGCATTCTATTGAAGTTAAGTTGGTATTGAACTAAATATAATTGTTATATTTTATAAGATGTTAAATTTTAACCCTTTGGCAACCACAAGGACAGACAATAAATATATCCAGATAGAAATGAAAGGACACTCAATATGATACAACGGAAGAAAGGAAATAAATAAAATATAAAAGTAGGCTTTAATGGAAGTTAGGGACAAAAAAGGTATAAGACTTACAAATGCTAAATAGCAAAGTGGCAGAAGAAAGATCTTTAATATTGGTAGTGATTTTAAATGTAAATGGATTAAACTCTACAGTCTAAGGACAGAGATTAGCAGAATGGACAAAAAGCATGACCTAACTATATGCTGTCTGCAAGAGACTCATGTTAAAGTCAAAGATACAAGTAGATTGATGGTGAAAGGATGGAAAAATATATACCCATGCAAGTATTATCCAAAAGAGAACTGGGGTACCTATACTAATATTGGACAAAATAGACTTTATGTAAAGAATGGTTATGAGGGATAAAGATGTTATTTAATACTGGTAAAGGTGACAATTCAACAGGAAGATATAACAATTATAAATATATATGCACTTAACAGCAGAGCCCCAAAATATATGAAGCAAATATTGACAGATTTGAAGGGATAAATTCATGGTTCTATATTAATAATAGGAAACTTTAACACAACACTCTCAATGAATAAAACATCTAGCTAGAAGATCAGTATGGAAATATAGGACTTGAATGATAAACTAAACCATATTAGACCTAACAGACACATATAGAATATTGCATCAAATGAAAACAGAATACACATTCTTCTCATTCTCCAGAATAGACTATATGTTGGGTCACAAAACAGGTCTCAATAAATTAAAAAATATTGAAATATACAATGTATATTCTCTGACCACAATGGAATGGAGTTAGAAATCAATAATGGAGAAAGGGAAAATTCACAAATATGTGGAAATTAAACAGGATACTTTTTTTTTTTTAGGCTGTACTGGGGTTTGGACCCAAGACCTCATACATAGGAAGCAGACACCAGTCACTGAGCTACACCCACTCCCCAACAACAAACTCTTAAACAGCCAATGGATTGAAAAGGAAATCAGAAGTGAAATTAGAAAATATCTTGAGGCAAATTAAAATTAAACTACAACATACCAAGACTTATAGATGCAGTGAAGACACTACGGAGAGGGAAATTTATAGCTCTAAATGCTTACATTAAAAAAGAAGATGGGAAGCAGACTTGTCCCAGTGGATAGGGCATCCGTCTACCACATGGGAGGTCTGCGGTTCAAACCCCAGGCCTCCTTGACCCATGTGGAGCTGGCCCACGTGCAGTGCTGATGCACACAAGGAGTGCCGTGCCACACAGAGGTGCCCCCCGCATAGGGGAGCCCCATGCACAAGGAGTGTGCCCCATAAGGAGAGCTGCCCAGTGCAAAAGAAAGTGCAGCCTGCCCAGGAATGGCGCTGCACACATGGAGAGCTGATGTGGCAAGATGTCACAACAAAAAGAAACACAGATTCTTGTGCCACTGACAACAACAGAAGCAGACAAAAAGAAGAACATACAGCAAATGGACACAGAGAACAGACAGCTGGGGTGAGGGGGGGGAAGGGAAGAGAAATAAATATTAAAAAAAAAAGAAAGAAGAGGGGAGTGGGTGTAGCTCAGTGGTTGTGCACCTGCTTCCCATGTACAAGGTCCTGGGTTCGATCCCCAGTATCTCATTAAAAAAAAGTCAAAGTCCCACCTGGCCAGGAAGTGTGAGACCCCTCGAATGCAGCAGACCAAGTTTGCTGGCCAAAATCTGAATTTGCTGTAGGCTGTGTCCCTCCCTTTCCCCTTTTTTGGGGAAGAGAAACCCTCTCAATCTGCAGCCACTGCAGTCCACAGACTGCTGTTTTCTCCAAAGGTGGGGGGATGGGTGACTGCTGCTGCTTTTGCAGCTCTAGTTGTGGAATTTTTCAGCCTGCTAAGACTCCTTTCCTTCACCCCTCTCTCTTCTGGGTAGTGTCTCATTCTTCCCCAGTGTCCTGAGCCCCAGTGCAGCCCTCCAGTTAGTCTCTGCCCATCCTCTAGCTATTTTTTCTAGGAGAGAAGTGATCCCTCTGTCTCTCTAATTCTCCATTTTCCATGCTGTTTTAATTAATGTCATTTTGTAATAAGTTTTAAGATTGGAAAATATGAGTCCTCCAATTTAATTCTTTTTCAAGATGGCTTTAGCTATTTGGGGCCACATCCTACTATATAAATTTGATAATTGGCTTTTCACTTCCTGCAAAGAAGGTTGTTGGAATTTTGATTGGGATTTCATTGAATCTATAAATTGCTTTGGGTAGTATTGACATCTTAATCATATTTAATAACCTATCCTGAACATGGAATATCACTCCATTTATTTAGATCTTTAGCAATGTTTTGTAGTCTTCTGTGTACAAGTCCTTTACATCTTTGGTTAGATTTATTCCTAGATATTTGATTCTTCTAGTTGCTATTGTAAATTTGAAATTTTTTGATTTATTGTTCCAAATGTTCATTGTTTGTGTATAGAAACACTACTGATTTTGGGGTGTTGATCTTTTACCCCACCAGTTTGCTGAATTCGCTTATTAGCTCTAGGAGATTCATTGTGTATTTTTTCAGTATTTTTTGTATATAGGATATCATCTGCAAATAGGGAAAGTTTTAGTTCTTCCTTTCCAGTTTGGTTGCTTTTTTAAAAAATGTTTTTGTTTGTTTGCTTGTGAGTTTTTGTTTGTTTGTTTGTTTTGTTTTGTTTTTTAGGAGATACCAAGGATTGAATCCAGGACCTCATACATTGGAAGCAGGTGCTCAACCACTTGAGTTTCATCTGCTCCCCTTGGATGCCTTATTTTTTTCTTTCTTTTTTGCATGTTTGCTGGGCCTAGAACTTCCAGTACAATGTTGAGTAATAGTGGTGACAGTGGGCATCTGTCTTGTTCCTGATCTTAGAGGGAAAACTTTCAGTCTTTCACCATTAAGAAGGATGTTAGCTGTAGGCTTTTCATGTGTGCCCTATATCTATTCCAAATGTTATAACTGTTTTTATCCAGAAAGGGTGCTGTATTTTGTCCAATGCCTTTTCTGCATTGGTTGAGATGATCAAGTTGCTTGTTTCCCTCATTCTGTTAATGTGGTATATTATATTAACTGATTTTCTTATGTTGAACCAACCTTGTATACAAGGGATAAATCATGGTTTATAATTCTCTCAATATGCTGTTGGATTTGATTTGCTATTATTTTGTTGAGAATTTTTGCATCTATATTCATAAGAGATATTGGTCTGTAGTTTTGGGTTCTCATGGTACAGTATCTTTATTCAGCTTTGGTATGAGGGTAACGTTGGCCTTGTAGAATGAGACAGATAATATTCCTTCCTCTTTAAAGTTTTTGGAAGAGTTTGAGCAGAATTGGATTTAAGTCTTCCTGGAATGTTTGGTAGAATTCCCTGTGAAAGCATCTGGTCCTGGGCTTTTCTTTGTGTGGGAGCTAAAGATAATTTGCATTATTAAACACCCTCCTTACTGCCTCAGGCTGGTTGCTGATGGGGCAGAGGCAGGATGGTGGGGCTGGCCAAGGGAGAAGAACAGCCTTTGAGAAAGTTTGCTTGTGAGGCTTGGTCCACCATGAGGACATTACTTCTGCACAGCCCCCCTGCCCACGGAGTTACACTGAATGCAACTGCCCCCAGCACCTGGGGTCTGAGCTAAGCAGTCTGCCAAAGATCACCCTCTTCTTGCCAGATCAGAAAAGTGGACAAAAATCAAAGAACACTGTTAGCACACAGCTACTTAACTGTAAATCCCGAGGCAAGAAAGAGAAACTGAAAATCAGAATAAACTCAGCATCAGAATCAGATGCCTAGATATCAGCAAAAAATTAAAAACCCATACTATGAAAAAGGAAGATATGACTCAGGTAAAGGAATAAATCAATGCTCCAGATGAGATACAGTACTTGTAACAGCTAATCAATGAGGTTCATGCAAATCTCCTAAATCAAATCATGGAGTTGAAAGACAACATGGATAAAGAAATAAAAGACATTAAGAAGGGAGGGAAAACCAGCAAAATGGTAGCCAAGTAAGGAGCTCCTGGAGTCAGCTTGTGCTACAGGGCAGTTAGTAATCACCCAGAGCTATCTAAATCACCTGTTTGGGGGCTCCAGGAGACCAGAAGAGCATCTTGCAACATCCTTGAAATAATGGAAGGAGGAGTTGCCCATCTGCAGAGAAGGTTTGTGTATAGAGCGCTCCACGCCACAGAGGCTGGTGCCCATCCTCCACCGGTGGTGCAAGCTGCCTCTAGAGCTGTTCTGTGACTGGAATTGGAAACTCCATTTCCCAAAAACAAGGGTGGAAGAGATGGTTGGGTACCAACTTCAGCTACTAAGTTTACTTAGTAAACTTGGCTGGCTAAAGCATACTCCTAAGAGCAGCTATATTTTGAAACTGTCCAAGCCAGAAAGAGGCCAGTAGCTGCCATTTTAACTCTGCCACTGGCATGAGGGGAACCGGAGCTTACTGAAAATCACAGTGCTGGTATGGGCAAGCTTCTTTCCACCCAGATCAAATTACAGCCCTAGCTTAGCCTACAGTTCCACCTCTGGCAGGGAGGAAGCTGGTGGAACCTGCACCAGGTTCTCTAGGTAACTGCAGGTATATTTGGTCACCACAGATTGAATAGTTGGACACCTGGGGCTCCATCCCCATATCCCAATAAGGTAAGAGAGGAGCAGTGTTTCCTCAGTCTCTCCAGGCAACTGCAGGCACTTTCAGCCCACAAGAATTGGTTTGCTGAGCGCTTTCAATTCTATCTCCACCCCTCTGACCCCATATGATAGGAGGGGGCTAGGGTTTCTTCAGCCTCTCTGGGAAACTGCAGGCACTTTCAGCACCCACAGACTGGATACTCAGGTACCTGTAGTTCCACCCCGGGCCCCCAATAGTATAAGGAGGGCACTGTGATTCCTCAGGCTCTCTGGGTAACTGCAGTTGCTTTTGGCCAACACAGATTGAATAGTCAGACACCAAAAGCTCCATCACTGCCCCCAAGTAAGGTAGAAGGGGGACTGTGTTTCATCAGGCTTTTTGGGCAACAGCAAGCACTTTTGCCCTGCAAGGCCTGAACTGGTGGGTACCTGTGGATCCACCCCCATCCTCCAATAGGATAAGAGGGGGCTGGTGTATCCTCAGCCTCTCCAAACAATGGCAGGTACTCTTGGCCTATAGGGACTGAACTGTTGGACACCTGTCTGTGTGTGGATCCACCTCCACCAAGCAACAGAATAGGAGGGGGCTGGTATTTCCTCAGGCTCTCTGGGCAATGGCAGGTACTTTCAACCTATACAGATTGAATTATGGGGCATCAGTCATTCCATTCCCACCCCCTAAAAGGCAGAAGGGACAGTACTCCCTCAGCCTCTCAAGGCAACTGCAGGCACATTTGGCCCACATGAATTAGATTGTTTGGCAGTCCAGAGGGCCCATTGCCACCCCTGGCAAGGGAGGAAGGGGGCTGGAACTACATCAAGCTAGATGAACAATGGCAGTCATTTTGGACCTGCACAGCATAGATTGCTGCCCACACCTGCAGCTCCATCCCTGCCCCAGGCAGGAGAGAAAGGGGCATGAAGCTTCATTAGTCTCTCCAGGCAAGTACAGACAGTCTTGGCCTGCATGACATGGATTATTACACATGACTGTAGCTCTGACCCTACCCCTGGAAAAGGAGAAAGATGGGACACTTCATCAGTCCCTGGGGAAACATGGGCAGCATCAGCCTCCACAGCTTACAGCACCAACTACATCCTTGGCTCCTAATTTACAACCAGCAAGGGAGAAAGGGAAAGAAAGCCCTAAACCAAAAGGAGAAACTGTACCCAGAATAAATACATCTAGTAAGCCAGATGCCAAAACACCAACAAAAAATTACAATCCACACAAAGAAACAGGAAGATGTGGTTCAGTCAAAGGAACAAGATAAGCCTCCAGATGACATAAAGGAATTGAAACAACCAATCATAGATGTCCAAACAAATATTTTTAATAAATTCAATAAGATGGCTAAAGAGATTAAGGATATTAAGAAGGCATTGGGTGAACACAAAGAAGAATTTGAAAGCATATATAGAAAAATAGCAGATCTTATGGAAATGAAAGGTGCAAAAAATGAAATAAAAAATACAATGGAGAGAAGCAGATATGGCTCAACCAGTTGGGCTTTCACCTACCACATAAGAGGTCACAGGTTCAGTTCTCAGTGCCTCTTGGAGAAGGCAAGCTGGCACAGTGGGCAGGCATGGTGAACTGATGCAACAAAAGAGACACAAAGATGAGAGACAATGAGAGACACAACAAACCAGGGAACTGAGGTGGCTCAGGTGATTGAGCACCTCTCTTCCAGATGGGAGGTCCTGGGTTTGGTTTCTGGACAAGCAGACAAAGAAGAGCACACAGCAAATGAACACAGAAAGCAGACAGTGACTGCAAACAATGATGGGGAGGGGATAAATAAATAAAATAAATGTTTAAAAAAGTCATTTAGGAAAAGAATGGAAAAATTGAGCAAGGTCTCAGAGAAATAAATGACACTGAGAGATGTGCAAACGTACATGTTATGGGTGTCCCAGAAGGAGAAGAGAAATGAAAAAAAGTAGAAGGAATGTTTGAAGAAATGGAAGAAAATTTCCCAACCCATTGAAGGACATAGGTATCTGTGTTCAAGAAGTACAACATACTTCCATCTGAATAAATCTGAATAGTCTGAGACACATACTAATCAGAATGTCAAATGCCAAAGACAAAGAGTATTCTGAGAGCAACAAGAGAAAAGTAATGCATCACATATAAGGGATATCCAATAAGATTAAGTGCTGATTTCTCATCGAAACCATTGAGGCAAGAAGACAGTGGTATGATATATTTAAAATATTGCAAGAGGGAGTTCTGGATCACAGAGTGTTTCAACAATGGCAATGGAGGGATACTGGTATGGGATACCAATGACAGGTGATATATGACTGACAGGGAGCTGTACAGATCATATGTCCAGGGTGCATGGTAATGTTTGGATATACTCATAGTGGCAACAATTAAAAACCACAGTAGGGGGGGTACTGGGTTCCTGGCCAGTGGTACTCTGTCGTGGTCCCTAGGGGAGCAGCGACAGTCTCCCAGGTACAGTGGTGGGGACCGGGAGGGAGTGAGGGTTCAACAGTGAGCCCCTGATACTAATGACTATGCTTGTGAGCTGATAAACCCAAAATAAGAACAAGGCCTAGAGCAACTTTGTGCCTGGGAATTTCCTTCTGTCAGCCTTCATGTTACTCAAATGTGGCCAGTCTCGAAGCCAAACTCAGCATGTAAATGCAATGCCTTCCCCCCAGCGTGGGACATGACACCCGGGGATGAGCCTCCCTGGCAACGAGGGACCACTATCAACTACCAACTGATGATGCAACTGGAAAATGACCTTATACGGAAGGTTCAATGCGGATCAGCAGAATATCCATGTCTACATAAAATACCATGACTTTAAAATGCTGTTTGACCTAAAGTAAGGGGGAAATGGAAAGGAGAAATGAGTTTATATGGCTACGAGTTTCTAAAAAAGAGTCTGGAGGCTGGCAGAAGGTTTGCCCTCATGCACAACTGAGCAGAGTCAGAGAGACAGATAAAGCAGATACAACCCCCAGATATTGGTTCCTTTGAGGGCTAAAGAGACCCATGGGAGTTATGGTCATGGCCGATGGGGTTAACTACCAGGGCAGATGGCCCCTCTTTGGAAATGGTGTTTATGTGTGATGAATCTGGACTCAGATGGGATCTCCCTTCATAAGACTTCCATGCTAATGTGCTGGAGGTGCAGTTAATGTTGGGGTTTAAGATATATTTAGGGGATTTGAATCTCTGGACTGACAATGTGATAGCCAGATCCTGAGCCTCAACAGACTCCAGCACCTACAATCTGATTTATTGGACTTACCACACTCAGCTAAGATGGAGGTGAAGAAGGACAACCACCACACCATGGAGCCTAGAGTGATTACAACTGAAAATGGGAGGATTGCATCCAGCATCCAGGTGGAATCTGAGCCTCCTCTTGACATAAAGGTGCAATGGACACAACCAATCCAGTGTCCACATAGAAGAGGTGGCATTGGATTGGGAAAAGGGGACATAATGGACAAAGGGTATGGGGAAAGGCAGGAAGAGATGAGAGGTGGAGGCGTCTTCGGGACATGGAGCTGCCCTGGATGGTGCTTCAGAGGTAATCACCGGACATTGTAAATCCTCACAGGGCCTACTTGATGGAATAGAGGAGAGTATGGGCCATGATGTGAACCAATGTATATGAGGTGCAGAGGTGCCCAAAGATGTACTTACCAAATCCAATGGATATGTCATGATGATGGGAACGAGTGTTGTTGGGGGGGGGGAGAGGGGGGGTGGGGGGGTGGGGTTGAATGGGACTTCACATATATATTTTTAATGTAATATTATTACAAAGTCAATAAAAAATAAAAAAATTTAAAAAAAAAAAAAAATAAAATAAAATATTGCAAGAGAAAAACTGCCAGCCAAGAATCTTATATCTGGCAAGATTGTTCTTTAAAAATGAGGGCAAGTTTAGAATAGTCACAGATAAGAAAAACTGAGAGAGTTTATAACAAAGAGATTGGCTTTGCAGGAAATACTAAAGGGTATGCTATAGCCTGAAAAGAAAAGACAGGAGAGACTTGAAAGAGAGTCTAGAAATGCACATTATATTAGTAAAAGTAACTAAAAGAGTGGTGAAAGTAAAATATGACAGATAAAACCCAAAGGTTAAAATGGGTGAAAAAAGAACTGCCTTTACAGTAATAACCATGAATGTCAAAATCACAGTCTAGCAGAATGGAAGAAAATATGAGCCAACTTTATGCTATGTACTTGAGATTCACCTTAGACCCAAGGATACCAATAGATTGAAAGTGTAAGACTGGAAAAAGATATTCCATGCATGCAGTAACCAAAAGTTTAAAAAAAAAACTTTTTAAAGAAAAAGCTGAAGTAGCTATACTTATATCAGATGAAATATACTTTAAAAGTGAAACTGTTACTGGTGACATGGAAGGACATTATCTTTTAATAAAAAGGGCAATGCACCAGGAATAAATAGCAATCATAAATGTACATGCACCTAACCAGGATGCCCCAAGATACATGAGGCATACATTGGCAAAATTGAAGGGAGAAATAGATGTTTCTACAATAATAGTTGAAGACTTCAATACACCACTCTCAGCACTGGATAGAACATTTGGGCAGAGATCAATAAACAGAGAACTTGAATAATATGATAAGTGGATTAAACCTAATAGATACTTACAGAACCTCTATTGCACTTCTAAACAGCAGGATATACATTCTTTTCAAGTGCTCATGGATCTTTCTCTAGGATAGCTCATATGTTGGGTCACAAGGCAGATCTCAATAAATTCAACATGATTGAAATTATACAAAGCACTTTCCCTGATCATAATGGAATAAAGTTGGAAATCAGCAAGAGGCAGAAAAAGGGGAAAATCACAAATATATGGAGATTAAGCAGCACACTCTTAAATAATCAGTGGGTCAAAGAAGGAAATTCAAGAGAGATCAATAAATGTCTCAAGACAAAAATGACAATGAGAACACAACATATCACAACCTATGGGATGCAGTGAAGGCAATGCTGAGAGGGAAATGTATAGCTCTAAATGCTTACATTAAAAAAGAAGAAAGAGCTAAAGTCAATGACCTAACTACACAGCTGGAGGAACTAGAAAAAGAACAGCAACAAATCCCAAAGCAAGTAGAAGGAATGAAATAAAGATCAGAGCAGAAATAAATGAAATTGAGAACAAAATGCAATAAAGAGAATTAACAAAAGCAAAAGTTGACTCTTCAAAGAGATTAACAAAGTTGACAACCCTTAGCTAGATTGACAAAGGAAAAAGAGAGAAGATGCAAATAAATGAAGTAAAAAATGATAATGAGAACATTACTGAAACCCCACAGAAATAAGGGAGATCATAAGAGGATACTATGTACAACTATATGCCAAAAAGCTAGACAATGTAGATGAAATGGAAAAATTCCTAGGACTGTAAGAACAACCCACACTGACCCTGGAAGAAACAGAAGGCCGCAACAAACCAATCACAAGAGATTGAAACAGTCATCAGACAACTCCCCAAAATGAAAAGCCCAGGACCAGATTGTTTCTCAGGTGAGTTATACCAAGCATTCAAAGAAGATTTAATATCAATCTTAGTCAAGTTTCTTCCAAAAATATTGAACAAGAAGGAACCAAATTCATTCTATGAAGCCAATATCATCCTAATACTAAAGCCACATAAAGATACTACAAAAAAAAAAAAATTACAGACACATTTCCCTAGTGAATATGGATGCAAAAATCCTCAACAATGTACTTGCTAATTGAATCCAACAATACATTAAAAGAATGATTCATCATGATTTTATAGCAGTCATGTAAGTGTGGTTCAATGCAAGAAAATCAATCAGCATAATATACCACATACTTCAGTAAATTCATTTTTTAAAATGAAAAAAAAGAGCAAGCAATCCAATTTAAAATGGGCAAAAGATAGACTTTTCTGCAAAGAGGAAAAACAAATGGCCAAAAAGCACATGAAAAAATGTTCCATATCACCAGTTATTAGGGAAATGCAAATCAAAACAACAAGATATCATCTCACACCACATAGAATGGTCATTATTAAAAAAACAGAAAACAATAAGTGCTGGAGAAGATGTGGAGAAATAGGAACACTCACTGTTGGTGGGATTGTAAAATGGTGCAGCCTCTGTGGAAGACATTTTGTTGGTTCCACAGGAAGCTAAATATAGAACTGCCATACGATCCAGCAAATCCTCTGCTAGGAATATATCCAGAAGAACTGAAAACTCTGTCATGAACAGACATCTGCACAACAATGTTCACGGCCATGTGTTCACAATTGCCAAAAGATGGAAACAACCAAAATGTCCATCAACCAATGAATGGATAAGCAAAAGGTGGTATGTACATACAATGGAATACTGTGCTGTAGCAAGAAGTTAAATTGGGACACATATGATAACATAGATGAATCTTGAAGACATTATGCTAAGTGTGGTAAGCCAGACAGGAAAGGAAAAATACTGCATGGTCCCATTAATATTAACTAGATATGAAGAATAAACACATGGAGTTAAAACCTAGAGTATAGGTTATTAGGAGATATGAGGAAGGTTGAGTAGGACTACTGATGCTTACTGCATGTAGAAATTCAGAAATTCAAATTAACTTGACTTTAAAAGTTTGGAAATGTGTAGAGTTGATGGTAACACATTATAGTGAGTAGCAGCTGGTTTATAAATGGGATTGTGGCTGGAAAGGGTAGCCTAGGGATGTAAATGTCAACTGAAGGAAATAGAATAATCTAGGAACTGAATAACACAGTGAACTCAAAAGTGGATGAGAATTGTGGTTGATGGTACAGATGCAAGAGCGTCCCTCTGTGAGCTAGAGCAGATGTATGTCACTATTGCAGAGTGGCAGGAATGAGGAGAAGCATGGGAAAAATAAAATTGGTGAGACCTATGTGGTTAACAGCAATACTATAATATTCATCCGTCTATGCCAAAGATATATTGTGTTGATAATGGGGAAGTATGAGAAATGTGTGTCAAATGTATGCTATGGACCATGGTTGGTGGTAGTAGTCTGATGATGTTATTTCATAATCTGTAACAAATGTTCCATCACAGTGTGGTGTGTTGATGCAGGAGTGTTGCATGGGAATTCTACACTTGTGCATGATTATTTTATAAGTTCATTACTTTTGTAATAAAAATACATTAAAAAATAATAATAGGGTGGGTTGGGGGGAAAATATACCATATGTGAGCTCTGGACAATAGTTAGTAAAATTTTGATGATATTCTTTCATAATTGGTAAAAAAAAGAAAGTCTCACAACAAGGCAAGGTGTTGGTGTTGCATTGATGTATGGGACCCCTGTATGATGTTATGCATGTTTGTTTTGTAAGTTCACAACTTTTACTATACTCTCATTGTTTATGTAAAAAAAAAAGTTTGGAAGAATTTACCAATAAAGTCATCTGGTTCCAGAAAAGAAAAAAAAAGACATTAAGAAGACAGGGTGAGCACAAAGGGAAAACTTAAATCTTGTATAGAAAAATAACATAGCTTACGGTAGTGAAAGTCACACTAAATGAGATGAAAAAATACAATAGAGGTACACAACAAAAGATTTGAAATCATGGAAGAAAGAATCACGACATAGAGGAAAGAACAACTGAAATGGAAAAGATGGAAGAGAATGGAAAAAACTGAGCATAACTCAGGAAGTTGAACAATACATGAAGTGCACCAACATACGTGTTATGGGAGTTCCAGAAAGTGCACCAACATACATGTTATGGGAGTTCCAGAAAGAGACAAGAAGAGAAAAGGGACAGAAAGTATATTTGAGGAAATAATGGCTGACAATTTCCCAACTCTCATAAAAGACATGAATATACACGTCCAGGAAGCATGATGTGCACCAATTAGAATAAATCCAAATAGACCTACCCCAAGACACATAATATGCCAAATGCCAAATATAAGGAGAAAATTCTGAAAGCAGCAAGGGAAAAAGACAATTTCTATTCAGAAATTATGGAGGCAAGAAGGCAGTGGTATGATATAATTAAGGTACTGAAAGAGAAAAATGGCCAGCTAAGAATTCTTTATACAGCAAAACTGTCCTTCAAATATGATGGTGAGTTTAAAATAATCACAGATAAACATAAACTAAGAGAGTTCAAAAACAAGAATCCAGCTCTGTAGCAAACACTAAAGGGAGTTCTGCAGCCAGAAAAGAAAAGAGAAAAGAGGCTTGGAGGAGAGCACCGAAGTGAAGACTATCAGAAAGGATAAACAAAAAGGTAAAAAGATGGACAAAAATAAAATACAACATAGGAAAGTCAAAGGATAAAATGGCTGAAGTAAGTAATGCCTTTAACAGTAATAATGTTGAATGTCAATGGATTAAACTCTCCAATCAAAAGACACAGGCTGACAGAATGAATATGATAACATAAGCCATCCATATAATGACTGCATGAGACTCATCTTAGACCCAAAGATGCAAATAGACTGAAAGTGAAAGGTTGGAAAAAGATATTTCACAAAAACAGTAACCAAAAGAGAGCAGGGATAGCTATACTTGCTATGAGACAAAACAGAATTTAAATGCAAAAATACAATAAGAGATGCAGAAGGCCATTATAAATTAATATAAGAGACAATCCACTAGGAAAGAGTAACAGTTATCAATATCTATGTACCTAACCAGGAGGCCCCAAAATACATGAGGCAAACTCTGGCAACACTGAAAGGAGAAATAGACATCTCTGCAGTAATAGTTGGAGACTTCAACTTGCCACTCACATCAGTAGATAGACTAGCTAGACAGAAGATGAGCAAAGAAAAAGAGAACTTGAACAATATGATAAACAGGCTGGACCTGACAGATGTTTACAGAACATTGTACCCCAAATCATCAGGTTATACATTCTTCTCAAGTGCCCTTGGATCTTTTTCCAGGGTAGACCACATGTTGAGTCACAACATAGCTCTCAATAAATATAAGAAGATTGAAATTATACAAAGCACTGTTTTTGACCATAATGAAATGAAGCTGTAAATCAGTAATAGAAAGGAAAGGGGAATTTTTGCAAATATATGAAGGTTAAACAACACACTCCTAAACAATCAGTGGGTTAAAGAAGAAACTACAAGAAAAATTAGTAGCTACCTTGAGAGGAATGAAAATGAGAACACAACTTATCAAAACTTATGGGATACAGGGAAGACAATAGTGAGAGGGAAATTTATAGTCCTAAATGCCTATGTTTAAAAAAGAAAAAAGAGCTAAAATCAAAGAACTGAAAAACTGGAGAAACTAAAAAAAGAACAGCAAGCCAATCCCAAAGCAAACAGAATTAAAGAAATAAAAAATATTAGAACAGAAATAAATGAAATTGAGAACAAAAACACAATAGAGAATAACCAACAAAACCAAAAACTGGTTCTTTGAGAAGATTAATAAAATTGACAAACCCTTAGCAAGACTAGAAAAAAAGAAGAGAGATGATCCACATAAGTAAAATTAAGAATGAAAGGGGGGTACTTTATGACTGACCCCACGGAAATAAAAAATAAAAGGATCATAAGAGGATATTATGATAAACTGTATGCCAACATCTAGGCAACTGAGATGAAATGGACAAATTCCTAGAAATGCATAAACAACCTACATTGACTCTACAAGAAATACAGGAACTCAACACACCAATCACAAGTAAAGAAATGAAATTAGTTGACAAAAGTCCCCCACAAAGAAAAATCCAGGATTGGATGATTTCACAGATGAATTCTACCAAACATTTCAAAAAGAACTAACACCAATCCTGTTTAAACTTTTCCAGGAAATTGAAGAGGAGGGAAAATTATCCAATTCATTTTATGTAGCTAACATCACCCTCATACCAAAGCAGAAAAAGGCACTGTGAAAAAGAAACTTAAAGACCAATCTCTCTAACAAAATACTTGCACATCTAATCCAACAGCACATAAAAAGAATTATAGCCTATGATGAAGTGGGTTTTATTCCTGGCATGCAAGGGTGGCTCAACATAAGAAAATCAATTAATGTAATACACCACATTAACAAATCAAAGGGAAAAAACGACATGATCATCTCAATTGCCAGAAAAGGCATTTGACAAAATACAGCATCCTTTCTTCATAAAAAATATTTCAAAAGTTAGGTATGGAAGGAAAGTTATTCAACATAATAAAGGGTATATATGAAAATCCCACAGCCAATATCGCACTCAATGGGGAGGCATTGAAACTTTCCCTCCAACATCAGGAACAAGACAAGGATGTCCACTGTTACACTGTTATTCAACATTGTGCTAGAAGTTCTAGCTAGAGCAATTAGGCAAGAAAAAGAAATAAAAGGCATCCAAATTTGAAAAGAGGAAGTAAAGTTCTCATTATTCACAGATGTAATGATCCTATATTTAGAAAATCCTGAAATATTTTCAACAAAGCTATTAGACATAATAAATGAGTTCACAAAGTGGCAGGATACAAAATGAACACACAAAATTCAGTACCATTTCTATACACTAGTAATGAGCAAACTGAGGAGGAAATCAATAAAAAATTCCATTTACATTAGGAAGAAAAAGAATCATATGTCTAGGAATTAATATAACCAGGAATGTAAAGGATCTTTATTCAGAAATCTGCAAAACACGGCTAAAAGAAATCAAAGAGCACTGAAACAAATGGAAGCACATTCCATGTTCATGGATTGGGACTTAACATTGGGAAGATGTCAATTCTATCCAGACTGATTTATATATTCAATACAATGCTAATTAAACATCCAATCAGCCTACTTTACAGAAATAGAGAAATCAATTATAAAATTTATTTGGAAAGAAAATTATCCCAAATAGCCAAAATACATCCTGAAAAAGAAGAGTGAAGTTGGAGGACTCATGCTAGCTGACCTGGAAGTATCTTATAAAACAGCATGGTTATTGGCATAAAGATATACACATTGATCAATGTAATTGAACTGAGAGTTCAGAAATAGACCCTTAACTCTATGGTCAATTGATTTTTTTAAAAGCAGTTTTATTGAGATATATTCATATACCATACAATCTACCCAAAGTGTACAATCAAGAGATTTTAGTATAATCACAGTGCTGTGCATTCATCACCACAAAAAATTTTAGAACAATTTGTTACTCCAAAAAGATCAACTCCACAACCCTTAGCAGTCACCCCTCAATCCCTCTATCCTTCCCCACCCCTACATAACCACTAATTTAATTCCATCTTTATAAATTGATTTATATTTACATTTTATATAAATGGAATCATACAATGTATAGTACTTTGTGTCTGTTTTTTTCACATAGCATAATGTTTTGTTATGTTTTCTTTTCTTTTGCCTGATATTAACATCTTGTAGCATTAACATTTGTTCAGTTTCAAAGAAAAACAGATTTATATATGCAATATTACCCATATTCATATTTCACATGAGGTCTTACTATGCTATACATTCCCATGTTACATTTTTAGCTTTCCTTTTAGTAATATATATGACCTTACACTTTCCCTTTCAACCATTGTCATACCCATATAGTAACACTGCTAGTTATAAACACTATGCTGTGTACTTTCACCTTTTCTTTTCATTTCCTAAGATTAATGCAAATCTTTTTACCAATTCTGCAGAAGTTAACCCTCAGCTTTCCATTCTCTAACCTCGATCTATTTTCTGGTGACCCATATTCTAGTTAAAAGCTTATATGTAAGTTTACACAATATATTTAGTTCATAACAGAGCAATCATACTGTATTTGTCCTTTTGTGTCTGACTTGTTTCACTCAACAGTATGTCCTCCAGGATTATCCATCTTTTTATATGCTTCATGACTTCATTTCTTCTTACAGTTGAATGATATTCCATCATGTATATTCACCACAGTTTGTTTATCCATTCATCAGTTGATGGATACCTGGGTTGTTTCCATCTTTTGGCAATTGTGAATAATGCTGCTATAAACGTTGGTGTGCAGATGTCTGTTTGTGTCACTGCTCTCAGCTTTTCTGGGTATATACCCAGTAGTGGTATTGCCAGGTCATGTGGCAAATCTATATTCAGCTTCTTTAGAAACTGCCAAAAAGTTCTCCACAGTGGCTGTACCAGTCTACATTTCCAACAACAGTGAATAAGTGTTCCAATCTCTTCACATCCTTAACAGTGGCCATTTTAATGGGTGTGAAATGATATCTCATTGTAGTTTTGATTTGCATTTCCCTAATCATTAGTGATGTTGAATATTTTTTCATTTTTTTTTTTTGTCATTTGTATTTCTTCTTTGGACAGATATTTATTCAAGTCTTTTGATTATTTTTTTAATTGGGTAGTTTGTCTTTTTATTGTTGAGTAGTAATATTTCTGCATGTATCATGGATATTAAACCCTAATCAGATATGTGACTTCCAAATATTTTCTCCCATTGAGTTGGCTGCCTTTTCACCCTTTTGACAAAGTCCTTTGAGGTGCAGAAGTGTTTAATTTTGAAAAGGACCCATTTATCTGTTTTTTCTTTCATTGCTTATGGTTTGGGTGTAAGATCCAAGAAACCACCACCTACCACAAGATCTTTAAGATATTTCCCTATATTTTCTTCAGTAATTTTATGGTCCTGGCTTTTATATTTAGGTCTTTGATCCATTTTGAGTTGATTCTTGTATAGGGAGTGAGATATGGGTTCTCCTTCATTCTTTTGGTTATGGATATTCAGTTCTCCTAGCACCATTTGTTAAAGAGACTGTTTTATCCTATTAATATGAACTTGGTAGGTTTGTCAAATACCAGTTGGCCATAGAGGATAGAGTTCACTTCTATACTCTTAACTCTATTCCACTGATCAATGTGTCAACCTTTATGCCAACACCATGCTGTTTTGACCACTGTAGCTTTGTATTATGTTTGAAGGTAAGGCTGTGAAAGTCCTCCCACATCACCCTTCTTTTTTGGGATGCTTTTGGCTATTAGGGTGCTCTTTCCCCTCAAAATAAATTTGGTAATTGACTTTTCTGTTTCTATAAAGAAAGCTGTTGGAATTTTTGTTGGTGCATTGACTCTTAAATCAGCTTGGGTAGGATTGATATCTTCACAATCCATGAAAACAGAATGTCTTTCCATTTGTTTAAGTCTTCATCAATTTCTTTTAGCATTGTTTTATATTATAGTTTTCTGCATATAGGTCCTTTACTTCTTTGGTTAAATTGATTCCTAAGTATTTGAGTCTTTTTGTTGCTACTGAAAACGGAATTGTTTTCCTGATTTCCTCCTCAGATTGTTCAATACTAGTGTACAGAAACATTATGATTTCTGTGTGTTGATCTTGTAACCTGCCACTTTGCTGAACTCACTTATTAGCTGAAGTAGCTTTGTTGTAGACATTTCAAATTTTTCTAAACATAGGATCTTGTCATATGCAAATAGAGAGAGTTTTACTTCCTTTTTTCCTATTTGGATGACTTTTATTTATTTATTTTTCTTGTCTCATTGCTCTAGGTAGAACTAGCACAATACTGAATAACACAGGTGACGGTGGGCATCCTTGTCTTGTTCCTGATCTTAGATGGAAAGCTTTTAACTGTTCCCCATTGAGTATGATGATGGCTATAGGTTTTTCATATATTCCCTTCATCATATTGAGGAATTTTCTTTCTATTCCTATCTTTTGAAGTGTTTTTTATCTAGAAAGGATGCTGGATTTTGTTGAATGCCTTTTCTTTTCTTTTTAAAAAAAATTCTTTGTCTTTATTTATTTATTTTTAATGTTACATTCAAAAAATATGAGGTCCCCATATGCCCCCTACCCCCTCACCCTACTCCTCCCATAACAACAACCTCCTCCATCACCATGGGACATTCATTGCACTTCGTGAATACATCTCTGAGCACTGCTGCACCACATGGTCAATGGTCCACATTATAGTTTACACTCTCCCCCAGTATACCCAGTGGGCCATGGCAGGACAGAAAATGTCCAGTAACTGTCCCTGCAGTACCACCCAGGACAACTCCAAGTCCTGAAAATGCCCCCACAGCACATCTCTTCTTCCCACTTCCTACCCTCAACAGCTACCATAGCCACTTTCTTCATCCAATGCTACATTTACTTCCATTACTAATCACATTAGTTCCAGAATAGAATATCAGTAAGTCCACTCTAATCCATACTCTATTCCTCCATTCTGTGGACCCTGGGATGGTTATGTCTGCTCCACCTCTGTATCGAGAGGGTGCTTAGATTCCACTTGGATGATGGATGCAATTCTCCTGTTTGCAGCTGTAGGCACTCTTGGCTCCCTGGTGTGGTGGTTGACCTTCTTCACCCCCCTGTTAGCTGGCTGGGGTAAGTCCAATAAACCAGAGGATAAGAGTTGCTAGTCTGTTGAGGCTCAGGGCCTGGCTATCACATGGACAGTCCATAGTTTCAGGTCCCCTGAGTATACACTAAACCCCAGCGCCAACCACAGGTCTGGTAAAAGTAACAGGAGAGGCTTGTGAACAAAGATCACATCTGAGTCCAACTCCATCACACTCAGGAACACACAAACTCCAAAGTAGGGCCAGCTGACATGGCACTGAAGTCCATCTGCCATGACCATAGAAACTGTGGGTCTCTGTAGCCCTCAGAAGAACCAATACCTGGGGTTGTATCTATTTCAGCTGTCTCTGGGACTCTGCTGAGGTGTGTGTAAGGGCAACCACTCTGATAACCTCCCGGCTCTTTTTTGGATAGTCATAGCCATATAAACTCATTTGTTCTTTCCATTTCCCCCTTTTATTCAAGGTCAAAAAGCATTTTTAACTCCTGATATTACATGTAGGCTGAGATATTCTGCTGGTCTGGGTTGACCCTTTTATTCAAGGTCTTTCTCCAGCCACATCATCAGCTGGTACTTGGTAGTAATCCCTCAGTGCCAGGGAGGTTCATCCCCGGGAGTCATGTCCCACACTGGGGGGAAGGCAATGCATTTACATGCTGAGTAGGAACGCCACATTTGAGCAACATGGAGGCTCCCAGGAGGTAACTCTTAGGCACCCTGCAGCTCTAGGCCTAGTTCTTATTTCAGACACACAGGCTCACAAGCATAGTCATTAGCATCAAGGGCTCATTGTTGGACCATCCTTCCTTATTGGTCTTAGCCATTGCACTCAGGGGATTGTTGCTGTTCCATTAAGGAATGTGACAGAGCTCCCCCGGTCAGGAACTCAGCACTCCCCCAGCCGTCATTCCCAACTGTAACCACTATGAGAATATCCAAACATTTTTATGCAACCCGCACATATGCCCTGGAGAACTCCCTCCCAATCGTGCGCCCCCCCACCAATAACACCCCATGCCAGTATTCCTCTCCTGCCACCATCGAACCCCTCTGTGGTCCAAAACCTCCTGAAAATGAAGCCCAATATATTGCCAGGTTCCATTAATAGTAAAATGGAATATAGTGATGGGTTTAGAGGTTAGATATAGAATACATACTAATTTAGAAAAATTAAAGTAAAAATAAATTGGGGTATCAAAAAATTAAAAAATGAAAAAGCTTTGTTTTTGATGTTTTGCCTTCCATCACTGCAATAAGTGTTGCCCTGTGTGCACATTGGCAAGGCAACTTCTTCCATCTCTTCCTCAGTGTCTATGTCCTTTCTTTTTCTTATTTTTTTTCTAATTATTAAGCTTGTCTTCACAAAAGTTTTAGACCACAGTAATTCATATATACAATATATGGTACTCCCACATATTCAACATCAGATACTTGTCTCTTCCCCAGCAATAATATTTTTACATGTTCATACTATATTTACTGCAACTAATGTACAGATATTGAGACAATAGCTTTCAAACAAGGTTACACTTGGGTTTACATTGTGGTTTATATTTTAGACTATACAATTTTCCAAAATTTTAGTTCTTATGTTTCACATTATGATTTACATTTTAGCTTATAGGCCCCTATACATTTTTGGTGTAATTTAACATGTCCTATATCCATCCTTGCATAATGTGGTTAAATGCCTTTTCTGCATGAATCAAGATGATCATTGTAAGGGTAGCTAGACCCCAATAATTAAATGGCCTAAGTGTCCTGGATACTTCTTTGCTAATATCCAAGATGCAGTGACACAGCGTAACTGCACTCAGCTTCCACGGGATGAAATGACCCATATGCCAGTATATGTAACATGATAGGTATGCCACTGTAAGAGTCAGTCATATATTCTGATAGTAGTAACATAAAAGTAGCTCCCATGTAAACAGAGGAGCAGAGAGAACAAAGAAAGCTTAAAGGAGCAGGAACTGGAGAGAGCAGAGAAAAGTGGAAAAGAGCGTGGAATAAACTCAAAATGCATAAACTCCCTGTGGCTCTACGTGCCTTCTTTGCAAACGACTCTGACTCCCCCATTCTGGCAGAGGATCTTGGACCCACAATCATGTTTGTTTTTTCTTTCAATTTGTTAATGTGGTGTATTACATTAGTTGATTTTCTTACCCTTGCATACCAAGAACAAGTCCTACTTGGTTGTGGTGTATACTTCTTTTGATATGCTCTTGGATTCTCTTTGCAAGTATTTTGTTGAGAATTTTTGCATCTATGTTCATTAGAGAGATCGATCTGTAATTTTCTTTTCTTTTAGTAGCTTTATCTGGTTTTGGTATTAGGATGATCTTGGCTTTATAAAATGTGTTGGATAATATTCTCTCCTCTTCCATATCTGTTCCTGGACTTGTCTTTGTTGGGAGATTTTTTGCAACTGATTCAATTACTTTAAATGTGATTGGGGAAGGAGATGTAGCTCAAATGGTTGAGCACTGCTTCTCATGTACAAGGTCTGGGGTTGATCCCCACCTCCTCCTAAAAACAAACAAATGAAGAAAATAATTCTTATTGGGGAGTGGGTATAGCTCAGTGGCTGAGCACCTGCTTCTCATGTACAAAGTCCTGGGTTCAATCCCTAGTACCTCCTTCAAAAAATGTGATTGGTTTGTTAAGTTCTCATATTTCTCATAGAGTCAATGTAGGTGTTTTGTACATTTCTAGGAATTTGTCCATTTTATCTAGGTTGTCTAGTTTGTTGGCATAGAGTTATTCATAATATCCTATTATGATCCTTTTTATTTCTTTGGGATCAGTCGTAAATTCCTCCCTTTCATTTCAACTCATTTATTTTATTTTGGAAATTTGTGTGAGTCTAGTTGATTAGTTGTCTCAAATCCTGCATCTCTTCTGGGGTCTTGATATATTCCTTTGCTTGGGCCATTTCTTCCATTTTCTTAGTATGGTTTTTAATTTTTTGCTGATGTCTAGGCTTCTATTAATAATTAGGATGATGAGTTTATTCAGATGCTCAATATCTCTCTCTTTCATAGGGATTTTGTGGTGGGAGTCTCTGTGTTATTGCTCTTCTTTGATTCTTGGTTCAACCTGTGCAGGGTCTATTAGGATTGTCCCTGTTAGTTGCTCAAAACTGGGCCCTGGATCCAGTAATGGGTTGCAGACTCATTTCCAAGGACCTTGGGTGGGGAGCCTGTAAAGGCCAGAAAAATCTTTTTTTATTTATTTACTTTTAATTTCCTCAAATGCACATCCTTGGTCAACCAGCAGACAGTGCTTTTCAACAGACTTCTCAGTTCAAAGCCTGTTCAAGTGTTTTCACTGCAACTCGGACAGGATCAATGTGACAGAAGATTCTGCCTGGAGGCTAAGAGCCTCATGATTCAAACTTTCTTAGAGGCAGTTCTCCAAACTTTGCTGGCAGCCCTGTCCCTTCTCCCTGGTACAAAATAATTCCTCTTCCCTCTGCATCCTAAACAACCAATCCTGGTCAGTAGGGAGGTTGATTGAAAGTGTTGGATCTCTTTAGTCCCCAAATGGCTCCCAGAGTGAACAATGACATGACCTCACCCTGCATGGGAAGGGCTCATTGGATGTGGCAGACTAGATCTGTGAGCCAAATGTTGAATCAGCCTTAGGCTGCATCCCTTTCTCCCCTTTCCTTGGGAGGTGGATCCCTGCATCACCCTTTGTCTATAGCCACAGGCCAAGACCAAAGGTTTCAAAACTGTCTGCTCATAGGGTGGGGGAACAGTGCCAGTGGCTGCAGCTGCAGCTTCCACTTAAAGTCTTTCCAGGGAGATTCTTTTCTTGTGTCCCTCTTTCTTCTGAGTGGTGTCAGCCTTCCCCTACTGTCCTAAACCCTAGAACGTTTTTTCCAGGCTGCTTCTGCCTGTCGTCTTGCTATTTCTCTGGAATAGAAGAGAGTCCCTTGTCTTTCTAATCTACCATCTTCCCAGGAGTCTTCAACTGAATTTTGATAAGCCTACCAAGTCCACTTTTCTGGAACAGAAGAGGCAGCTTAAAAAATGGTGCTGGGAGAACTGGATATCCATGCTGAAAGAATGAAAGAGGATTCCTATGTCACTTCCTATACAAGAATCAACTCAAAATGGATCAAAGACCTAAACATAAATGCCAGGACATAAAACTACTAGAAGAAAATATAGGGAAATATCTTAAAGATCTTGTGGTAGGTGGTGGTTTCTTAGATCTTACAACCCAAAGCACAAGCAATGAAAGAAAACAATAGATGAATGAGATCTCCTCAAAATTAAACACTTCTGCACCTCAAAGGACTTGTGAAGAGGGTAAATAGGCCACCTACTCAATGGGAAAAATATTTGGAAATAATATCCAACAAGGGTCTAATATCCATGATATATACAGAGATGCTTTAACTCAACAATAAAAAGACAAACTATCCAATAAAAAATTGGCAAATGACTTGAATAGATATTTTTCTCAAAAAGAAATACAAGGGAAGCAGACTTGGCCCAGTGGATAGGGCGTCCGTCTACCACATGAGAGGTTCAAACCCCGGGCCTCCTTGACCCATGTGGAGCTGGCCCATGCACAGTGCTGATGCGCGCAAAGAGTGCCCTGCCATGCAGGGGTGTCCCCTGCGTAGGGGAGCCCCACGCGCAAGGAGTGTGCCTCGTAAGGAGAGCCACCTAGCACAAAAGAAAGTGCAGCCTGCCCAGGAATGGTGCCACACACAAAGAGAGCTGACACACAAGATGACACAACAAAAAGAAACACAGATTCCGTGCTGCTGACAACAACAGAAGATGACAAAGAAGACACAGCAAATAGACACAGAGAACAGACAACTGGGGTTGGGGGGGAAGGGAGAGAAATAAAATAATAAATAAATAAATCTTTAAAGAAAAGAAATACAAATGGTGAAAAAACACATGAAAAATTGTTCAACATCACTGGCTATTATGGAAATGCAAATCAAAGCTACGATGTGATATCATTTCACACTTAACTAGAATGGCCACTGTTAACAAAACAGAAAACTACAAGTGTTGGAGAGGATGTGGAGAGATAGGAACAGGTATTCACTGTTGGTGGGAATGTAGACTGGTACAGCCACTGTGGAGGACTGTTTGGCGGTTCCTAAGAAAGTCAGATATAGATCTACCATGTGACCTGGAATACTTCTACTACACATGTACCAAGAAGAACTAAGAGCAGTGACACCAACAGACATCTGCACACTGATGTTCATAGTGACATTACTCACAATTGCCAAAAGATGGAAACAACCCATGTGTCCATCAACCGATGAATGGATAAATAAACTGGTATATACACAATGGAATATTATGCAGCTGTAAGAAGAAATGAATTTACGAAGCATATGACAACATGTGAACCTGGAGGACATTATGTTGAGTGAAACAAGCCAGGCATAAAAGGACATATATTGTACGATTTCACTATTGTGAACTAAAGATAATGAGTAAATTCATGGAGTTAATAACTAGAATATAAGTCACCAGAGAAAAGAATACACGTAGAGAATGGAAACCTGAGATTTTATCTGTGCAGAATTGGTAGAAAGTTGTTTGCAACTGTTTAGAAATGAATAGAAATGGTGAAAGCACATGATAGGATTTGTAAATAGTAATGCTAATGTATGGGTATGATAGTGGTTTGCTTTTTTTTTTTTTTAGTAATGAAAATGCTGTAATAGTGATTGAAGTGATGAATGCACAACTCAGTGATTATACCAAAAGCATTGATTGTACACTTTAGATAAATTATATGGTTTGTGAACAAAGGTGGGTTTGGGTAAAAATACACCAAATATAAGATATGAGGGAAGTGGACTTGGCCCAGTGGTTAGGGCGTCCGTCTACCACATGGGAGGTCCATGGTTCAAACCCCAGGCCTCCTTGACCCGTGTGGAGCTGGCCCGTGCGCAGTGCTGATGTGTGCAAAGAGTGCCATGACACACAGGGGTGTCCCGGCGTAGGGGAGCCCCACGTGCAAGGAGTGTGCCCCGTAAGGAGAGCCGCCTAGCACCAAAGAAAGTGCAGCCTGCCTAAGAATGGCGCCACCCACATGGAGAGCTGACACAAGATGACGCAGCAAAAAGAAAACACAGATTCCCGTGCCGCTGACAACAACAGAAGCAGACAAAGAAGATGCAGCAAACAGACACAGAGAACAGACAACTGGGGTGGGGGGGGGGGGGAAGGGGAGAGAAATAAATAAATAAATCTTAAAAAAAAAAAGATATGAACTATAGTTAGTAGTAATGCTTTAATGATGCTTTTTCATAATTTGTCACAAGTATTTCGCAACAATGTCAGGTATTTGTGGTTGGATGATATATGGGAGCCCTGTATGATGTTACGCATGTTTGCTTTGTAAGCTCACAACTTTAACTATATACTTATTGCTTATGTATGTTCATGTATGAATGACATACTTCAATAAATTTTTTAATGAAAAAAAACATGGTACTATCACAAAAACAGACATACAGGCCAATGGAACCCAACTGAGAGCTCAGAAAGCAACCCTCACACTTATGACCAATTGATTTTTCACTAGGTGGCATAGACTCTCAGTTTGGAAAGAATAGTCTCTTCAACAGATGGTGCTGCAAATACTGGATTTCCATTTGCAAAAAAAATTAAAAAAAAAAAAAAAGAATGAGGAGGACCCTTACCTCATACCACATTAAAAAATAACCCAAAATAGATCAAAGCCTAAATATAAGAGCTGGAACTATCAAGCTCATAGAAGAAAATGTAGGAAAGCATCTGTGTTAGGCAATAGTTTCTTATACGTCACTCCCAAAATACAAGCAACAAGAGAAAAAAATAGATAAATGGGACCTCATCTAAATAGAAAACGTTTTGTTTCTCAAAGGACTCTATTAGGAAAGTAAAAAAGACAACCTACACAGTGGGAGAAAATACTTTGATACCACATATCCAGTAAAGTATATATATATATCCAGTATATATAAAGAAATCCTTCAACCTAATGACAAAAAGACAGACAACTCAAGTAAAAAAATGGGTGAAAGGCTTAAACAGACATCTCTCCAAAGAAGATATGAAAATGGCCAGAAAGTACATGAAAAGATGCTCAATATCTTTAGCCATCAGGGAAATGCAAATCAAAAACCACAATGAATTACCACTTCACCCCCATTAGAATGGCTTCTATTTTTTTAAAAAAATCAGAAAATAACAGGTATTGGAGAGCATGTGAAGAAATAGGGGGCAGCGGACTTGGCCCAGTGGTTAGGGCGTCCGTCTACCACGTGGGAGGTCTGTGGTTCAAACCCTGGGCCTCCTTGACCCGTGTGGAGCTGGCCCATGTGCAGTGCTGATGCGCGCAAGGAGTGCTGTGCCGTGCAGGGGTGTCCCCCACGTAGGGGAGCCCCACGCTCAAGGAGTGCGCCCCGTAAGGAGAACTGCCCAGCGCAAAGGAAAGTGCAGCCTGCTCAGGAATGGTGCCACACACACGGAGAGCTGACACAACAAGATGACGCAACAAAAAGAAACACAGATTCCCGTGCTGCTGACAATAACAGAAGCGGACAAGGAAGACTCAGCAAATAAACACAGAGAACAGACAATGGGGGGGAGGGGAGAGAAATAAATAAGTAAATAAATCTTTAAAAAAAAGAAAGAAATAGGAACACTCATTCATTGCTGGTGGTGATATAAAATGGCGCAGTCACTGTCGAAGACATTTTTGTGGTTCCTTAGAAAGCTAAGTATAAAACTACCATAGAGGAGCAAATGTGGCTCAAGAGCTTGAGCACCTGCTTCCCACATGGGAGGTCCCAGGTTAGGTCCCAGTGCCTCCTAAAAACAAAACAAAGCAAAACAACAAGCAAACAAACAAAAAGACCAACTCAGGGGAGCCAATGGGACTTAGTGGTTGAGCACCAGCCTCCCACATAAGAGGTCCCAGTTTCAGTTCCCAGTCTCGGTACCTCAAAAACAAACACAAACACAAACACAAACAAAAAGTACCATATGACCTAGCAATCCCTTACTATTTGTATGCCCAAAAGAATTGAAAGCAGGGATTCAAACAGATATTTGCACACCGATTTTCATAGCAGCATTATTTGCAGTTGCCAAAAGATGGAAGCAACCCAAGTGTCCCTTAACCAATGAATGGATAAATAAATGTGGCATATACATACAATGGAATATTATTCAGCCATAAAAAGGAATGAAGGCGTGATACAAGCGACAACATGGATGAACCTTGAAGACACCATGTTGAATGAAATAATCTAGACATAAAAGGACAAATACTGTATTAGCTCATTTGTTTGAAAAAATTAGAATAAGCAAACTCATAGCATCAGAACCTAGGTTACCAGGGGCAGGGTAAGGATAAGGAATGGGAAGTTAGGGCTTAAAATGTTGGGAAGCAGACTTGGCCCAGTGGTTAGCGTGTCCATCTACCCCATGGGAGGTCCACGGTTCAAACCCCGGGCCTCCTTGACCCGTGTGGAGCTGGCCCATGCGCAGTGCTGATGCGCGCAAGGAGTGCCCTGCCACGCAGGGGTGTCCCCCACATAGAGAAGCCCCATGCGCAAGGAGTACGCCCTCTAAGGAGAGCCGCCCGGCGCTAAAGAAAGTTCAGCCTGCCCAGGAATGGCACGGCACACACGGAGAACTGACACAACAAGATGATGCAACAAAAAGAAACACAGATTCCCGTGCCCCTGACAACAACGGAAGCAGACAAAAACAAGAACACAAAGCAAATGAACACAGAGAACAGACAACTGGGGGGAGAAGGGGGACAGTGGAGAGAAATAAATAAAATAAATCTTTAAAAAAAATGTGCAGGGTCCTAGTTGGAATGATGGAAATGTTTTGGTAATGAATGATGGTGATGGTGGCACAACATTGTGAATGCAATTAACAGCACTGGAATATATATCTGAATATGATTAAAAGAGGAAATGTTAGATTGTATATGTAGTAACAGAATAAAATTAAAATAAAAAACCCTCATGGGACTATACTATACAGTGAATCCTAATAGTTTATTTTTCTGGGAGAGAAGTTTAATTAATAGTACAATTATAAAAATGTGCTATAATCAATTATGACAAATGTTCCACACCAAGGCAAGGTGCTGGTGGTGGGATGGGGTATGGGAATCCTGTATTTTATGCACGATTGTTCTGTAAACCAACAACTTCTCTAATAAAGGGGTGAAACCATGTACTGATACATACTATGACATGAATGAACTTTGAACACATTATACTAGGTAAAAGATACAAAAGAACCATGGGATTCCATTTATATGGAATGTCCAGAATAGGCAAAGAGAGAGAGACAGAAAGTAGATTAGTGGTTGCCAGGGCTGGGTGGGGAGGGAATGGGAATGATTGCTAATGAGGATAGATTTTTATTTGGAGTGATGAAAATATTCTGGAATTAGATAGTGGTGATGGTTGCACAACTCTATGAACATACAAATACCATTGAATTGTATACTTTTAAAGGATGATGTGAAATGTTTTGTTTTTTGTGTGTATGTGTGTATTATATTTCAATTTAAAAAAACAACAAATCTAATACTGAGAGATACTAGTAGCACTGAGCTCACCTAGTGTCCAGATCCTGGCTTCTAAATGTACTTCTTCACCAAAAGGGACCAAGTCTGGAGCAGAGAAGGTACAAGGTGAGTCTAGGACATTCCATTGTGTCTGAAAGTGAGGACGTGCTCAAAGAATGATGGGACGTATTGAAAGGACTCTGGCCAAATTTGGGACAACTTAAGCATCAAGAAGAAGAATGACTGTAATTGATTACAATATATTCAGTAAATTAAAATCCATGAACTCAAGATTACAAAGAGGAAAGAAAAAGTGAAAAAAATGTTTCTTTACAGAAGAGTGTCAGTAAATAGATGTAAAAGGAATTATAGAATTAGAAAATCCTCATTTTGCAACTTCTAATGAAACAATTGATTCAGACAAGGATTGGCAATAGATGCTACAACTATTAGGTGAAAGACTATTAGGAAACCAGATAATCATCAGATCACGTATTAATTTAATTGCAAATGGAAAAATATAACTTTGCAATGGAGAAGTCTGCAATCACCACCTTAAACAGGTGCTCAAATTTAGCATCATTAATTATGGAAAAACTTGATATTTGTGCTTCCTAGTGTGATGCTATATGAATCACACAACACCACCTATTAAGTATTCTTTCTAAAATGTGTGGCATGAAGGTAATTAACCTTCTTAGACCTGATCTCCATTTTTTAAAAATTCAGGGGCTAATGGGACAAGTCAAAGGGCCTTTCATATGGTATTCTAAAAGGTAATTGGTCTAAAATATTAAAAAAGTCAATGTCATGAAGAAAAAAGGATCATTAGCAGTAAGGGGAATGCTGTAGATTAAAAAACACTTGAGAGTCAATTAAATAACACCTATAACAGAAACAACAAAACCCAACACTTGTTTAGTAAGCGCCTATTGTTAGCTGCACTTAGATTTTGTAAATTAGTGCTAAAATGATGCAAGTGCATTAATTTATAATGCTTTGGTGATAATCTCCAATATTTATTAAAACTTTTTAATAAAAGGAAAATTTTATTCCAGTTCCCTTCTGTATTCCCTCCCCTATGGGAAAAGAAATCATAATCATATAAATACCTATCTTTTTTAAAAACCTGTCTTTTAAAAAGTTTAATTAATTAATTAATTACTTCTCTCCCCGCCCTCCTCCCCCCAGTTTTCTGCTCCCTATATCCATTCCCTGTGTGTTCTTCTGTATCCACTTGTATTCTTGTCAGCGACACCTGGAATCCGTGTCTCCTCTTGCTGCCTCCTTTTGCTGAGTTCTCTTGCTGTGTCATCTCTCCGTGTGTGTGGAGCCTTTCCTGGGCAGGCTGCACTTTTTTTGTGCAGGGCTGTTCTCCTTACGGGGTGCACTCCTTCCACACGAGGATCCCCTACGCGGGGTCACCCCTGTGTGGCAGGGCACTCCTTGTGCACATCAGCACTGCACGTGGGCCAGCTCCACACGGGTCAGGAGGCCCCAGGGTTTGAACCTTGGACCTCCCATATGGTAGGCAGATGCCCTATCCGTTGGGCCAAATCCACTTCTGAAATACCTATCTTTGAAAGCAACTAATACAGCATATGTGTCAAGATATTTGTGCAATTTATCACTGAAGCACAGATTCAGGTTGTTAAGAAAATAGAAATGCACAGAACAACTTTTCCTTTCACTGGACGTGCAAAATCTCTCCACCTGTTAATATCATTAAGTACAGTATCAGCCACACCCTATCGTAATATTTCTAGTCAAAATGCAGTGTTTAGAATAACATTGCCCAATAAAAATATAAGGTGAGCCACAAATGTTAGCCCCATATGTAATTTTAAATTTTCTAATAGCCACATTGATAAAGCAAAGAAACAGGTAAAATTAATTTAGTAGTCTATTTTATTTCACCCAATGTATTCAAAATATTATCCTTTCAACAAATAATCAATATAAAAATTATGAAAGAGATATTTTACATTCTTTTTTGTACTGTCTTTGAAATGTAGTATATATTTTAACCATTTTGGCACATCTCAGTTTGGACTAGCCACACTTCAAGTACTCAATAGTGGCTTAAATATTGGACAATATGAATCTAGAATATAAATATTGGATCTACATAGAATTGGTTTTAAGTGCTACAGATGAACAGTAACAAATACAAAAATTTCAAAAGTGAACTTTGCTCATGTGTATTTTTGATCTACTTTTGCTTGGGAGTTTTTTCAGGGAATTAAAAATAAGCTGAAAAAAATTTGTTTATATACCAATAAGTGACCAAGATAGTTGCATTTAGGACAAAAGAGCAGGGATAACCAGAAGAAAAGACCCTTCAATTTTACAACATATGTGTTCAAAATCATTAAACACGGAATTATCTTATATTGATAGCTTGCCATCAGTGTCTCAACATAAATAACAACGTTTCCACATCCCGTCAATTCTTCCTTCAAACAAACCTTTGCATTTTTCTTTTCAGATGCCCACGGCTCAGACCTTAACCCTATCGCCTTTTCACCCCACTGGGTAGTAGAAAAGGTTTCTCATTGGTCTCTGCTTCTGAAGTTTTCCAGCCCCACCTCACTGATACCACCAGATTTGTCCTTCTCCAACCACCTCCTTACGTCCCAGCCACGCTGGATGAAAGGTTTCTAATCTCTGTCTTCGCCTGTCATTCTACCTTGAATACCATCTACCTTCCCCCTGCAACTCAGGCTCACTTCCTGCTTTTGCACTTTTTATCATGCTATTTCCCACAGCTAATATTTCTCATTTCCCTGTCTCTGGCTAAGTCCTAGCCACCTTTCCCTGCTGGGAGTAAATTTTATCTCCTTCCGGGAGCGTTTGCTGTCCTGTTTTTAGGCTGCTCACACCTCTTCCTGCCCACGTTAGGTCCCTTGCCAGTCACTGTGGTTCACTGTCTCATGATTGTTCCCGCTGTATCTTATCTTGCTCTGGAGCCTGCAGGGGCAGGTCACTGATTCCGGCAGCTCCTCAGCACCCCACACGGTGCTGAGCTCACAGAAGGCACTAGGAAGATTCTCCCTGAACTGTGTTCCCAGGGCTTCTCCACACTTTACAGAAAGTCAAAAGGCACACATAATGCTTGTTTTTGTGTGAAACCCATGGCTGCTTTTGTCCAGACACTAGATCAGCACCACTGAAGACATTTAGCTTTTGTCAGAGCTCTTGCAAACTTAACCTCGATTCTTCACCCTTTCCCGGATCCGTGCCCTTTGCAATGTGACGTTGTAGCTCATCCCCTCAGGAGGTGGAGCCCATTTCCCCAGCCTTGAATCTAGGCTGGCCTTGCCACTTGCTTTGGCCATTAAAATGAAACAGAAGAGAAAAACTGCCAGCTACGAGACTAGGCCCCAAGGGAGGAGGGTCAGTGTGGACTCAGCAGGAGGAAAGTCCGGAGTCTGGGTCCTCACATGTCGGTCAGGCTCTGCCAGAAACCAACAAGGGGACCTCAGGCAGGCACCTTCCCTCCTGGTCTTCGGTTTCCACATCTGTGAAATGAAGAGATTCAGCCAGGAAAATCATCAAGACTCTTCCACATCTTTTTCATTTAATGTTCAGGAATAACGTTTATATGCATATGTTACATATAGCCTTTTTTACCGTTCGAGTCGATTGAATTATTTGCCAGCTGTTGTAGAAAATGAGAGTATTCTATATACAGAACAGATAATCCAGACACTGTGTTCACACAGTTTTAACAGTCTTGGAAAATAGTCACTAAATTGTGTGTTCGTATACCATTGTCTCATTTAATTCTCACAACAACCATGGGAGATAGATATTAATTTCTCTTTGCAGCTGGGGAAACAAACCCATGTAGGTTATACAGCCTCGCCTAGGTCACAAAGTTCATGGCTGTGGATGGACCTGGGATGTAGACCTCAGTCCTACTCACAGCCCATGTCCTGCCCGGTGGACACGCCGTCATGCAATGACTGGGATGGCTCATAATAGATACGGATGTTAACTTAATTACCTATATGCCTTCTGGTGTGAGGACAACCTATTAAAAAACTTTAAAACTGGTAATTTTTTCATACCTTAATTTTTTTCCTTCAGAGTTTCTGCCTGGGAGCAAGTTCCCAGTCAGAACCTACTCACCTCTGTTTCTTCAGGACCGTTCTCCCAGTTAGGGTCTGCCCTGGCCAGTGGCTCACATGTCACAGGATAACATTGACATTTAGAATGTGGATGTTATATTCACATGAAGATATCTCTTTATTCACAAGGTACATTGATAAGGGTGAAGGAAAAAGCTTTCCTCACAACTTGAAACTTGTGGCCCCTTACTGGACACCAGCGCTGATAGCACACTGTGACTTGATACTCTAATGATTCTTGTAAGTATCAAGTGACTAGTACAATGTAAAGAATTAAATAGGTTTTGTATTTTCAAAAGGTCCACTTGTTAAATATAAACATTTAAAATATGCTCTGACTTTTATGACCCCAATTTGAAATTTCTAAATTTTACAATACATTAGAAGACTTGATAAATGGAACAAATGGGCTGATCTGCTAAGAGAAACTGTTTCCTCTCACATCTGGATCATTTGGGTACAGAGGACCCTGTTATAGGATGGCTGATTTCACGTTAGCTGAGTCTGAATGAACTCTTTCTAGAAAGGAACAGAATACAGCTAATTTCCTCTTGTTCTTAAATAGGCAATTACTCTAAAAGGATGGTTGTCTACATCACTCCATTCCTATCCCCTGCTCCCAAATCAGATGGTTAACCTCTTGATTTACCAACTTAAAGAAACATTTGATCAAAAACAAAACAAAACAAAATATAAATACAGACTTTTGCTTCAGCTATGACAGGGCAGCTGATATCAGATTTATTTATTTTAAAGATTTATTTTTTATTTATTTTTCTTCCCTTGCCACCCCCCCCTCCCCAGTTGTCTGCTCTCTGTGTCCACTCGCTGTGTATTCTTCTGTGACCACTTCTATTCTTATCAGTGGCACTGGGAATCTGTGTTTCTTTTTGTTGCATCATCTTGGTGTGTCAGCTCTCCGTGTGTGCGGTGCCATTCTTGGGCAGGCTGCACTTTCTTTGGCGCTGGGCGGCTCTCCTTACAGGGTGCACTCCTTGTGCGTGGGGCTCCCTTACATGGGGGACACCCCTGCGTGGCACAGCACTCTTTGTGCGCATCAGCGGCCAGCTCCACATGGGTCAAGGAGGCCTGGGGTTTGAACCGTGGACCTCTCATGTTGTAGGTGGACGCCCTATCCATTGGGCCAAGTCTGCTTCCCTGATATCAGATTTATTCTCGCACTGAGACCCATTTTAAAAACTGGATTAAAAAACCTGTTTTATGAAAGCTGTTTAAAAGCACTGGAGAGTAAGTTAGACAGCTAAGACTTAAAAGACCATTATTCTGAAAAGGGGGAAGTACATTGAATTGTGTTCCATATTCCCAATAAATCAGCAGCCTGGAACCTTCAGAAAGGTGACTGAGCTGTGGAAACAAAAATTGGAGTTCTGGGCTACATAGGTGGTCAGAATTTGTGAGGTCAAGATCCCACAAGAAAAGGGAACTGTGGAAAAGTGAGCCTAAAATCCTATTTATAATCCTCTCTCAAGACTTTCGCTGATGATTAAGTTGAGCTCATGAGACTCCAAGAAAATGAACAGGAAGTTCCTAAGGGGCTAAAAAGGTAAGCAGAGATTTTGGCAGTCTCCCATTTATGATGACAAATATCAGAGTGCAGAATTCATCTTCTGGTGAGCCCTTGAACAGAGCATATTCCTGGGAGTAAAGGCAAACTGAGCAGCCTTAGCTGGCCTGAGGTGGTATCTGCCTTGATTCCTCTGCCTGCCCGTGTGAGGAGGTTTCCGTGTGAGGGTGGTCCAGGCTCAGCGTCAGAGCCAGAACCCCATGAGGAGGGCTGCCCAGGGTGGGGCGAAGAGGCTGTTCAGAGTGAGGAGAGCATTTGAGGGGGGTGCTCAGCATAGGGAGGGCACCCAAAGTCAGGTGGCCCGTCCTGGGGATTTGGAGGCGAATCAGAATAAGGAGGGTGTTCCTGTGCGGGGGAAGTGCTCTGTGGTGAGGTGACAGAGCCTGAGCAGGATGAGAAAGCCACCCACACGGGGGTGTGGGAAGCCCAGGGTGGGGCTTCAGAGCCTGGCCTTCGGTGTAGAAGACCAGCCTGTAGAAGACCAGCCTGGCCTTCGGTGATGAAGCTCAAGCAGGTGAAGAGGGAGTTCGTACCGCAGGCTGGCCAGTGTGAGAGGACAAACTCCAAATGGCAGCTTTGCATGAGAGAGGGATTGATGGCAGTGATGGAGAATTGGTAACAAATCAAATAACTAAACTTATTTTAAGGATGATTAGAGCTAGGTTTCTCACTGTTGGAGAGAAGAGGTACAAACACAGAAAGGGATAAAACTCGAATGAACCCAGTGATGTTGGTCTGGAAATCAAGGTATCAGTGTGAGCTCAGGGTTTTTAATGCATATAGATAAAGATAGAAATAAATATTGGTATGGACATATAGGTATATATATGTGAGTATGTACCATATACATATATGTGTATGTATACTATATGTATGTGCATACATACATACATACATATATACAAACTTACATACATACAACTCTGGTCTGTGTACTGAAAGGGTCTGGGAGAAGCAGCATCCCGGTAAGCAGTTAGTACAAGGTAAGCTTAGGGACATCTCATGACAGAAAGCCAGGAAATGCTCAGAAATGATGGGAGATGTGTCAAAAGGACATAGAACTAGTTGGAAAATTCCTCTCCATATTACATTATCCTTTTCAAGCTCACATTCATTGCGGCCTTAACTGAACAAATGTAGACAGTTCAGCTCCCACTGTCCTAGTCCACAAACATGGGCTTCCTGTCTGTTTTTCCCTCTACAGTTTGAAAACAGTTCAGTGTATTCACGGAGAATTCCCTTACACACATTTTTGGTTCTAGTCATGTTGTGTAGATCTTGCTTTTTGCATCTTTTGAGACTGTATATTTATATTTGGTTAGTACAAAATTAAAATGTTACAAATTAAAAAAAGGATACAGAAGCCAACTTGAAGGACTCCCATTAGCCAAAATTTAGGGATGGGGAGAGGATTTGACTACAAAGGGGCAGCATGAGGGAATGTTTTCTGGAGGGATGGGACTGTTCTCTAGCTTCACTGTGGTGGTGGTAAAGGAGTGAATTTGTCTGATTATAAGTTAGAAAGTAAGTTAAAAATATTAAAAGAAGTAACTTCAGTGGAAAACCCTGACAGATACCACCTTAGTCAAACATTCAAGTGAATATCACAATATTGGGACAAATTAAAACTATGTGCTACCTGAGAGAGTGTAATGAGAATGCAGCATCACTTTTGTGATATTCTTGCTATAGAAGACTAACCTGAGTCTAATCATGAGAAGATACAAGACAAACCCAATTGACTTTCTGTAAAATACCTTCTTGTATTAGTCAGCCAAAGGAGTGCTGATGCAAAGTACCAGAAATCTGTTGACTTTTATAAAGGGTGTTTATTTGGGGTAGACGCTTACAGTCATACTGCTCTAGAGTCAAACTCAAGGTTACTTAAGAGGTACTGTCTCACCCAAAATCTGTTGCCATTTGTTGATGCAGGATGGTGATGTCTGCAGGGGTTCAGCCATCTTCTTCCTCTTAAGGCTCCGTGGTCCCAGATTCTTCTGATCTCATCTCAGCTGTAGGCTGGTATAAGGTGCATCTCTCTTTCTGGGGCTCGTTTCATTCCAGGTTCAGCTGCTCTAGTCTCTTCACAAGGTCAGTTGTGGACATTCAGGCTCATCTCTCTTCCTGGGGCGTCTGCCATGTCTAATGATCTGTCTCTCTTCCTCTGTATTCTTCTTCTCTGTGTATCTACTTCTGTATGAGAGGCTATTTTATCAGTCCACCCAAGAGGCGGGGACTCAACACTGAGTCGTACTCTAATGACAGGGTTGAATCAAAACTCTAATCTTAACATACTTTAATCAGACACCTCACCTGAATCTAGTACAATCAAAGGGTTCTCAAGCCCAGAGGAACCAGACCAGTTTACAAATGTAATCAATATTTCTCTTTGGAATTCATAAATAATATCAAACTGCCACACTTCCCTATAATATTTTTTTCTTTATAAATATGTGTACTGAACATATGACTTTTAATATATTTCCTCTTCCCTATGGTTTTCTTTTTTAAAAAAATACACTTTATTTTTAGATTACAGAAAAGTTACATCAAAAGTATGGGGGGAGGCAGAGCCAAGATGGCGTCAGAGTAAGGAGCTCCTGGAGTCAGCTCATGAAACAGGGCAGTTGGTGGTCACCCAGAGCTACCTAAAGCAGCTTTTGGAGGACCCAGGAGACCAGAGGAGTATCCTGCAACATCCTTGATGGTGTGGAAGGAGGAGACTACCCATCCGCACAGAGGAATCGTGAGTAGAGCACTCCACACCATGGAGGTTGGTTCCTGTGGCATGCAAGCCACCTTGGGAGCTGTTCCATGGTTGCGGTTGGAAGTTCCATCTCCCCCAATAAAAATGAGAGGAAAACATGGTGTGGCACCAACTTCAGTTATTGATTAGTGAATTTAGTGGGCTGAAGTAGAATCCTAGGAACAACGAAACTTTGAGCATGTCCAGGTCAGAGGGAAGCTGGTGGCTGACATTCTGACTCTGCCCTGGGCAGGAGGGGAAGTGGCGCTGACTGAAAATCAGTGCTTGTAAGGACCAGCTTCCTTCCACCCAGGTTGGATTGCAGGTCTAGCCTAAACCCCAGTCCCACCTCCAGCAGGGAGGAAGCTGGGGGGAACCTGCACCACCTCTCTGAGAAGCTGTAAGCCATGCCACAGAGGCTGGTGTTGCCCATCCTACTCTAGGGGCGCAAGCCGCCTCAGGAGCTGTTCTGTGGCTGGAGCTGGAAGCTCCATTTCCCACAAACGGTGGAGGAAGAGACAGATGTCCAGTGACTTCAGCTATTGATTAGTGGACTCAGCTGGCTTAAGTATAATCCTAGAGCCAGCTAGGGTCTGAGCCTGTACAAGTGGGAAAGAGTCCGGTGGCTGTGATTTTGACTCTGCCCCCAGCATGAGGGGGAACCTGGCTGACTGAAATCCACTGAAGTTAGGGAAAGGCTTCTTTCCACCAAGATTAGACTGCAGTCCTAGCCTAGTCTCTAGCCCCACCTCCAGCAGAGAGGTAGCTGGAGGGACCTGCACCAGGCTCTCCAGGCAACTGCAAGTGCTCTCCACTGGCAGAGGCTGAATAGTTGGACACCTGGGGCTGCATTCCTGCACCCCAAGAGAATAGGAGAGGAGCTAGATACCCTCAGCCTCTCTGAGCAATGGCAGGAGTTTTCAGCCCACAGAGATTTGTTGAGTACCTTTGAGCCCATCTCCACCTCTGTCCCCCCACAGGATAGGAGGGGGCTGGTGTTGCCTCAACCTCTCAGGGCAACAGTATTGGGCTGCATAAGTCTGACTGTCAGGCACCTTGGCTCCTTTTCCATCCCCAATAGGACAAGAGACAGACTGTGTTTGCCCAGCCTCTTTGGGTAACTGCAGGTGATTTTGGCCCATACAGCCTGGTCTGGTGGGTACTTGTATATGCACCCTCACCTCCCAATAGGAAAGAAGGGAGCTGATCTTTCCACAGCCTTTTTGGGCAACAGCAGACCTACAGCCTGCATGGACTGGATTATTGGATGCCTATGACTCTACCTCCACCCCCAATAGGATAGGAGGGTTTTAGTGTCTCCACAGCCTCTCTGGACAACAAGGAGAAAGGTGGGAAAATCTTCATCAATTCCTGGCGCAATGTGGGCAGCTTCAGCATCCATAGCTGACAGCACCAACTACATCCTTGGCTCCTACTACAACAACCAGCAAGGGAGAAAAGATAAGAAATCCCTAAACTAAAGGGAGAAGCTGCATGCAGAATAAATATATCTAGCAAGCCAGATGCAGAAACACCAGCAAAAAATTACAATCCATATCAAGAAACAGGAAGAGATGGCCCAGTTAAAGGAACAAGATAAGCCTGCAGGTGACATAAAGGAGTTGAGACAACTAATTTTAGATGTTCAAACAAATCTCCTTAATAAATTCAATGAGATGGCTAAAGAGATTAAGGATATTAAGAAGACATTGGATGAGCACAAAGAAGAATTTGAAAGCATACATAGAAAAATAGCAGACCTTATGGGAATGAAAGCTGCAATAAATGAAATAAAAAATACACTGGAGGCATAGAGTAGCAGATTTGAGGAAGCAGAAGAAAGAATCAGTGAGCTCGAAGACATGGCCTCCAAAAGTGAACAAACAAAAGAACAGATGAAGAAAAGAATGGAAAAAATTCAACAGGGTCTCAGGGAACTAAATGACAATGAGACATGCAAACATACATGTCATGGGTGTCCCAGAAGGAGAAGAGAAGGGAAAAGGGGCAGAAAGAATATTTGAAGAAATAATGGTGGAAAATTTCCCAATCCTAGTGAAGGACATAGATATCCATGTCCAAGAAGCACAACATACTCCCATCCAAATAAATCCAAATAGACCAACTCTGAGACACATACTAATCAGAATGTCAAATGTCAGAGACAAAGAGAGAATTCTGAGAGCAGCAAGAGAGAAGCAACGCATAACATATAAGGGATACCCAATAAGGTTAAGCGTCGATTTCTCATCAGAAACCATGGAGGCAAGAAGGCAGTGGTTTGATATATTTAAGATACTGCAGGAGAAAATCTACCAGCCAAGGATTTTATACCTAGCAAGATTATCTTTTAAAAATGAGGGTGACAGTGTCCACAGAATGGAGGAATAAAATATGGACTAGAGTGGACTTACTGATGTTCTATTATAAAACTATCGTGATGAGTAATAGAAGAAATTTTAGCATTGAGGTGGAGAAAGTGGCCACAGTAGTTGCTGAGGGCAGGGAGAGGGTAGAAGAGATGTGATGTGGGGGCATTTTTGGGATTTTGAGTTGCCTTAATGATATTGCAGGGTCAGATGCTGGACTTTATATATCCTGCCATAACCCATTGAATGTACTAGGGGAGAGTGTGAACTACAGGATAAACTATTATTATCTGTGTAGTGCAGCGGTGCCCCAAAATGTGTTCACTGAGCACGATGAGGGTGCCGCAATGATGAAGGAGGATGTTGGTGTGGGAGGAGTGGGGTGGGGGGTATAAAGGAACTTCTTATATTTTTTAGTGTAACAGTTTTTTTTTGTGATGTATATATCTTCAAAAAAAATACAATTTACAAAAATGATGTGGTGGCGAGTGGAGAGTAGGTTATATAGGAATCTCTTATTTTTTTTTTAATGTTTTTTAATGTAACATTCCTTGTGATCTATTAATTTAAAAATAAAAAATAAATAAATGAGGGTGAGATTAGAATATTTACAGATAAACAGAAACTGAGAGAGCTTATAACAAAAAGACCAGCTTTGCAAGAAATACTAAAGGGAATGTTACAACCTGAAAAGAAAAGACAGGAGAGAGAGGCCTAGAAGAGAGTCTAGAAATGACCACTGTATCAGTAATAGTAACTAAAAGTGTCTAATATAAAATGACAGACAAAACACAAAGATCAAAATGGATGAAATAAGAACTGCCTTTACAGTAATAACATTGAATGTTAATGGGTTAAACTCCGCAATCAAAAAACACAGACTGGCAGAATGGATAAGAAAATATAAGCCATCTATATGTTGTCTGCAAGAGATACCCAACAATACCAGTAAACTGAAAGTGAAAGGTTGGAAAAAGATATTCCACGCATGTAGTACCCAAAAAAAGAGCTGGAGTAGCTATACTTATATCAGATGACACAGACTTTAAAAGCAAAACTGTTATTAGAGACAAGGAAGGACATTACATATTAATAAAAGGGATGATTCCCCAGGAAGAAATAACAATCATAAATATATATGTGCCTAAACAGGATGCCCCAAGATACATGAGGCAAACACTGGCAAAACTGAAGGAAGAAATAGGCATATCTACAATAATAGTTGGAGACTTCAATGTGCCACTCTCAGCATTGGATAGAAAATCTGGGCAGAAGATAAATAAAGAAACAGAGAGCTTGACTAATATGATAAATGGACTAAACCTAATAGACATATACAGAACATTGCACCCCAAAACAGCAGGATATGCATTCTTTTCAAGTGCTCATGGATCTTTCTCCAGGATAGACCATAAGTTGGGACACAAAGCAGATCGCAATAAATTCAATAAAATTGAAATTATACAAAGAACTTTCTCTGATCATAATGGAGTAAAGTTGGAAATCAACAAGTGGCAAATAAAGGGAAGATTCACATATGTATGGAGATTAGTCAGCACTCTCTTACATAATCAGTGGGTCAAAGAAGAAATTTCAAGAGAAATCAACACATTTCTTGAGATGAATGACAAGGAGAATGCAATGTACCAGAACCTGTGGGATGCTGCAAGGGCAGTGTTGAGAGGAAAATTTATAGCCCTCAATGCTTACATTAAAAGAGAAGAAAGAGCTAAAATCAATGGCCTAACTACACAGCTAGAGGAACTAGAAAAAGAACAGCAAACCAATCCTAAAGCAAGTAGAAGGAATGAAATAACAAAGATCAGAGCAGAAATAAATGAAATTGAGAATAAAAAAAAAAAATAGAAAAAATTAACATAACCAAAAGTTGGTTCTTTGAGAAGATTAACAAAATCAACAAACACTTAGCTAGACTGACTAAGAAAAAAGAGAGAAGATGCAAATAAATGAAATAAAAATGAAAAAGGGAACCTTACTACTGACCCCACAGAAATAAGGGAGATCATAGGAGGATACTATGAACAACTTTATGCTGAAAAACTAGACAATGTAGATGAAATGGAAAACTTCCTGGGAATGTACAAATAATCTACACTGACACTAGAAGAAATAGAAGACCTCAACAAACCAATCACAAGTAAAGAAATTGAAATTGTCATCAAACAGCTCCCCCAAATGAAAAGCCCAGGACCAGGAGGTTTCACAGGGGAGTTCTACCAAGCATTCAAAGAAGATTTAATACCAATCTTACTCAAGCTCTTCCAAAAAATTAAACAAGAAGAAACGCTACCAAATACATTCTATGAAACCAATATCACCCTAATACTAAAACCAGATAAAGATATTACAAAAAAAGAAAATTACAGACCCATTTCTCTAATGAATACAGATGCAAAAATCCTTAATAAAATACTTGCTAATTGAATCCAAGAATGCATTAAAAGAATTATTCATCATGATCAAGTGGGTTTTATACCAGGCATGCAAGGCTGGTTCAACACAAGAAAATCAATCAGCATAATACACCACATTAATAAATCAAAGAAGAAAAATCACATGATCTTATCAATTGATGCAGAAAAGGCATTTGACAAAATACAGCATCCTTTCTTGATAAAAATACTACAAAAAAAAAGGAATTGAAGGAAATTTTCTCAAATTGATAAAGGCCATATATGAAAAACCCACAGCTAACATTGTACTCAATGGTGAAAAACTAAAAGCTTTCCCACTGAGATCAGGGACAAGACAAGGATGCCCACTGTCACCACTGTTGTTCAATATAGTGCTAGAGGTTCTAGCTAGAGCAATCAGACAAGAAAAAGAAATAAAAGGCATCCAAATTGGAAAGGAAGAATTAAAACTTTCACTATTTGCAGATGATATGATTGTATATCTAGAAAATCCTGAGAAATCTACAATAAAGCTGCTAGAGCTAATAAATGATTTCACTAGTGTCAGGATACAAGATCAATACGCAAAAATCGGTGGTGTTTCTATATGCTAATAATGCACAATCTGAGGAGGAAGTCAGGGAAAAAATTCCACTTATAATAGCAACTAAAAGAATAAAATATTTAGGAATAAACTTAACCAAGGATGAAAATATAATGCATTGCTAAAAGAAATAAAAAGTTCTAAATAATTGGAAGAAAATTCCATGCTCATGGATTGGAAGACTAAATATCATTAAGATGTCAGTTCTACCCAAATTAATATACAGATTCAATGCAATCCCAATGAAAATTCCACCAGCATTTTTTAAGCAAATGGAAAACATAATTATCAAACTTATCTGGAAGGAATAGCCAGAAACATCTTACAAAGGAAAAGTGAAGTTGGAGGACTCTCACTTCCAGACTTTAAATCTTATTTCCTAGCTACAGTGGCAAAAACAGCATGGTATTGGCATAAAGATAGACACATAGACCAATGGAATGAATTGATGGTTCAGAAACAGACCCTCACATCTATGGCCAAGTGATTTTTGACAAGCCTGTCAAGCCTTCCCAGTTGGGGCAGAATAGTTTATTCAACAAATGGTGTTGGGAGAACCGGATATCCATAGCCAAAAGAAAGAAAGAAGACCCCTATCTCACACCTTATACAAAAATTAACTCAAAATAGATCAAAGACCTAAATATAAAAGGAAGTACAATAAAGCTCCTAGAAGAAAATGCAGGGAAACATCTTCAAGACCTGGTGGTAGGTGGTGGATTCTTAAACCTTACACCAAAAGCACAAGCAACAAAAGAAAACATAGATAAATGGGACCTCCTCAAACTTAAACATTTCTGTGATTCAAAGAATTTCATCAAGAAGATGAAAAGGCAGCCCAGTCAATGGGAGAAAATATTTGGAAACCACTTATCCAATAAGGGTTTGATTTCCATTCTATATAAAGAGATCATACAACTCAACAATAAAAGAGCAAGCAATCCAATTAAAAAATGGGCAAAAGATTTAAATAGAAATTTCTCCAAAGAGGAAATACAAATGGCCAAAGGCACATGAAAAAATGTTCCATATCACTAGCTATTAAGGAAATGCAAATTAATACAATAATGATTTATCATCTAACACCACATAGAATGGTCATTATTAAAAAAAGCAGACAACAATAAGTGCTGGAGAGGATGTGTAGAAACAGGAACACTCCTTCACTGTTGGTGGGAGTGTAAAATGGTGCAGCCTCTGTGGAAGACACTTTGGTGGTTCCTCAGGAAGCTAAAGATAGAACTGCCATATGTTCCAGCAATTCCTCTTCTAGGAATATATCCAGAAGAACTAAAAACTATGACACAAACAGACATCTGCACACCAATGTTCATAGCCACGTGGTTCACAATTGCCAAAAGATGGAAACAACCTGAGTGTCCATCCACCAATGAATGGATAAACAAAATGTGGTATAGACATATGATGGAATACTATGCTGCAATAAGAAGAAATGAAATTGGGACATATGTAATAACATGAATGAGTCTTGAAGACATTATACTAAGCAAAGTAAGCCAGACACAAAAGAACAAATATTGCATGGTCTCATTAATATGAACTAAATACAAATAATAAACACATGGAATTAGAACCTGGAGTATAGGTTATAAGGAGATAAGAGGAGGGTTGAGAAGAACAGTGGATGCTTAATGTACGTAGAAGTTTTAATTAACTTGACTGTAAAAGTGTGGAGATGGATAGAGTTGATAGTAACACATTATAGTGAGTAACAACTGGTTTATAAATGGGATTGTGACTGAAAAAGATAGTCTGGGTAAGTAAATGTCAATAGAAAGAAAGCTAAAGAGTAATCTAGGGACTAAATAGCACAGTGAACCCAGAGGCGGTTGAGAATTGTGGTTAAGGGTACAATGCAAGAGAGTCCTTCTGTTAGCTAGAGCAGATGGATATCACTGTTGCAGGGTGATGGGAATATGGAGAAACATGGGTAAACTACAATTGGTGTGACCTACAGACTGTGGTTAACAGCAATACTATAGGTATTCTTGCATTAATGCAATTCTTGCATTGATGCCAAGCTATACTGTGTTGATAATGGAGGTGTACGGAAAAAGCATGCCAAATGTATGCTATGGACCATGAGTGGTGGTAATAGTCTGATGATATTATTTTATAATCTGTAACAAATGTTCCACCAGGGTGCAGAGTTGTATGGGAAATCTACACATCTCTATGATTGTTTTGTAAGTTCACAGTATCTGTAACAAAAACACATTTAAAAAATAATATGGGTTGGGGGAAAAGTACACCAAATGTAAGATAAGGAATACAGTTGGTAGTAATATTTTGCTGATGCTCTTGTATAGTTTGTAACAAATGTTTCACACCAATGCAAAGAGTTGGTGGAGGGGTGATGTATGAGACCCCTGTGTGATGTTATGTATGTTTATTTTGTAAGTTCACAATCTTTACTATGCACTTATTGTTTATGTGTGTTCATGTATGAATGATATACTTCAATAAAAAAAAGGAAGAAAAAAAGAAAAAAAAAGTGTGTGTGGGGGAGTGGATGTGGCTCAACTGATAGAGCTTCTGCCTGCTATATAGGAGGCCCAGGGTTCGGTACCCCAGGCCTCCTGGCCTGTGTGGTGAGCTGGCCCATGTAGAGTGCTGCTGCATGCAAGGAGTGCTGCCCCATGCAGGAGTGCAGCCCACCCAGAAGCAGTGCCGTCCACATAGAAAGGAGACGCAGCAAGATGATGCAACAAAAAAGAGTCACAGAGAAGAGACAATATGAGATGCAACAAATTAAGGAGCTGAGATGAAGCTAGAGAACGATCACCTCTCTCCCACACTGGAAGGTCCCAGGTGGGTTCCTGGAGCCGCCTAATGAGAATACAACAGACACAGAAGAAAACACAGCAAATGTACACAGAGAGCAGACTATGGGGGGGGGGGGACAGGGGGAGAAATAAGGAGAAAAAATGTATGGGGGGGAGCAGAGGTGGCTCAAGTGATTAGGCACCTCCCTCCCATATGAAAGGCTCCGGGTTCAGTTCCTGATGCCTCCAAAACAAAAAGAAGACAAGCAGACAACGAGTGCAAACAAGGAGGTTGGGGGGGGGGAGGGGAATAAATAATTAAAAATTAGTAAATCTTAAAAAAGAAAGTATAGGGGATTTCCATATACCTCACCCTTCCCTCCTCCCACATTTTCCCGTATTGGTAGCATCTTACATTAGTTACAATTGATGAACCAATATTGAAGCATTGCTGCTAGTCAAGGTCTATAGTTTACATTATGCTTTACACATTGCACTGTACAGTTTTTCAGGTTTTGACAAAACGTGTAATGGCCTGTATTGCCACTATCTTTATATCATTGCTGTAAGTTCTTCCATTACTACAATACTAATAAGTCTATTTTGGTCCATGGTTGCATTCTCCCCTTACATTTGTTCATTCCTCAATTTTGGGGCTTTTGTGATGATGTTGCCTGCTCTGCTTCAGATTGAGAGGGGTCTTACATCTTATGGGCAGATGAAAGGAACTGTTTCGCTTGTAGTTATAAATAATATTTGTTTTTTGGAGTGGACCCTATCATATTTTTTTTAGGTACTGGGGCCAGTGATTGAATCTGGGATCCTGTACGTGGGAAGCTGGCACTGAACCACTGAACTACATCAACTCCCCCTACAATATTTTAAAATGTCAAAGCCATGAAAGTCAAAGATGTGATAAACTATTTTGTAATTTTTCAGCACACACAGATTCTGTACATATTTTGTTAGACCTATACTTAGGTATTTCATTTGGGGGGAACAATTATAAATGGTATTTGTTTTTAATTTTGGTTTCTACATGTTTTTTTCTTATATATAGAAACACAATATATCTTTATGGGCTTGTTTTGTATCCTGCAAAGTTACTGAACTCACTTACTAGTTCTTAGAGTGTTTTTTCTGGTAGAGTCCTTGAAAATTTCTACACAATCATGTAACCTACAAATAGGGATAATTATTTCTTCCTTTCCAAACTGTATAACTTTTATGTCTTTTTCTTGCCTTATTGCTGTGGCTAGAATTTCCGTACTAAAATGAATAAGATTGATGAGAGTAGACATCCTTGCTTGTTCCTGATCTTAAGGGGGAAAGCAGTCAGTCTTTCACTGTTAAATATAATGTTAGGTATATGGTTTTTGTAGATACTCTTTATAAAGTTGAGAAAGTTCCCAGTTATTCCTAGCTTGGTGAGAATTTTTATCATTAATGGATGTTGAATCATTTTTTTAAAAATTTTATTGTGGTAATATATACAACATGAGATTTCCCATTTTAAGCACTTTCATGTGTATAATTCCATGATATTAATTAAATTCACAATATTGTGCTTCCATCACCACCATCCATTACCAAAACATTTCATCATTCCCAAAACACCAGACAAACCCAAATTGAGGAACATTCTGCCGAATACCTGACAAGTACCCTCAAAATTGTTAAGGTCATAAAAAAACAAGGAAAGACTGAGACACTGTTACAGGCCAGAGGAGACTAACAGGATAGGACAACTATATATAATGTGGAAACCTGGATGGATCCTGAACTGCTGAACTGGAAAAAAAAAAAGTAGAAAAACTGGTAACGTCTGAATACATTCCAGAGTTTAGTGATGTACCAGTGTTAGCTTTTCAGCTTTGCCAAATTCATCACGGTAATTTAAGATTATAATAATATTAGGGGAAACTGACACTGCACAAACAAGGAGTTCTCTGTACTATATTTATAACTTTTCTGAAAATCTGAAATTATTCCAAAATAAAAAGCTTATTTGAAAAAAATCACTTTCCCATACACTACACCCCTGGAGAAGCCATGGATACCCTCAGCAACCATCTCCCAGTCCTTACCTACTGCCCTCCTTTTCCCCTCTTGCATGCAGATATTTGGTATGTTTCCATATTTGCTTGTTTGTGTGCAGGTGTTTGGTATGTTTCCATGTTGTCTGTTTTCTTGCAGGTGTTTGGTATATTTCTATTTTCCCTATTCGTGTGCAGGTGTTCAGTATGCCTCCATTTTGCAGGAGACTGCAAGCAGCCTGAGGGAGATATTAAATTGCATACAGCCCTAACTGTTTGTCAGAAGTTGCTTGACGAATGCCTTTTGCTCAATGGCAGGGCCTCCTCCACCTGGGGTGTATAAAAACCCAACACTCAGGCAGCATAAGTGTCCTTAATCTCTGATGCTCAAGCCCAGGGAGGCAACACTTGCCATGATGGGATCTCTTCCCTGGCTCTTTTGTATCCTTTGTGCTGTGTAAAATAATAAAGTAGTCATTTGCTGAAAGACTCTTTTGTGCCTGAGCCTGTGTTCCACAATGCAGCATGTAGCAACTTGTTCCACAGGTGGTAAATGGAATTCATTTGGATACTCTCCTGTAGAATTGAACAACAGAGTAAAGTAAAGAAAACAAAATCAGTTATTTTTGTTGTATACCAATTATCATGATCTGTTGGACAGGATGCGAATTGCCAGTCCATATTCATTCTTTACTAACAGGACTCCAGTTTTAGTTGCCACCCTGCTAAATGACTACATTTACCAGCCTCCCTTGCAGCCTGGGATGACCCTATGACTAAGTTCTGGCTGATGCAGTGGAAGCAGAAGTGTATGACATTTACCTTCCTTCAAAGGGATGGGTATGTACTGCTTCCCTTCCTCCTTTCTGCTGGATGGTATGAGAATGTGAGGGCTGTTAGGTAGCACACTGAGTCTGATAGAGCAACAAGAAAGCATGAGCCTGGGTCTTTGTGGAAGTCTTGTAGGTGTCATACCAAATCTTATCTAATACGTGATCATACATATCCATTTTTTTAAAATTAGAAAATATCAGAAAATATATATAGATGCATGTGGAAGAAAATGAAAATGACCTGTAATGTTACCACCTAGAAATTTCTTGTTTTGACATGTTCAGTATCACTTATGATATAAATAGATGCATATTAGATTGAAGAAATAGATTAGCCTTATATACATTATCTTGTATCTTACTTTTAAAAAGTTAATGTTATATCTGAGTACTTATTTATTTCTTGAGAATATTGCTTTTTATGGCTGTGTAATATACATTGTGGTAATGAATGACTATGATGAGTAAGAATTTGGTGTTACACAGACCTGTTTGAGTCTTATTGGGCCACCGACTAGATGTGTGTCCTTTGGCTAGTTGTGCCACCTCTTGTTAAAATGGGACTATGTGTGGAGCTGGCCACCGGGCAGTGCTGACGTGCGCAAGGAGTGCCCTGCCACGCAGGGGTGTCCCCCGCATAGGGGAGCCCCACGCGCAAGGAGTGCGCCCCGTAAGGAGAGCCGCCCAGCTCGAAAGAAAGTGCAGCCTGCCCAAGAGCGGCGCTGCAGACACCGAGAGCTGACACAACAAGATGACGCAACAAAAAGAAACACAGATTCCTGTGCTGCTGACAACAGTAGCGGACAAAGACTATGCAGCAAAAAGACACAGAGAACAGACAACTGGGGCAGGGCGGGGGGAGGGGGGAAGGGGAGAGAAATTAAAAAAATAATAATAAAGTTAAAATGGGAATAAGTGGAGGTTTACCTTTTAGAGCTATTGGGAGAATTAAATGAGTTAATGCATATAAAATCTCTAGCACAAACCCTGTATCATAGGAGGTTCTATAAATATATAAACTCTTGTGATATTGTGATATTATTCATCATCCCCTAACCATTTCCCTGTTCTTGAACATTTAATCTGTTAGGGTCTAATTAAGAAATAAGCAAGACATATAAGGACAAATATTATATGAGGGGGGTGGGGCAGGAATATCCTGGATTCTCCCTTCCTCCCACCTTGTGGTTTCTCTCAAGAACCTCCCACTGAAAGATACTGCTATTTCCTTATTACCCATGAAGATACTGAGGTTTTGAAGGATTAAGTAACTTACCCACCATTTCACAGGCAGAATAGGGAAGAGCCAAGACTGATACCCAGAGGAGGAGATGTCCCACGTTCACTGGAAGCCTTCCACCCCATGCTGAGCCACAACCAGGTATTTTCTGAGGATAAAACCACATACAAAACCAAATTGCAGGTGTAGACTAGGTCATGACCAAGTGCTCCCAAAATTTAAAAAGCAAGAAAGCAATCTGTGGTTGCACAGAAAGAAGAGACTTAGGGAGGAGTTTTACTGCAATCAGCCCAGCGATAGGTTGGCTCGAAGGGAAGGTGATACAGAACTTTATGAAATAGAAGAATAGAGAGGGAGACACAAGAAAGGAGATAAAGATGGAACCAGGGGACTCACAGCTTCTGGAACTGAGAGAGCCTCCATCCTAGTTTCCATGTTGTATTTATTGGAAACTACCAAGCAGCTGTTTGCTATCTGAACTGCAACATCATCTACAATAATAGGGAACAACTGCAATGTCTACGATAAGGAACAACTGCAACATCTACAATAGAACAGGTGTAACATTTATGATAAGGAACAGGTCATACAAAGTTTAAATACAATCTAAACACTTTTTCCCACAGAGGTTAGGCTGCTCAGGGGCAGTGTAGGGCTTTGATTTCACATATTTCTTCTTAGCATATAGTTCTGCCCCCCCTCCCTTCTGTCCTCCTAACTCCCATGGGGCCCGCAGAGGAAGGAGAGTTGTGAGAGAGGGACAACTCAGGATGTCACCCTTCCAGTTCCCATCTTTTAATAAATCTGCTTGGATCCACCCCCCACCCTCCCAAACAAAAGAACCTCCCATTGACCAAACCCATCCAGGACCTTGGGAAATGGATTCTTCAGGGATCAGCCTCCCCAGGATACAGACTAGAGCAGGAAAAAATAAGAATGGATCTGATGAAAATATTCCAGGACTGGCACGAGCCACCTCCTTTACTATTTAGCATTCGTTTCCCACCTACAGTTAACCACTTTAAATATGTGACAGTGTTATGTCCTACTTTCTCCTTTTATTCAACAAGAAGAGGTACAAATCCCATCAATCATCATATCCATCTAAGTCCAAGATCTCCAGGTGAATTTCAGTCCTCCACATTAAGTCTGGATGTGGTTTCTTAGTCTAGTGACCTTATTGCAAGATTAAGCACCAGCAACACTCATATAAAATACTAGGGGAAGGAGAAGGGAGAAAAAGATACCAATGGTTAATACGCATGTAAAAAAGCATAGTTCCTACAGTCCTCATTTCTGTAACTGGTCACAAGGCCATAGGTGATATTTATCACTTTTTTCTTACACCACCCATTCTATCTTACCCTGGCCCTCAGCCAGCACCTTGGTTGCTCAGGGTTATTTACTTGGTGAAAAATACCTCAATGGTCTGAGTCCTTAATGCTCTGTGTTTGATTGCTTTAGTCTTTACTTGGCCTTTAATATTGGACAATGTTCCCGTGATCATTGATACCAATCACCCCCATTTGAAGACAAAAAGTCTTCAGCAGATCATTCTCTGTTCTATTGGGCTGCTTCTGGGTAATGGGGTATATAAGAACAGTGAATCCCATGGGCTGGTGACTATTGTTGCATTTCAATATTACCATGAAATGAGTACTTTGGTCAAAAAGATGTTTTATGAAATTTCATGATGGTAAATATAGTTTTCTCTAACTCCACAGGTGGTACCTGGCAGAAGCATTTTGGGCAGGGAAGGCAAACAAATGTCCCCAAATAGGTGACTATTCCACTTAGGACAAATTATGAATCCAGTGTAGTAAAGTTGCTAGTGGGTGGTGTGGCTGATTCTCCTGGGAAATGATACTCTATTGGATGATCAGCCTTGGTTTCAGCTGTTAACTAGTTCGATCTAGATTCATAATGGCATTTAGTTGATGTGGCCACCTTACTTTTTAAGAGCCTCCTCTGCATTGGATGACCACTAGTGAGCATTCACATGGATCACAAATATTCCCACACTATGCCTATGTCAGATGTCCATCCTCAAACCCCTGAGGGTTAAATGCTCTCACAAAAACAATGAAGAAAGAGGAAAAAGGTGTCTGAGAGGTCTGCTTTGGGGGTCAGCAGACCAGGACAGTGTTACATAACCCCCAGGAGGGAGAGGGACAGGGAGATTAAGAAGCTGAAACAAACCGTGGCAGCCAGAAAGGGCTCCCTTCCCTCACCCCCAAGATATTAATCTGGGGTAAAACCCTGGCTTGCTGCAGCCAGCTGAGGGGAACAGACATCTTCCTTCCTGTTAGCTGTTTCAAGGGAAAAAGTTGAGGTCGGGGTGTTTTTCTTCAGTGAATTAGCCAGCAGAGCCCGCTTTGAATCTCTGCTTGGGAGATTCAACACAGAACACAGGAAAGTGTAGACTGAAACATCTCGCTGTGAAAGAAGGCTATCTAGCACTACCTGCTGGCGGGTCTGGAAATTACATGGACAAAAACTGCTCAAGCTTTCTGTATCCAAACCCTGGGAGAAAATCTGTGCCCCCCTAAGTGAGTCCCTGGCTCGATTTTGAAAACTTGAGACTGGAGAGTTTAAAAGACTGAGAATAAGTTGAACAAATATCAAAGAAAAGCTGTGAAAAAAATAATAGATAAGAGAGAGAAATTGGCCATCAGAGTTAATTCACCAACATATTCAGATGCCTAGACATCAGCAAGAATGTACAAGCTATACTAGGAAACAGGAAGAGATGGCCCAGCCAAAAGAATAAACCAAATATCCTGAAGAGATATAGGATTTAAGACAATTAATGAGTGATAATCACACAATACTCCTAAATCACTTCAAAGAATTTATAGAAAATATGCATAAAGAAGTAAAAGATATTAAGAAGACACAAGGAGAGCATAACAATTTAGAAGCTTGCAAAGAAAAGTAACAGACCTGATGGGAATGAAAGATAAGATGGATGAGATTAAAAATTCATTAGAGGCACATAGGAACAGATTTGAATTACTTGAAGACAGAATTGGTGACTTTGAAGGCAGAACATCTGAACTGGAATAGACAGGAGAACAGAAAGAGAAGAGAATGGAAGAAATGGAACAGAGTTTCAGGGAATTGAATGACAATGCAAAACACACAAACATTCACATTATTGGTGTCCCAGAAGGAGGAAAGAATGGAAAAGGGACAGAAAGAATATTTGAGGAAATAATGACAGAAAACTTCTCCACCCTTATGAAGGACATAAATATCAATATCCAAGAAGGACAACATACCCCCAACAGAACAAATTCAAATAGACCTATGCCAAGACACCTACTTTTCAGAAGGACAAATATTAGGAAGGGTAAACTAAAGGATAAGAAGACACAAAAGAACAATATGACAAAAGAGAACTGAAGGACAGAATGGATGAAGGGAGTAATGCCTTTACAGTAATAACACTGAATGGTAATGGATTGCACTCCCCAATGAAAATACATAGACTGATAGAATGGATAAAAAAATATGAGCCATCTATATATTGTCTACAAGAGACCCATCTTGATGTAAGGGCACAAGCAGGGTTAAAGTGAAAGGTTAAAGGTATTCCATGCAAACAGTAACCAAAAAAGAGCTGGAGTAGACCAGATAAATGTAAAATAACAATATTATAGTATATGAACAATGATTCCTTAGTGTAACTAGCAAATTGTTCCTATGATCAGTAGTCTGTATTTGTACAAAATAAATACTTGCTTTTAATTGAGGAGGACTGGAGAAGAGATTTTTTAAAAATACTTCGTTTTTCTTTAACCCTTTCTTATGCATATTCATTAATTACAATAATCCATCTGGATCAATAATGATTTAGCATGACTACTGTTGAAAAAGATTTTGAGTTTTTCTGCCTCATAAAATTATGAGTTGGCATATTGTTATCTGCTATAATTCATTCCCATCAATAAGATGTGAAGAATTCCCAAATAGGAATTTGATTATCCAGAGAGAATTGTGGCTTAAATGAAAATTAAATAACTGAACCAATAATTTATTTCATTCTCACAGATTACAATGTCCAATAGTTAGAGCTGTAATATAAAAATAAATATTATGTTATAATTAATTTCTGTTTTATTGGAATTATTATTTACATTTATAAATGTTACTATACTACTTCTTATAATTGATTATATCTAATCTGGCCTTGCACTTTCTTTTAAAAGTTGTAATTTCTTTCGATCTATTTTTCTATTTATTTTACAATTTTTTTTTCACTTGAGACATCGACTGTATTTGTAGGTGAGTGGGGAAACAGTGGAATGAGAGATACAAAACTGGGGAGACAGATGGGGTGCTGCAGGTGCCAGGACCCCCTAGAACTCCTCACTCTCATCCTCGCCATCCACAGACTCTGTGCCCACTTCTTCATAATCTTTCTCCAGGGCAGCCAGGTTCTCTCGGGCCTCAGAGAACTCCCCTTCTTCCATGCCCTCGCCCACATACCAGTGAACAAAGGTCTTTTTAACAGCTAAAAAAAGCCATTGATTGTACACTTTGGATAGATCATATGGTATGTGAATATATCTCAATAATAAACAAACAATAATAAACAAATAAATAATTGCTTAATAAACGAATAAATAATTGTGCAAGAATTTCCAGAAATAGCAGCTATGTACAGAGCAGGGAAAACAGAAAGATTGAGAGGGGAGGGATTTTCTTGTTTGTTTGTTTGTCTGGTTTTTGTGTATTATTATTATTGAAATAACAAAACTTCAATACTGATTGAAGTGATGAATGCACAACTATGTGATTATACCAAATACCATTATTGTACACTTTGTATAAATTGTATCCTATATTAATATGTATCAATAAAATTGATTGTTTAAAAAAAGTAGGGTGGTTTGGGGGGAAAATACACCAAATGTAAGATACGGACTATAGTTAGTAGTAATATTTTGATGATGCAACAATGCAAGGTGTTGATGGTGGTGATGTATGGGACCCCTAAATGATGTTATACATGCTTATTTTGTAAGTTCACAACTTTTATTATACACTTATTGCCTATGTATGTTCATGTATGAATCATATACTTCAATAAAAATATTTTAAAAGTAAAAAAACCCCAAACAAACCTCTTACCCAGATTTTCTTATCATCTGTCTTTCAATCTTGTTTTTCCCAAGTCCTTAACCATCTGAAAAAACTGTTAGCTAACAGTTTGGCACAAAACTCATTGTAGATACTGTGATGGTTTGAAGCTGCTGTACTCTAGAATATCATGTTCTTAGAGCTAGTCCATTCCTCTGGGTGTGAACCTATTGGAACTAAGACCCTTCCTTCCTTCCTTCCTTCCTTCCTTCCTTCCTTCCTTCCTTCCTTCCTTCCTTCCTTCCTCCCTCCCTCCCACCCTCCCTCCCTCCCTTCCTCTCCTTCCTCCCTTCCTCCCTCCCTCCTTTCTTTCTCTCTTTCCTTCTTTCTTTCTCTCTCTCTCTCTTTCTTTCTTTCTTTTCTTTCTTTCTTTCTTTCTTTCTTTCTTTCTTTCTTTCTTTCTTTCTTTCTTTCTTTCTTTCTTTCTTTCTTTCTTTCTTTCTTTCTTTCTTTCTTTCTTTCTTTCTTTCTTTCTTTCTTTCTTTCTTTCTCCCTTCCCCTTCCTCTTCCTCTTCCCTTTCCCTTTCCCTTTCCTTTCCTTTTTCTTTGGGAGGTACTGGGGATTGAATCCAGGACCTTGTATATGCAATGCAGGCACTCAACCATTGAGCTTCATCCATTCCCCAGTAAGACCTTTTGATGAGGCTACTTCAGTTAAGGCGTGACTCAGGGTGCATCTTAATCCTCTTACTGGGGTCATTTATAAACAGGATGAATTCAGAGAGAGGAGAAAGAGAAAGCCACCCAAGCAGAAACAATGAAACCTGGAAGAGAAGGGAGAGACCAGCAGATGCCATCTTGTGCCTTGCCATTTTACAGAGGAGTCCAGGATTGCTGGCAGCCGATCCTCAGGGAGAAAGCATTGCCTGATGATTCCCTGATTTGGATATTTTTCTCAGCCTCAGAACTGTAAGCCTGTAAGCTAATAAATCCCCATTGTAAAAGCCAACCCATTTCTAGTATATTGCTTTTGGCAGCCTAGCAAACTAAAACAGATTTGTTCCTCAGGCCATCTGTCCTTCCATGTATAGTGGAAAACCAAATGAATTGCTCCAAGTTCTGGCCACTGATTGGAATTCCATTCACTACTGTCCTTCAGAGCCACCCTGACCGTTCTAATGTGGCAGCAGTCCACTTCTGGCTCAAGCTGGCATATCACACAGAGCATCTGTAAACCATATCCAAATTCTTCCTTTCTCTGCCAAATGGGCAATGGAATCTCCTCAAAAGGGGCACAGGTGTGAGCTGAGAGAGGACCAGCAGCAGAGCAGATGATACATGTAACTTGCTGGTTCCTGCCAGACCTACATGAACCTAATCTCACAGATACCACTTCCATATGATAAGAGGTTGTTTCTGCACACAACAAGCCTCATGGAGTAGTATCAGAGAGCACCGAATTAATGATGGGAAGCTCAAGTCACATAGTCACTCAACATCTCATGGTGTAGGGGATCCTGTGGCACCCTGTCCATAGTCCTCAGTCCAGGGCTGGGACACATCTTCCAGCTGCCGGGAATGTGATCACAGCTGAGCCCCCTCTAGAAAATTCCCTAAGCTCATGGGAGCAGCCTCACCCACGGTTATGTCTCTTCTCCTGGGAAAGCCCACATCCAACACCTGATGGCAATACAAAGGCATGGCCCCCTTTCCTCAAGGTAGGGCAACTTTAAAGAACCCATGCACCTCCAGAGCTCCCAGTGCGAGCTGCCGAGACCTCTACTGTAGCTGCGTCACAGCAACATTCCCCCCAGCCCAAGGTTGCCTCTCTCACACACTTCAAGATGGTTGTTCCTAACATAGTCCCCAATAAGCTCCTGTACCCCAGTCTCCATCCAGATACATAGTCAGGTGTTCAGACTCTACCAAGTCCTCGAGGCAAGCAATAGTCTACTTCGCAAAAGAATAGTTGCCAGCAGAGGAAGACATAGCTTTGCTCCAAAACCCTTATTGGGACTTCCCTGTCCATACAACCTCCTTATTTACTGAAACTTTGGACTCCACTGGACCTGAGCACCACAGCTTCCTGCACCACAGCCTGGACCCTTTACAGCGCCTGCTCTTGCTCCACGCTCTACTTAATGCTCACGGCCTTATAGGTTACTTGGTAGATGGGTTGGAGCATCACATCCAAATAGGGGATCTATAGCTTCTGAAATCCAAAGAAGCATAGGAATGGTATAGACAATTCAATAAAGGACACCAATTTAAAAATGCTTATTGATGTCTCCTATATGTTAGTCACTCTGGGATGTGCAGGAAAAAAGGGAAATGGGTTCACCCTTTGAAGAATTCAGTCTGGTCAGTTCCATAGGAAAAAGGGACAGTGCTCTACTATAGGTATGCATGCAGGGGTATGAGAGCCCAAAGAGTGGGGGGCGTCCCTACTCCAGGAGGATGAAGAGGAGGAGTGGGTGATATCTGATCATAGGAAACTCTGAGCTGGTCAGCTCTGCAAACAATAAAATACCCAGACAAAATATGAAAGGCGTTAAGGTATCTTGTGACTCAAGCATTTAAGCAGTTCCCAAGTATGCAATTTACCTACCAGGTAATTTTTTTTCTGGGTTGGGGCCCTAAAAATTGTAACACAATGACTTTCAGCTCATTTGTAAAAGGAGAATTTTTAAACTAGTCTAAGTAATCCCTGCTTGCTCTGCAAAACAATGGCTATCAATATAATCCTCACCTTTGTCACTTTCTGCTCATGGCCTGGCATTGAAGAGTGGCAAATAGCTGCATAAGTATATTATCAGACATATAATGTTGGCATCAAAATTTGAGAGATAAGATACCCAGATGAAAGATACTTAGAACATCCCAGCATTAATTCCTTTTTTTTTTTTTTAAGGAGGTACTGGAAAACTGAACTACACTTGTTCCTCCCCCCAGCATTAATTCCTATTCCCGGGAAGTGGATTTGGCCCAGTGGATAGGGCTTTGGTCTGCCACATGGGAGGTCCCTGGTTCAAACCCTGGGCCTCCTTGAACTGTGTGGAGCTGGCCCATGCGCAGTGCTGATGCGCGCAAGGAGTGCCGTGCCACGCAGGGGTGTCCCCGTGTAGGGGAGCCCCACGAGCAAAGAGTGCGCCCTGTAAGGAGAGCCGCCCAGTGCGAAAGGAAGTTCAGCCTGCCCAGGAATGCTGCACACACAAAGGAGAAATGACACAGCAAGATGACGCAACAGGAAAAAACATAGATTGCCGTGCAGCTGACAGCAACAAAAGGGGACAAAGAAGAACACGCAGCAAATGGACACAGAGAACAGACAACTGGGGTGGTCGAGGGGGGGGCCGGGGAAGGGGAGAGAAACAAATAAAAAATAAATCTTTTAAAAAAAATTCCTATTCCCTATTTCTACTGGTGTTTTGTTTTGTTTTGCTTTGTTTTAACTGGGATGCCTTCCTGGTAATAAGTAGCGGAATGTTTAGCAGCTTGGGAGAATAGTCTTTATACTATGGCTTGTATATACTTAGGTCAAATATCATCAAGACTGAATAATTTGTATTTTCCTATTGACAGTAAAGATGACTGGGCTTTATACAGAAGGACTTCTGATGTTGCCTTTCTAAACTAACACACACATAGCTATTTAAAGGTCTCCTCTTATACTCTCATAGCTAATATTTTAAGGCTTAATGTATACTTGATGTTGATGGTTAACAAGAGAGGGTGTAAATATATATCTCCGATAGTCTTGATAATTTCAAGTCTTTTTGGCTGACGTCCCTTCAGACGTGATGGTGTGATCACTGCTGTTTTTAACCTTGTAAATTGGCAGGAGATGCATCAGGCTTGCCATTTTCTTGTGCTTGCTTTATTAGTAAATCCACGTAATCTTGTGCCTGTAAATTTCAGGGTGCTGCACTGAGCTAGAGGAGAGGCACTCTTGAGGGCATTGCTGTCAGCTTCTTGGGGTTGTGGGGGGCCTGCTCACCCTACGTCTCCTTGAGCTGTCCATGGGCAATGTGTGGCTGCTGGGGTGAAGATACTAGTGCCAATATGATATTGCAAAATCAAGCATGGGTGAAAACCCATTCAAACGGCAAGATAGACCGATAGATTTTAATGTAACATCTTATGAAAAGTTTCTTGATATGGTTTCAGATTCTAAAAAAAAAAAAAAAAATGACCATAGTGGTCCCAAAAGACTTAAAATAGTCTTCTTCCCTTTTCCAATTACATATCTGTGTGAGGTCAGAATACCTTCACATACTTCTGCCAAACAACATATTACATCAGATTAAATGCAGAAGCAGATATGAGAATCTGGCTGTCTTTTATTAAGCCAGACAACAAGAAGAGATGAAAAAATATAAAGTAAATGTTTAGTTTTCTTACTAAATTTTTTGTTTTAGAAATTATTGTTTTTTATCATAAAATATGCTACTTACGTTCACACGCAACATGCAATGATTTTAAAGAGAATTACAGATTTTTAAAAAAGTTTTCAGATTTAATTTCAAATGCAGCAAATTATCAATACATATAACTTTAATAATAAATACTCCTAAGGTCCTCAATAATTTTGAAGAGAACTGAGGACAGAGAAAATGAATGTATCACAGTAACATCAACAACATGGATCAATTTTATTAACATAATATGGAGTAAAAAGCTTTTGGAAGGCTATAATGATAGCTTTTTTAAAAGGTTCTAGGGTGGTGGACTTGGCCCAGTGGTTAGGGCGTCCGCCTACCACATGGGAGGTCCGCGGTTCAAACCCCGGGCCTCCTTGACCCCTTGACCCGTGTGGAGCTGGCCATGCGCAGTGCTGATGCGCGCAAGGAGTGCCCTGCCAGGCAGGGGTGTCCCCCGCGTAGGGGAGCCCCACATGCAAGGCCCCTTACAGAGAGCCGCCCAGCGCGAAAGAAAGCGCAGCCTGCCCAGGAATGGCGCCACCCACACGGAGAGCTGACACAACAAGATGACGCAACAAAAAGAAACACAGATCCCCACGCCGCTGACAACAACAGAAGTGGACAAAGAAGATGCAGCAAATAAACACAGACAACAGACAACCAGGGTGGGGGGGAAGGGGAAATAAATAAATAAATCTTTAAAATAAAATAAAATAAAAAGGTTTTAAAATAATACATTGTGTAGACATACATATTTATGTGATAAACTACTAAAAATGTGAAAAGACAATAAATATAAAATTCAGGCGTAAACTGAGACAGCACAGTGCTAGCATAAATGAGTGAGCCTCTGAGACTGGGCTATCAGAAGATTGCCCTGTGATTGGGAGGGAGCTGCCCGAAGTATGTTCTCCACCCTTTCTTGGGTGCTCTGTTCTCTTCGCTACCTCTGCAGCCTCAGATCTTTGGCCTTTTGTTTTTGTTAATTTTTCTCTATTTAAATGTTTATGAGTAGGTGATGCAATTACATATTTTGAATTTCAAAAACAGTAGAAAAGTACATACAGTGAAAACTCTCCCTTTCTATCCCATTCCCCGTCCCCATCAGTTCTTTCCAGAGGCAACTAAGTGTTGTGAGATGATTGTGTGAGATTTTCTATGTATGTGTGTGTATCTCAACAAGCATATCTCTTTTCCTGTCCTTTGTACACTAGTGGAACCATACTATACATATATACACATGGTTCCAGCCTTTGTCATGTAACAATTTATCTTGGCGATGTTTTCATGAGTACATAAGGAGCTTTATTACTATTTTTAACAACCGCATGATTTTCCACTGTATGTAAGTCTCATAATTTATTTAGCCCGTCACCTATTAATAGATATTTGGATGGTTTCCAATCTTTTGATATTGCAAAGAATGTTGCATAGAATAACCTGTTACCGTGTAATTCTCATATATGAGAATAACTTGAGGATTAAATCCAGGAAGAAAAAATTCCTAGGTCAAAAGGCATGTATTTTTGTGATTTTGATAGCTACTGCTAAATTGCCTGACACAGGAGATGTACCAATTTCCAGGCCCAAAAGGACAGTGTAAGAGTCTTTGTTTTCCCAAATTTTTGCCATTGTGATGTAGTAGAATCTTTTTTATTTTTTTACAACCTGTAGATTAAGAATGTATCTTGGTGGGGTTTTAATTTGTATTTCTTTAATAAAAGTAAAATTGAGCATGTTTTCATATTTGAGATGCGTTTCTGTTTCTTTTTTTGTGAACAGTCTGTTCAAAGCCTTTGCCCATTTTCTATTGAATTATTGATCTTCTTAATTGTTTATATGCCTCTTTGGGATGCACTCTGAATTTTTCTGACATTTGTCTTTTGATTTTTTTTCTCATGTTATGCCTTTTTAAAAAATGTGTAGTCACATTTATCATATATATGATACATATATATAGATTCATATGCATGTATATATTTTGCATGGCTTCTGAATCCTTTTGTTGCAGTTCAAAAGGGCTGCCTTGATCTTATATTAATTTTTTTCTGTATTTATTCTAGCATTTTTAATGGTTTCTTGGACTTCTTATATAAAATTTTGATCTACTTGGCATTTGTCCTGATGTAACTTGTGAGGCACGTGTTTTACTTCATTGTTCCCAAATGGTTACCCAGTTGTCCTGCAATGGTTACGCTAATGTGTCAACTCTGGCCAGGTAATTATGCCCAGTGGTTTGGTTACGCAAACCCTGGGCTAATTATAATACAAGGACATTTATGGGCTTTAGTCACCAGGGACTTTACTACACAGATAACTGATTACATCTACATCAATCAGGAAGATTGCCTCAGGATTGAGTGATGGTTTATCCAATCAGTTGAATGCTTTAAAGGGGAAGTGATTTCAGCATTCAGAGAGAATTTCCCAGCTCGTCTTTGGACAGCCAATATCTCTCAGAACTTGTCAACAACCTTCACTGGACTTTCAATGCAGCCCCTGGGTGCAGCCTGCCTGCGGAACCTGGACTTGTGCCTCCCCATGGTCACATGAGAGACTCCTATAAAATCTCACATTATTGACAGCTCCTGTTGATTCTGTTTCCCCAGAGAACCCTGACTAATACATGTCCCCAAATTATTTGTCATATAATCCATCTTTCTCCCCTTGATTTGAAATACTACCTTTATCACCTGTGACAATTTGATTGTATTTAGATCTATTAGTATTTCTCGATCTATTATTTTTTTCCATTGATTTCTTTAGCCTATTTCAGTACAGCATATTTATATTTGTAGTTTTATAATGTTTAATATTGGATAGGATTGTTGTTCCTCAGTATTTTTATCAGAATTCTGAATATTTATTGCTTGTTTGCTTTACTATTAGAAAAATTAGAATCAGCCTGTATAGGTGCAAATACGCAGACAAAAACCTGTTAACCTAGGGAAAATGGACACCTTTGACATGTTGATAGGTCCTGCCCATAATTGTGGTGTAAATTTCCATTTGTTCAAGTACGTTTTGTGTGTCCTTTAGGCGGTAAATTCTCTTGCATAGATTTGGCCTGGAGCTCAGTTCTGCCATCTTGTGGCCACTGCTGAACTTCTCCCCACCCACCCAGGGGACCATAGTGGTATGTCATTAAAAAACAAAAAAACAAACAAAAACCCTCAACTTCATTGAGCTATAATTTACATATAATAAATATCCTTTTTATCAATTTCAACTCAAAAAATCTTTTGTTTTAGAGAAGTTAGCACACTGACACTAAAAGGAGGGTGCTCAGCAGGTTTCCCCAGCCAGTGACTGTGCAGCTCAATCAAGGGCCGCTTGGTACCACCCTATTACAGTAGCCTCCCTCTGGACCCGCACAGATCATCTTTAGCCCTGTTTCAGAGTCTGTGATCCCAACGCATAATGGAATGTTGGACCTGGGAGAAGCCCCTCGGAGCTGCTGAGCCCAGGTGGGCAGTTCAGGGTGGTGCAGACACAATGCTGCGTTCAGGGAAGGATGGAAGCACTTGTGCTGTGGCATCTTCATGTGGCCTATCCATGACTGGCCAAGGCTTTTAACTTTTTTTTTAAAGATGTATTTCTTCCTTTCTTTTCCTCCTCGCCCCCCCCCCCCATTGTCTACGCTCTGTGTGCTCTTCTGTGTCTGCTTGTCTTCTCTTAAGGCAGCTCCAGGAACTGATCCTGGGGTCTTCCAGAGTGGTAGAGAGGTGCTCGATCTCTTGCCAGCATTCCTGCTTGGGCCAGCTCGCCCTCACCAGGAGGCCCTGGGATTCAAACCCTGGACTTTCCATATGGTAGATGGGATCCCAATTGCTTGAGCCATATCCGCTCCCCCTTTTAACTTTTATGAGACTCAGTTTCTGCAACTGTGAAAAGGGAGAGTAATGCCTGCTTGGTCTACTTCTAGGATTGTTATGAGAGAGAAATGAGACAGAGGATGTGAAAGGATTTAGAAAAGTTAAAATATAATGAAATCATAAGAAATTAATATTATACATGTAAGGAAAATGAAATGCAAAGATACCAAGGTCTCCTGTCCCCAAGGTCACCTTCGTTTTGATTTGGTGGCACTAATCATAAGAGCTCTGAATACCATTCAACAAACTTCACAGAGCATATACTCTGTGCCAAGCATTGTGTAAAGATGAAACAATAAAAGACATGGTGGTTGCTGCTTTAAAGAAACTCATAATCTAGTGGGGAAATATATTTATTTTTCAGAAGTAAGACAGATCCTTGGGTGCTGATTACATAGGTATGATCACTTTGTGAAAATCTATCAAGATGTATAGTGAAGATTTGTGTGCTTTTCGGAGGCATGTTAGGTTCAATAAAGAGCTAACAAAAAAGTAAATCGGATTCATTTTAACTTTGTGTTCTTAAGATGCATTTACATATTTGAATGTAGCATGGCATTTTATCATATGTATGTACCATGATTTATTCATCCATTCTACTAGTGATGGGCATTTGGGTTGATTTCAGATTGGGGAAGTTGCAAACAATGCTGCTATGAATATCCTTGTACATGTATCCTTGTATCCTGGGTCACATGTCCACAAGTTTCTTAATGAGTGGAACAGCTGGGCACTAGGCTATGTGGATCTTCAAATGCACTAACAATGCTAGACTGTTTTTTGAAGCAGTTGCTTTAATTCTCCTTCCCACCAACAGTGGATGAGATTACTTTATATTATCACAAACATTTGGTGTTGACATTTAACTTTTTGCCAGGCTGGCCAGTGTGTTGTGATATCTCCCTGTGGTTTTACTTTTATTTTGTTGATGTTGAGCACATTTTGATATATTTATTAGCCTTTTAAGTTTCTTCTTTTGTGAAGTGATTCCTAAGATTTTTGCCCATCTCTCTGTTGGGTTTTCCTATCCTTACTGATTTGGGTTGAGAATTACTTAAGAATTCTGGGTCACTGTTAAGTGGACAGATACCCAGGGACTACTACCCAGTATGGTCCAATAGTAAGTCACCAGCTGTGCCTCTTCTGTCGACGTGTCACACGGAAGAATGGATTTTCCAATTAAATTTTTATTATTGATATCTATCTCAATTGTATTATAGCCAGTTCTTTGAAATTTGTGGAGATTTCATTTATGGCCTAGTTTATGATGAATTTTTGTAAATATTGCATATGTGTTTTTAAAGAATGTATATTTTGCAGATGGTTGTTGCATTATGTCAAGTGTGTTGCTCATTCTGTTTAAAAAATTTGATTTTTCTGTCTCCTTTTTCTACGACTGAGAGGAATATGTTAAAAATATGTGATTATGGATTTGTCTATTTATTTTTGTTATTCTATCCGTTTTTTGCTTTACATATTACAAGACTATTTATTCACCCAGCTTGCCATCCCAGGAAACAGGAGACCCCATATCTGTCTGATAATGTGCCCAGAGTCCTTTTAGTCTCCCCTGTTATAATCTTGCTTCTCTCTTTACAAAAGGAAGGCATCTCATTCACCCATTTTACCCCTTATTGTGCTGCTTTGACCTGGGGTGTAAAAATCCTTAGAGGTACCAAATGAAAGGTACTCTGAAATATTAATTATTAATATTAGTCAAGACACCACAAACTGAAGGTGAGGCTTTATGTTTTTCATTGGCTTAGATACACATGTAATATGTTATGGGCACAGCATTAGATCATTATGGGATTTTTGGCATATAACTCAAAAGAAGATAAAAAAATGGAATGATTTTGAATAACAAAACTCTTTCATTTCTATCCGCTGATAAATGTAAGCATGTTTTCTAAGTATTTGCATATATAGAAATAAGACATGAAAGAAGGTTTATGCTGATCTCTGACTCATTCTAATAATCATTAATATTTACCACAGGTACATGAAGGAATTGAAAAAGACCCAGTCATCTCATTAAGAAATATATTTTATAATTTAACACAATTATATAATGTCATTTAATTTAACATTTTATGTTTTGTAAACATAAATATTGATAATTATGATGTTTTAATTAATTTTATGCTAATATTACAATAATAATCTAGAATTTTTTAAACATTTAGAACCCCATGGTCACATGAGAATTAAAAGATTTAAAATCAGTTTTCCAATGTTTTAGTTGCAGAGAAGGATGATACAGCAACTGATTTTAAAAAAGATATATTTCCTGTAAACTTTTGAGTTCAAGGAGAAAAAGGAATGATGTAAGTTTTCTGACTGTTGCAGATGAATTTGTTCATGTACGTTTTAAATGGACAACAGTGGGAATTAAACTACATAGTATTTATATCCCATTGTATACATTTAAAAGTACAATGAGGGAAGCAGATGTGGCTCAACTGATAGAGCATTTGCCTACCATATAGGAGGTTCAGGGTTCGAACTCAAGGCCTCCTGGCCTGTGTGGCACACACAGTGCTGCTGCACGCAAAGAGTGCCATGCCACACAGGGGTGTCCCCCGCATAGGGGAGCCCCATGCACAAGGAGTGTACCCCACAAGGAGAGCCACCCCATGCAAAAAAAAGTGCAGCCTGCCCAAGAGTGGTGCTGCACACTCGGAGAGCTAACACAGCAAGATGATGCAACGAAAAAAGACACAGATTCCCTGTGCCACTGAGAATGCAAGCAGACACAGAACACACAGCAAATGGACACAAGAGAGCAGAAACGGGGGGAGGAGGCAAGGGGGAGAGAAATAAATAAAATACATCTTTTTTTAAAAAAAAGTACAATGTAACAGTTTTCTTTAAAAACATCAGTCCCTCTGAAATGCAAGAAATAACTGATAAC